>NW_027556098.1:94671527-95271527 GCF_003287225.1 Phascolarctos cinereus
GTCTTCTTGACTCGACCCTCACTACTAGCTCACTACCCACTATGTCATGCTGGCTCTCTTGTTTGAATAGTGATAGGAAATATTATAGCCTCCTGGACTAGAATGAGAGAAAAGTTTAAATCTAGAATTCTCAATAGGCAAAGAGTGAATACTAGAGAGTTTTCAAAAGAATAGAATCAATGCAGAGCAGAGAAGCTGGATATATGAGAACATGGAAATGAAAGTAGGCAGCAAGAATCAATCAAACCTGATGAAGAATGTAGGTATTTTAAACATATTACAAAATCAGTAAATGTACTAGCCTAGAGAGTCTCTCCATTTTGGAAAGAACTTGACTCAATGCTGCATAAATAATACTCATGATATGATAATGCAGATTGGTTTGGGAAGAACATATAGCATCAGAAACGCAAATGAAACATCAGAAGCTAAGACGTAAGGCAATAAAATGATACCAGAAGGTTAGTGGGAGAATCAGGTACTCTACTCTTGTAGCTTGAGGCTGAAGGGATGGGAGCTAGGTTTTGTTTAATATCTTGACAAGTAAGACTCATAAAGGAATATTAAGAAGAATCAGAGGATGGCCTAAAGCTCAAAATCAGAAACAGAGAATTAGAGATGGACATGAAATGAAGAAAGGCAGAGGCTTAGGACGGTGTCTGGCTCATAGTAGGCACTTCATAAACGTTTGTTGGTTGATTGATCACATGTTCACAATGCAGTTTTGCTCATTCATACTTAACATAGCATTTGGATAATTCTGACAGGTACTGGGCTCAAGCTGACCTTTGTTCCATAGACTATAAAAATGGTTATATAACAAGGTAACAAAAGCAAAATAATTGTGTAAAATGTCAAGAGAATAATGATCTCCTTAAAAGAACACACTTTTCTGATATTTTAAAATTATTCTTTGTAGAGGGCCGGTTTTGGGGAGTTGGAGGGCTTAGGCCAGCCTGGGTCTTACCTGTAGTTTGTACTAAGCCTGACAGCTGTGAAACTCAGGATGTTGGCTCACCACCCCCTATTCTGTCTCTTGAGAACAGGATGCAGGAAGGGAGGAAATGGATGGGGTACAGGACAGGACACAGGAAAGAAAGTAACAGACAAGGTACAAGGAAGTAAGGAAATCACTTAATTAGATTTGTACTTTTCATGAATAATAATGTTACTATTGCTTGATCCAGTACTATATAATCCTGAGCCCTCAGATCAATAAACAGAGTTTGTTCTTCACTGCTCTCACCTGGCCCGTGATTCTTTCTCTCTTCACACCTTGTCGGCATCAGACCACAGCTGGGGACACAGGCGCTCCTGGCAATTCTTTATTATATTTTTATTGTAATTATAAAATAAACAGAAAACTGTTTTCTGTTATGATGTGTACATTATAAATCACTCATATTCCTTTGAGTGACTTGCTCAGGGTCACACAGCTAGTAAGTATCTGTGGCTGGATTTGAACTCAAGAAGATCAATCTTTTGCACTACAGGCCCTTTGCCTATCCACTGGGCCACATAACTGTCCTGGACAACATTTAGCTATATAAATTTAGATCGTGACAGGAAAAGGGGTCTAGACTTGTGATTTTATTGGGAGAGGAAAATCCTGGGTAAGGAAACCCCATCTAGCGATGTTGATCATCACCTTTTCTGCAACTGAAAGTCTTAGAGAGTTGGCCAGAGTCCTAAGAGGTTAAGTGACTCACCCAGGGTCACATAGGCCATATGTATCAGAGGTGAGATTTTACCTACTATGCCACACTGCCTCTACGTAGAGATAGCAGGAAACAAAAACATTATCTACTCCAATCTCCACATCTTTTCAAAAAATTTAATTAATTACGAACTTCAGAAAGAAAATAAGCATTTTCATAACATAGTAGAATAGAAAAAAGATAATTATATATGAAATTGCAAGTCTATTACGTACAGCTTGCTATTCCTTTTAAATATATAATGAAATTATCATGTAACTTTCTTTTTTATTTTTCCTTTTTTCTTTTCCCTCTCCACTCCTGTTCTAGAGGTGGCTACATTAGGCACAAATATGTATGTGTGTGAATGTGAATGTGAGTGTGTGTGTGTGTGTGTGTGTGTGTGTGTGTTAAGTGTGTGTGTGTTTGTAAAATCATTCTATACATACTTCTATTTATTAGTTCTTTCTCTGGATGCATATAGCTACTTCATTCTTATATTCTTTGTAGTTAATTAGGGTATTTATAATAGTCAAAATGACATATTCACTCAAAGTTGTTCTTAAAATAATATTGTTGTTACTGTAGACAGTGTTCTCTTGGTTCTGTCCATTTGATTCTTCATTATTTTGTGCAAGTCTATCCATGTCTTCCTAAGATCATTGGGCTCATCATTTCCCATAGCATGATAGCATTCTATCATGAGGAAACTGGGCTCAGAGATGTTAAATGTCTTGGCCAACATCACCAAATGACTCAGTTGGAGAGAGATTAGACTAGAACCTTAGTCTCCTGTCTCTCTATTCAGGATTGCCTTTGCTATATTGCATTGCCTTGAGAATGATAGAACTGTGTTTCTTTAAAGTTCTCCATTTCAAATATTGCTTTGCCATAAAAAGTGACAAGTGTGAAGGATTTAGAGATGCAGGGAAATATCCTGTGAAATGATGAAGAGTGAAGAAAAGAGTTACAAAGAAAAAAAACACACAATGAATACAATGATACAAATGGAACCTACCAGGAGAGGCTACCAAACTTTGATTAATTACAAGGGTCAGGGTGAATACTATGTTGTCAAAATTAAAGGACTGTCTGGTTTTTTTCTGTTTCCTTTCTGTTAATACACAATGGACTTTTTCTGAAATATACCTTGCAAGAGGGTTTATTTGGGTCATAGGCTCATAAACCTAGAAATTGGAAGAGACCTCAAAGATACCTACTCAAACTCAGAAGCCATCTAGGCCAATTCCTTGATTTTACAGATGAGAAAACTGAGTCCCAGAAAGATGGAATAAATTGCTCCAACTCACATCATTAGTAAAAATTAGAGGTAAGATTTGAACCCAGGTCCTTTGTGTTCCAGACTTTACAGCCATTAGTCTTTGTGTTGGTGTTTGATGGGAAGGGTCTGTTGTAGCAAAACCTGCAGTGAGCTGGAGTTAGCTGGGACCAGGCTGATTGCTAAATTTTCAGTGTGAGCATTTACACTTTGAAAATCAGCAACTTCTGCAAATCAGGGCTTGAGTGATTGTTTTGTTGATTGTATAAACTTAAGAAACTGATGGAGAAAATATTAATAATATAGAATAAAGGTAAAAGCATGTCCTTTTCTGAAAGCCAATTGTTAAACATTTGCCAGCACACTCCCTGGAAAATAAATCGATAAATTTAAGGTAAATGGTTTTATGTAATTAAGAATATTGTTAACTAGTGGACTGGAAAAATATTTTATGAGGTCAGTGGGTTGTGAGAACAGAGGAAGCCTGGGTACTAACTTGTGGCAGTGAACTCTAATTTCAATTATTCAGTGAAATGGATATTGTTAGAATTTGCAGTCACTTAACTGTTCTTTCATTGGGAGAAGGAGGAGGAGGAGGAGGAGGAGAAGAAGAGAAGAAGAAGAAGAAGAAGAAGAAGAAGAAGAAGAAGAAGAAGAAGAAGAAGAAGAAGAAGAAGAAGAAGGAGAAGGAGAAGGAGAAGGAGAAGGAGAAGGAGAAGGAGAAGGAGAAGGAGAAGAAGGAGAAGGAGAAGGACAAGGAGAAGGAGAAGGAGAAGGAGGAGGAGAAGAAGGAGGAGGAGGAGGAGGCGGAAGGGGGAGGAGGGAGGAGGAGGAGGAGGAAAGAAGAAAAAGGGAATAGAAAAAAGGAGAGAGAAAAGGAGCGAGAGAGAGAAAGAGAAAAAGGAAGGATAAAAAAGAGAAAAGGAGAGAGATGAGGAGGAGAGAGATGGAGAAAGAGGAGGAGGAAGGGAGGGAGAGCAAAAGGGAAAAGAGGGGAAGGGAGGGCAGGGGAGGGAAAGGAGCAGGAAATAGGGAGAAGGACAGATAGAGTGTGCTAGAGTTGAAATTTGATACATCCATAAGCTTTGAAAATCTAGGTTTATATAATCTGGGAACCATAGGGGCACTGGGCTATGTTCTGAATAATAAATGCCACTAACTAGAAAGTCACTTAACCTCTCTATGCAGCATCTACTTCATGGTTTTTTTTTTGGCTAGGCAATGGGGTTAAGTGACTTGCCCAGGGTCACACAGCTAGTGTTATGTGTCTGAGGCTGGATTTGAACTCAGTCATCCTGACTTCAAGGCCAGTGCTCTATCCACTGCACCACTGAGCTGCCCTTAGCTACTTCATTTGAAGATGGAAATATTAATACCTGCCTTAGCTATCCTCTCAGTGTTATCATAAGGATAAAATGAGATAGTAAATTAAACTGCTTTTGAAAAAAAAATTGATATCTTTTGTTCATTTATATATATATATATATATATACACACATATACATACACACACACACACACACACACATATATATCTCCAAAAGCATTTCTGTTCTATCCCCTGCCGTAGTACCATGCAAAGAATAAAAAGGAGAGGGGGAAAAAACAGTTCAACAACGCTAAGTAACATATCAACCAACACTGACAGTTAATATAATGTTCCATGCCCATAGTACTCTACCCCTGAAAAAAAAAAAGAGAGCAATACCTTTCCTCATTTTCCTTTGGGGTAAAGCTTGGTTATTATAATTATACAGCATTGTTTTGTTACTATTTCCATCTAATTGTAGTTATCCTATGTATTGTTTTCCTGTTTCTGCTTACTTTACTTGGCATCAGTTCGAATGTCTTCCATGTTTTTCCTGTATTCCTCCTATTCCCTGTTCCTCACTGTTATCATTGATGTCCCACAATGTGTTTAGCCACTCCCTAGTTGATAGGCATCACATGTGGTTACAGCTCTTCGCCACTACAAAAAGTGCTACTATCAATATTTTGGGTTTATTTGGAACTTTTCTTTGTACTCTTGACCTTCTTGGGGTATTTGCCTAGCAATGGGTTCTCTAACTTTTTAAATAGATATAACTATAAAGATGTGTTGTGACATAAGCATCTTTGGGTTTTCTTGTATCTTTTGTATTCTACTGTTTTTCAAAACATTATTTCAATTACTTCTTTTCTTTAGACCTATTAGTTAATAATTTTATCTCTTAAATTAATTATTATTCCTCAGAGGCAGAAGATGTATAAGGACTAGAGCTAGGGGGAGGGTGCAGATCACCTACTTCTAACTTTTCCCCACCTTCCCCTACTGAGAACCCTTATATCTGAAGGAATTTAATTGACTCACCCAAAATGACATAAATAGGTAGTTAGGGAGGGGTTCTTACTAGAACCCAGGTTTCCTAATTTATAATTCAATGCTGTTTCTGCTACACCATCCTATTTCTCCCTTCAGGCTGCATATGCCTGAGGCAGGCTGCCCAAATGTACTGTAGTTTCATTCACTGGCATTCAGAAATATTGCATTCAAGACTGGACACCTTATTATCCAAGGGTGGGTGGTGAGGAGCCAACACACAGGACATTCTGGAAGGAGTTCAAAGGAGAGTGACAAGAATAATTAAGGGGCAGAAGGAGATGATTTATGAGGAGAGGGCAAAAGCATTTGATAATGCACAGTGTAGTTTGGTTAAATGATGACTGACCAGGAACGTTGACAAAAAGTTGATAGGTATAAATGCCAACAAGAAAGGAAAATTATTCATCATGGCATGTGTGGAAGTATAGTAGTGCATTTCTAACTTAGAAACACTCCCCAAATACTGGCATCCTTACAAAGGTTTTACAATACAGCAGTTTCCTAATAGGAAATAGGAAATATTGTTGATGAATGTTCCCTAGTCAATTAATTGGCATATTAAGAAATATTGAAATTGAATATTTTCATAGTCAAAATGGCAAAGTGAGGAGAGCCATAATGCATTTTCTGATATCCATACATAAAATAGTATATTAGGAAATACCGAAATTGAATATTTTCATTGCCAGAAAGTACAAAGGAGGGAGGGGAAGAGTGCATTTTCTGATATCCATACATCAAACAGTATTATAAGAAATACTGAAATTGGACATTTTAATTGCCAAAAGGGACAAAGGGGCCAGGTGATGACACACTTTCTGGTATCCATGCATTAATTTCATTGTATTTGTTTCAGGGGCTGCTGTTGTAAATTGTGATAATTCACAGTGAGGGGGCTCATGGATGGGATAGATTTTACAGTATATCTTAGGATAATGGGCTAAAATTAAGAAAAGGAAGAAAACAGTTTTAACAAAAATGTTTTTTCCTGTAGGTAAAATCTACTGAATTGTGAAACCTGCCAAGGGAAGTAATTAAGCTTAAAATTTTTTAAGGTTAAGTGAGAACCTAACAGGGATGAGGCAAACTTCCTGAGTGTAGACAGTTTCTGCAGCTCTGACATTTCTCCAAAGACGCCAGACCAAAGCCTCCTTCAAATTGAAGAATTCCATCAGGATTATTTTTTAGAATTTCTGCCAAGAAACCAGGGTACTATCCCATAGGACGCTAAGTCAAGGGGAAATGAAGAAGTAGGGAATTTGTAGCAAGAAATTGACTTGCCCACATTTTGGAGGGCATTGTGGAAAGACTCATTGATCTTCTGGATGGATAGAGGTTAAGTGAGAAAGTAGTGCTTAGGGGCATGTATTAAAGGGTTTGATCAGCTTTAAAAAAATGAAATGTATGGTTATAGGTTAGTAGAAAGGATTGATCCCTACCTCATAGGGCTGTTGTGAGAAAAGCATTTTGTAAACTATAAGGAAAATAACATTAGATGCAAACACTCTCACTTTGATATTTTATCTATGAACTTACCAATGTGAATACAGTTACCCCTTCCACATCACTGGGGTTAGAGGTGCGTGCTTCAATCCCCCCTACCCCAATGTGATTTTTAAAATCTACATAACTTTTTTGGCCCTTTCTTCGAACCAGAGAAAAAATCTGAATTATTATGGTATTCAAAGACAAAATATTATGCAATATTATAAATATATTTTATGCATTTCTGAGTTTCCAGACCTTTTCTGCGTTGTCTGCAGCTTCTGCAAAACTCACCCCCCCCAAATTCCCATTTAATTTCTTATACTGACTCATGATATGTCATAACTGTGTTGGGGAAAGTCACAATGTGGAAGGGATAACCGTATTCCCTCAATGGTCCACTTTGCAATTCATTCATACTGTCCCATCTTATGTGACCTTTCCATGTTCTACCATAAAAGCTCTGCACGGGGCTCTGTGGGTCTAGGTCTTCCTATAGATCTCTCGACACTGTCTGGTTACCACTGGAGTATGCTCACTATCCTCAGTTTGTCCCTCGATCTCAATGTATAACCAAAGCATCTTTTCAATCACGTATGTCTCTCATAACATCCTTTATGCCACTATTCTCTGAAATTCTCAGTTGGGAATATGTCACTGCTTCCTCATAGCCACCATTTACCTTTATATTACCCTTGTTGTGATCCTCAACTTCTTTGGAGATTGGAACATTCCATTACTTGAAACTACATGACACAACCAGAAGCATATGGTGATATGCCTTTTTTCCAGGAAGAAATTAGGGATGATTAAGATCATAGCACAATTTCACAAAGGCAATCTAGCCCACTTTCCTCCCATTCAATTTTGGATTGTTAATTAGTGATGTACAGTGTCATGTCCAAGATATATATAGTGATGGGCCAACTCTCTGAGTGGTCCTCTTATGATAATCTGGGTACTAGAAATTCTTCCTTTACCTGGTTTTCCCAGTGTGGGTGGTTAGCCTGGATTCTTTTGAGTAACTATTAATCTCCTTTAGGAGGCTTTGCCATTTTCTAAGCCTTGATATAATCAGCATCATGTAAGCACAAATAGGAATATCTGGTGGACCTTACCATTGATAGGGAACATCTCTTCCATTCAGATTCTGTACTGGATAGCCTCTATGATGATGGCAAGTATTCTTGAAGATCCTCAGTGTCCATCACGATTATGCAGAAATGCCACTAGAGGAAACAAACCATAAAGCATCTTGCAAATATGTACTTTTTTTTTTTTACTGCTGATTTTATTTTCTTTCTTAACTTTGTACTCATGGGGAAAGGACACAGAAACTACCAGTATAGATTCTAAAGTCATGGTGCTTGTATCCACAACTATCTCAAAATCATTTGCCATACTTACATTCTGCAGAACTCCCACTTCAGTTTTTGCCAGAAGTACTTTTCTCTCTTAACATCTAGATTTATTCATAGTTTAATCAAAATGGAAATTTTACTGATTCATCTTACCATGCCTATATCAAGATGTTATGGGCTACTTCTCATTCCTAAAACTCAATCATATATTTAAGAATAATCAGCTTGGAAATGCCATATAATAGTGAAGTGCTAACACATTAAAGTTGATTTTTAATAAAGCTTGGTGATAATAGTGATGTGGATTGAGGGCTGGCCTTGCACTTGGGATGACAGGGTCCGGATCTTGCCTGTGACACATTATAACATGATATTGGTTATATCACTTAAATTCTCAGGGACACAGGCAATTCTTTTGGGTGACGTTATAGATGAATGGGCCATACGAATTGGATCAAGGTAGTTTCTACACTAAGATTCCTCAGATTTCTGAAATATCAGATCTGAACCCTTCCCTTTCAAAAAACAAACACACAAACAAACCCCACCATACATGAAGAACTTTGTAATTACGAAGTAGTTTGTATACATTATCTTATCCTCACCACAAATAGATATTGCAGGCATCATGAACTCCATTTTACAGCAAGTACAGAAAGGTTGTGATATGTTCAAGGTCATATAACTATAGTAAGTGCAAGACCCTGGACTCAAGGTCCTGTCTTCAGGACAGTTTAAGTCTTTTTATGATCTACAATAAAGTGAACCCTGGCTTAAAGACTTGAGTATTCGGGAGGGTGCCTGTAAGTTCATGTAGAAACTACCCTGCCTCTAACCCTTTGAAATATGATTTCTTACCACTATAATAAAATATTTACTTATTCTTTTTAGGTTAAGATTGCTAGGAATCTCTACAATGCACTTAAAGAGAAGGTTATATAAGGAAAGCTAGCATTTATTTGTTTTAATTCTTTCACCAAATATTTATTAAGCTAATAGAGAGTGCAGAGCATGGTACTACTGGAAGGGATACAAAGTTTACATAAGACCTTGATTTCATGGGCTTTACATGCATCTTTGAGGGAGCTATAGTTTCCAAGGCATCTGTGATCAGAAAGCAAAGTTTAATGGGATAGTAATTACTGGATTGATAGTTATCATTAATTATAGGAATAGCCTGATCCTTATTGTTTTAGGAGGCAACGTGATATTGTAGAAATAGCATTGGCTAGGAAACCAGGAAAGGAAGTCTGGGTATCAATCTTGTCTCTGTAGCTAATGCTGTATGAACTTGGGCAAAATATATCTTCTCTGAGCTTCAGTTTTCTTATCTGTAGCAGGAAAAGGTACTTTTTGTTGTTATTCAGTCACTTGGTAATGTCTGACTCTTTATGACCCTGTGGTTCATATTGTCCAAGGGGTTTTCTTGGCAAGGATTCTGGAGACGTTTGCCATTTCCTTCTCCAAGTGGATTATGGCAAACAGAGGTTAAGTGTCTTGCCCAGGGTCACAGAGCTAGTAAGCATCTGAGGCCAGATTTCAACTCAGGTCTTCCTGATTCCAGGCCCAGTGCTGTAGCCTCTGAGCCATCTAGCTGCCCCTGGCATGGTTGTCAGGATCTGCAGTAGGACAAGGTTGTACTAGGTAATCTCTAAGGACATCCCAGATCTAAAATTCTTGACTTTATATTGGACTTGGAGTCAGATACCGGAGTGCAATCCCTGGCTCTTTTATTAGTACCCATGTGACCCATAGGTAAGTCATTTCATATCTCTGGATCTCAGCTTCCTTTATCTGTAAGGTGAAGGACTTGGACCAAGTGATATCTAAG
Organism: Phascolarctos cinereus; assembly: GCF_003287225.1. Classification (NCBI taxonomy): domain Eukaryota; kingdom Metazoa; phylum Chordata; class Mammalia; order Diprotodontia; family Phascolarctidae; genus Phascolarctos; species Phascolarctos cinereus. The sequence goes on from NW_027556098.1 coordinate 94,681,543, forward strand.
GTCTTTTCCAGCTCTAAATTCTGTGATCCTATTAATATAGCTAAAGCACTTTTTCCTTTTGTTTAAAAATATGTGTAGAGAGAGCAAGGAATAGTTTACCTATCAGATTTACAGAGAACAGAAGAATTCATGACCAAACAGGAGATAGAGAACGTTACAAAATGCAAAATGGATAATTTTGATTACGTTGAATTGAAAAGTTTTTGCACAAGCAAAGCCAATGCAACCAAGATTAGAAGAAAATAGAGGGGCAGCTAGGTGGCACAGTGGATAGAGCACCAGCCCTGAAGTCAGGAAGACCTGAGTTCAAATCTAGCCTCAGACCAAATACTTGACACCTACTAGCTGTGTGACCCTGGGCAAGTCACTTAATCCCAATTGCCTAAAATAAAAAGAAGGTAAAAAAAAAGAAGGAAAGTAGAAACTTGGGAAAAAAATTTTATAACCAGTATCTCTGATAAGGGCCTTATTTCTAAAATATATAGAGAATTAAGTCGAATTTATAAGAACACAAGTCATTCCCCAATTGATAAATGGTCAAAGGATATGAACAGGCAGCTCTCAGATGAAGAAATTAAAGCCTTCTATAGTCATATAAAAATGCTCTAAATCATATTCATTAGAGAAATGCAAATCAAAACAACTCTGAGGTACTACATCACACCTATCAGATTGGCCAACATGACAAAACAGGAAAATGATAAATGTTGGAGAAGATGTGGGACAATTGGAACACTAATGCATTGTTGGGGGAGTTGTGAAATGATCTAACCATTTTGGAGAGTAATTTGGAACTAAGCCCAAATGGTTATAAAAATGTGCATTACCCTTTGGCCCAGTAATAGCACTGCTAGGGCTGTATCCCAAAGAGATTATACAAATGGGAAAAGGGCTCACGTGTACAAAAATACTTATAGCAGCTCTTTTTGTGGTGGCAAAGAACTGGAAATTGAAGGAATGCCCATCAATTGGGGAATGGCTGAACAAGTTGTGGTATATGAATGTAATGGAATATTATTTTGCTATAAGAAACGATGAGCAGGGGGACTTCAGAAAAGCCTGGAAAGACTTGTATGGTCTGATGCTGAATAAAGTAAGCAGAATCAGGAGAATGTTGTACACAGTAACAGTCAAGTTGAGTGATGACTAATATTGATAGACTTAGCCCTTCTCAGCAATGCAAGGATCTAAGACATCTCCAAAGGCCTCATGATGGAAAACGCTATCCATATCCAGAGAAAGAATGATGGAGTTTGAATGCAGATCGAAGCATGCTATTTGCTATTTTTTCTTCTGTTTTGTTTTTTTTCCTCTTTCTGATGGTTCTTCCTATTGGTTCTAATTTTTCCTTACAACATCACTAATGTGAAAATATGTTTAATTGGAATGAATAGCCTATATCAGATGGCATGCCATCTTGGGGAGGGAGGGTGGGAGGGAGAGGGAGAAAAATTTAAAACTCAAAAGTTTATGGAAGTGATTGCTGATAAATCAAAATAAATTAATAAAAAAAAACCTGTATACACACAGCAAAACCAAGCATTGGAAAATAAAATAACTGAAATGTCTATTCCTTTTGACCTAGTCACCATATACACCAAAATATTTGTAGCGGCAAGCGGCACTTTTTGTGATGGCAAACAACTGGAAACAAAGTGAACATTCATTGATAGAGGAATGGCTAAATAAATTGTGGTACACGAATATAATGGAATATGATTGTGCTCTAAAAAATGATGAACATGATGAAAAACAGTGATGCATGGAAAGATCTATGTGAACTTATTCCGAGTGAAACAGAGACAACATAACACTATACACAATGACTACAACAATATAAATGGAAAGAAAAACCACAAGCCACAAACAAATTAAAAGTTAATATTGCAAAATTTCAAAAATAAACATGGCTCCAAAGGAGATATAAGAAGATATCTTGCCACCTTCTTTCTATCCCCAGAGGTTGCAGGTTCTTGAATATTAGTATAGTATATTTCACCTCTTTTTAGACTTTTGTGATATATTGACTAGCGTTACTGATTTTTCTATTCTTTTTCTCTTTTTTTTGTCTTTAAAAATGTTATTTATTACCTGGCATGGCTCTCTAAGAGGGGAAAAAGAGGCAAAATTTTGGTGATAAAAAAGTGAATGGCATCAATAAAAAGGTATTTCAAAAAAAATTAGATTTCTAATGAAACTGGATTTGGGGAAGAAAATAAGGGTAATTTTCTTTCATGGCCTAGGTGTGAACCATTTCTCCAAGTTTCTTGTTTCTTAAAATGTTCATCACAAAGTCAATCAATTGTCTTAAGTAAATAATTTAGAACAAAGTATACTTACTGGCTTGAAAAGTTTGTTGAACACCCTAAACAGCTGGGTCATATCCTTACTTTTCTCAAGGCCTTTTGGGCAAATCATTCTTTCTCCCTTTGCCTTATTTTACCATTTTACTAAAAAAAAGTCATCATTGTTCCATCATGTGAACATAATTTAGCTTCTACCACATTCTTATTTCAAGGTAAAGCTGTTACAGAAGGCAAGCACCTGCTTTTTTCATCTTGGGTTTTCATTTTCTCCTATGCTCTGTCATTTCCATACCAAAATTATTTTAGTGGTGATTAGGCAGATTGATGAATAGAAGCAGTTCACACACCCTCCAGTTAAGATCTTGAACTTATAAGCAAGGGAAGAGAATAGCAATTTTCCAGACTTAATTTCATGACCTTTAGGACAAAGTCCAGAGCACTGTTACTTTGCAGTTATCTTCTCCTGAGATATGTGGACTCCTGAGTATTATATTCAGCATTCATTATATGAGGGCTCTGTCAGTTTTATGTACGCTCCCTGAGCCCTGTAAAAATACATACATTAAAAAAAAATAAGCAGACAGGAGATAAAACCTTACCTAGAAGACTCATAAAAACTGTAGCTCATGAATACCTTTTCCTATGCATCAATGATCTCCAATCCATTTCACATAACACAATTAACTCTCAAAAGGAATTGACTTGTTGCTATTCTAGTGGCCACATCTTACAAAAAGAAATTTCTACCTGAAAAACATCTTACTAATTTATTAATAACACAAACATTTCTATAATTGCATAGGTTACCAAGAGCTTCCTTCAGCATGACCTGGTGTTCAAGAATGTAAATAGGATTACACGATCATTGGATCCTCTAATGAGAGGGAGGGACTTCAGAGGTCACCTAATCCAATCCTTACCAGACCTAAAGACCTTCTGCAACACTCCCAGCAAAGGTTTATGCAACTTTCCCTGAAGGCCTTCAGTGAGGGTGGGAGTTAGGGGGAGAAAGGATAACTCCCTACCTCTTGCAGCAGCTCAATCGACTTTCAAAAAGCCCATATTACAACTGTGCCTAGAATAAACACCTCTATCTGAATATAATTATTTGAGATAAAGACATTTTCCAGATTTGGGATGGCTCATTTATGGATTGGCATCACCCTATTTGCTTCATAACCCAAATGTCTCTCTTTAAGCAAATGGCTCTTTAAGAATATGTCTACACGTTCTAAAAATATAGTTACTGGAAACCAGACATGTACCATAAACCAAACATATTTTCTTAGTTTTTATTCTTGATGTTTTCTATTATTACAGGGACTCTGGGATTGCCTCTTGAGTGACAGAACAAATGAGACCAAAGGGAGAAAACTCAGTGGCTTCTCAAATATTGCAGTCTTTCCCAGCTGAAATTGATACATATTTTTTTTATCGTTAAGCCTCTGTAAACAAATTCACCAGGTTAACAGCTCAACTGACATTTACTGAAATTAATCTTTTCATAGGACAAGGATTAAGAATGAGAACAGCTGTATTATTCAAAGCATGAAGTAGATTCCCTGGGTGTTTTAGAAAGACAGACTAAAACAGAACCCCCCCCCCCAAATATTTCTTGATACTATTGGCCTTAAAAAGAGCACAGTTCGGTAACCTTTGAGATATAGAGTGCCCAGTTCCTCTCTCCTGATTTCCTTTATTGGGAGAGACTCAACAGAGGTGGTCTACTACAACAAGTAAGGATTTCCAGGATGAACCCTAAGTTTAAAAAATACCTCCCACATATCTCAACAAATTAGGAACTCATTTGGATGTGTCAATTCCTCTAACTTTGTTTATGAATGCTACCTTCTGTTTGCTGTCTTAGTAGATCTTTGCATATTATAATCCACTCTCTCTTCCTCCAAATTTCTTTGGTCCATTTGGCAATAATTTCCAAAGTATTACCTTGCCTCAAATAATAATACCACAATAGGTGTTGTCATTTAGTCATTTTCAGTTGTGACTCTTTGTTACCCCATTCGGGGTTTTCTTGGCAAAGATACTGGAGTGGTTTGCCATTTCCTTCTCCAGCTCATTTTATGGATGAGAAAACTGAAGCAAACTAGCGTTAAGTGGCTAGGCCCAGGGTCACACAGCTAGTAAGTGTCTGATTGTGGATTTGAACTCAGGTCTTCCTGACTCTAGGCCTGGTACTCTGGAGTGGTTTGCCATTTCCTTCTCCAGCTCATTTTATGGATGAGAAAACTGAAGCAAACTAGCGTTAAGTGGCTAGGCCCAGGGTCACACAGCTAGTAAGTGTCTGATTGTGGATTTGAACTCAGGTCTTCCTGACTCCAGGCCTGGTACTCTATCCAACAGCTGCCCCTACAACAATAGCCACTCCTCAACATTAAATTTATTAGCCATTCAAAATTTAAGAGAATATTATTTTTTAAAAGGTAAGCTTATCATTTAATTTCTTGTGTCTTCTTGAAATCATCTATTCTGGGGGAATAGGAATTTTGAGTTTTAACTAGGGAGGGAAGGAGGGAGGGGAGGTAATTTTGCAAAATGGAACCTCTTTGACAGGGCAGAACAGAGTTGGGTGGCTCAGTCAGGGGAAAACTTTGGACAGACATAAAATAAGGAACACTAGTACACTAGCCAGACTGAAGTGTGGGTGTGGTAAGAGGGATCAGAATAGAAGAAAGGCATCAGAGAATGATGAAGAAAAACGACTTACTTTGTAATTCTGCCTAAGGCTCAGGTATCAGTTTTTGTAGAATTGTAAGAAAGAAGCCCCCTCCAGTTACATGAATATATCAAATGCCTTATATATTTTGAAGAGTGAATAACAGAGGTGACTGAAACAGCAAGGAATAGACAAAATTGCCCACCTGATCAAAGAACATGGAAGCTGGTCCAACTATGAGGACTCTGTTAGAGCACTAAGAAACAAGACTTTCTCCTCATCCATAATTTTAATGTTCTAGATAGGATAGGTGGAAAGAGAGCCATACTTAATTACAGATCGATGAGCCTCATTGAAGTACAATTCTAGACTTTTCACATGTAGAGAGTGCCTTTTCAAATGACACAAGATTTCTTAGCCCTTTAAGTCTTTACTTCCAAAGAACTTCTCTGTTACTTGAGATCTCTATCAAGAATTCTATATATTGAATAATGATTCCCAAATGCCACAATTTCCAGGAACATAGGTACTGTTAAAGCAAGGGTTCTTTTTTAAATTTTAATATTTTTCCCAATTATATATAAAAACAATTTTAATATTTTTTTTTCAAATTTTGAGTTCTAAATTCTCTCCCTCTTACCCTTCCCCACCCTCACCATTGAGAAAGCAAGCAATTTGACATAGGTTGTACTGTGTAGTGATGAAAAACACATTTCCATGTAAGTCATGCTCTGAAAGAAAATACAAGTTAAAAAACCCAAGAAAAATAAAGAAAGTTAAGAAAAAGTATCTTCTATCTGCATTCAGGGTCCCTCAATTCTTTATCTGAGGATGGACAGTACCTTTCATTATAAGTCCTTAAGATTTGTCTTAGATCATTGTACTGCTGAAAATAGTTAAATTATTTACAGTTGATCAACTTATAGTATTGCTATTACTGTGTACAGTGTTCTCTTGCTTCTGCTCATTTCACTTGGCATCAGTTCATATAAGCCTTTCCAGGTTTTTTCTGAAATCATTCTGCTTGTCATTTCTTATGGCACAATAGTATTCCATCACAATCATATATAACAACTTGTTCAGCCATTCCCCAGTTGATGGACATCCCCGCAATTTCCAATTCTTTGCCACCACTCAAAGAGCTGCTATACGTATTTTTGTACAAGTGGGTCGTTTTTTTGTTTGTTTATTTGTTTTTTAACCTCTTTGAGATACAGACCTAGTAGGAATATTAAAGCAAGGGTTCTTAATCGGAGGTCCAAGAACAAGTGGTCCATAGATAGATTTCAGGGAATCTGCGAATGTGAATGGGAAAAAAAATTACATCTTTATTTTTTACTAACCTTTGGTTTCTTTTGTAATCCTATGCATTTAAAAACCTTATTCTAAGAAAGGGTTCATGGGCTTCATCCAACGATCAAAGGTGCTCATGACACCAAAAGGGTTAATGGTCTCTGTCATATAATAGGTAGATTTACATAGCACTTAAGAACTTCACAAAAATTATTTCATTTTATCCTCACAACCACTGGGAGGTAGGTGCCATCATTATTCCTAGTTCACAGATAAGGAAACCAAGGCAAATAGAAATCAAGTACTTTCCCAAGGGGCTGCATGGCTAGTAAAGGTCTTAGAGATTGAATCAGAATTCAGGTCTTCCTAACTCTGGGTCCAGCCCCATCCGCTGCACTGTCTAGCTACTCCAGAGGGAGGTTTGATTCAGATCAGTCTCGATTTTACCTGTTTATTTTATATAAGGATGAAGTGAAAGAAACAAGGGAGATGTGGGAGCTAGGGAAGGGGATGGGAGAAAGGAGGCCGAAAGGACTGGGATGGCCCAAATAAGCACTTGCAATCAGGGTTAAAGTGCCTATTAAAGCAAATTTTCTAGCTAGGGAGGTTTCACAGCTCACACTTAAAAGTCCTTGCTAATGACCTGGTAATTGTTTTAATAGCTTTTTAGTCAAGTGTGAAGTACTCTGCTGACAAATCAACAAAGTGTGAAATACTGTGAGAGCTTTATCCCTGCTTGTCTACAGTATCCTTATCCAGTCCTGTTTACATTTTTGGCTAGCTTAAACATAAAAAATATTTGCTATATTCATCAAAATGGCTTCTGATACAGGGAATCAGTTCAGGATAATTTTGTGAGAAGTCTATGAAAAGGATAATGGTTTGAAGGGCACTGATTTTTCTAGATGTGAAGCTTCCTCCTGTACAGTCTTACCCCTTCCCACTTTTTTAATATTTACTATCTTTTCCATCTGATCTCATCAGCAATATCCCTGGATGGATACTCTTAGTTCTGCTGGAATCCTTCCTGTGACAGGGCTACTTAAAAGGCTAATTATTTTCATTTTGAAGAAATCAAAACCAATTAGCATTTGGTAAGCACATACTATAGGCCAGACACTGCTGAATGCTGAGAATAAAAATATAAGTAGAAAGAAGGGCAGTGTCTGCTTTTCAAGAGCTCGAATTCTTCCATGCCTCGGGTTTTCTCATTCATAATATGAATGTATTAGACTAGATGGTCTCAAAGGTCCTTCCAGTTCCAAATCTACCATCTGGGATAAACAGTGAATTCTCTTATCACATAGCTTCCAAATTCTCTTCTGGATCCCATCGAGTTCATCAGCACTTAAAGGATGTTATTTTGCATATCACATCCGTTATGTCTCTCAATTTTTTGATAATCTAGAGCAGAGATGTCAAACTCCTAATTCCCAGGCCTCATGTTGCCTCAATTGTTCCTAGACCCTTCCTAACCAGATTAAAATATCACTGGGAAATGGTTAACAAAATACATAAAATAATCTTAAAACACAAATATAATGTTAATTTGTAGTTTCTCTAACTTTCCTAGCTAACATTTCTGGAGAGAGATTAATTTTTTCCCTCCTGCTGCCACTGGAAAGTGGGTAAGGATAGAGTCACTGATTCCTGGAGAACACAATCAGTTGTAAACATTTATAAAATGAGGGAGTATATTAGGTTCTTTCTTTCTTTTCTTTTTTTTTTTACTAAGCAATGGGGTTAAGTGACTTGCCCAGGGTCATGCAGCTAGCAGACTAGATTATTTCAAATGTTCCTTCTACTTCTAAATCTTATGATACTGTAACTACTGACATTGGTCACCCAGGCTCAAATCTACCAATCTGTCCAATGTGATGGGGAAGGGGAGAGTTGACTGTATGGAAGGGCTGATTTTTTATGTGCCTGACAACTGCCATGATTCTTAAGGGATGTGAAATTGGGACTGAGTTCAGCTGGCACAGTTCAGATAGAATCCACAGCATCAGGGTGGGTCATCTGTTACTATTTCAATTCTGGTGCATGCTGTGCATGGATTCTGGAGAAACATGAGCCTTGATCCTAGATCTGCATAGACACTAACCAATAATTCTTCTCACCCAATCATGATGGGTCTTTGATGAGACAAAGAATAGCAGCACACATCACTGGCTGAAGAATAGCAGACCTGAGCTGGTCTTTCTCACACTCACTTCCCTCACTTTGATTGTACCCTCAATATCACTCACTTAGAGAAGTCAGCTCTACAATGGTGCTCCTGTGGGAGGGGAAGTCAGAAGGAATTCATCTAGGACAATTCAAGTGCGAAATTTTACTTTCTAGGCATCTCTGTACTATCCTGACTATATTCCTGTTGTCATCCTTATCTCCCCTTGCCTGTAATCTTGCACTCTGATAGGTAAAGTTCATGTTTTGTTTCACAGGGAAACAGGACTCTATAACACTCCCCAGCTGTGTGCACACCATGCTACGAAGACTGTTATCATCTCCTTTCCAGCTCCCCATTATATATTAACCTTCTTAATTAGAATGTAAGCTCCTTGAGGGCAGGTGCTGTCTTACTTGTTTGAATTTGTATACCTAGCACTTAACTTACCTTCTGACCCATGGTAAGTGTTTTTCCACAAAACTCATGGCCTCACATATCTAGATACAAATAAACAAAGAAAGCATAATAGGGTAAAACAGGGAGGCTAAGAGAAGGAAAAAATATTACCTCACAGATATCAATAAATTTGGTAGAACAGGATTCTGGAAAAGTCATAACATGTTCAAAAAGAAAAGGACTGATTAAAGGGTAGGTGGAGTAGCATTCTCTATCAAAAGAAATGATGAGCTCAATGATCTTAGAAAAACATGGGTAAGGGACAGCTAGGTGGCGCAGTGGATAGATCACAGGCCCTGGAGTCAGGAGGACCTAAGTTCAAACCCGCCCTCAGACACATAACACTTACTAGCTGTGTGACTCTGGGCAAGTCACTTAACCCCAATTGCCTCGCCCCCCCAAAAAAAGAAAAAGAAAAAGAAAAACATGGATAGACTTGCATGAACTAATGAAGAGTGAAATGAGCAGAACCAAGAGAACATTGTATACAGTAACAGCAATATTGTTTTAAGAACAACTTTGAATTACTAAGTCCTTTTTACTATTATAAATACCAAAATTAACTACAAAGGACATGTGAAGGAAGAAGCTATCTATATCCAGAGAAAGAAATGATAAATAGAAGCATGTATAGAATGGTTTTATGCACATACACACACACATATATATTCATGTGTGTGTGTGTGTGTGTGTGTGTGTGTGTGTGTGTGTGTCTAATGGTAGCCATGGGGGGGGGAAGAAAAAAATGAAAGAAAAAAGAAATTATAACTTTATTACAGCTTTAGAAGGAGTAGTAAGTTATACACAATAGATTTGGAGTTCCATGCAAAATCACCTTTTTTATTTCCTATTCTACCATGTTTTGGAAACGTTTGTTTTATTTCTTAAGTTCAGAATAAAATTAAAAAAAGAAGCTATACAAAAGTGAGGGAATCCAGTGGTCCAAGGAAGGTAACAGGGAGATCACTTTGTTGGTTAGAAGAAGAAACACAAATCATATTTCAATGGGAGCACACTACAAACCACATGGCTGAAAGGGGGAATTGGATGAGGCATTCAGGAAGCAGACCACAAACCTGGACCAGAGGGATGATACCGTTATGATTAAGGCCTGGAGACAGGATACTCAATTGATTTTCAGACATCTTCTAAACTAGCCTTCTTTCTTCTGCCAAGTCCAGAGCAGCTGTTAAATTCTTAACTTGATTTAATGATAATAATCCTTCAACAGCTGGAGGAAATGACCAGGAGAACTCAGGATTTGATTCTGATTAACATGAAGAAACTATTTTGCTAAAGTAGAAGTGATGGGAGCCTTGGGGAAAAGTGGCCACTCCACCAAAGAATTCATTATAAAAGAGAGGAAAACTAGGCATATACCAGACACCCATGACCTGTGGCCCAGCGTATAAAATTCTGGGCTTATTAGGTCCAATCTTGAGGATGGTCTCCAGATCACTCTTTTTGTGACTTGTGTTATCCTCACAAAAGGTTAACTCTGGGAAAACGCTCTGTATATAACTCATGTCTATGTCTCCTCAGATATAGGTAAAAGTCTCCTGGGCTCCTGAACAAGAACTCAAGGGAACAGTGTGATTCTGTTTTCTTTAAGAGGCTAGCACTGTCCAGGAACTCTATGACTCTTTCTAGAAGGCTAAATTCCAGAATTTTTTTTCTTGAAAGTTGGGATTCAGGAATTTCCACTACTTTGATGCATGATTCCCTTCTTCTGGAGCTACATGGTTGAAAGCATTGTATATTAGTCATCTCCTTTCTAGGCCTGGGTCGAAACATAGTAAGTCAAGGTCCAGGGACTTTCCTTTTGGGCCATATGGATGAGAACACATGGAAGGTCCAGATAGTTTTACCCCAAGTCAGCCATTAGTGAATCCAAGGGGCAGGGAGAAGTTGGGAAAGATGAAGGGGGGAGTACTCCCCAGGGCCCAGGTCAACTTTTAACTCTTTTATTCTCTCCTCTGAGTTTTACTTTCTGGAGGACTTACAGACAAAAATGATGCTTTTTATTACAGGCCAAGCTTACCCATACCGCTTGAGCAAAATTGTTTCCCTTCAATGTTAAAAACTGCCCAGGGCCATGTTCTCCTTCCCAAAGGTGAATTACAGAGCCTTCTCCATTAGATGTTTCCCAGTTCTCTCAATGAGATTGCCAATGACTATGATCACATCCTTTTTAGTGATATAAGATAAAGACTGACCCAAAAGTCTTGTCAGTCTGTAATCTCAAACTGACCAGGGAGCATACTTGAACAGCTCTCTGTGTTCTTCCTCAGTTAAATATTTACAATCCCTATAAAACAAACAGGACTGCCTTTAGGTGCATTGATTTACCTGAGAGTTGTAATTATTTATTACTGAACAAAAGTAGCAGTCCTAAGACTGAACAGAGGGCTCAGCTGAGTCAACATTTGGCATTTTTGGTGCAAACATATGATAATGACAAGAATGATAGGACAGGCTTTACTCATACTTACTGATGTTTGGGTAAGAAATATTCTTATCTAGTGAATTGGGCTTCCAAGTTTCAGATGATGGTGAAGACATCTACTGACTGAGGCACTGGCAGAAGGAAGCCTACCTACCAGCCAAAATTTCACTTCAAAACAACTCCAACAGAAACAAATGAAGGTAAAATATTCAAGCTTTCTTTCAAGGACTTTAGCAAGGTGATAGAATCTTGCTGAGAAAGCTTCACGTGAGACAGCCCAAACAAGCTAATGAGCTGATGGGAAGCTTTTCCATAAACTATGCTCAAAGGGCATACTGTGTATACCCTTTGACCCAGTAATACCACTACTAGGTCTATACCCAAAAGAGATCAAAGGAAAAGGACCTCTACGTACAAAAACATTTATAGCAGATCTTTTTGTGGTGGCCAAGAATTAGAAAGTGAGGGGATGCCTATCAACTGGGGAATGCTGAACAAGTTGAGGTGTATCATTGTGATGGAATACTATTGGGCTATAAAAAATGAAAAGCAGGATGATTTCAGAAAAACCTGGGGAGACATACATGAACTGATGCAAATGATGGAAATGATGAAATGAGCAGAACCAGGAGAACATTGTACACAATAACAGCAATATCATATGATAATCAGTTGTGAATGGCTTAGCTATTCTCAGCAATACAATGATCTAAGAGAACTCTGAAGGACTTATGATGAAAAATGGCATCCAGCTCCAGAGAAAGAACTGATGGCATATGAATACAGATTGAAACGTACTTTTAAAAAATTGCTACAATTATTTATCTCCTTTATTTCTGTAAAAGGAGTTTTATAGTTATTTATTTTTCCACTATATTTTAAATTTATGAAATAAAACAAGCATTTCTCTAACATAGTACAATAAAAAAGATGACTGCACATGAAACTGAAAATCTATTATGCACAACTTGCTATTCCTTTCAAAAGTACAATGAAATTATCATGTAAATTTCTTTTTTTCTTTTTTCTCCCACTGCCCACCCTAGAGATGCCCACCATTAGACATAAATAGGTGTATGTGTGTGTATGCATGTATACACACACACACATATGTAATATGTAAAATTATTCTATACATATTACTATCAGTTCTTTCTCTGGATGCAGATAGTTTCTTTCTTCGTATGTCCTTTATAGTTAATTTGGGTATTTATAATAGACAAAATAACTTAATCTCTGAAAGTCATTTTAAAAACAGTATTCCTGTTATTGTATATGATGTTCTATTGGTTCTGCTCATTTCACTCTTCATTATTTCATTCAAGATTTTCCATATTTTTCTAAAATAATCTAGGTCGTCATTTCTTATAGCACAGTAGTATTCCATCACAATCATATACTACAGTTCATTTAGCCATTCCCCAATTGATGGGCATCCCTGCCACTTTCAGTTCTTTGTCACCACAAAGAGAGCTGCTATAAACCTTCTAGAACAAAGAGGTTCTTTTCTTTTATCCTTAATCATCTTGGGAAATAGACCAAGTAGTAGTATTGCTGGGTCAAAGGGTATAGACAGATTAATAACTCTTTGGATATAATTCCAGATTGCTCTCCAAAATGGTTGAATCATTTCACAGTTCCACCAACAGTGAATTGGGGTCCCAATTTTTCCATAGTCTCTCCAACATTTGTCACTTTTCCATCCAATCATTTTAGCCATTCTAATAGGTATAAAATGATATCTCAAGATTGTTTTAATCTGCATTTCTCTAATCAACAATGATTTAAAACAATTTAATATGACTATAAATTTTAATTTCTTCTTTGGAAAACTGCCTGTTCATATCCTTTGACCATTTATCAATTTATCAACATATTTTTGAAACTTTATTATTCTCATTTTTTTTTCTGTGTTCTCCTTTATAACATGGCTACTATGGAAATGTGTTTTGCATGACTACACATGTATAATTTATATAAAAATGTTTGCCTTTTCCAGGAGGGGGGAGAGGGAGGAAGGAAGAGAATTTAGAACTCAAAATTTTGAAAAAAACATATGGTAAAATTTTTTGTTTACATGTAATTAAGAAAAAAATTAAATAAAAACTAAATTTAAAAAAAGCCATTTGATTTAAAGTATTTGGGAGATTAGACGATTTCTGGTTATACTGGTTGTCCAGTATAATATATGTCCTTGTGTTCCCACTAGAGAGCGGTGGGATCCCTATAAAATGAATCACTGGATGCAATTCAACCATCCATTGCTCATAGGGGAGTTATTTGGACTCCCCGGTGAGCCGGAGCCAAGGAATGATGGCTGACTGGCCAAGTGGACTCTGAGGAGACATACCTCCTCACCAGTGTTGAGACTGTCTGAGCTTGATAACAACTTAGAAGCTACTGTTTAGGTTAAAGAGTATGCTGTGTGCTGTTATGGGCCATAAAATCTATTGACTCTACCTCCACTTAAGGAGGACTGTCATCCACACAGCGGGTGGAGTTGTTGAAAGCTAAACCCAGAGATACATCCTTTCTGCCTAATGTACCCTCTAGTTCAAGGATTATTCATAGTGTCTGAGAATGGTAGATGGCCCAGGTTGACCATTTTGAGACTATTGGCCAGTGGGTCTGAGGAGCTAGAGATGAAACAGATAGTATATTGGTGCAGAAAGATCATTGAGTCATAGAAAGCCAAGAACTATCTAAACAATGACCACATTAACTCACAATCTCCCAGGAGAAGTAGGACACAGGATCATGGATGTAGAACTGGTAGGGATCTTATTCATCTTCAAGTCTACCCTTCTAATTTTACAGATAAGGAAACAGAGGTACCCCATATTTAAGTGCCTTGCTAAGGCCACACAGGCAGCAGGTGTCTGAGGTAGAATTTGAAGTGCAGTGCCCTCTCATCCATGCCATGATGCATGATGCCAATATGAATACAAATGCACTTAAGGTATGTTTTAGATATAATTTCATGTTGGCATGAGTTGATTCATGGGTTCATTCATCATCTGTAGAGAGATGAGGGCTAGAATGTGGTATCATTAAGGAAATGTGGACCTGGTTTAAATACCAGGACCAGGGTCGAAGAATCAAATGGGCTGAAGTCAATTTGGATGGAGGGTTTTAGAATACTCCAGGATTCTCTTCTTGGGCTGATATTTTTTATCAAAGACTTTGATAGAAAGGTGGTTTGTTTTTGACATTTTTAGATCACATGAAGCTGAAAGGGATAGCCAAGACAGAGCATGGCTGTCAAGGTCCAAAAAACAAAATAAAACAAAATTTTGGAGTTCAGAATTAAATCTAACCATATATAATTTAATAGGACTGAATGAAAATTTCAATACCTGGGTAAAAGAGAAGACCCTCAAAAGCTCCATAAGTAAAGGATAGGAAACAGCTAATAATAATAATAATAATAATAATATCTAGCATTTTTTTTAGCACTTTAAGGTTTTCAAAGCAGTTTATATGTTATCTCATTTGACCCTCACAACAACCATGTAAAATAGGTGTTGTTATTATCCCCATACGGACAAGGAAGCTGAAACACAGAAAAGTTAAGTGACCTGCTTACAGACACAAAGCCAATAAATGTCTGAGGCAGAATTCTAAATGATTATGAATACATGAATCTTCACCATACACAGCTTGAATTGTGTGTGTGTATTCAAATTTAACATGGCAATTCTAACACATCCTTGTCTGTGTGCCCTTGTGAACTTGCTTCACCTCTCTCTATTAATAATTTTAATGATTGCTACTTTTCTTCTTCTTTTAGCATCACTAGTCTCCAAATCCACTATCTAGATGAAAAGCAAGGGAAATGGTATGATTCTGAGACCAAAAGAATATTCAGTAAGCTGTTTCTGATTTTCTTTTATCACTGGTCTTTCTGGAGCCTTTTTCATATATTTGCAGGAGTACACGTGCAGAGCTAGACTTCTCTATGACCTTTCATGTTTTTGTCTTAACAAGAAGTCTCTATCATTTATTTTCATAAACAATGAAAAATCAAGTTTCTATAAATAAGTTGAGTAAAAATATATAGCAACAGTTTCTCAAAGTGTCTTGCAATTAACTGTTTTAACACCTCCTTTGAAAGACTCTCTCTCACCTTTACTTACAAAAGCGGGCTGGGTTCCTAATGGACAGTTATCATTGCTAGGCTCTAGAATACCTAGTAGGTGGCTACTCCTAAAACTATATTTCATGAGCCCTCACCAATGTGCTTCCCCTTAATAGTAAGAACAGTCTCTACAAAACATTTTCCCCATCTATTTGGTGCATACCTTTCCATTAATATTCATTATCCACAGGAGTGGTTACAAATTTAGAGTACAATGATTGTGAGACATACACACAAAGAACGTACATATGTAGCCTAGGCAACTCACAGCTCTGAGAATCCGGGGCCTCAGTACCCCTGCTCATCCTAATGGAGTCCTCTTTGTAGCTCAATCATCAATTTTTAGGGCTGATTCTTTCTTGAGTCCACAGCTGACTCTTTGCTAAACTGAGTTATTGCCTGTTTTCTAGAATTCATGTCTTTGTTCCCTCAATTATACTTAACTCTTTTTTGAACTGATTCTCCTGCTATGTCTTCTACTTTTGTGGTGCTATTGCTGGGTGTCATGGTCAATGACAGTGGAGAGGAAAAAATCCTCCCTCTTCCCTAATTTCTGGCTTCTGATTTAACTCACCTAAATTCTAAATTACCACCTGTTTCCATGGTTTTCCTATTTAAATCTTAAGGGCTGTGGCCTTTTAAAAATTCAACTAATCAAGTTTCTCCTTCTGATTCAATGGGGGTGGGGAGGAGGAAGAGAGAGAGAGAGAGAGAGAGAGAGAGAGAGAGAGAGAGAGAGAGAGAGAGAGAGAGGGAGAAGAAGAAGAAGAAGAAGAAAGAGGAGGATGAGGAGGAGAAAGAGGAGGGGAGGAGAAAGAGATTCACAAAGTGTAACAGGCTGTTTTCACCTTGTTAATTTATTAACACATCATCATCTGTGATTATGTCCTAGGACCAAATCAACCATCAACTGAGTTGGGTGGAAGAAATCTCCCTCACTCTATTTCAGGAACTGAAACAAAGGGATAGAATCCACGAGCAGTTGTTTTTGGTTCTGCTTAAAATTGCTGTACTGTAAGTATTGTGTGACTCTTTTTAAAGGCAACGTAGAGAGTAAAAGGAGTAGTTGACTTGAAGTCAAAAGCTGTCTGAGTTTAACACTTGTCTGTAACAATCGACAATTCTGTGAACCTAAGAAAGTTATTTAATCTCACCTTAGTTTCAGTTGGTGGTTGTTGTATATATCCAATGAGAGGATGTAAGGAAGGTGTTTTGCAAACTTTGAAAGTACTCTCCAAGTATCAGCTCTTGGTTCCTTAAAGACTACTTTTGTGTAAAAGATTCTGTACCATAGAAGACCAGAGTTCAGATGATACCTTTGGCATATACTGACTTTGGGCAAGTCACTCAATAGTTTAGGCAACTCTTCAAAACTGCAAGTTGCACAGTCCCCAACCTGCATTGAAATAGCAGGACCGATTCCTATTCCTACACAACAGGTAGACTTTTAAAAACTTATGAATGTATTCTTCACCGCTCCTCATTAGCACTTTTGATGAAAGTGGCCATTAATGCTATGAAAGGCTATGCCCCTCATTAGGAAGAAAGATCGGATTTTATGCAGAAAACCCATGCACTTGAAAGAGAATGAGATTTTCTGGATGTAAGAATCAGTGAACTATTTTTCCTCATGCTTAAAAATAGTCATTTTGTTACTAACATATGGGTAATATATATATTTTTTTTGGTCAGGGCAGTTATGGGTAAGACTGGGAGAGCACAGCATCAACAGTAGAACGCATTAAATGAGTGTCCTGTATACTACAGCCCTTTCCCCATCCTCCTAGCCTTGTTGTAAAAAAGACAATTGGATAGAGGGGCTCATGAAACACTTTACAATAAAGAACTTAAGAAGTGTTTCTTGGTCAAAGACTGTGAAACCCACAAGGTTCTTCCTCCCCAGACTCCCTGACTTGAGCATTACTGTTTAGTTCTATGGGTGGGGAACCTGTGGCCTCAAGGCCTCATGTGGCCTTCTAGGTCCTCAAGTGTGGCTATATGGGGCCTTGAGGCCCAATCTCCTCCACCCTTGGTAAACTATGGGCTCTGCTATTTTGCCCCAGCAGCTGGAGCACATCCATAATTACTTCCTGCCCTTTACCGTGTCAAGCTCAGGCATGGCTTGCTCTCTAAGTGGCCAGTCTGACAAGTAGAACCAGAATGGGTTCTTTCTATCACCCCAGGTTTACCTCAAGTGACCTATCACCAGCTGACTTCTCAGTTACTAACACTCTTGATTCATTAGAGCACCTTTAGGGAGACATAGCAGGGGATGTCATTCTTCTTCCTGGTGTTTGACATTTAACAGTTTAATTAAAATTTCCCTTAAGGGCCAAACAACCAAGACAAGCTTTCCTACTAAATAAAAATGTCACTTTAAATGCAACAAGCCTGTACTTCGATGCTATAAGCATTTCCATTTCCCTGGGATATTGAAAGGGGATATGACTGAACACATGAGGCATAACAATGTCTGTTTTCCAATAAATGACAACTTTCTTTACTGAACTCCTTGCCTTACTGCACCATGGTGCATTTTATCCCTTCATTATTCCAGTAAATTACTAAAACTAGAGATTTAGAGTTGGTCACTCCTAAAAACCTGTTAACTTAATAAAGCAAGACTCCCTTGATATTATTGTCAAGATAATAATAGTTGTTGTTCAGTTGTGACTGATTCTTTGCCACCCCTTTTGGGGTTTTCTTGGCAAAGATACTGGAGTGGTTTGCCATTTCCTTCTCCAGCTCATTTTACAGAATGAGTTGTAGAGGAAACTGAGGCAAACAGGGTTAAGTGATTTGCCCAAGGTCACAGCCAGTAAATATCTGAGGCCAGATTGGAACTCAGGAAGAGTCTTCCTGACTCTAGGTTCAGCACTCTACATCCACTGCACCACCTAGCTTCCCAATACTACAGTAACAGTAGTACTTGAAATGATCTTAAAACACTTTGTAAGATATTATTATCAAGTTGATTGGCAGCTAGAGAGTTGAGAAATTAAAATCTCTTTAATCACCTTACCTCTGTCCTGACTTATTGAATGACCTTGAACAACTCAATTTACTTTCTGAGGTCTCAGTTTTCATATCTGTAAAAAAAGGGGGGGGGGCTGAACTTTATGATCTCAAAGGTGCCTTTCAGCTCTAAAATTCTATGAGAACATAACCTGTCTACCTACAAACATTGACTTCTTGTGCGACCTCTTACACAAGCACCTTGATAACAAAGTCAACAAATATCTTAGATGAAGCAATCAATGATTAGAATCAGGCAGATGCCTAATTCTCTAATGAGACATCTCAGCACTTTTTGAATAGTAAACATTCATTCTTAACGTTTATTGAAGAAATGAGGAATGAATGTAACATCAAGTATCCTGTCTTCAAAAGGTTTCTGATTTAAAGAAGTTATCACAAACTGAACCAATTAAGACAAGAAAGAACACAGTCATTACTTTTGTTTTGTTTTGTTTTGCTTTTTTGTCTCTTTTTTGGTTTTTTTTTTAAAGTCCTCTTTGGGCTGCTCCAGACTATTAAGAATGACATGATGGGAACTAATAATTAGGTTCAAAGAAAAGAAAGCAAAGTTTTCTTAAGTTTTGCTTCATTAATTTAAATATCTTTGGGTAGAAAAAGTCTTTCTTCTTCTTTTCCCCTCCATCTTCAGCTGACATATTAAATATTGTGCTTATTTGCTATATTGGCAAAGGTTTATGTAGAAGGAAGAAAGGAGATGATGAATGGGTAGAAATATGCAGTCTATAGCCACTCTGCCTAACCAAATCAGTTAATGTCATAAAATGCTTTAATAGGTTTTCAAGAATAAATACTTTCTATGGCCATTATTGGCTTTAAGACAATCAATAAATAGTCCCTTGGTGTAATTAAGGGATATGGGCATTGGCAGAGTAAAGGTCTAATGGTTTTTTGAGAACCACAGTTTAGTAGATCTCCCCCTTTTTATTTTTATTTTTTTGCAAGGGCCTCTTTTGGGGGTTAAGTGATCTTTCCAGTGTGGTTAAAAGAAATGCTGAAAAAACTCTTTAATAGACAGCTAATCTATTCTGTTCATACCAATCCCTAAAGAATTCACACATAGTACCACTTTACCACCTCAAAATAAGGCTCAAGTGTTATAAGTGAAGTCCATGTTAAGGGAAAATTCATTCATTCATTTGTTCATTCATTTATTCAATGATTTTTTTTTAGCACCTACTACTTGTATAGTATTATGCTAGGCAATGTGGATAATACAAAGGAAAAGAACACATGCCTTTTGTCCTCAAAGAGGTTATAATCTAATTAGGACAGCAGATTATATGTCCACAAAAAGTTAAAAGCATCATTAAGGATAAATAATGCTACAAAGTAATAATGCTCTAAATATAAAAAAGCAGTGTGGTCTTCAGTGCCAAATAAGTGGCACAGACTGCTTTACATTCTGTTAAAGAGATCATTGTGGGGGGCAGAGCCAAGATGGCAGAGTGAAAGCAGTGACTTGCTTGAGCTCTCCCCCAAACCCCTCCAAATACTCATAAAAAATGGCTCTAAACAAATTCTGAAGCAGCAGAACCCACAAAAAGACAGAGTGAAACAAATTTCCAGCCCAAGACAACCTGGATGATTGATCAGAAAGGTGTATCGCGCCAGGCGTGGGCACGCAGGCCACAGCAAACCTGGAACAGGCCTCAGAGGACTGAATCTCAGGCAGCTGTGGAGGTTTCCAGACTCCTCAATCCACGAATGCCAAAGACAACTTAGAAGGTCAGTGGGAAAAGTCTGTTTCTGTCAGTGGTCAGAGAGGAAGGCGGGGTCTCAGCTCCATTCCCCAAGAGCCTGGCCCTGGGGAGGGGGGGCAGCTGCTTCCCGAGCTTCCAGCCCACAGACTGAGGGGAATCCAGTGGCTGATCAGAGAGGGACTGCAGGGATCTCTTTGCCAGTGCTGAGGCAGGAATCTCTTGCTTTGCCCGTGTGTGGATCTGGGTCACAGTTCTGGGCAGCGGTGCTGGGGTGAGGAGGAGCACTGGCACGGTGGAGCTTGTAGTGACTGTGGAGAGAAACCCCTCCTCACAGTTATGTGACAGAAAGGAATACTTGTGGTCACAGGCCAGGAAAGGAGTAAACACCTCGCCCCTTATCATACCACCTTGGAAGAACTGAAAATTTACAGGTCCCTACAAGTATCTCTGAAAACAGCTATACAAACCCCTGAAGCTTGGGACAGTACACTCCACATTGGAAGCAGACTCTTACCTTAACAAAGAGTTTAAAACTCAAGTAATTGGCTGGGATCATGAGCAAGCAGTGCAAAAAGAGTCAGACTATATTATCTTACTTTGGTGAAAAAGAAGATCAAAATATACAACCAGAAGAAGACAACAAAATCAAAGCTCCTACATCCAAAGCCTCCAAGAAAAATATGAATCAGTCCCAGGCCTTGGAAGAGCTCAAAAGGGATTTTGAGAAGCAAGTAAGGGAAGTAGAGGAAAAACTGGGAAGAGAAATGAGAGTGATGCAAGAAAATCATGAAAAACAAGTCAACAGCTTGCTAAAGGAGACCCAAAAAAATACTGAAGAAAATAACACCTTAAAAAACAGCCTAACCCAAATGGCAAAAGAGGTCCAAAAAGCCAATGAGGAGAAAAATGCCCTAAAAAGAAAAATTGGCCAAATGGAAAAGGAAGTCCAAAAGATTACTGAAGAAAATACTTCCTTAAAAATTAGAATAGAGCAATTGGAAGCAGTGACTTTATGAGAAATCAAGACACTGTAAAACAAATCCAAAAGAATGAAAAATTAGAAACAATGTGAAATATCTCATTGGAAAAACAACTGACCTGGAAAATAGATCCAGGAGAGAGAATTTAAAAATTATTGGACTATCTGAAAGCCATGATCAAAAAAAGAGCCTAGACATCATCTTTCAAGAAATTATCAAGGAAAACTGCCCTGATATATTAGAACCAGAGGGCAAAATAGAAATTGAAAGAATCCACAGATCTCCTCCTGAAAGAGATCCCCAAAGGAAAACTCCTAGGAATATTGTAGCCAAATTCCAGAGTTCCCAGGTCAAGGAGAAAATATTACAAGCTGCCAGAAGGAAACAATTCAAGTACTGTGGAAACACAATCAGATAAACACAAGATTTAGCAGCTTCTACATTAAAGGACCGCAGGGCATGGAATATAATATTCGGAGGGCAAAGGAGATAGGATTACAACCAAGAATCACCTACCCAGCAAAACTGAGTATAATCCTTCAGGGGAAAAAATGGTCATTCAGTGAAATAGAGGACTTTCAAGCATTCCTGATGAAAAGACCAGAGCTAAACAGAAAATTTGACTTTCAAATACAGGACTCCAGTGGAACATGAAGAGGTAAACAGGAAAGAGAAATCATAAGAGACTTATTAAGATTGAACTGTTTACATTCCTGCATGGAAAGATGATATTTGTAACTCATGAGAACTTTGTCAGTATTAGGGTAGTTGAAGGAAAAAAATGTATGTATGTATGTATAGATAGATAGATAGAGGGCACAGGGTGAGTTGAAGATTAAGGGGTCATATCTGGAGAATAAAATTAAGGGATGAGAGAGGATGATACTCAGAGAAGAAAGGGAGAGGTGGCATGGGTAAATTATCTCACAGAAAAAAAAACAGAAAAGAAAAGTCTTTCACAGTGGAGGGGAAACGGGGAAGGTGAGAGGGAATGAGGGAATCTTATTCTCATAGGATTTGGCTTAAGGAGGGAATAACATACACATTCAATTGGGTATGGAAATCTGTCTTACCCTACAGGAAAATAGGGGGAGAAGGGGACAAGAAAGTAGGGGGGTGATAGAGAGGAGGACAGATTGGGAAAGAGGGCAATCAGAAGCAAATACTTCTGAGGAGGGACAGGGTCAAAAGAAAGAATAGAATAAATGGGAAGGCAGGATAGGATTAAGGGAAACAGAGTTAGTTTTTCACAACATGTCTACTAAGGAAGTGTTTTGCATAACTGCACATGTACAACCTATATTGAGTTGCTTGCCTTTTCAATGAGGGTGGGTGGGGAGGGAGGAAGGGAGAAAATTTGGAACTCAAAGTTCTAAAAACACATGTTTTAAAAAAAATTAAAAAAAGAAAATAAAGAAAAAGAAAAAAAAAGAAAGAGATCATTGTGGGTATGGAGAGCCAAGTGACTTTCATAGAAATGAGGCGTGCCTTAAATCAGTGCTTAGGATTGGTTGATTTATCCTGTTGTGAATGGGAAGTCATGGAAAACTGATGAGGTGAAAACTGATTGGGGGAGATGTGGTAGAAGTAATATCAATCAATCAATCAATATTTGTTAAGCACTTACTTACTATATGCCAGGCACTGTGCAAGGCAATGTGGATACAAAAAGAGACAAAAGACAGTCTCTACCTTCAAGGAGCTGGCAATCTAATACGGGATCTGACTATAATAGAGACTTATTTTTCCTAAAAGATGATTAAACCATCCTTTAGATTTAATTGACCCTGGAAACTAAAATTTAAATCATTTACATAGTTTCCTGATTACCTGCAAACAAAAGTGTCTCCTCAGGCTTCTGCCTACTGAATCACCATGGCAAATGCAGAAGCAGGGGAGATGCTCCCAAGTGAATCAGTGCTACCTCCTTGCTAAAAGTCAATTTTCTTATTATAAAGTACACCTCCTTTTGTTAAATGTCAGCTGATCTACAAGTACGTTACTTCTTTCCAGTTTCAGCCCCTGAAATGCCAGAACAGCCCAAGTCAGTTCTGGACTAGAATATTAGATAAATATAGTAATGGTTTGCAGGAGAGATTAGATAGGGATCAGGTGAGAATTAGTAAGTCATTTGGGAGGGCTTTTCAATAGACAAGTATTACTAGGTGACAAGATCCTACATTGGAGTGTTATTGGTGAAACTAGAAACAATAGCTAGCCATGAGAAAAGGTGATGAAGGAAGCATCAAAGGAATTTGGTGATGGCTTTGATATGGAGGAGACAAAGATTACTTTGAGGTTTTGATTCTGTGTGATCAAGAGAATGAAGTACATTAGTAGAAATAGGGAAATCAAGAAGGGAAGCCAATTATTGAGGGGATGGGGGAGATGAAAAATGTACTTTTGGCAGGTTGAGTTTGAGGTGACAGAAAAGATATCTAAATGGAAATATCGGTCAGACAGATGGCTATTCAGTCAGACTATAGGACACATCAGGGCTGAAAATGTGCAGCTTGGGGAATAATTTGAATCCAGGCAGTATTTGAACTGTGTTCTTTTGGGAAGACAGTATAAAAAGAATAGCAGGGGGCCAAGGTCTTTGAAAGACAGCATAATACAAAAGTAACAAAAAGAAAGAGCACTCTAGAAAGTAAAAAGCAGTGAGAGAACACTGCATTTGGAGTCACAGGAAGTGAGTTTGAACCCCACCCCTGCCACTTAGCATCTGTGTAACCTTGGGCAAGTTTCCAAACCTCCCAGTCCTCCATTTCTCCATCTGAAAAATGGGTGAGTTGGACTGGGTGGTGTCTAAAGTCCCTTTCAGCCCTAAGTCTATGATCTTAAGCTCCTGTGACAAAGCCTTGGTGTAGGTATGGCTAAGGTTGTGGGGCTCCATGTAGGAAAGTGGCCAGTGAAGAAGTGATCTCAAAGGAACCAGGATAGTAGAGGATCACTGAGGCCAGTGGCTAAAGAAAAGAGATGCTGACAGCGCTTGTGCTGGAGAGAAGTCAAAGAGAGTGAAGACTGAGAGAAGGCTACCTTGTTCCTAACAGAACTCAGTGGTCCTTCATTATTCTAGTCAGGTAGGGAGAGAGCCCCTCTATGATGTTCTAAAGTCTTCCTCCAAATCAGCCTTAATGCAGAAACTTTGCCTCTTGAAAACAGCCTGAAAAGGGATCAATAATCAATTGTAAATATGAATCCCTTAGCTGAATGATTATTTTAAGTGCACTTGACTGCCCCCCCCCAACCATGGCAGCATAGAATCCTTTACCCCCAAATCTTAGAAACTGACAATCACAACCACTTCAGACTCTATCTGGAGCTGAAAGAGGCTTAGAAATGAATAATTCATAATCTTAAAACTTTCCATTTTCAGGGTAAGGGTAGGTTTTTCCAGATGAGTCTCCATTACCTAAGCCTGTATTATGCAGGCATTAGCCCCCTCCCCCCAACCAAAAAAGGTAATAAACCCATTACTGTTAATTGTGGTGTACAAAGCAATTCACAAGCAGAGATTCCTTTCTTTCCTGAGCTGTTGCAGCTTCTAAGCTTCCTTTCCTTCCATTCATCACTACCAGTAACCTGGGGATTGTGTAGTAGGTCCCTTTGTCTAACTCTGCCCTACCCGCTCTTTCTAAAGGATAGGCCTTCTGACGAGCCAGAGCCCTGGGATGGGGGAGGCAGAGAAGAGGGGGATGCTATAGTTTAATGCAATGATTTTTCAACCATTTTGAGTATTAGAACTCTTTTTCATTTTTGTTTTCATTGATAATGGTAAAGAACTCCTTATGAGGAAATTTCCTTTACCAATGCAGATCAGTAGCTGCCTAGCAATCTATAGTTGTAGCTACCTGGGGCATTTAGAGGTTAAACTATTCTACTCAAAGGAATAAATCCCCAATAGTGGAATTATAAGCATCTGTGGATAGAGGTAATGTTTTTTAGAAGGAAGACTTGCTCAGCTAATTTTCCTTTCTATTTCAAGACAATAAAAGCCCCTAATTTTTAGCAGTGCTTTAAAGACTGCAAAGTGATTAACATGTATCAGCTCATTAGAGATGTTGTGTGTGAATACATAGAACTGAAGTTCAGAGATGTCATAAGTTCATTGATTTAGAGCTAAGAGGGACTTTAGAAGCCATCCAGTCCAGCCCTTTTATTTTTATTGATGGGGAAACTAAGGCACAGAGAGGTTAATGAGTATCTTGGGCAAGTCACATAGCTGGTGTCTGGAGTAGTTTTTGAACCTAGGACTTTCTTACTACAAGTCCAATCAATCCTCTGCCTACTCTTCCAAACTACTTCTAAGGTTAAATGACTTAACACAGCTTTGCACAGCTAGCAAGTATCTCACAGGTAGGATTTGAATCCAGGACTTAAGCATGGCAAGTCTAAAATTCTGTCACTACACCACATTGATTCTACATGCAAAGCTGCCAGTCCTGTCCAGGTATAGGCTGCTGCTGCTGCTGCTGCTACTGCTGTTTGTCCTTCCTTCTTGTAGAAGACCATGATATCAGGGAGGTGGTGCCATGATATGCAAGTGAATTGGATTTAAGTGAGGGAGGGCTGTGCAAAGTCACCAGCCTTACTTTCTCCTCTGGAGCCATTTGGGTCCAGGGGCCAGATATAGATCAGAATGACTGGAGATGGCCCAGGATGCAGTGGGAGATCTCTGCCTTTCCAAACAAAGGGTATACCCTAGCCTAGAGCATAGGAAAAGGCACATTTACAAGTACTTTCTGATACTTGTTGGTACTTTCGGGGAGGGAGGCAAATATCCCTTCTTCCTTTCCCCAGCAATGTTTTGTTCGACCCCCATAGACTAGTAATATAGAAACAAGCATTTCCATGAAATGAAACTTTTACTCATTTTGGATTGTGGGTCTGTGATAGGACCTAACTTGAAGAATTTCATTTTTAGAGATGTTATATATCAACCTCAGCCTGGGAGTCAGTTGGTTGCTTGTGCTAAATGTCAACCATTCAATTCATACTCTGACATGGGTTTTTTCACTTCTTTATTTTATAGCTATCTTCAAAATCCTTTTCTGCTTATGGTCAAATTAAATTTCCTTAGCAATGAAGGGGCTGCTACAATCTGTGCGCAATAAGATGATAGAACCTTAATTGAGAGTAAGCTGAAAGCTAAAGACAATGAAGTGTATGATAGTTGCTCAGTCATTTTTTCAGTTGTATCAGAGTCTTGTTGACCCCATTTGGGGTTTTCTTGGCAAAGATACTGGAGTGATTTGCTATTTCCTTCTCCAGTTCATTTTACAGATAAGGAAACTGAGGCAAACAGGGTTAAGTGACTAGCCCAGGGTCACACAGCTAGTAAATGTCTGAGGCCAGATTTGAACTCATGAAGTGAAGTCTTTCTGACTCCAGGTCTTGGCAGTCTATACACTGAGTCATGTGGCTGCCCCCATGAAGTGTAAAGTATGATAACAACAACAACAAAAACCAAGCAAACAGACAAACAATGATAATACCTTCAAGTTCAAAGTGCAGTTAGTAGAGAGAGTGGTCTAGAAATCACAGTGTCAGAGCTGGAAGGGCCTTCGTGATATTTCCACCCAGACTTCTCATTTCATAGAGGAGGAGACTGAGGCCTGGAGAATCGAACCATCTGTCCAAGGTTACACAATTGATTAATGGGAAAATTGGGACTTCAGTGGAAAAGAGGGAGAAGGAGGGAGGAGGGGACCACCTCATTCCTAAGTGTTCTTTCTAACTTAAATTTTCTTTCTCTGCCACACACCTAAAAGGGGAAAAAAACCACTGCTTTATAATAGGCCAAAAGAGATCAAAGAGGGGTCCCCTTTAGCTCATTGTTGGGAGGTGGTTGGTGATTTCAAAATCGTTCTTTCCACAGAAGTAGAGTGTATGACTCAGAGATTGCCAGAAGAGGACTGGAGCCTCTCAGAAGCTCACTTCAGAAGAGCAAAAGGTGAGGTTAAACTGCTTTGGTACCATTTATCATTTCCTCCAGGCAAACCATTATTTCAGAGAACCCCCCCAAAGGGGAAACAAAGAACAGAAATTACATGCATTTTGTACTGGTTTTGGTCTGACTGTTTCAAGCTGCATGTAAATCCTCCATTTGCCCTTTCTCTAAAATAAATGTACTTGTCAACAGAAGGTCACATAAATTCTTCCCCTCCACTCCACCCTCATTCCTTTGAGGTATGAGGGACAAATGCATGCCTTTACCCTGAGAACCCTTTTAAACAAGCCTGTAGACTTCCATTGCTTACAGAAACTAATTTAATTCAGAATGAGGAAACAAGTGTGAGTTTAGACTTCTCACATTAAATACCAAAGCTCTTGCAAATGCTTGAAGAAAAGATGACCCAAGGCACCAGCAGGAAAAGTTTTGGGTCTCAGTTTCCTGCAGACTCTGCGTATGATAAATGTATGAAAATGATTCCAAGGTTTTATATTCTGCTTAGTGCTGAGTTCTTTGGCTGCAGCAACCCATGAAGCAAAGAAAAAAACAAAATGGCCCTTGGGACAGGGCGGCCCCCTTTTTGCTTTTGTAGTGACATTAGCAGAATGGAGGAAAAGGGGAGCAGAGAGTACTAAGTACTAAGTACTGATTTTTAGAGCAGCTGTGTTCTGATGATAGCTTGGCATCGGTGGGTGACAAATTAGACTGCAAACCTGACAAGTGTATTATTGACCTCTGGTATATGAAAGGAGATTTCCTCCCAGGTATAGTAGCTTCTTTTTCAAGCTTGAAAGATTCAACATATATTTAGGGTCAGATGTTAAATATTGTGTTTCTAATATTATGTGGGTACTTGGAAATACGTTTGGCTGACCTTGGATCCTACACTTTGTATTAGATGTAGAGTCTTGTGAATGTAAATCCATTTGGTGATAGGCCCAGATTCCTTTATTTCTTTTTCTTGGGTGAGAACCACAGCTTACCAGTGGAGGAAAAGTAAAAATAAACAAACAAAAACCACTTGAACAACCACATTAGAGCTGATTATTGGGGGTTTTATATTTATATATATATATATATATACATATATATACACATACATATAGATATATGTATATACATATGTATATATATATGTATATATGTATATATATACATGTTTATATATATGTTTATATGTATATACAAATATGTATTTATATATATATTTAATTGTGAAGGTCAAGGTTCAGGTGTATCCTAATTGGGAAAAGAAGAGTGAGAATTCAGCCTTTTAAGAGACCCGGAGCTCACATATTTCCGAGGTGAGACACTTGCCTTTTTTTTGTTTATTCCAGCCAACTGCACCAATTTGTGTTCCTAAGCCTAAGGCAAGGGTGTGACAATTTTTCCCTTGGTGAATTTGTGTTCTACCAAATGTTGACACACCCATAAGCAGTTTTGGAAAACAGATCTTTATTTAATTGGAATTGATTAACTGTTGCCTTGCACTGCTTTAATACCATGGCCCCATTCTAGTGTTCTCCCACAGAAGTGTTGGAACTCAAGTATCCTTTTTGTTGTTTTTCAGCTGTGTTTGGCTCCTCGTGACCCCATTTGGGGTTTTCTTGGCAAAGATGCTGGAGTGGTTTGCCATTTCCTTCTCCAGATCATTGTGCAGATGAGGAGCTAAGGTAAAGAGGGGTAAGTGACCTGCTCAGAGTCACACGGCCAGTATGTGTCTGAGGCCAGATTGGAACTCATGAAGATGAGTTTTCTTGATGCCAAGCTTAGTGCTCTGTCCACTGTACCACCTAGATGTCCTCCATGTTTCCTACACTGGAACAAAAACATAGAATCTAATAGCTGTCAGGCTATTAGAGTGGAAAAAGTTTAAGAAGCCCTGGTCTAGGCGACCAGGTGTGAATGCTTCTAGCCTACCTACCAATGCTACCGTAAAAATAAGGTATTCATGTTAATGGACTGAAGAAAGCTTGTTATCTTGCTATACTCAGGCACCCTTTCTAGCTGCAGTGGGTGTGAACCATTTCTTTATGGGGACTCTCTACTACCACTGTTGAACAGTGGGGGCTTTGAAAAGCTTTTATTTGCAATCATGTGGAATTATAATAAAGATCCCTCAGGTCAAATATTAACAAGATGTCTTGTTTTTGTCATTGGTAGTTGTGGCACCCATCACAAAACCCCTAAGTAAAATAAACAGGTATAGAATTTCAAAAGCATTATCCCAGGCAAAATATTTTCTTTCTGCTGAATGCATTTCCATGGTACCTCTCAAAGCAGTTAGGTGCTTTTCTTAAAAGCTTTTCTAGGGATTGCCTTGTGCAAATACAAACATTAAAACAGAAGAGATTAAATCTTCCAAAGTCTCAGGCACATGCATACTCACTTCACATCTCAAGAACTGAATGCTGATGTTAAGTCATACTCTTCTTACCAGCCCACACTATTCAACAGTATGAGGCAGGTGGCTTGACAGCCATTCTAGGTTATGCCTTATCTCCGATTCCACTCACAGCAAACTGAAGTCCAAACAAAAGGTAAAAGACAATCACAAGAAAACTTGCAGACAGTCCCATAAATTGAATGGATTCAGGAGACACAGAGCCCACATTTTCTTCTGTTATCTATTTGTTTTGTGCTCTAGTATTAGACTTTTTTCCTCTATACTTTTGAAGCAGCTAATATTGATAGTTTCTTTCTCTTAGGAAGGTTTTGGGATAATAACAAGGACCTATATAGAGAGAGAGCATGAGAGTTACAAAGTGTTCTACATTATCTCATTTAATCCTCCCCAGAATTCCTCTATCTATCGTCAGGATGCTAAGCCCCTCCAATCATGCCTTGCAGTAAAGGGACTGTCTTGGAAAAGAGCTTTCAGGAATGTGGTTTTCACTGATAATGAGGCAGGAATGCTTCACTGAACAACTCTCCAGTGGCTTGGCATGTGCCTGGACCTCAGACATCATGACCTTTTTGGAGGATATTAAGACCTCCTTGGAGATGCACAGGTCCGTATAGATACATCTTGTTCTTTATCATGTGAGGACAGGTAGCATGCCAACCATGTAGACATGCTGACACAAATGAAAGACAGAGATCCATAAGCCTGAGACACAATAATTGAACAAATTGTGGTATATGATTGTGGTGGGATACTACTGTGCCATAAGAAATGATGAGCTTGATGAGCTTTGAAAAACATGGATAGACTTGTACGAAATATTGAAGAGTGAAATGAGCAGAACCAAGAAAAGGTTGTATATAGTAACAGCAATATTGTTTTATAAACAACTTTGAACAAATAAGTCATTTTGACTATTATAAATTAACTACAAAGGACCGCCCTGTGAAGGAAGATGCTATCAGCATCCAGAGAAAGAATTGATAAATAGAAGTATGCATAGAATTATTTTACTTGTGTGTGTGTGTGTGTGTGTGTATGTGTGTGTGTGTATTTGTGTCTCTAAGTTGCCATCTCTAGGAGGGGAGGAGAAGGAAGAAAAAAAAATTGCATGATAACTTTATTATATATTTAAAAGGAATAGCAAGTTGTATATAATAGATTTGCAATTTCATGTGCAATCATCTTTTTTATTATACTATGTTATGGAAATGCTTCTTTTATTCCATAATTTAAAAAAGAAAATGAAATAAAATTGTGCTGCCTCGTTATAATGAAGGTCCAACTACCCCCTCTACCCTAGCCCTTGATTGATTAATTTATTCTTTTGGTTAGGAACTGAGAGAGTCAGCATGGTACATCGGAATCAACAATGGATTAGGAGTCCGTGGATCAGGGTTCAGATCCCACCTCTGTCACTTACTATATGACCTTGTATAAGTCACCATTATCAGAGCCTTAGTTTCCTCATTTGTAAAATGGGGAAGTTAGATGGTCTCTAAGGTTCGTCCAGTTCTACGCTACAGTTCTATGACTTAAAAACAACAATACCATCAATGGCTGCATTGCATTCTTTTACTTAGATGAGCTGATTGAATTTAGCCCCCTGTACAGGTATGATGGCAGCTGGTACTCTCTTCCCTATTGTGTTCCTTGCTGGGTTCATACTCTGGACATAGGCCGTGCAAGTTTGATTATGCCCATTACACATATGAAGTAACAAGGACTAAGAAGTGGTTACTTTCCTGAGGTGGCAAATTGGGTAGCAGAGAATCTAACTCAGGTATTCTGGTGCCATTTTCACTGTACTAAGCTCTCAAGGATGTTGACCTTGTAGCAAATAGCACTTAACAAGCCCATAAAGCATACAAATTTTCTGAAGCAAAAGAACACAGCATAAATAAAATACACACTAAGCCAACACAGCCATATAATACAATGGAAGGAAAGGAAAACAGTGTGAGGAATTTTAATAACCTACATTTTCAGAACACTTACCAATTCCAAAGTGGTTTTGCTTTGGTCTGGTCATTTTAGGAGAAACTTTATGGAGCAACAGTGCTTGGGAGAAGCTGGCATTAGGAAGCTAATTCTATTTGTTGATCTCTTCCCCCCTACACACACACACACACACACACACACACACATACACACACACACACAATTTAACACCTGCTTTTACTGTTCACCAGTTCATCTAGGGGACACCTGAGTGGTCTGATATGACCAAGTACAAACTGCAACATGGCTAGAGTTTAGGATTGAGTGTAAGTAGCTTATTTATTATTAAGCTTATTTCAACTTCTTATATTAGCTTTTCAATTTTTACCATTTTTACCCAAGTACGTATCAAACATTCAAAGCTCTCTGTTTCAATTCCTGCTATTCAGAAAGGTTCTAATATTCTCCTGATACAGCTCACTTTACTCACCATCAGTTCATACAAATCTCCCAAGATTTCTCTGAAACCTTCCCCTTCATCGTTTCTTACAGTATAATGATAGTATTACTTGACACTTCCCTGAAAACATAGGGGTTCATTCAGAATTTCCCAAACTCAAATGTTACATATATGTATATATAGTTTATGTATAATAATAATATAACAGGTGAGGCAGCTAAGTAGTGCAGTGATAGAACAATAAGCCCGGAGTCAGGAAGAGCTGAACTCAAATATGACCCCAGACACTTACTATCTGTATGATCTGGACAAGTCACTTAACCTTGTTTGCCTCAGTTTCCTCAACTATAAAATGGGAATAATAACAGACCCACATCTTAGGGTTTTGAAGATCAAATGAGATAATACTTATAAAGCACTTAGCAAAGGGCCTGGTACATAGTCTCACCATAGCCATGTGTAGCACTCAAAATAAATATGAAATTTATTCAATGTGGGAAACTCCCTATATGGAAACTCATTCCACCAATGAAGATCAGGGGATTTCTGTGACTTCGTTATCTTGTGGAGATGCACAGAGAGGTTATATGACTTGTCCAGGGTCACACAGTTAGGGAGTATCAGAGTTAAGATTTGAGCACAGGTTTTCCTGTTTTTAAGGGAAGCATACTATCCATTATGCCACACTACCTCTATATGTACAATAATATGATCATTAGGTATTATTTCTTAGACCCAGAATGTAGGCACTCCCTAAATCCTCTTCTAGGGTTTAATGATTTCCTCTGATTAAAAGAAATTAACAAAACAATGTGACTTTATCCTACTCGGCACACAGCTTAATTCTACTTTCAGGCAGTCACTTGGAATTTAAAGACAAGAGTTGAAGATCTTCCTGCACCCCTTGAGGTCCTTTAACTTTGGTATAATATGGTTCAAATTATTTTCTTGACCTTCAGGTAGCCCACTCAGAGACTAATGACAGGCTAATTACAGACATCTTCACTTCATAGAACACCAAGCCACTGAGACTTCAACATTAGATGTGAGCTAGGACCATTTGCTGTAGTCTGGATGAGGTTCTCTGACTGCTGGTGGCCTCCATAGGCGATTTGAAAACCAATGAGGGTGCACATGACTTTCTAAGGCTGTGCTCCAGTTGATTAGTGGGTTTCTTAGCACTTATCTGTTGACAAGAGGGGCGGATAGTTGCAATTACAAGTGTAGTTTGAAATAGCTCCAGGTTTTTTCTCCCCACTGGCCCTACAGAATGCAACCTCCATGATGTGCATAACAGAACCATTATTTTCCACTCTGTTTTATAATTTCTTTTAAAACACACAGAGAGACAAACAAACCATTAGCCCATTCAAATGTGGCTTTGGATAGAAATAGCAATGGACGCTTAATCCTTATCAGCCAGCCAGCCAGAAAAGCATCTATTGAAGAGGGCATAGTGATTTATTTTTATTAGATCAGAAAGAGAGAATCAATAGGTGGAAGCAGTCTTGCAAATTAGTATTTGCCTTCAGGCTCACAGCCTAAAAGTTGTAAGGCTTAGTCTAAATGAAGTCATAATTGAATATACTGAATCCTTGATATAATACTACTGTCTCTGAGGTCCGTGCAAGGGGGTCATCTTTATGAGTGTACAGTATTATCATGAGATCCTCTGGGCATATCCTTCAATGATACACTTATTTGGATAGGGTCCTTGGAAGACTGATCTTGTATTGAATTCTGAGTATTATATACAGGATCTGGTGGTGTATTATAGGGATTGGGATAGGGACTGAACCTGTGATTCATAGATAGATAGAGATAGAAAGAAAGCTATAGATATAGATAGATACAGTAGATGTTATATAATATAATATAAATGTAATATGATCTATTATATAATATACAATGGACGTATACATTATTTTAATTATATATTATAATGGTTTACATATTATACATAATATTATATATAACATATATTATACATAATGCATAATATAATGCATATATACCTACTTTATATATACATCTACATATACACATGTATATGCATTTATAATAGAAAAATATATATGTAATATGAATAACATAATATTATATACAAATTTATGTATATACATATGCAACTATATGTATATATAATAAATGTATATATAACGTACATTATGTATTTAATAATATAATATATATATATATACATACACATTAAATACAGATATAGTAGCTCGCTGGATGAGAAAAATCCTGCTTAATAATAATAATAGTTAATATTTCTATAACACTTTAAGGTTTACAAAGTGCCTTAAGTACATTATCTCATTTGATCTTCTCAACAGCTCTGCATAGCAGCAGGTGCTGAGTAAATATTCAGGTGATACTGAAGAAGAAAGAGGTTAAAGATGGCTTGCCTCTGGTCACACAGCTAGAAAGCTACCTCACAACTGAAGCAGTATTCAAACTAAAGTCTTCTTGACTCAGTCAGTCAGTCTCTCTCTCTCTCTCTCTCTCTCTGTGTGTATATATATATATATATATATATTATGTATATATATATGTGTGTGTGTGTGTGTGTGTGTGTGTGTGTGTGTGTGTGTATATATGTATATATATACACAGTATTCACACTAAAGTCTTCTTGACTCAGTCAGTCAGTCTCTCTCTCTCTGTGTATATATATATATATATATATATGTGTGTGTGTGTGTGTATGTATGTGTGTGTATGTATGTGTATATATTTATATATATACACACATGTATATATACATGTATATATGTATATATACGTGTGTGTGTATGTGTGTGTGTGTGTGTGTGTATGGAACAATTTAATTGGCTTTGAAACCCAGAATCTATAAGAAACTTCTGCAAACTTGTAAGGGCAGACAATATTCAGAATTGTAAAAATAAAGCACATTTTACAAAAAAAAAGGAAGAATAAATTTTAAATGTGAACATTCAACATAAATATTGATTGGAATATCACCAAACACCCATTGGGGGTCTCTTCCCAAAGTCCTCCCTTGTTGCTAATTTTTTTCTGCCTTTGCCAAGTCTTTAAGATGTTTCTTAACTGGAAAAAGAAGCGTCCATTTCATAAAGATGGCACTTATAGGAAGTACTAGAGCAGGCATAAATCAGACAAATGAGTTAACAATAACAAAAATTTATTAAACTCCTTTTCTCACTAAGTTCCAAGTGCCATGCTCACCACTGGTGATAACCATTAGAGAAAAACAGTCCATGGTCAAGTTCAGGCTTGGGGGAAGTCGGCACATTAAAGAGTTCAGCTGCCTCGGCAAAGGAAAAGACATAAAAGTGCTAAGTCCTAAAAGCTGTAAGAATGCACCAGATGGGCAGATTGCTTGGCCCAGGCTGACGTCTTTAGGTTATAAGTAGGTCAGATGACAGTGTTGTTATGTATGCAGGGCATACAAGAAAGGCAGGTGGTAAAGCCAGGAAGTCCTTAGAAAGCATTGTCAGGGCAGGTGTTAGGTTTGTTTAGCAGTCCATCTTACCTGAAGGAACATTTGGTAACTCCCTTTAGCCCAAGTCATGTGAGCGAGCAGTCAAGCAGTCTGGATTCATTCTAAGTGGTCTGGGGCAAGAGTTGAGCAAGTCAGAGCTCAGTTGGATCTCACAGAGATGAGGATATTTGCGTTTCTCTTATTATTAACTATTTCTACAATTGTTGATGCTATGCATTTCTTTTTTGTTTGTATTCCTCTAAAAGAAATT
Organism: Phascolarctos cinereus; assembly: GCF_003287225.1. Lineage (NCBI taxonomy): Eukaryota > Metazoa > Chordata > Mammalia > Diprotodontia > Phascolarctidae > Phascolarctos > Phascolarctos cinereus. Next base: position 94,717,246 of record NW_027556098.1, read on the forward strand.
TAAAATAACATATGGAAAAATCAAGGAAGCATATGAAATAATGGCCAAAAATAGTAATAGCTCCAAGACAAGGAAAGGGTGGGGGAAGGGAAGGAAGGTAAACAGGAAACTATTTGGAGATTATATTACAGGGTTAACCAGTGACACTGCAAGTTAAATTCAACCTCTGCAAGTATTAATTGAGTTTACTGAGAGACACACAGAGAGAGAGAGAGAGAGAGAGAGAGAGAGAGAGAGAGAGAGAGAGAGAGAGAGATCCCTACACTGATGAAATATTAGAAGACTTGTGCTCTGTTGACAAAGTCTCTGCCAAGTCAGGGTCACTTTTATATCACAAGGAATCATCCAAGAAGGACTACATTTGATGTCAGAAATAACTATGATACATAATGATGCAGGATTAATGGATGGGCACTCTCTCCTCCATTCCCAGTCTTGACTCCTAGCGAATCCATCCAACTCTACATTCTCCTCTACTCTCAAATCCCTCAATCCTGTGCTTTGTTGCACCAGGCCTTGCCAAACTTCAAACTGGGATTATTCCCACCATCTTCCTCTTTTACACTTTCTCAAGAAATGAAAGTGGAGAAAGTCATGAAACTGTGTTCACTGCATCTTCTGCAATTTTATGTTGCCCAATCTCAATTAGGCCCTCATTTGCTGGAGATCCTCCTACTTCTTCCTAATTGATCTTTTATTTCACTGGACACACTGGACACTCCCTAAGCATGGCACAGCTTGACAGAACTTGCTTTCTGCTGTTGAAGTTGAGAACCCAGCCCACCAAACACCTTGTGGAGGTAACAAAGTAGGACTTTGGGGGAATAGAATTTCTGTGGAGAATGCTAAAACTTTAACTGGTAAGTTGTGTTAGCCTGTAACAGGTAAAGATATACTTGGAAAACATAATTGAATGGAACCTCATCCTTCACTCTTTTTTATCCTCCTTCTCTGTGTTGTCCCCTCTCATTAGATTGCAAGCTTCTTGAGGGCAGGGATTGTCTATATATATATATATATATATATATATATATATACATATATATATATATGTATATATATGTATATATATATATATATTTATCCCCAGCACTTAGCTCAGTTCCTAGTATATAGTAGGTGCTTAATAAATATTTATTGATTGATTGCCTCAAACACAATTTTTATTAAAAACCAGAAAATCTTTCATAAAGTTTTCAAAAGTAAGCTAGTAATTCTATTTTTAAAAATTTGAACTTAGACACCAAAAAAAAAAGCCTTTCTATGTACACAATGGAACTCAAAAAGAGAATTCTACATGAATCTGTGAATCTCCATATTATACCACTTGCTTTTTTTAAAAAAGTATATTACAAATTCTACACATTACTCTTGAATCTATCCTTCTTGTTTGTACTTCCTTCTGAACTTCTGCTTTCTTCTTCTAGTTTAAAAAATGTTATACTTAACTCTCTCTGTATCTCTCTCTGTCTTTCTGTCTCTGTTTCTGTCTGTCTCTCCTTTGCATCAGTATTGCTAAGCCCCCACTCATCAACCTCACCCCCCCAACTTTAAACCAAGAAGGGGGGAGCCTTTATATAAGCATAGTCAAACAAAATGAATCCACATGGTGGTGATATCCAAAAATGTATGTTGCTGTACCTTTTGTCCATTACTTCTCTGTCAAGAGGTGGTTAACATGCTTCACCATAAATCACTGAAGACATGATTTGTAACTGCTTTACTGAGAGTTCTTATATCTTTCAAATTTGCATTCCATTACAATGTTGCTGTCTTGTATAAATTGTTCTCCTGGTTCTGTTCACATCACTCACATCAGTTCATACTATCCAGGATTTTCAGAAATTGTCTTTTTTTGGTTATTTTTTGTTATTTCTTATAGCTCAAAAACACTCCATTACATTCATATGCTACAATATGTTTAGCCATACTCCAACTGCAGAAGAGGCAATTGAAGTCACTCCTTTAGATTCTAGAGTTGTTTTTTTTTTCCTTTTTTCTCACCTCCTTTTAATCTCCCTATCAGGATCAGGAAATGTTTGTTTGTGATTCTTCTCTCCCTAGTATTATATTCCTTAAACTTGCCCCCTTCTTATCCCCACTTGTTTCTCTGTTGAGTTTGATGAATTTCTTTACCAAAGTGTTTATGTCTGTGTGTTCAACCATTTTTTGTCCACTTCAGAAAGTGAAGTTTATCTCTACCCTCTCTCTAAACCTTTTACTCCATGTCTTTATCTTTTCATGTACCCCAATTATGAGAAATAACCCGTTCTATCCCACTCCTAATTCTTGTTCATTTCCGTACTAGTGTATTCTTTTTACTCTTTCTTCTATCTCTCCTCTTAAAACCACCAGAACAGATGGTTCTACCTCCAGGTCTTCTGTTTCTCTTATTTGTCTCTCTCAATACCCTTTGGAGACATTAAGATTCTGCATGGTCACTTTTTCCTTCTCTCTCACTAGAATATTAGCACTAGATTATCATGTAGCTTCCTAAAATTGTTCAAAAGAATTTACCTTTCTAGTTTTCTATTGATTCTGTCCTTGTATTTCAAAATTCCTAGTCATCTCTGACCTTTTTATCAGAAATTCTTAAACTCCCTCTATTACTTTAAGGTCCATTGCATTGGGAGGTCAGGTCTTCATGGGGCAACCTTAAAGACCACTGGAGTTCTTTATGCTGTTGCTCATAAGCCCCTACCATTGTACTTTCTTTTGATTATAAGATAGACAACTAGCTAGAGAGATTATTTACTAAGTAGATATAGCAAGGATCTTTTTACAGAAACATCTCCAACTCTGAGGGAGCATTTTTCCTTTCTACACATCAGGTTCCTAGGGAGAATGGGCTTAAATTTAGAGAGCACATGCATCTAATGTATAAATTTATAGCTCCTGATTATTGGAAATCCTTTTCTCCCTTCTGGGAAACCTCATGAAGTTCTCCTTAGGTGTAATACTTCTCTGGTTTCAAAAGCCAGTCCTGTGTAGAATTTTGAAGCTGCCTTTCCTTGGTGTGTTCCTTGTATTCACTTGCCTTTGCCAGTCATTGTGGCTATGGGGACCCTGCTGTAGATGCCAAAGAAAACTTTATATCTTCCAATTTTTTTAAGTTCACAAGTTCATTGAAGAGTGAGGAAGATTAAGTATTCACCCCATGACCCTTAACCAAGTAAAATTCCTTATTAGGAGTCCTTGATTATTAGATTCAATCACTCAACTGAATGCTACTGAAATCCAAATTTCAGCCGGTCACCAGATGTTCCCTACATGATATGACCTACTTTCATTCAATGATTCAAAGCCACTCTTACCCTTCCTTTCAAATTGATAAATAATTTTTTCAGCACTTTACACAGTGACTAGCACATAGCAAACACTTAATAAATGTGTGTTCTTTTCTCTTGTTTCCTGGTTAACATGTTTGATTTTTTGTTTCAATCTAGTTTTCTGAGCCTTCTGTGATTATATTAATTGGGGTTGGTATGGAAATCATGTTCTTTAGAGAAATAACTATTTTTTCGATTTACCTTGAATAACCATGAAGTAGAAGCAGCATGGCATAATAAATAGAGAGCTTGTCTTGGAGTAAAAAAGGTCTGGGTTCAAGTTCTGCCTCTGATATATGATGGCCTCAGAACCTTAGAGCTAGTCATTTAATCCTCTTGAGTCTATGTTTTTTCATATGTAAAAGGAGGGGATTCAAAATATAGACTCTGAGGTCCTTTGAAACTCTAGGTCATCAATCTTGTGATGTCATATAACCTGCCAGTGCCCCAGAGAATTCACTAAAGCTAAGGTTATTGAATAGGTTCTGTTGTGCTGCTGTCCTTTTCATTTGTTGTGTTGTTTCTTCTTTTTTATGGTTCCTCCCATTGGTTCTAATTCTTCTTTACATCATGACTAACGTAAAAATATGTTTAATATGAATGTGTAAGTAAAGCCTGTATCAGATTTCACGCCATCTTGGGGAGAGGGGAAGAGAGGGAGGGGGAAAAATTAAAACTCAAAATCTTGTGAAAGTGAATGTTGAAAAGTAAAAACAAATTAACTAATTTAAAAAAAAAACAACCAAAAAAAAAAGAAGGTTGATTGGGTGGTGGTTCACAAGACTGATTGAAAAGTGGAAATGCTAGCAGTGGGAAGAGTATTTAGGAGGTTGCTGCATTATGACAGGCATAAGGTGATGAGAAAATGGCATATCACTGGGGCGGTGAAAAAGGAGAAGAAATGAGTTTAAAATACACATTAAAGGTAAAATTGAGAGGAAATTGAGACTAGATAAATAGAATTTTGGATTGAATTTCCTATTTAGTTATGTTTACCATGATGCCTGTTTAGAGTTCCCCAGATAGAAATACCAGGAAATCTCTTCCTAGACATGGGAACTTTCATCACAGAGTTTAGCTATATTGTGGAGAGCCTCCAATGATTCCACTGAGGAACTCAGCCATCTCAGAATATTCCTGAGACTCTCAGAGCAAGGAAATGAGTTCTGAGCTGTTAAGCATGGGCATGCCTAGGAGCCCAACTCCAAGTGGAAGAAGTAAATTGCTCCCTGTGCCCCAGTGAATCCTGCCATGGTACATCTTTTATATTGGCTAACTAGATTAAGTTGGAAAGAGAAATGGAATGACTGAATCTTCCCCCAAACCTTCAATAGCTATACAACTCACTGAAGTGTGAGTTTTCTGGGAGAGTTGCATCCATTTATGTATGGGAGGTTGAGAATGGTCTAGTGTTTGATTTATTAGTTTATTTCCCAAACTATCATCTTAGTTAAATACTTTTCTATTTAGTTTAAAACTCCTATCTGTTCTGCTGGGAGAACATATAATGGATGGGAGTTCAAACAGAATATTAGCCCCTGATATCAAATCCAAGATTAAAGATTTGAGGGGGTTAACTGTTTTGAAAAGATTAGAAAAAGACAGATATTACTACAAGTATATGTTATGGAGAGAAGAATGGTATCAGTGACAGAAATCAGAGTGGAAAACTGATTTGGCATAGGATGCGATAAAATCCATAGAGAAAATGAATTTGAAGTGATGGAAACAGAATCACATGGAGAATAAGGATCAGAGTTTATAGTGAAAGCTTAATGGAGCTAGAGTTAGGAACTATAGTTAGCCCCATAGAGTGGGTAGTTGAAATGAGACAGGATAAATTCATGAAAGAAAATGGTTCAGAGAGAGTAGAGAATAGAACAAAGGACAAATTGGTGGTGGTAGTGGGGTGTGTGTGTGTGTGTGTGTGTGTGTGTGTGTGTGTGATATTAATAGTAAGACAGTAAGGGTATAGAAGGAGGAAGAATACATAACAGAAAAGAGAGAAGGATACTCACATTATACCTTCAATTTCTGTCTCCAAATCAACGACTAAAGAGCCTGGAGATGCTTAGTCTACAGAAGAGAAAACTTGGTAGGTGTGTGTTAATTGCCTTCTAGTTCCTGAAGGTATAACAAGAAATAAGGTTTAATTCAATCATTTAACTTCAGTTCTATTCAATCCACCAAACATTAATTGACTACTATGTTTCATATGTAATATCACATTCTTCATATTAGGCAGCTAGGTGTGCAGTAGAGTGCTGGGCCTGCAGTCAGGAAGACTCATCTTTTTGAGTTCAAATTTGAGTTCAGATTTATTCATTTAGTAGCTGTATGGTCTTGAGCAAATCACTTAACCCTGTTTGCCTCAGTTTCCTCATCTTTAAAATGAGTTGGAGAAGGAAGTAGTGAACAATTCTGGTATCTTTTCTAAGAAAAACCAGTATGGGGTCATAAAGAGTTGGATACAACTGAAACAAATGAACAGCAATTACAACAAAAATGTTTCAGATTTTACACAAGAAACTTGTGGCTACCAAGACAAAAACTAAGGGATTGTGTTTGTTGTATTTGACCTCACTGGGCAGACCTAGAAACAACAGGTAGAAGTTGTAGAAAGGCAGATTCCTTCACAATAGAAGGGAAAAACTTTCTAAGGCTTAGAGCTTCCTTAAAATGGAAGGGACTAAAACAACTGGGGAATGATTGTACATCTTGTAGTATATGTGTAGCAATGGTAGTTGCTATTCATAGCTGGTGATCAGGAGGGCAGGACTGGCTCACTCTCTCAGAGTCAGGCTACTACTTCTGTCCCTGAGAATCCTAGAGTATCACAAAAATATGGGTTCTCTCATCTCTACTGCCATTTTCTAGAACCCCTACTAGCTGTGTTCCCCCAATCATTAGTGGCTAGTGGCCAGTGACAAATTCTCCAATTTCATTTAATCGCTTAACATTAACTTTTACAAAGAGATATTTACTTCAAAGATACAACAAGGACAAACATAGAAACCTTTCCACCAATTCCTGGGGGTATACCTTCCCTAGATGACTTTAATCTCTAGGGAGAGTAGGTTCATAATTTAGCTTAGTCCCTACATTGTTTTGGGCCCAATGAGTCCATGTGCCAGATGAATCTTTCTCTCACCTTCTGCTGGCCTGGGGCACTGAAGATCACTTCTGAAGGTCAGTCAGTTCATCAGTCAGTCAAGAAGCATTTGTTAAGCTCTTATTATTTGCCAGGAACTGGGCCAAATACTGGGAACATGAATACAAGCAGAAAGTAAGACAGTACCTGCACTTAAGTAGCATACATTCTAATGGGGAAGACCACATATGAAAGGGTGCTGAAAGGGTAAGGGGTGAAGGAGGAGCCCAGCAGAGAAAATCCTGTGGGTATGAATCAGCAGTGCAGCCTGAAGAGGGATAAAGAGATCTTTGGCCTGGGCCTACTTAAATTGGAGGAGGAACTAGCCTATCAGAAGGCTACCCTCAGGTACAGAACGCACTTCCAATGTGAGTAGTCCAGGGTGAAGAGATTTCTATGTTAAAGTCTTTCCCCTTACAGCATGGCTTCTCACTGGATGCCGTGAACAAAAGTCACCGAGATCCTGTAAGAGCAAAGAAGGCAAGAAGTGGTTGATGCTGACAGACCTTTTTGAATGCCCCCATGGCCACTCAAAGAACTTCTTCTTCAATAAGTGGTTAGCCAACCAGAACCAATTACAGAATGTCCTTCCATACCCCACAGTCTCTACAAGACACTATTATAATGATTCTACCAGAAGTACCCCTCCCTACCATTCTAGGCATTCTGCAGATGGGCTAGAACCCATTACATATGCATCAGTGACAGTGATGTAGAAATAAAAGGTAACCATACAACTTTTTTTTTTACATCAAGTTAAGTCAACAAGCATTTATTAAATACTTACTATGTTCCAGAAACTGTGCTAAAACACAAAAGAAAAGCAAAAACATTTTCTGCTTTCAAGGAACTCACAATCTGTTGAGAGAATTGTTATACAAGCAACTATATATACCAATATAATATATACAGGATAAAATGGAGACAGTCTCAGAGGGAAGGCATTAGCATTAAGGAAAGGCTTCTTGGAGAAGGTAAGATTTGCAGAAGGTGGCTCCACTGGTGGTGGTGGTGGTAGGGCAGCCAGGAACACAAAGGTAGACAATGTCACTGGATCATAGAGGAAGTGGAGAGGGGTAAGTTCTGAGAAGATTAGAGAGTAGAAAGGAACTAGATTGAGAAAGCCTTTAATAGTCAAATAGAGGATTTTATATTTTATCCTAGAAGAATCATCTGAGTATGTTGAATGAAGAGGAAGGAGAGGGACATGACTTGGTCAGATCTTTGCTTTAGGAAGATCACTTTAACAGCTGAGTAGAAGAGAGACTGGAATGGGCCTAGACTTGAGGCAGGGAGACCAGCCAGAAGGCTATTCAAATAGTTCAGTGTTGGGGTGAAAAGGGCTTGCACCATGGTGGTGGTAGTATCAGAGAAGTGAATAAGGCATACAAGAGATGTTTTGAAGATAAGATAAGCAGGTCCTGGCACAGACTGGATTTGGGAGGTGAGAAAGAATGATGGATGAGGTTGTCAATGAGGATGACAACTAGGTGGCTAGCCCAGTTGAAAGGGGATGGTGTTGTCTTTGATAGTAATGGGGAAGTCAGGAAGGGAAGTGTTTTTTTTTTAATGAGGAATGAGTTTCCTTTGAAAGTAATACTTATTTGAATAAGGCTTAGACTTTATAGCCTCTGAGAGCCCTTCCAGCTCTGAGATGTGGTAATTCAGTGATTGCCCTATTTGCAGATGAGTCAGACTTACTCCACATCTTTGAACATTGCATCCTCTTAAATGCCTGGGCCTCCTAGTTTTTAAATGTATTTTTTACTATCTTTTCCTTCTAAATCATTTCCTACATCATGCAATCCAGAATGAGACAGTGCTGCATAATTAAATGCATTGAAATGGGAGCTGTGGCCTCCAGCTGGAAAGACAAATTGTTCTATAGGCTTTTATGTTTCACAGGAAGGTGGATCATAGAGAAAATACATTTAAAAATCATATTGATGAAGCTGAATATCCTGGGGAAGCTGAGAAAAAGCCTTATCTGTTTCATATTAGTCTGCAAGATAACATCAAAGTGTCTTGTAAAGAAATTTCTAGATTACAAACTCCTTGAGTATAGGGGCCATCTTATGTATCTTTGCCTAGCACAGTACAATGATTTAATGAATGACGGATGAATGAATGAAGAGAAACCTTTCCCATCTTAAGCAGTGCTTGACACATAGTAAATACTTAATAAATGTTTATTGATTGATCGCCTTTTTAGATTCCTTTGTTGGAGGCAACATATTATTTTGGTACGATGAGTGTTATGAAGAGATAGACCAATACCTAGCTCTTAGGTACGAAGGCTAAAGTAATTATATCAAATGACTGGAGGTTTGGCTAAACATTGGAATAAAGGAAGATTTGGTTGGGGATTTCTATGGTAAGCAAAGAAAAAGTTAAAAAAGGAGTAGACAAGTAATATCTACATGTCAATTGAAGATATTTTCTAGACCTTGGCTAGACTCATTTCTCTGAGCATCCTAAGAAGTTTCCAAAGGGTATCACTGTAACAGAACAGGCAGAGAAGCAGGGTAAAATTGGATATGTAAAATAGACTTCTTGAAGAGCAGGGAAAGAAAGGCCTGAAGTAGGGATAGGCAGGGATTAGATAGTGGGACAGAAGTACCTGGAAAAAAAGGAATAAAGAAAGGGAAAGAAAGATATCTGTGCCTGATTAAGTGTCCACCTGTTTGCAGTGCATATGTACCTTGATATTTTCTTTTCCTATGACCTCTATTTTCTTGGTTTCCCTCCAAAGTAGTTTTTTTTTCTACAAAATCTTAACTATTCCCTTAACTTTGGGTCTCTTCTCTCTCTGATTTGGTTAGTTTGAGAAGAGATGGCCAGACTAGTTTTCCTAAAGCAGGTTCTGACTGTGTTCCTGACTTGGACAAAGTTTCAGTGGTTCCCTACTATATACTAAGTCCTGTCCCTTAGTTTTTCATTCAAGGTCATCTATAATGTGGTCCTAATGGTCCAGGAGTGAGGCACCTGTAGTCTTTGTTTTTCTTTTTAGGCAACTGGGGTTAAAGATCACACAGCTAGTAAGTGACAAGTGTTTGGTCTGAGGCCGGATTTGAACTCAGGTCCTCCTGACTTCAGGGCCAGTGCTCTATCCACTGCCGCCACCTAGCTGCCCGGGGGAAGCTGCAGTCTTGAGGCCACATGTGGCCCTCTAGGTCCTCAAGTACAGCCCTTGGACTGAATCCACACTTCACAGAACAAATCCCCTTAATGAAAGGATTTGTTTTATAAAACTTGGACTCAGTCAAAAGGCTGTACCCAAAGACCTAGAAGGTCACATGTGGCCTCAAGGCTGCAGGTTCCTTACCCCTGTAACATATCTCACAGTGTTGTGAGAAAAACATTCCATCTCTCAACTTTTAGTTTGAGATGCAGTCACCATACATATAAAAACAGGGGTTCCTAAGTTGGAAGTTCATGAATTATTAAATATATTTTGAGAATTGTATTTTAGTGTAGCTAGTTTCCTTCAAAATCCTCTTCATTTTGTTTTGTGCATTTAAAAACATTATTCTGCCAAAGGGATCCATGATACAATCAAGGTTAAGAACCCCTGATACAGGAAATGCTGACTTATTCAAGCATATCAGGGAAGAAAAATAGTTGGAGTAATGTGGAAATTAATTGCAAATTGTACCTCATTATAAGCTCAGAAGACATTTATGACACTCTTAGCTTCAACGAGTCATCTAGTAGAAAAAGCTAAATTGTTCTCACTCATATTCTCCCACTTATAATGCAATTAAAGGGTAGAATAGGAGGGGGGAAAAAGGAAGAAAAAAGCTTCAGAGTGACCCATTTAAAACAAATCACATGCTAATATGTTAAGTGAGGCTGGATTTGAATAAAATGCTTGGTACTGTACCATTAAGAAACCTCTGATGATTTGTGAGTAGGAATCCTGACCTCTTTGATCTTTTTTTCTCAATTACTGTTGACCTTGGATAAAGTAGGACAGAGAAAGGTTAATTTGGAAGGGAATAATGCCAGCCATCTACCAACTTCTTGGGTTGTTTGAAGATTGTGGAGATGGTAGTAAAGATCAAAGCTGTATAAATCCAAAGAATTAGCATTATAAAAGCCTGAACCTAGTTTCTCTTTCCTTTGTCCAGCCCTTTACTGTGGGCTTCCTTTGTAAACTTTTTTTCTCCACTCAAGGTCTTGATTATTAATCACAAACCTCAGACCATTGGTTAACCATTAGACAAACTCCTCTCAAGCCATTACACAGTTCTCATTACTAAAGATGTCTTTATTTGTTGTTTGCTCAGACACAATAAAACACTTATGCAAAATTCCATACCCTACAGGCATGATTCAGAGTGTACTTAGGAACACAGAGGTATTCTGTCTGCAAATCCTTGAACTAACAGAAGGTAAAGTTATCTTTTTATGAGCTTTGCAAATCCGAGATTTCTCACTTGTAAAACCTCCAGCAGTCTGAATCATGAAGAGCACACACATTTTCAGTCAAATTTAAGGATTAGTTAACTTTAGGAAAGATTTATATATGCAGTACTGACCTAGGCTGGGAGTCAGGGCACCTGAGTTCTATTCTTTGAAGTCTTCCTAACTACATGTGATCTAAGTTATTTCATATGGCTTTCTCCAGGAAGTGATGGCACACCTCAATCAACCAATAAGCATTTATTAACCTTCTGTGTGCCAGGAGGTGGTCTAGGCACTGCTCACAGCAATACAAACATGAAGGTAGTTCTTGCCTTTGGCCTCCTTAATATCTGTTGCAATATTTCGCCAGGACTCTACAAGACAAAGTTAGACTGGATGTGCTAAGGTTTCTTTTTACTATAACCTCTTCTTGTCATAGTGACTTGAGAAAGATAAGACACCAGCACGCTTCTCCATCTCAACTCCTGCATAGACTATGGATAGGCAGATTTCTGCAGTCATTTAAGGAATCAGGGAAGTAGAAATTATAGAGTCATTCAATCAATAAGCATTTATTATTTTCCCACTATGAGCCAAGCACTGTGCTAAGTGTGGAGGATACAAAGAAAGCCAAAAGGGAGTCACTCTTCTCAAGGAGATCAGTCTAATTAGGGAGACAACTTGCAAACAATTATGTGCAAACAAGATGATAACAGAATAATTGGAGATAATAAAATGAGGGAAGGTATTAGCACTAAGGGGGATCAGGAACATATTCCTGTAGGAGAAGGGCATTGGACTAGAGATCATGGATCCTTTCCAGCTCTATATCTACAACATGATCTGCTATCTTCATTTCAAATGGTTGAATCTTTCAATATGGTATTGTTGTTGCTCCTCACACAAAGTACTCTATCTCCACCATTTTTTTTTGCATTTTAATTAATGTTTTTATTTAAAATTTTGAGCTCCAAATTCTATCCCTTCCCCTTTCTTTTCCTTCCTCTTCCATGAGATGGTAAGCAATCAGATATAGGTTGTAAGTGTGCGATTATGTAAAACATTTCCATATTAGTTGTTTCGTAGAAGAAGACTCAAATAAAGGGAAAAAAATGAAAGAAAGAAAGTGAAAAAATATCATGCTTCAGTCTGTATTCAAACAATATCAGTTCTTTCTCTGGAGGCAGATAGTATGCTTCATCATCAGTCCTTCAGGATTGTCTTTGTTGTGTTGCTGAGAATCGTTAAATCATTCACAGCTCTTCATTGAACAATATTGCTCTGACTGTGTGCAACATTTTCCTACTTCTGTTCACTTCACTATGCATCAGTTCCTGTAAGTCTTTCCAGATTTTTCTGAAATCATCCTGCTTGTCATTTCTTTATATTTCATTGTAGCACAATATTCCATTACAATCATATACCACAGTTTGTTTAGCCTTTCCCCGATTGATGGGCATTTCTTTGATTTCCAATTCTTGGCCACCACAAAAAGAGCTGCTATAAATATTTTTGTACAAATAGGTTTCCCCCTCCCCTTTTTCTGGATGCCTTTGGAATATAGATCTAGCAGTGGTATTGCTGGATTAAAGGGTATGCACAGTTTTATAGCTCTTTGGGCATAGTTCCAAATTGCTCTCTAGAATGGTTAGATCAGTTCACAATTCTACCAACAATGCATTAGTATTCCAGTTTCCCCACATCCCCTGCAACATCCAACATTTTCCCTTTTTTTTCATATTAGCCAATCTGATAGGTGTGAGGTGATACTTCAGAATTGTTCTAATATGCATTTCTCTGATCAGTAGTGATTTAGAACATTTTTTATATGACTATAGCTTTGATTTCTTTGTTTGAAGACTACCTGTTTATATCCTTTGATCATTTATCAATTGGGGAATGACTTGTACTTTTTAAACTTGACTCAGTTCTCTATATATCTAAGAAATGAGACCTTTATCAGAGATACTTGTTGCAAATCCCCCCCCCCACCATTTTTTGCTTTCCTTATAATTTTGGTTGTATCGGTTTTGTTTGTGCAAAAACTTTTTAATTTTGTATAATCAAAATGATCTATTTTACACTTTGTAATGCTCTCTATACCTTTTTTGGTCCTAAATTTTTCTCTTATCCATAAATCTGACAGATAAACTATTCCATGTTCTCCTAATTTGCTTATAGTACCCATTTTGACATATATTGGTCTATACCTAGTTTCTGCCCTATTATTTTCCAATTTTCTCAGCAGTTTTTGTCAAATAATGAGTTTTTGTTCCAAAAGCTTAGGTCTTTGGATTTATCATATACTAGATTACCATGGTCATTTACTGTAATCTAATTTGTACCTATTCTATTCCATTGATCCACCCTTCTATTTCTTAGCCAGTGCCAGATTGTTTTGATAATTACTACTTTATAATACAGCTTTGGTACAGCAAGACAACCTTCTTTAGCTTTTTTTTTTTCCATTCATTGATTCCTTTGATATCCTTGAGCTTTTGTTCTTCCAGATGAATTTTGTTACTATTTTTTTTCTAGCTCTATGAAATAATTTTTGATAGTTTGATTGGTAAATAGATTAATTTAGGTGGAATTGCAATTTTTATTATATTGGCTCAGCTTACCCATGAGCAATTAATGTTTTTCCAGTTGTCTAGATCTTACTTTTTTGTGCGTGAAAAGTGTTTTATAGTTATGTTCATATATGTTCATATCCTGGGTTTGTGTTGGCAGGTAGACTTCCAAGTATTTTATATTGTTTACAGTTATTTTAAATGGAATTTCTCTTTCTATCTCTTGCTGATAGACCACCTCTTTTTGAACAATATGTTTTTATTGATGTTTTCGGTTTTTGTCCATCTTCATTGCTCTCCTGGGAAGCAAGTCAACTGAACCTGTTAAGGATCTGGTATTTGTGAGGCCCTGTGCTAGGCATTGAGAATATGAAGAAAAAAGTGAAACAGGGCTCATAGGAACCATCTAGTTCTAAACTGTCCCTTCCCTCAAGGATCTTACATTCTAAACTTTTGATGCAAATTGGGATTCTCCTCTGCTTCCTAACAGCCTTTTTGTTCTTTGTCTTCCACCTAGAAACTCTCCTGTAGGTCACATCTTCTCCCACTATATTATTAGCTCCTTGATATTAAGAAATATTTGTTGAATTAATATAAACTGAAGTAATTTTAGCAAGGTTTGGATACAATAGAATGTTGATATTTCATCAAGATAATTAAAATGAGATTCTTCCTGTAATTATAAACATGTTTGATAAGTTTTATATTAAATAAAGGCTCCAGTGCCTCATTCTGATTTAAAGCAAATTAGAAGATACAGATCATACCTTCTTGGTGGGGCACTTTTCAAGAATTTCAAATCCCAGAACTTAGCTGATATTCTATATGGTTCTTGTACATTTGCTGTAAGTGTAAATTTTCACATCCTTTCCTGGGTTTCAGGGAACCAGGGAATCATTGTGCACATTAGGGACTCTCACTGTCCTTTCTCCCTATTGCTGGTGGGTGAGCAACAATTTAGGAGGCAGTTGGTAGAGAAGAAGGAAGTAGTTCTCTCATCTGGTACTAAAAAATGATTCAAAGATCTTACCTCTTCAACTCCTCTCACTCCCAACATACATACACACACACACACACACACATATATATATATATATATATATATAAAATTATCAAAGCAATATGGTATTGCACCTATTATATATCTATATATCTATATGTATATATGTACATACACACACATATATATACATTACCCAAGTTTAATCATTTATTATTCTTTTCCATTTTAGTGCTCTCTTGATATTAATTTTATATTGATTTCACACTTACTCTTTTGCTGGGGTGGGCATGGAATGGGGAAAGAGGCAATGAAAGAGTTATTAAGTTCCATAATGTTTTGCTCCAGATTCTGATCCTGCTATGAATAACTTTTAGGTCTCCATTATCTCCTATAGAAATCCTTGTAGTTATTAGTCTTTCAAAGAAGTTGATGTCCAGGAGACAGATAGAAGTATTGAAATAATAAGTAGAAAGAGAGTTATTTTTTAGTGTTGGCTGATCCTTATTTGTATTTCAGTATGGAGAGCTCAGCTTGACTCTTGATTTGTTGAAAGTCGTCCTTAGCCAGGGTTCCAAATTTGCATCAATGTATGGATGACAGATACTTCCTTCAAGAAAGCAGCTTGAAATTAAATCCAGTCAACAATCTCTCTCTTAAAAAAGTCTGGTGCGATGAACCACTGACATTCTCTAGACTAATTTCCTTTATGACTTATAGTCTGGCTTCATGGTACCTTGCTCTGATAGAATTGCTTTTAATAAACCCAGGCAACAATTTGATCCAACAAACATAAAATGCCTATTAAGTACCTGCTTTGTGCTAGGCAATGTGTGAGAGACCAGGTTTTCATTTTGCCCTACAAAGAATACAGCTCCCTTTGCGATCAGCAGAAGGAGTTTGTACTGACAATATTCAACATTCATTATTTTGTCACATTTTTCTTTTGTGAAGGGAATGTTACTAAACCACTGTGGGTAACAGATGCTCTCTGAATTATTTTCCCAGCAGTGTTAAGGGAGTGTACTTAACTGTTCATGCAGTGAGAGGTAGTCTAATGCTAGCACCCTTTTAGTTCCAGTTCAATGTTGGGACAAAATAAGGCTCACAAGTTATTGAACATTTAACACAAGAGGTTTACTTTTCTTTAATAGTAGCATGATTATCATCCATCTGGAAATGTGTCAGGTCCGTGAGACATTAGAGTATGGGGATTCATGTGGTAATAGGTACCTACCAGGTCTTAGAGGTGCATACTACACATAGCTGGCATTTTTTATGCTTCCAGACTCAATTAAGGTGACTTCCACAACTATATACTTAGCTCTCATTTCTTTCTTGAATTCCATTTCCTCATCCCCAAATACTTGTTAGACATCTCCACAAGGCATCTTATTGACAACTCAAATTCAACATGTCAAAAATAGAATACATAACCTTCTACCACAGCATCTATCCCTCCTCATTTCCCTATTTCTGTTGAAGATACCACATCTTTCTAGTCATCCAGGTTCATGGTCTCAGAGTCATAATTGAGTCTTCTTCACTACTCCTCCCATTATCCAGTTAATAGCCTTATCCTACTGATTCCATTGGCACACTATCTCTCCTGTCTATCCTCTTCTCTCCACTGATATTTTTGCTGTTCAGTCACCTCTGACTCTTCATGATCCCATCAGGGGTTTTCTTGGCAAAGATATTGGACTGGTTTGCCATTTCCTTCTCCAGTTCATTTTATAAAGGTGAGGAAACTGAGGCCAACAAGGTTGAGCGACTTGCCTAGAGTCACACAGCTAGTAAGTATCTGAGCCAGGTTTGAACTCGGGAAGATGTCTTCCTGACTCTTAGACCCCAGATTCTATCCACTGCACCATCCAGCTGCCCTGCTCCATTACTTTATTGAAGATCTCATCTCCTCTTGCCAGGGCTATTATAAGAGCCTCCTAATTGATCAACCTGCTTTCAATCTTTTCCTTTTCCTCTATAATCTTTATATAGCTGCAAAATTAATATTCCAAATACACAAGTTTAATTGTTTCAGTTCCCAGCTCCAAAATGATCAATGACTCCCTATTGCCTCTAGGATAAAACACACATACAAACCCATCACTCTGGCACTTAAATCTTCCACTTTGTGTTTCCCATTTACTTCTCCCTACTTTTCACATTGCTTCCCACCATGTCCTCTATGTTCCAGATAAAGTGGCTCATTTCCTGCTTTCCTATCTCAACATTATATTTCCCATCTTTATACCTTTGCCTTGTTAGGCCCTTGTGCCAAAAAGCATTTCCACCTTTCTTCTGTCTCTCATAGTCCCTAGTTTACTTCTAGGAAACTGAGGCCCACAGAGAAGTGATTTCCCAAGGTCACACAGGCAGTAAGTGTTGAGCCATTTAAACTCGTGTTGATGTACTCAAGAGCCTGTGCTCTTGTCCTATTATGAAGCCTCAAGTAGAATGCAAACTCCTTGAGGGCAGGAACTTTTCTGTTTTGATCTTTGTTTCTCCAATATCAAGCAGATTGCCTTGCATTTAGTAGCTGTTTGTTAAATTGAATTATAAGCAATCCATTTAAAAGATGGCTCATTGGAAGTGAGGGGAGTGTTCCATGTCTAGGAAACAGTCATTTTCCTTTGTGCAAACAGCTTGCACAGAGATCAAAGAGACAGCATTTGTGGCTTCAACTCGCCAACTGAGAGACCAGTCCAGATGTCTTACTCTATTAATCACATGTTATCAATCTCACAGACTGAAACCTTCCACAAAGCATTCAGTTTAGCTAGATGTATCTATCTTTTTCTTCTTTCCTCTCCCATTCACATCATTAGAGATATTTACATGAAAATAGGGCCTTGTGTCCCTTAAGAACTCCACTCTCCTGCTCCTGGCTGGGTCTCTCTCATGAGAAACAATAACGCTATCACAGTGAGTTGATGGGATGTCAAGGACATTATCTGCAGCTCCAGTTAGACATATGTGGAAATGCTGAATTGGGGCAACGTCCAGGGAATTCAGGATGTTGGATAAATAGTAAATCTGTTTGAACATTCCTAGAAATGTCATGCACGTTTATTTTTTTTCAGTCCAAGCTACTCAGACAAGATTAGGGGCAGCAAAAGTTGAATTATACTAATTAGATGAGGGAATTTCCTTTAATGGAATTTATTTTTGTGGAAAACCCTGTAGAGTAACTCAGAGTAAACAACTAACATAACAATAACAAAAGGAGAACAGTAAAGAAAGCCCAAACACAGCTAACCCCAGACAGGAAGTACTTCTTATCTACTGATGGCTCCTTTTAAGTTTCCAACCAAGTATGCCACTTAGCAAAAAATTGTAGTATGAGTTATATTCTGTTATAATCAGTGTTTTTTAAGGAGGAAAAAAAAATGGGCCTACTAAAAGTCTGCTCCAGTGACTAATGTCTACATTTCTACTGAATTACCACACTTAGGAATGTTTTATTAGAAGCACTCATTCCCCTGCAATTGTAACATGAAAAGTAGAAATTTACCCCTAACGAAAACAGGAAAAAATGATATTTTATTTTATTCATTTTCCCCCACCCCCAGAAGAGGGGTACAATTTCAATGTATTATTGTAAAACATTACTTAGGAGTCAGAAATCAGTAATTGCTCCTGGATTCCAGATGCAGACACTTTACAGCACAAGACGAAGTCACATACTAGCATAATTTGGGAGGAAAGATATTATAAAGACATTAGTCTCTGAGAGGGAAAAGAGTTGAAATTGCCAAATGAAGAGAGAGAGGAGAGGTGATGAGGACAATTGGCACAGGAAGGTAAGAGGTGCTCAATTACCACCTACAGTGGCCCTAATGGAGCCAGATTACAGGCAGTAGTTATGCAAAACAAAGGAAACAAAAACCACATTTACAAAGGGAGTAATAGAAACACATGCAGACATACTCACAAGGAGCCTTGACCTAGATGTGGGCCCTTATGAGGTTTGGGGGTGCCAGGGACTGGCAACATCCTAAATAACCTAATCAGAAAGTTATGGAAAAGCCTCTGTGATAGGATCCTACCAGGATCATATACAAGAATTTTGTGCTAGTGCTTGCCGGCCCCCCCCCCCAATTGTCATAGGGCACATGAATAAATCACATTTATATAATGCTTTACATAATGTGTCAATGGAATCAGTAATAGTATTTCGGTTTGTAAAGTATGAAGTTTATAAAGTAATATTTATAAAGTTCTTTTCCTCCCCACCATTCTAAGAGTTTGAGAATTCAAATATCATGGCTTCCATTTTACAGAAGAGGAAACTGAGATTAAGAAACATTGCCCATAACTATATAGAGAGGAAGTACTATTGTTAGGACTTGAGCCTGAGTTTTTTGATGCCATACTCAGTGCTCTTTTTACTATTCTGCACTGCCTGGAGAGGGGGAATTTTATTTGGTTCTATTGCCTTCAGAATAAAATATGAAATACTCTGGCTCTTAAAACCCTTAACAACCTTACTCCTTCTCATCTTTCCAGTCTTATATATTAGTCCTTTGTGTAGACTCTAAAATCCAGTGACATTGGTCTTCTTGTGGCCCTTTTCACATAAAAAGCTTATTTCCCCAATTCATCATTTTTCATTGGCTTTACCCTTGCCTGGGAAGCTCTTCCTCTTCATCTTCATTCATTCTAACTTCCCTGGCTTTCTTCAAAATTTAGCTCAAATCCCACCTTCTTCAAAAGGCCTTACCTGGACCCCTCCTATACTGACCCATCTCCCCACTTGCTAGTCTCTTCTGAGTTTACCTTCTATTTCACTGTATGTATCTTGTATGTCTAGCACTTAGCACAGTGCCTGGCACATAGTAGGCATTTAATAAATGCTAGTTGACCGACTGTACCTGTTTGCATGTTGTCTTCACCATTTAGAATGGCATCTCCTTGAGGGCAGGGATTATGTATCTTTGCCTTTCCTTGTATCCCCAGTGTTAAGCACTGTGTTCGGTATGTAGTAAGCACTTAATAAATTCTCAGATGACCCTAAGGTGGGTAATATCCTCAAATTATGTCTCTGAGACATATCTACCTAATGATTTTTGCTAGTGCATTATCAAAGACCTCTAATACTTCTAAAAAGATTACATTTATACAGAGGATTCAATTCAGATAATACCTCTAAATATGAACATAAAATCCCCTTAGCTATTCATTTTATTCAATTTTTAATTGCTCACAGAATCTCAGAGATCAAGGACCACTCCTCACATGACTTTTAGCATCTTCTGGGCTCAGAACAGGACCTATGGACATGATGAAATAACAGGAGATTCCTCCTTACCCCTCATGCCCTAAACGGGGGAAGAGGAAGAGATTCTGACTATGGCCTTCGACTTTAGCAATGATGACAAATACCAATAATCATAAGACAGTTTGAGTTGAGGCCTTGATGTTGAGGGCAGGCCTGTCTTGCTCTCAGTCATCTTCCTGAATATTGACATTGCAACTCCATGGAATGGGCACATTGTATAAAATATGGACTTCTTAATCTAAAAGTGGAGGCATTTATTCCATAACCTATTTTAGAACACAAAGCCAAATCCAACCTTTTAATAAATGTGATGTCAGAGGTTTTATTGTCTTGTTTTTTTAAGGCATTATAGAAGTTATCTAGTTCTAAACCCTCCCTGTAGAAGAATTACTTGCATAGTGTCCCTGACAAAAGGTCACATGGGCTTCCCTTGAAGACCTTTTATGAGGAGGCTACTACCTCTTGAGGTAGAGCATTCTACTTTTAAACACTTCTAATTGTCAGGAAGTTTTCCTTATTCAAACGTTCTCTGTAGTCTCTCCTATTTAGGCATGCCTTTCAAGAATGGAGATCCTACATGCGTGACTTTCCATTTTTTGAGACCCATTTTCATGTTTCTCAAATTCTCCATATGGATCTACGAAACATAGTTGGATCCTTCTTCATTTCTTCTTGCTATTGAGTGGCTACCAATGGAACAGATAGTTTGATATATCTGTTCATCCAGGGGTCAGGAACCTGCAGCCTTAAGGCCACGTGTGACTGAATTTATCAGAAGACTACACTGAAGATCTAGAAGGCCACACGTGGCCTCAAGGCCACAAGTTCCCCACCCTTCTGTTAGTCAATACTTGTTTTTGTCATGTGACTGGCTCATCTTTTTCAGCCATATATTTATTTGATAACATCCTTTATTCCAGCTCTTCATCGTGTTTCATATTTTCCTTTTGTTCCGGTCTGCTTACCACTACCATGTACATCTTTATCGTCTTCTGAATAATGCCCATTTTACATTCTTGGCAAGATGTAGTATTCCATGACTCACAGATGTACAATGATATTGGTAGAATATTGGGATAAAAATATGAATCTTTGTTCTGGGTAAAGTTCGGGGTCATTGCAAATGAGGGAGATGAGGCCATAATGGGAGAGGCCTTGGGCCCACCCTATCCAAGGTCCACATATGGATCAATAGTGAATGGCCTGTGAATAGGAGTCTTTATCATTTGTCTCTTTCCTGATTTTAGGTGAAGAAATTGGAAAGAGTAATGATCTTGTGAGCTTCAAAAAGTCAAGAGAGTGAGCCAGCAGAAGGTTGAGATGGTATGGGGTAGAGGTGTCTTTCTTATAATGCTATTGGAGTAAGCCTTCTGTTCTATGGCATTACCCCCATTGTTAACTGATTAGTTTACTAATTACTTTACTGCTAGCTACTGATTAGTGCTCCAGTTCTAGTTAGCCAATGAATAACTATTAGCTTTTATAAAGAGACATTTACTACAAAGATACAGCAAAAGCAAAAGTGCAAACATGTGTCCCTCGATGTATGGGTGATATACTTACCCCCTATATCACATTGGTCACTGGGGAGAATGAATTTGAAACAAGGCAGTTTTATATAGCATTTGCCCCCACCGAATTCACTTCCAGACTTTGCATGCTTGATAGGTGGGTGTGGCTGCATCTCTGCTAATTCTGACTCAGCTAGGCAGTTATCTTGGGACTTCGCTCCTCCTTGTCTGGTTTCCAGCAGATCCTGGCATGGACATTACTTTGAGACTTCTGGTGGCTCTTTTCCCCCTGCTTTTGAAGTTTATAAGTCGTGGCTGCCCTAGCCTCCTTCACCTAAAATCCAGCATGAACATATACAAACAGTTAAGGAGCAGAGGCTTGGGCTCGCAGGCCACATTTGGGCCTCAGATTCAAAGAGCCTGATGTCCCTCCTTCTGGAGCATCTTCTCTTTAACCCAAACAGCTGCTAGGCAAGAAAGAGCTAGGAGCAAGAACAAGGCCTTTGCTGATTACTGCCCTTTGAATGCATTCCATGTCTCGGGATGCAGCCACTCAAAACTGCTTCTAATTAGCAGGTCAGAACCAGTTATAGAATACCTACAGATGATTTAAACTGGCAAGCAGCTCACGTCATTGCACAGTTTGCCTTTCTGAAAGCAGGCTCCCTGGTCTCTTCTATGTGGAGGTTTGCATCACTCTTCTCTTATATTATGTCAAATTTTCATTCTTTCATAAAAAAACTTCTAGTTTATACAGTTTGTCCCTCATTTTGTTCATTTCTGTATAGACATATGAGCCCAGGGGTTTTATGTCTAGCTCCTTTCTTGGATTTTGTCTGCTGTTGGTTTTTAGGCAGCTCTATTGCCTACTACTATCATCTAGAAGGATGACCTTTTCACACATCAATCAGCCAATATGCATTTATTAAGCACATATAGATATTGTCTTAGGCACTGGGGATATAAAAACAAAGAATCAAGGAGTTTACATTTTAACGGGGGAATCAATAAGCACACATATAAACGTATATAGAATATACACACATAAGACAATAAACATGGATTAAGCACCTACTATATGCCATGCATTGTGCTAAATGCTGGGGATACAGATAAAAAAGAAAGACAACTGCTGCCCTTAAGGAACTTACAGACAAAACCCATAAATGGAAGCTGAAAAGTGGACAGGAAGAGGGGAGACCACTACGAGGCATGAAGTTCTTTTGTGGAGTCCAAACCAAACACAGCTGCTGATGGAAAGTAGAGCATTACCTAGAAAGTTCAGATCCCAGCCAACCCGTATGCCTCAAGTTTATATAGAATAAGATATATGGAAAATAAATGCCAATAAATATAAGATGGGGGGGAGGTACTAGCAATTGGGGACTGGGAAAGGATTCACATAGAACATGATGCTTGAGCTGCTTCTTGAAGACAGGGATTCTATGAGTTGGTGGAGAGGAGAGCATTTCAGGCCTAAGGGATGGCCATCACAAAGCCATGGTGTGGTAAGATCAATGTCTTTACTCCTCCCCCCCCTCCAAGTAAGTTAGACTAATTGTTCCTTAAAAAGGTGTTGAGATGATCCTCAAGTTTTGGTTGGCTCAGGGCATGTTCAAGATGTTGACATCGATTTTTGGTCACTCGAACACAAATCAGTCAAACAGAACTTCAGGAATTCTCTGATCAATCACAATGGGCAACTGGGAAAAGGGAGTTTGCCTCGGCTGCGTCAGCTTTAGACAGCCTTTTTTAATCATCATCATCATCATCATCATCATCATCATAAACAACAACAGCAACTTATCTAATAGCTAGCATTTGTGTAGCACCTACTGTGTGCCAGGCACTGTAGTAAATGTTTTACAAATGTTATCACCTGTGATCCTCACAACAATCCTAGGATGTAGGTGCTAGTAACACCCCCATTTTACAGTTGAGGAAACTGAGGTAAACAGAGGTTAGATGATTTTCCCAAGGACACATAGCTACTGATGGGGCTACATTTGAACTCAGGTCTTTCTGACTCCAGGCTCAGTGCTCTATCCACTGTTATCACTTAGCTGCTCTGTAATGTCTGTTGTTGTTCCTGTTCTATAGCCAAGTAAATCTTTTGTTAATTGTTGAATGATCATGGCATGTCTCATTTTATTCTAATATTAAACCTAAATATTATTGATGTGGCAAGGTTACAGAGTACAAAAAAGAGAAGTACCATGCAATGAGGCTATAAAGATAGATTGGGGTCAAATTTTGAAGGACTTTAAGAACTAAAGAGATGAGTTTATATTTTATCTTGAAAGCAATAAGGAATCAGGGAGTGTTTGTTAAATAGAGATGTGACATGGTCAGATTTGTGCTTAAAGAAAATCATTTTAGTAGCTGAGTGGAGTATAGACTATAGTGGGGAGATATTTGAGGCAGGGAGACCAATTAAGAAGCTGTCACAATAATGTAGGTGAAAGGTGACAGGGTGGTGGCTGTATAAGTAGAGCAGATGTGATAAATGTTATGGAAACAGAAACAGGACAGCTTGGCAACTGATTGGATATGTGGAAAGGAGAAGAGTGACAAGTCTAGAATAATACTGAGATTATGAATATGAAAAAGTACAAGAATAGTGGTGACTTGAAAGAGATGTGGATTTTGGTGAAAACATAATAATAAAATTCTGTTTTAGACATGTAGAATCTGAGACACACAGTTTGAAATGTCCAATGGGCATCTGATCTTGTGGGCTGAAGTTCAGGGCAGGATATGAAGATTTGTGAGTTATCTTCAGAGAGATGATAATTAGACTCACACAGACCAAAGAAGTCACCAAGACAGAATGTAGATAGAGAATAGAAAAGGGCTCAGAATAGAGCCTTGAGAAAGATCTATAGTTAGGAGAAATGATGTGGACAATGAGCCAACAAAGGAGATCGAGAAGGACTGGTCAGACAGGTAGATGGAGAACCTGGAGACTGTAATACAGCAAAACCCATAGGGGAGCAATTATCCAAGAAGAAAGAGTGGTCCACAGTGTTAGCAGCAGAGAGCTCAAGAAGGATTGGAAAAGATCGACAGATTTGGCCATTAAGAAATCATTGGTAATTTTAGGGAGAGGAGTTTCAGTTGAGTGATGAGGTCAGAAACCAGATTGCAAAAGGGTGGAGACAATAATTTTTCTATGAGTTTGGCTGAGTAAGGGAGGCGAAATATCAGATGAAAGTTTGAGGTGATGAAGGAATTTTAAGGATAGGTGACAGACTTAGGCATATTTGAGGGCAATAGAGAAGGAAAGACTACTTCTTTGATATGTAGTAAGGTCTTCTTCTTCTTCCACTTTCTCTCACCTCCTCCAAAGAAAACAATTTGGATGCAGGTTTTGAAAGTCTTTAAAAGCCAGATTCAGATTTCTGGATTTTTACTGGCTCCTGGAAGTGAGTTTAATGCCAGTACTTTGTTTGGGTTTGACGTTGGGATGAAATGAGGTACTAGCAAGTCACTAAACAGTTAACAAAATGAGATATACTTTCACCTGACATAGCAAGCCCATGGCAAGCAAGGATACAGTGGCACACTTTCTCTGGAAGTAGTATATGGAAACAATCTGATCAGCAGGGCAAGATATAATGTTTTGCATGGTCTTCAGAAATCTACCAAGTATAAGGGCCCCCAGCTCCATGTAGATGGGACTTTTTATGCCCTTAGGTGATCAGGAAGTACCTGCCTCCCTGTGCCAAAGGAGGCAGGGGCCGATAAAATCCTCAAGACAGATTATCACCTTTTAGGAAAAACTATACTTAAAAGGCTAGGAAAAAGAGAGCAATGGAAGATTTTTTGAGCAATAAGATGATGATTACCCCAAAACCAGTCATAACTACAGATACTATGGAGGACAGGAAAGGATCCTCATGGAGACCATCCTCCATTTTTAAAATGTATTTCTTCTTCACTCCTACCTTCTGGAATACTTCAATCTCTTCCAGACTTAGCTCCAATATCACCTCACCCACCTACCCTATAGATGCTAGGGTATCTCTCTCCCTGCCCTTTCCCTCATTGCCTTGTATTCACTTAGCATATATTCAATAAAAGCTTAATGATTCACATGAGAGGCAGTGTGTCATAGAGGACAGAGATCTGGCCTCAGAAGCAGGAAGTTTCTGGTTCTAGTTCCCCTCTGATAGGGCACTGGTTTTGTGATCTCAGGCAGGTCACTTAAACTCTTAGTTCTCAAGGCAACTCCCTATGACTATAGATTGCAGAGAAGAGCAAATCCTAGAGGTGTCTGAACCCAATTAAAATGTAATTGGGAAAACATTTAACAAAATAAGTGAAAATACAATAGAACACAGGTAATGTTAATATGTGCCTTTCTAAGTCAATATGTGGCTAGTAGGGAACCCAAGTATGGGTTATGTCTAAACAATGCCCCCCCCTTTTCTATTTGAGTCTGATACTACTGCCCTACATTGTTTCCAGACTCTAGCCTATGATTTATATTTCCATAGCCTAGCACAGTGGCTGACACATAGTTAGTTCTCTAATAAACGCTTTTTGATTTATTGTGGTATCAAGGAAGACTTGTTTCTCATCTTTATATGGTTACATATTTTCTGTATCTTCTTACAGTCTCAATTGCTCAATGTCTCTGAATCCCATGATATAACAACATAATTTGGAAATGTAGAGATACTGAAATGGTATACAGCTAAGCCCAGACCTACTATTTTTGATTAGTTTCTTCTCTGCTTTTCTAAACAAGTTGCTAGAAATCATGAATCTGAAGAGAGGCCATGAATTAAGATACCACAGCAGAATAAGCTATTTTGGTGACAAACTAAATTGCAAAATTTACCACCTTAACACCATGCAGTTCTTATAACTTAATGTTAAATGATCTATGCTTCAGGATACAAACAAAGGCACTTTCTTTGGCAGAAAGGAATCCTTAGCATCTTTCCATCTTTTCTGAAATTCACAAATCCCACCAGTCCTTGAACTCTCTCTTGATTGATTTGCTGAGAAGAGTTTGTTGACTGGTTTGTAGTAAGCTTGTCAGCCTTCTCCAAAGGGAGTTCATATGGATTTAGAATTATCCAACCAATGACCTTTGGAGTGGGAGGCTTTTGAATGAGAGTCTGATACATGTAAAATACTAAATCCTTAGCCATTGGCTAAAGTCTTTTTCATTGTCTAAAATGGAACACACACACACACACACACACACACACACACACACACACACACACACACACTCCTCCCCTCCCAAAGTGATTTTTGATCACGTACTTCCAAATGGGAGAATTGACAAGCATGAGAAAAGTATTCAATTCAGACCAGTGTCCCCTGGCTTGCTCTAAACAATCATGTACTTGAACTACCTATTCCAAAAAAGGTTGTTATACAAAAGTAGGATAATGGAGAGGAGTAGAATGCATTCTTCAAATTGATGCTTTGTCATTTAAATTGAATGCCTCTTCATCCCTATCAAGAACATTAGCCCATTTCTTTCTGAAAATGGCTTTGCAAAAACATTGGGCTAAGTACTCACCCCAAGAATCCAAGTCTATTTTAGAACAATACTTCATAGAAATCAACTGAAAAAGCACAACACTGTTTGCTAGATACATTTATCCCAGCAATCTTTCAATTTCTGCTTCATGAGAATAAAAAGAGTATTTATTCATTACAATATAATATACTACTCTAATTAGGCCAATTATCTTTTAATCTGGTATTAGTTCTTTTCACAGTAACTAATATTTTTCTCTTGAGGATATAAACATTTCACAACAACAAGAGGAGAAACAGATGGGACATCAATGGTATTGAATTGCTTCCTGGATCTATTGTTGGACTTTCTGTGTAACCTTGGCAGCCTCAGTTTCTTTAAAATTCTAGACCAGGAGTGTGCTCTGTCAACTCATAACAGATACAAAGTAATTCTGGAAGTGCATAGAATATTTTTGAACAACAAAGGTATCTGAATTCATTTTTTTTGCTGCCAATTACATTCTAACAGCATCACAATTCATTATTACACAGTTTCTCCAGCTATGTTTTGCCACTGTCATGACTGAATCACTTTTCAACAGGAAATTTGAGTAAATGTATAGCTAGATTAAGGCCATCATATTGAATTTCATACAACAAAAATATATATGCATGCAAAAACAAATCCTTGGAAGGCTTGTCCTATACAAGTGAGTTAGCATAGATTTCAGGAATGAAATGGCAGATCTGGATAAAGAGATTACAAATTCTTGATCTTGAGATTATGAAACTTGTTCTTGAACTCTGAAGTTGCCAGTTTGAGATACAACCTTCTTTCCTACCAAAGCTACGGATCCTAAAGCTGCTCTCTTTTCTTTCCCATCTGCTCTCTCTCCTCCCTCCATAATCATGTTATTGAGAAACTGGACCGGGGGAACTAGCACATCCAGCAGTCCAGCAAAGGGAAAAGAAAGAATGCACATGCATGCTTTTATGACTGGGCCCTCATATCTAGCTACCCACTGGAATTCCAAACTCATTCAACTACGATGTACAGGTTTAGTTCTAAAAGAAAGAAAACAGGGTCAAGTAAATCCCCTCCTCTAATAAATTCCTGGATCATCCTTCCTTCCCCCAATCAGTAAAATGCACATTTTTTTGACTGTTGTGTCTTTGTTTTATATTCCTAACCTTTAACACAGAGCCTTGAACGTAGTATACTCAAATGTTGGTTGAATTGAGTTTAATTGAATGACTTCCAGTACTGAAACATCTATGACTAGGGCCCAGTTGTTTTGCTAATTTATTGCTTATTACACTAAATTATAACCACTGAGTTTTTAAAAAAGTATTTTATTTCATATATCCTGAAACAAAATTCCTTAAACTTAATTTCATATGAGAAAAGCTTGGTATAATATGGTTAGCCTATAAGAGGGTAGGGGACCTCTATTCTATTGAGGACCACTGAACCAAGGGGAAGGGGGTAAGTAGCATCTTAAATAATTTTTCTTCTTTAGAGAAATGTAATCATTTGCCTTTTTTTTTATTAAGAATAGGGAAAATGAAGCAACTTAGTTAATCCCTTTTTTAAAGATGAGAACAGGAAAAAAAATAAAATTCTATGTAGGAAATATAGTTAATACCTCAGTTTCTTCATCCAAAAAATAAGGGGTTTGGACTAGAAGATTTCTAAGGTATCTTTCATTGCTAATATTTTATTTTTCTTTGGAATTTCTATTTATATATACAAATGCATATATTTTATATCATAGAAGAGTATGTACAGGCAACATATACTTTTATGAAATATAAAAACAGCATACACATAGTTTTCTCCAAAATTAATATATGTATGCATATATATATATATATATATATATATATATATATATATATATAAAATTCACAGATCATAGATTATTAGAAATAGAAGAAACCTCAGAAATCATCTAGTCCAAATTTCTTATTTTTCGGATGAAGAAACTGTATTTCCTATGTTGTGCTTCATTTTTCTTTTCTTGATATGTTGTGTTTTTGAAGCTAGAGGTACATGAACTCTCTTTCTTTTTCCTGAGGCTAAGAGGAGAGATACTCTCTTCTTCAACTGTCATCTATTTGGTGTAGATGCAGGCAGCTTCTTGATTACGCTATCAGACAGGAGCCTAGTTAACTTAGTCTACAGTTAGTGGCCTCAACCTCTTACAATTTAAGCAGATTACATTAGTTTTTTGGTTCTTTCCTGCCTCCCAGAGACAGGCCAATTACCCTTAATTATTCTTTACTGTTCTCTCAGAAACAAGAAGACAGCACATATTTCACATGTGCCAATTCCTAATAGGCTGACCCAAAGGAGGACACAAACTCTCACAAAGGGTTTGTTGAGGAAAGGATGCCAAAGCCTGTCTAAAGTAAATTCCCTCATTTACATAGTCCTGCCTGTGACATTGTCCTAAGCTCTTGCTTTGCAATAATTCTCTTTACTAAGCTCACACAGACTGTTGATCAGATAATTGCCATCAAAGGAGTCCCTCAAACTCATAGTTATTGGTGTAGGCTAACTGCCTCCAACAGGCATGGCAGCTGATGGGAACAAAGCTCCAGCTGTGCCATCTGTTCAATTGATCTCCCTCTGTCACACATCTGGGCTCTAGCTTTCCCTCTCAGCCTCTGCCACGACATTCTACACTGCTACTTATGATTGCATGGTAACTGTGACTTCCACCAAGGACACCAAGATTTATTTTCTTCTTGCTAGGTGTCTGAATCTTAGACAATCTTGTCTGTGCTGGCAAAGAGAGCCAAAAGAAATTAAGTCAAGGGCTAGATCAGGCCACTTGGTTGGAGTTCCTTCTCTTTATTTAATGAGTTAATCTAATTCTACAGCACTGGCATTATAAAGGGCTTCTGTTGAACTTCAGGTAGATTTGTTTGTAAAAATGAAATCAGATTCACTAATGCTTATATCTTCAACCCATACTCCTTAGATCTCATTACACTTTACCCAAAAGTAATGCAACATGGTAGTAATTTCCTTATAAGTTGCAACAAATTGCATGAAATTATATCTGCTCTCTCTATCAATTTCTAGAATGTTATGAGAAGTTTACTTTTCCCTTGTATACACAGTGCAGTTGGAGTCTGAATTGTGCTCTTCTTATTACTTAAGAAAATGACTCACTTTAAACGTACTTACGTGCAGAACTTTATCATCAGATGGTCAAATATAGCAATTACTATTTGATTTGTCTCCATGACCTTCAACAGTTTAGTTCAGTGAGTATGACTTAATTAGAACTTAGATATTGGGAGTGGTCACTAAATCAGGGCATGCCTAAATAAAAAATTCATATCTACATACATAGCAATTTTATTTTGCTCTCTTCCTGGATTCTGCTATGAAAGCCCAACTCTAATGATTCACCATAGCACAGAGGTGACCCTGGGCCCTAGAAGGTTATGCCAGCAGCATAAATCTTGCTTGACAGGTGCTTCTAAGCTATGTTTATTGTCCAGGGCCCAGACTAAGTTCACATTTTCATTCATAGAAAGTTTGAAACTGTTTTTTTTTTTTGCCCCAATGACTCAAGAAATTAACAAAAATTCCCCAAACTCCTTAGTCCTGTGTAGTCTCTGTTCTTCAGTGATGGTGGCAGAATGACAGAAAAAAGAGGCAGAAGGGTTAAGAATTGCTCTATTATTAGGCCTTCACAAGCTTTATTACTATTATTATTTATTTTTTATTGTAAGTTTTTGGTACAGTATTAGAGGAACCAATCTAAGTGTATAGTGACTATCTTGATATAAATCTAGTCAGAAGACATAAAGAAATAGTCACTTAATAGAAGTGTAACACTAATATTTGGTGGTCTTATTTGCCACTTCATGTGTGGGCTACTAAGAGTACAGGTTTGCACACTTTCCAAGCCCAACTTAACTTTATTTATATTATCCTGCCACAAAAAGAAATGAGGTTAGTCTAGCATTATCTATTCATGATGAAGCCATTCTGGTCTTTAACAATCGTTGCTTCCTTTGTAAGCTTCCATGACCCATCCATTTACAATTTCACCGTGAAGAGAATCAAATTCATGGAAGCTTGCAGACTCCACCCTCTTCTCCTTCTTGATAACTTGATAGTATTTGCCTTTCTCCAGTCCTGCAGCACCTTTCTTGTTCTTTAACATCATTCAAATAACATTGACAGTAGCTTAGCATTCATGTATGCTAATTCCTTTAGTACTCTGGGATGTAGTTCATTTGGGATTGGTGACTTGACTTCATTAAGAACATTTAATACTATCCCACTGTCTCCTCACTTATCCTAACCTACTCTCGGTTGACCATTTTTGTTTTATCATTGTATTTAAATGTAAGAGAAATAAGACAGCAAAAGAGTTGAATAGTTCAACATTCCCCCCCCATCAGTTATTATCTACCTTGAACAGCTGTCATATCCCCCCTTACCATCTTCTTGCCCCAACACAGATTTTTTTTTAATCCTAAATGCCTTTTTTTCTCCTTAGCCTGAGCTTAATCTGGGTTACAATACCGGAATCTTAATGGACCCTGATTCTCTTTTTGTATTTTATCAAACCATGTAACCTACCAAAATCTGAATTTTTCAGTGGGTTACTATTCATTCACAATGGACTTTTTTTGGTAGCTTCCTTATTTTCTTCCTCAATGGAACAGTTTCTGCTTATGTCTTCATTATTTAATTTTTGAAAGTTTCTCATCTTCCTCGGACCAACTTGCCCTTTGGAATATTAGGTGCTGTATAGTGGAAAGAATAATGGATTTGGAGTCAGAGGCCTCAAGTTCTAAATGTACTTTAGAGACTACCTTTGTGACACTGGACAAGTAACTTCACCACTCTTTCCTTAGTTTCCTCGTCTATAAAATAGAGGTGCTGGACTAGATAATCTTTAATGTCCCTTTCAGTTCTAGATGTATGCTCATAAGATTCTGTGAAATATCATATTTTACCTAATCTTTCTCTGTAATATGGACATCTGTTCTCTCCAAATCTGGGGTACATGTCAAACTATGATTAATTTCCCCTTTGTCAGTTGCCCCCAAGTTTCCTGTTAGAAACCATATCCTGCTCGTTGGTAAGAATTGGGTCCCAAACAGCAACTTCTCTTGTTGCTTACTCTACTTTTAAGGATGAAATTATCATTAGGAGGAACCATGGCTTTATCATATGCTCTGGTATTGGCAAGAAGAGAGTGTACAGATAGCCAGATAAGGGGTGGTCCTTTTCCTTGACAGGCTAACTGCTCTACATGCATAAGTGTTCCCATTTCATCCTATCTTCTCCAGCAGATTACTCCATTTATAATCCCTAATATCTCACTAATCTTCAATTTCTCCTTATCTTCTGTCTGCTTCCCTACTGCCTCCAAACACGCACATGTCTCCCTCATCCTCAAAAAAACTACATTTGTTCCATCCATCTCCATTAAATATAGTTCAGTACCTCCCTTTCATGTCTAAAGTCCTTGAGAATGTCATACAACTGGTACCTCTACTTCCTTTCCTCTTAACTCTGTAGTCATTCTGAACTTATCCATCATTCAACTGAAATAGCTTTTTCCAAAGTTAGCAGGGATCTCTTAATGGCCAAATCTAATGATCTTTCCTCATTCCTCATCCTTCATGACCTCTTTGCAGCATTTTTTAATGTCAATCATCCTCTGCCTCTTGATATTTTCTTCAAAGTAGTTTGTCCTTAAACTACCTTCTCCTGATTCTTCTCCTACTTTTTCTGGCTGCTCCTTCTCAGTCTCCTTTGGTGGATCTTCATCCAAGACAGTGAGTGTCCCCCCAAGTTCCTAGAACCTGTACTCCTCTCCCTCTCTAGTATTTCATTTGATGATTTCATTGTCTCTCAATTCAATTCTATTATCATCTCTATGTTGGTAATTCTCAGATCCATTTGTCTAGCCCTAACCTCTCTCCTTGCCTCCAGTCTTGCATTTTCAAATTGCCTGTTAGAAATTTTGAACTGGATATCCCATATCAATCATAAACTCAACCAGTCCAAAATGAACTCATTATCTTTTCCCTCCAGCCCTCTCCACTTTCTCTGTTACTATGGAGCCATCCTCCCAGTCATCCGGGCTTACAATCTAGGTGTTATCCTCAACTCTCTATTCTCTCTCACCCCATGTAGCCAATTAGTGGCAAAATCCTGTTGAGTCTACCTGTCTAGGTTCTCTTATATATTCCTGTTTCTTTACCCCGACACAGCCACCACCCGATTCGGGCGTCATCATTTCAGTCTTGGATGATTGAAATAACCTGCTGTTTGTCCTTCCTGCCTCAATTCTCTTCCCACTCTTGTCCATCCTCCGCTCATCTGTTAAATTATAATCATAATTTATAATCATAAAGTGCAAGTCTGTCCATGTCACCTGGGCCTCTCCTCCTCTCCCATTGAGTAAACTCTAGCAACTCCATAATCTCCTGATTGGCATTTAAAGCCTTTCATAACCTGGGCCATCCCTACCTTTTAAGTGTCCTTTCAACTTATTCCCCTTCCTATGAACTGTGATCCAGTGACATTGACCTCCATACTGTTCCTCACACAAGAGATTATCTCTTGATCCCAGTCATTTTCACCGGCTGACCCCCATGCCTGGAATGCTCATCCTCCTCACATCCACCTCCTAACTTCACTGGTTTCCTTTAAGTCTCAGCTAAAATCCCACCTCATATAAGAAGCTTTTCCCAATCTACCTTAGAGCTCGTTTCTTCTCCTTGTCAATCATATCCAATCTAACCTACATATACTTGTTGCTATATTGTTGTCTGTGTATTGTCTCCTCAATTAAACTTTGAGATCGTAGAGAGTAGATGGGTTTCTTTTCCCCTCATTCTTTGTATCCTTAGTGCTTAGCAGAGTTCTTGGCACATAGTAAATGCTTAACAACTACTTATCAACTTGACTTGACACGACAATTTTTCAAATATTTGAATATAGATATCATACACCGACCTGAGTTTTCTCTTCCTCAGACTAAATATCCTCAGTTCCTTTGACTTATTTTCATTTGGCATATCTTGGGGCTCACTGTCATCCTGGATGTCTCACTCTGATGGTCCCTAGTTTATTAATATACTTGCTAAAATGGGGGGTTAAGAACTGAACAAAATAATCCAGATGTTTTCTGAGTAGTGAGAGAGTTGATTCATTGAGGACCCCTACTCAAATGCTAATCAGTGTTAGTCCATTATGATTCTGTAAGGGGTAATGATTCTTAGCAATTATTTCAATATATTCATCTAGTAGTACATATTTAATCAATCATCTAATAATAGGTATAAGAATAAGCAGTATATTAATCCATATTTTGCATAACCTACATAAAAATATAGATTCTAATAGTAGAGCCCTTTAATAGGCCTCAAACTTTAATGTAATGCTCATTACTTTATACCAACTATGGAACTCACTTGTGCAACCACAAGAATGCTGATAAAGATATTTCCATCTTGTTTTGCTCAAATTCCATGACCAAACCAAACATGGGTAGTGGCATTTTATGGAAAATCCCCCCTGATAAATTCTTAGAGTGTATGTATAGCTAGTACCATCTTCTGCATAACTTAAAGAGGAGCTCATTCATCTTGTGACCACCTAGTCAGTGGAGATGTTCCTTGCTTCATCCAACTTGTGACCCTGTTCACAGATCATTTTTGCTTATCTTAGCTTATGTGTCATATGTCACCAAATGGGATTCTGTATTTTACCATGTCTCTTTTGCGTGTTTGGGTATCAAACTCTATAATAAAAGGTCCTGGAAGAAGGGGGCATCTCAGATGGTGAGGAAGATCTGAGATCCACTTCATTAGAAAGAACCATGAACCCTTTAATAAAGCGTCATTGTCTCATAGCTCTGCCTCAGCCTCTTTTATTGTAGGTTGGACCATTTTAATCCCCACAGTAGTACAAAAGTGGGACCATCATCTCTATGGACCCTGATATTATATATTAATATATATTATATATATAATATATATATATATATATATAAATATATATATATATATATTTAATATAGTCTAAAAATGAACGTGCTATATTGGTTTATCATAGTCCACTATCGTCTCATGTTGAGTTTTAAGTTCACTAAGAATCTGAGATTTTCTTTTAGGGAAAAAAATGTTTTTTAGCGAAACTTACCAGATCCTATTTTGTCAACTTGATTGTTTCCAATCTGACTGTAAGAATTTATGTTTTTCCCTATTAAATGTCTTCTTTTTGGATTTGATCCAATACTTTATCCTGTATACACACATACATACATTGTTCATCCATCGTTTTAGCCTTCCCTACTAACTTTTGCTGTTTTTTTTTTTGTAATTTGCTATGTGTCATGCATGTCTTTATTCAAGGAACTGATAGAAAAAAAATTAAAGCAGAAATTCCTGAGACACATCACCAGGGTCTTGTTATAAGTTGGCATGGAGCTACTCTTTGGGTCCATGAATGTTGTATAGTAGCAAAGTTTAGATCAGAGCACCTGGGCAACAGTCAATAAATATTTATTAAGCACCCATCTACTGTGTGCCAGACACAGTGCTAAGCATATTGTGCTAAGCTCTGGGCTAAGCAGGCATTGGGACAGCTAGGTGGTGCAGTGGATAGAGTGCTGGGCCTGGAGTCAGGAAGACCCGAATTCAAATCCACCCTCACACACTTACTAGCTGTGTGACCCTGGGCAAGTCACTTAACCCTACTTTCCTCAGTTCTTTATCTGTAAAATGATCTGGAGAAGGAAATAACAAACCACTTCAGCATCTTTGAAACTCCAAATGGGGTCATGAGGAGTTGGACAGATCTGAAACTGCTGAACAATAACAACAAGTAGGCATTATGTCCAGCTCCACCAAGGTAAATGAGGTTATTAGTCCATTTTACCTTTTTTTTTTTTAAGGAGATAAGCATGATCATGAGTCACTCTGGTTCCTACAGCATACAAATAACACAAGCACACATTTAAATGCCCTGGGTTTAATTTGAATTATTCAACAGTACCCTCAAGAATACATAAGTCCTGCCTTCAGTACAATGTAATGAAGATATCAGCAAACCAGAGTCAGTGGAGAAAGGAGAGCAACAAATGACATCCGTATTCCAACCAATGACTCCAGTTTCTCTCCTTGGCCACCTCCATGTGGCCCAAGATGCTGCTTGCTGTTTTCTCACAGAGCTACTAATATCTACTGATCTGCTGATGTCATCTAGTGCACTGCAGGTTCTCTTCTGTGATTTTGCCATTACCTGCCAATTCTCTGTTGAATTTTACCCACGAGGGAGTGAGTGGTTAAAGCTCTTTTGTGAAATAACCACAGTCTCAAAGCTATTTCAGTTCTTCTTTGTGCCAGACCCACAGCTTATCCATTGATCACAGAAAGAGTCTCTTCAGATACATCTTTTTGACTATATGGTTTCTTCTCATTTGCCACTCTTCTAGACCCACCTAATATTCCCCTTAGTAATTAGTATCAAGGCCATGCAGTTGATTGTAGAGCTTCACTTGTTAAGACTGGACAGGGTGAAGTAGAGCTGATTACAATTGTTATGCATTCCTATAACTACAACTAAAAATTGCTGCTCTTTCCATAAACCCGTCTATAAACCCATTCCTAATCCTGTGCCATGGTTTTAAAAAAAATTAGAAATTTCTATATTTTAGCAGATGAAAATTTATTAGTTACATATGCAGTAGTGATTTCAAAAATCAGTTGTCTGTAATTAGATTTTTGACTAGTTAGAGTAGAGATCTAAATAACATCCAAGTTAAAATAAAGAATATAAATGAGATACAATTGAAAAACTGTTGGCTTTGGAGTCAAAGGTCCTGAGTTCAGATCATTCCTGAGTTACTACCTAGGTAATGCTGGGAATTCTGATTTACTAATCTATAAAAGAAGGGAGTTAGACAAGATGGCATTTAGCATCTCTTCTAGCTCTCAATCCATGATCCTACAAAAAGAAGACAAATTGGAATTACTTTTGCTTCCAGCAAATGGGAAACTGATGAAAGTAAAGACATTGGCTATTAGCATGAGAAGCAAGACAGTCACAATACTAATGACAAAATAACCCATAAGCTGTGCTATTCAGAATAACTTGATCTCCTTTCCAAATGAAGAGACATGATTGCTGAGGTAATACTGGTTTATATTACTACCTCTTTGGTAAACATTATGAAAGAGTATGATAGAAGATTGAGCAGAATCATCTACACCGAAGTTTTACTTGAATGCCTCCTAATGATGTGGTGATGACCCAGAGCCCTTAAAGATTATGCAGACAAAGTAAAAACTTCAAGAAATCCTATAACAAAAGCTAGCATTTATATAGCACTTTAAGGTTTGTGAAGCAGTTCCATTGGGTTAGCTCTAATTTCCAGCGTTGTGCCATCCTCCAGTGAAATAAGTGTGTCTTCCCTCACTTTATCCAAATCATCTATTGGAAAGTAAAATTATATGTTCTCCACTGGAGAAAGGACATTCAATCTACACAATTGGAGGAAATATTTAGGTTTGTGAAAGCATCTTGATCACTTATTCAAAGTGCTGGCTTTGAATGGAGGAAAACTTTGTTTCAAATCATTCCTCTGATATTTACTAGCTGTGTGACCATAAGGAAGAGCCTTAACCTTTCTGAGCCTCAATTTCTTCATTTATAAAAAGCAGATAATGATACTGACAGTACCTACTCCACAAGGCTGTTGTGAGGCTTAAGTGACATGTGTATATAGATATACATAGACATTTATTTGTCTATCTACATATACATATACATACAAATGATAGATATATACCCATACATATATAAAGTGCTTTTTCCAGAATGAATTTTTTAAATATTTTATTTTTTCCCAATTACATGTAAAATATTTTTAACATTCTTTTTTTTTTTAATTTTGAGTTCCGAATTTTCTCTTTTGTATGCCTTAAAATGATGTATTAGCAATAATTGTTGGGACTGGACCTGTGATTCTATTGGTATAGGGAACTCCCTGGTGAGGAAACTGTTTCTACTGATGCAAGATGGAAACTTCTTTGTAACCTACCATCTTAGAGTGTTGCCTAGAGTACTGAAAGAGTAAATTGGGTCACTTAGCCAAGTATGTGACAGAAGAAGGATTTGAACTCAGTATTTTTCAGCTTTTGGGACAATCCTCTACTACATCATGATATCTTTCCTATACAAAATGCCTTCTAATTTAAAATTTAAAGCTTCAAAATCTGTTTTAATAGCTTAAAACTGCATTAAAATTTTAATATAATATTTCATTGACCTACAAATGAAGCACATGAGTTATACATGGGTTAAAAACTTGTTTTTGATTCTTTCACTACATTCTTTAAGCACAATATGGTTTGTTGACTACTGAGATCACATTTCTGGACCAGATTTCTAGTGATAAGCTGTGACTATCCTACAGTTTACCAGATATATTTTCAAAAGTATCACTGCCTAGAAGGTGGCTTTAACTCATTGTAATTATATGTATATGTGTATACATACACATATATACATACACATACACATACACATACACATACACATACACATACACATACACATATACATATACATATACATATACATATACATATACATATACATATACATATACATATACATATACATATACATATACATATACATATACATATACATATACATATACATATACATACATATATTTGGGCTAGGCAATGGGGTTAAGTGACTTGACCAGGGTCACATAGCTAGTAAGTGCCAATTGTCTGGTCTGAGACCTCATTTGAACTCAGGTCCTTCTGACTCCAGGATCAGTGCTCTATCCACTGTATCACCTAGCTGCCCCAACTAGTCGTATTTTTTCCTCATTTTAAAAAATCAACAGTTGGTTTCAGTAGTCAGTAAAGGTATTTTGTAACCTTAAATTATAAGGGAAATTGGAAATAACTGAGAAACATGTCTTTTAAGCAATACCTACTCCAAGTTGAAAGGATTATAGGAAATATGGTAATAACCCTCAATTAGTCATGAGTAAGCACCCTCCTAATAAAAACCAAGATGGAAGTGAGAAGAATCAAGAATCAGTCATGTTATAAAGTTTGGCAGCCATAGGAAGGACATAGGTTGCCACACAACAGAGTATGACTACTGTGGAGGAGGAGGATGTCTCCAATAATAAAAGAGAAGTTCAGAAAAGGGGGATTTGGATAGTGAATTTGGATTTGGACAAGCTGAATTCAAGCTCCCTATGCAGTATCCAGTATTATTTTATGACTAAAAAGGCAGCTGGTGATGTGGAGATCGGGAGAGAGATTAAGACTGGGTCTATAAGTCTGGGAATTGTCTGCATAAAGATGATCACTGAACTCATGGGAGCTGATGACATCATCCCCAATGAGATGATAGAAGAATTAAAAGGCCCAGGACAGAGCTTTGGGGGATATCCAGAGTTAGATGGGAGAATGACCTGGATTAAGATCAAGCAATGGAGACTGAGAAAGAGTGGTTGGACAGGTAAAGAGGAGATCCAGAGGATAGCAGTGTCATAAGGACCTAGAAAAGACTGAGTATCCAGGAGAAGATAGTTGATGACAGTAGAGAGGCTGAAGAGAGATAGAGAAGGACAAGGATTGGGAAAAGGATTTTAGATTTGACAATTAAGTGAGCATTGGTAACTTTGGAGAGAGTAGTTTCAGTGAATGATGAGTTCAGAAGCCAGCTTGCAGAGGGTCATTGACAAAAAGACAGACTCCAAATAGATAAAAATATTTATAGCAGCACTGTCCAACAACTCCAGCTCTTCCAAAGGGTTGGAGAATTTAAGGCTGTCTTCCATGCATGACCTATTCTTTCCCTGGGTCACTGCTTTTGACAGTTTTAACATTGAACTGACTCTGGTACCTAAAGCTTGCAGAAAATTCCCCCATGGTGCAATAAAACCCCTAGATCTTCCACCCCTCCCCCAACCTTGTGCCTCAGAGGAAAACCTCCCTGACCAAGTCTACTTTGCTTTCTCTTCCTGACAGTGGGTACCCAGAAATGGCACTGTGGCATCTTAAGGCCTCTCTCACCTTCCTATAGAGTGGTGTACTAAGATTTCTAACTTCATGGGGCCTTTTGTCTCAGGTCTGAAGGTCTATTCCCACTCTATCAACTAAATTTATCTTTACCAAAGTTGAATTAAGGGCAAGCTTCCACCTCACCTTGGCGAGTGTTTTGCATTACTGGGTTTATGCTTTGTAATTGCTTGTTAGGGTTCTAGGAATGGAAGCCAACTCATAACTTTAAATGCTTGGCAAGATCCAGCACGTATACAACTGAAGAGAAGGAACTGGTAAAATTGTGTAAGTTATGGCTAGTGAGAGAAATCATGACTAGATAGTACATAGGTAGATGTCTCACTAGATCGCTTCCATTACAACTAATCGCAACAGACATTTACATAGTTTTGTGGAATTACAAACATCACAGTTTGCATACATGAACTCATTTGGTTATGACAACAACTCTGAGGTAGATAGTGTGTTATGTCAATTTTATGTATAAGGAAACTAACTAAGGGTTTAAATGGGTTTAAATGATTGACCAAGGTCACACAGACAGTAAGAGGCAATGTCAAGAGTCAGACTGCCTCCATCAAGGAGTAGGGGTGTAGGCATTAGCTTTCCAAACATTAGGAAAAGTATGATACATCCCCAAGAGGGATGTATCAAAGTGAAGATCTAGAACCTTCATGGAAAGGCCTTCAAAGGATCATCTGATCAATCCAGCCTGATAAGATTTTATTACTGCCATTTTACATATAGATAACTGAGGCCCAGAGGGTTTAAATGACCTCCCCAAGGCTACACAGTAAAGCAGTAGTAGAAAAGACAGTGGAGACAGGTGCCTTATATATGATCTATGTATCCATCCTCAGTTTTTCTTCTGAGGTCTAGCTACTCATCATAAATCTATCTATTGGACATTTCAAATTGGATATCATAGCTGTCTGAAACTCGATATGCCTGTAACCCAACTCATTATCTTTTCCCCCAACCCACTGTTTTTCTGAACTGTGCTATTTTGGTCAAGGACACCGCTATCCTTCCAGGTACCCACATGCTCAACCTCACTACAGCTTTGGCTTCTCACTCTTGCCAAAGCTTGTCATTTTTACTCTCACAATCTCTTACATAGTTTTTTTTTTTCCTCTAGTTACACATCCACCACTCCAGTTCAGGTATTCATCATCTCTTACCTAGATGAGAAGGAGTCAAACTCAAATTGAAAAGGGGCCACTAAACTGTTTCATTGCAGGCTGAATATTGACTTAGAAAGCCACATATTAACAAATCTTTGTTTCATTATTGTTTTAGTTGCTTTGTTCAATATTTCACAATTACATTTTAATCTGGTTCCACAGTACTCTAGAGTTTTGCTGATATACTCTGTATTTGACACCTCTGACCTAGACCATTTCAGCAGCCTACTAATTAGGCTCCATGCTTAAACTATTTTCCTGCTCTGCTCCACAGGCCTTCTTACTACTATTCTTCACACAAAGCATTCCATCTCCTATATTGATGCCTTTGCACTGGCTGTCCCTCAGGACTAGAATGCTGTCCCTTCTGACCTCTGCCTCTTCAAATTCCTGGCTTCCTTTAAGACTCAGCCTAAGAATCATCTACAGGAAGTCTCTTCTGGCCCCTGTAGCTATTAGAGCCTCACCTTCAAACTTAATCATGTATTTATTTTATAGCTATCCATATAAGCACATAGTATCTCTCCACTCAACAATACCAGATTGTAAACAGTTTAAAGGCAGGCTTTATTGTCACTTTTCAGTTTGTATTCTCAGTGCTTAGCACAGTGTTTGGCATGCAGTAGGAGTCTAATAAATGCTTGTTGATTGGTTGATTGATCTTGCTTCCTAGTACAATGGTTATTTCCACTCTATTACCTTACCTTTCTCTGCACCATTTTGTAGTGGTGGTGTTCATAGGGATATTTGTCTTAAGGCATCACCTATAATGATGTTTGAAGTAAAAAGGATGGAATCTTTACAAGTAAGCAGAAGATTCAGAGCAGATCTTTTTTACACTCATAAAGGGCATTGCTTTTGCCAGGTGTCTCACAGTCCTCATTAGTTTCCACTGAACCAATAAATTAACTAGCATTTATTAAGTGCCTATCATGTGTAGGACACTGGTAAGTGCTGGTTGGTAGAAAAATAGTAATGGTAGCTAGCACCTATGTAGTGCTTTAAGGTTTGCAAAGCACTTTTATAAATATCATTTTATCCTTACAACAAGCCTGGAAGGTAGATGCTATCATAACCCCACTTCACAGATCAGGAAACTGAGGAAAACAGAGACCAAGTGACTTGCCAAAGGTCACACAGTTAGTAGAGTATGAGACAAGATTTGAATTCAGGTGTTTCTGACTTTAGGTCCAGAACTCTGTACTTTGTGGTACCTAGCTAAACCTATTCTTAGCAATTTTCTCTCTGCTTCTTCAGGGTTCAACATAGATTAAAATGTCACTGGATGGTGGGTTTCTTGCCCTGGCATTCCAGCATCTTTAAAACCTGTCTAGAAGCTTTTCTTTTATGCAAAAAAATGGCATTCTGTTCTGTTGACTTCTCAAGATGACTGACAAATGTTTGAAATTTTTACCTTACAATAAACAGAAGGTCAAGTAAGCTGTTTTATGGCAGCCCTTTGAAGTGATGAATCTGGAGCTATCAGTGAATGGTTTGTTACAATGGAAGAAGAAACCTCTTGGTCCTATCATTGAATGGCAGAACCAGTAAGAGAAAGCATATTTGCTCAATAATACATCAGAAAGTCATAGGGTTGGTGGACCACAAGGAAACAGCCCATGTCCTTGGCAATTCCTCATCTGGGGACTTAGGTCTCTACAATACCAAGCCAAAGAGGAGTTAGTGTGAACTCTTCAGATTTGGTATGGAGCCCTGCAGAGTAGATTTGAACTCCTGGACTGGCCCATGATTTTGGGGGTCCTCTAGACCAAAGCAGATCACAATGATGTAGATCATTGGATTTAGAGTTAGAAGGAACTGTGTTCCAAATCAAAGATTCGCAGGGTCCTCAGAGACCACATGGTTAAACTTGCACCCAAAAATGAATTCCCTTTGTAACATGTCCAACAACTAGGTGGTCATCCAGTTCTTGCTTGAAGACATCCAGTGAGGGGAAACCCACTATTTCATGAGAGATCTCATCTGTTTTTGGATATCTATAATTGTCAGGAAGTTTGTCCCGACACTAAGCTTAAATTAAACACTTTGTAATTTCTACTCATTGTTCCTACTGGGACTAAGAAGAACAAATTTAAATTCTTTTTTTTCCATATAACTGACCATCAAATACTTAAAGACAATTCTCCTACCTCCTCTTAATCTTCCTTGTCCAACCTAAATATTCCCAGTTCCTTTAACTGTTCTTTATGTGATACGAACTTGAAACTGTTTATCCACTGGTTACATCTTCTGGATGCTTTCTATCTTATCAATATCTTACTTAAAATGTGGCTGAACTGAACACAATACCCCAGATGTGGTTTGACAAGGGCAAGATTATCACCTCTATGATTGCCTTAGTTTTTTTGGCTATCACATCATACTACTGATTCATTTGTGAAGATGTACTATTGTCTATGATATCAACCCTCTCTTGCACTCATGAAGCTGACTTTTTGAACCAAAGTGCATGACTTTACATTGATCTCTGATAAATTTCATCCTATTAAATTTGGCCCAATGTTCTAGCCTATATAAAGCTTTTTGGATCCTTACTATGTTATCCACTGTTTTTAGGTGTCCCTCCCAGCTTTGCTTCATCTGTAAATATGATACTGTATGCTCTCTGTTCCTTTATTCAGTTAAAATGTCAAAGAACACAGAGCCGACCACAGATTCCT
Source organism: Phascolarctos cinereus (assembly GCF_003287225.1). Lineage (NCBI taxonomy): Eukaryota > Metazoa > Chordata > Mammalia > Diprotodontia > Phascolarctidae > Phascolarctos > Phascolarctos cinereus. Next base: position 94,760,936 of record NW_027556098.1, read on the forward strand.
GGGCACTCCACATTTTCCTTTTAGGTTAGTTTGAAATTTGTCATGAATGAATTATTCCTTAGGAAAGACCTTTAAACTACTCTGAATCCACCCAGTTGTATCATTATCTAGTCCACATAGCTCTATCATTTTCACAAGAATAATATGGGCTAGGAATGATGGAGCACATCTATGGTCCCTACTACTGGGGAGACTGAGGATTGCTGGAGTTTAGGAGTTTTGAGGTTCTGTGAGCTAAGCTGACTGAGTGTTCAGTACCAATATGATGAGTCTCTGGGGAAAAGGGGGAATGGAACAGGCTGCCTGAGGGGTGAAATGACCAAGTCTGAAACAGAGGAAGTCAAATCCCATCTTGATCACTAGTGAGATTGGGCCCAGGAGTGGCTGCTGGGGAAGGTAGTGAAACCCAGTCTCCAAAAGCAAAAATAAAAAGAAATAATAACATGTAAGCCTTTGCCAAACACTTTATTATTATTGGATTATTTATTATTATTGGATAGGTAATCAGAACATTTATTAAGCACTTATTATTTGCCAGGCATTGTACTAACTGTTGAGTACATGAATACAAATAAATAAATTTAAAAAGGTACTTTTCCCCCAAGAGCTTACATTCTAACAGAGAAAGAAAACATGTAAAGGAAAGGTGGGAAGGGGGCAGAGAGGATGAGGAGAGATTGCATTCACAGGAGCAAGTCTGTTGGTAAGGAGACAGAGAAAAATGATCAAAGTCTAGGCACATCTTGAAATAATGGTCTGGGCCAGAGATTTAACTAAGCAGAAGAGAGGTCTGCAGAACACAGGGATCTCCAGGGTTAGAAGGCTGCTGCAGGGATGGTGGAAAAGACTGGAGAGTGAGGAGTAGAACCTGGAGTCTTAAAAATCTACAGTGTGCCCCTAATCTAATAACTCCATTAAAGAAGGAAATGAGATCAGTTGAAAGATCTTTGTGATTACCTCTTCCTTTTTCATTCTTCCATTAACCTTCCCTGTAATAAAACATTCTATCATTTTGCTAAGAATCAGGGTCAGGCACACTGGCCTATGTTCTATAGGCTCCATTCTCTTGCCCTTTGGAAACTAGCAAAACATCTTTTCTCCTATCGTACCTTTTCCGTTTTCCATCATAAAAATCACTAACAATGGCTTAACAGTCATGTTTGCTAGGAATTTCACCATTCTGAGATATAGTTCAGCAAGAGTGAGGTAAGTACTCTCTTACTCTCACCATGATGACCTTGGGCATTAACTCCTTGTTAGCCATTTGTCATCTACATTTTCCAATTTTAAGGTCATTCTTCTTGTCAGAGGAAATATGAACAAAATAAAGGTGAGTAGCTTTGCATTTGCTGTCATTGGTTATTATTATTCTATCCATACAGGTTAACCCCTTTATTTTTATAAATGAGACAACTGGAGCCTAGAGATATGAAGTAATTTGTCCAAGGTAGCACCAGATACGTGAGTCAAATCCGATTTTTCTGACTGTAAATCCAAAGCACTTTCCACTGCACCACACTATCTGTAACTCAGCTGTATTCCAGATTGCCCCATGGCATTGACCTCAATGACATACTTCCTTTGTTATTTATATCTTTTTGCTCAGCATCTTTACATATCTGCTAAGATATAGGTCACTTTCTGAAGATCTGTTCACTCAACAAAAAGGACTGAGAAGGAAAAAGGCAATTGGGATTCAGCAAAGGATGTACAAAAGAAAAGAAGATGCCAATTATTGGAGACTAAGAAAAAAAAAAAGCACTGTGAGTATCCTGCCTCATTAAGGTCTCTGAAACAGCAATAGCCTCCACATCGCTCTTTCCACCAAAGGATGTGGCTAAAACCAGAACTCATCTCATAACACATGATCAGTCACTAAGTACAAAGCACACAGTTCTCCCATTAAAGAGGAAGAGTTCTGCACAATGCCATTTTGGAGCCGGAAATGCTTGCTTCCTATAGAAACAGCCTGCTGAAACCACTGTTACCAAAGCAGAAAGATCCAATTACAAGTACTTCTTTGTAGGGGAAATTCTTGATAGCTTTTAAGTGTAACTTTACTTTATGGAGCAAAATATTGATTAGGTTGTACCTCTAGGAAAATAGAGAAGGAACCCTCCCCCTTCTCCATCCCATATTTTCCCTTCTCAAATCATTTTCTGAATAAATGGAAAATTTTCTTTTTCTTTTGCTTCCTCTGCTCTGCCCCCAACCCCCCAAAGACTGCAGAAAATGGTCTGCTTCCACAGAAGAGAAAGAGTAATCAGGCTCAAGTTACAAAGGGAGGAAAAAGATGAAAGGTTAGAAAGGCAGAGAACTTTGCTGACTTGCATACAGAAGGCAGAGGAGGGTCTGAAAGGCAGGAAATAATGATTACCATTTGGACTCCATATCAGAGTTTCCACTTTGGTTGAACCATTCAAAAGGAAACTGCAAAGATTAGTTTACTTACTGTTTAGGGCAATGCATAATTTTAGAAAAACCAATCACTTAAAAGTAATAACATCTACATTATTCAATAATATCCACACTAATCTCACTCTTATTCAGAAGGTGCTCCTCTCTCATTAACAGCTGGACATGTTTTGCTTAAAATAAAAGGAGACAGGTGAGTATTATGATTTGCTCAGTGGCACCCTGTGATCTGAGCACGGAATATGGGTAGTGGAGGAGTGGTGATCAGAGAATGCCATTCACATGGCACAAAATGCTATGCTTAGTAATACTCTGTTTCTCCAACTTAATTTCCTGCCATTCCCCATCTCATGTGCTCTGCCTCTGAGTGGGTGGGATTCCTCTTGAACAGAAGTTAAAAATAATTCCAAGTAATATCATATCAGAGGTCACATAACTTCAGAAATTATAGGGGACTCGGTGGTCAGTTCAACCCCTACCTGAGGAAGAATTCCCTCCATGTCAGATCCACAAAATGGTTATCCAGTCTTTGCTTTGAATAACTCTGGTGAAGGGGAGGCTACTTCCTAGAGATATAACCCACTTATTCCACTTTTGGAAAGCTGTAATTGTTAGAATTCCACTCTCCTTCCCCCACTTTAATCTGTGTCTAAATTTCCTTCTTTGCAATTTGTACCCATGCTTCCAATTCTGTTTTTTCAGAATGGACAGAAGAAGTCTCACTCTTCTCCTAGGAGACAGTTTTTAAAATATTCAAATATTCTCAAGTTCTAGCTCTTCCATGAAGCCTTCCCTGACCTCTATCTCCCTTTTCTGAATTCCTATTGTACTTAGAATCTGAACCACACCATCAAACATTTAATTTAATATCAATTTTGAACTTTCTATTTTTCCTTGTTTTTATGTATATTATTAATCTTATCTTCTAAAGAAAATCTTAAGCTCTTAGATAGCCCAGATCATATCTTCTCATCAGTTATTCTTCCTACTTTCATATCTGTACTTTGCTCATGCTGTCACTGATATCAAGAATGGACCTAGCAAACTTTCAATTGTTGAAATTTGTCCCTACTATCAAGGCTCATCTAAGGTGCTACACTTCAAAACCTTTCCTGATTAATTCCCAGGGCTTCACTCTTCCAGCTAGAAGTAATCCCTCTTCCTTCTTTTCTCCTTCCCTTCCTTCCTTTCTCTCCTTTCCTTCCTAAATTCCTGATTATTTTTTAATGGGGAAAAGAGTAACCCAAGCTTTAGATCCAAGACTTGAATCCCTTCCCACCAAATAGCAATTCCACAATGAACATACATAGCAAATGGTAAAGAAAACCATTTATCCAAGGCAATCAATCAATCAACAGAGATTTATTAAGCGTCTATTATGTATCAGGCACTGTGTTAAATGTTGGGGATGCAAAAAGAGGCAAAAGATGGTTTCTACCCTCAAGGAACTAATGGGGAGACAACATGCAAACATATATATGTATGTATGTCTACATGTGTATATATATATATATACACACACACACACACACACACACACACACACATACACAGACACACACACACACACACAAAACAAACTATATACAGGATAAATAGTAAATAAGTAAAAAAGGGAAAGCACTGGAATTAAGAGGAGTTGAGGAAACTTTCCTATAGATGATAGGATTTTAGTTATGACTTAGAGGAAGCCAGGGAGATCAGTGGTCAAAGCAGAGGAGGGAGAGTGTTCCAGGTATGGGGAAAGCCAGAGAAAATGCCTAAAGCCAAGAATGGAATGTCTTATTTGTAGAAAAGCCAGGAGACCAGTGTCACTGGGTCGAAGAATATGCATTGGGACATAAGGTATAAAAAGACAGGAAACATAGTAGGGGACTAGATTATGAAGGATGTTTGAATGCCAAACAGAGCATTTTTATTTTTTGCTCCTGGAGGAATAGGAAGCTACTGGAGTTTATTGAATGGGGATCAGGGGCAGGGGTGTGTGTGTGTGTGTGTGTGTGTGTGTGTGTGATATGATCATCAGACCTAAGTTTTAGGAAAATCTCTTTTGTGGCTGAATGGAGAATGGATTGGAGTGGGGAGAGGCTCAAGGCAAGTAAAGACCCACTAACAGACCATTGCAATAATCCAGACATGAGACGATGAGGGCCTGCAAGCTGAAAGTGAGGATCTGATTAAAGTTCTACATGCTGGCTTCTTTCCAGAGTTTTTCTCCCTTCAAGTCCCTGAAGACAGGTTGGAATCCTACATTCTTCTCACTTGATGCTTAGAGAAGAATGAGACTTCTTCTGTCCATTCTCAAAAAAACAGAATTGGAAGCATGGGTACAAATTGAAAGAAGGAAATTTAGACACAAATTAAAGTGGGGGAAGGAGAGTGGAATTCTAACAATTACAGCTATCCAAAACTGCATCTCTCTTCTCTCCCATTCTCAACAACTATACCCTAGCCTACAAAGGTGTGGGATATTGATCTCTACCAACGAAGAGACTGCTCAATATCAATGGGCTTTGTGGCTGTGGTTACAATTAATTGACTTCTTCTGTAATTCCACTAAAGTGCTGTTTAAATTTCCTATCATGAAATGGTGGAGATCCTGTGTTCTCAAAGGCAAAGGTTATTTCAACTGAGCTTCAGTGATGTCTCATGCTACCAAGATGAATTTGCTTTGAGTGTAACTCATGAAGGACTGTATGAGTATTATGCAAGGACCAACCCGATAAACTCAAGATGCTTATCTCCAGAGGGGATTGGATTTTTCAGTCGCAGCCACTATCAAGATATCTATGGTACTTAAGAGTTTTAGTTTGCTTTGCTGACAAAATCATGGATCCATAAAATATTGAAATGAAGTCCTATATAACCCTTTTAGCACCTAGCACAGTTCTCAGGATGCAGTAGATGTTGATTTCAGACCTTAGGGTTATTACATCATGATCTATTAAGATTGCAGGAAACCCTTCAAGTGTTGTCTGATCAGGGTGCAAAGCAATGGTCAATGGTTGAGAATTTTTAAGTTTGCTGATGATTTAATTTCTCCTCATTAAGATGCACAGGTTGCTGTTATGTTAGTTTTTCCATTTGCTATTTGCCCTTCTTGACAACTTGGAAAGAACAGATAAGATTCCAAAGGAATAAACATCTGTTTCATATTCATAATGCTCTCGTGGAAAAGAAAATATAAATCATAGGATAAAAGATCTAGATCTGAAAGGGATCTTAGAGGTCATCTAATTCAAGCCCTTTATTTTATAGATAAAGAAACTGAGGCACCGAGAAACTAAGTGACTTGGCAATAGCGGCAGGATTTGAGCCCAAGTGTTTTGACTTGACAGCCAGTGTTCTTTCTACTTTACTAAGCTGAAGTATGCCAACCATATAAAAGCAATCCTACGGTAATTTCTTGGGAACCATTGCTCAAATCTGAATAACCATAATGTTTATCTCAGTAAAACTCTTGGGCTTGCTGAAGAACTAAGTAGATTAGTTAACTTGCTAATGTCAAGACCTAAGATCATAGTATTTAGAAATGAAAAAAATTTAGAGGTTTATGCAGTCAGTAATCATTAATTAAGCTTCTACTGTATACCAAAAAGTATGATAAGCAGTGGGCACACAAAGAAAGGGGGAAAAAAAACAGCCCTGGTCCTATAAGAGCCTATGTCACCTAGTAGAATTCTCTTGTTTAACAGATAAAGAACATGAGATCCAGAAAGGGAAAGTCATTTGCCTTAGTGTCTAGTAAGTAGCAGAGCTGCCAAGATAGAAACCCAGGTTTTCTGACTCCAAATCCAGTGTTCTCTCCAAAATTCAGTGTTTAAGGCAACAACAACAAACAATGATCTCTCCAAAATACCAAGTTGCCCCTTTGATCAACTAATTTTCTTTGTTCTGTGTCTTCTTTATATTCAGGGAAATATCTCATCTTCTTGCATCATGCTTTCTTAATATAATCCCCAATTATAATCCCCAATTTTGAGAATGTTTTTCATAGAACATTTTCACCTCTTCTTTGTTCTGGTATTCTTATTGAGCAAGCCTTAACTGGGGCCTCTTTTGCTCACTGCAGCTGATAGAATTAGTTTTGCTTTCACTGAAGTGGGAAAAAAAAGAAGTTGTAATTCAGGCACTTGGAGATAGTTTCAGTGAAGTTGCTTGTTGACCCAATATCCTGATCACCAGTCATGAGGACAACACTGATTGTCATCACTTGGACATCACCATCGTCACTTTCCCAGAAAGTTAATGCAAATCTCTGATAACATTTCTGTCTAAAAAAAATCTTAATTCAGCAATGAAAAGGTGAATTTGAAAGGGATCTTATTGCCAAACAACTAAAGTTTGTCCCAACAACCATTTCTCATAAATCATTTGCGTAGCCGTGTGGGTCATAATCTTCTTTGAGTCTCAACAGCGCCATCTGCTGGGTAGGCCACTGCAGGAGCATTAATATTGCAAGTAGTGCATAACATGAGTTTTAATAGCCAATACCACAATTAAGAAAGAAGTGCTCACTTTTTCCCCCTAAGCTATTCCTTCTAAGCAACCTGCTAAATCTTCCTATCCCTTAAAAGAAATTAGAAGTAGAAGAGAGAGAGAAGATTGTGAAAATGTTTATGTTTGAATTGATTCTGCCATCTGAAGTGTTTTGCAGGAATTCATAGAATGGAGATCTGGAAAGGACCTTACAAGTCATTTAACTCTACCCCTTTGTTTCCTAAATGATCACACTGAGACCCAGAGAGACTCAATGAATTGCCTAGGTCATACAGCTTGTAAGGAACAGAGTTAGGGTTTGAACTGAGGCCCCATGACTCTAAATTCAGTGGTCTTCCCCCCCCCCATCATGGAGTCCTCTTTTCTTCTCTTTGAGGTCAATATTGGATTACAATTTCTGTATTGTATATAGGGAAACAGAGCAGACATGGTAAATGACGCTTCCCCTAAATGCTACATTAAGATGTGGGTACCACTGGAAAGGGAAAAAGTGGTCTGTTCTCTGCTTGTTTTCTCTGACAGCTCATGTTATTGAAAGCATTATTGAAAATGCATAATTTGAGATCACAGGGATTGAAAATTTTTGACCAAAATTATTACTGCCCAAGAAATTAGCATGTGGCCCATATATTAAATAAACATAATTAATCATATTTAAAGTGGCAGCCTATTATTTCCACCATGGTTACATTATGAGAGTAATAAGACTGCTCTGATTTGTGATAAGATTTCTCAGCATTAGGTGTTCTTGGTTCTTTTTCAGTCTGGAACTGTGATTTTATCTGCGAAGGGCACTGTCTGGGTGGAAACCCCTTCCAGTGTGCATGCAGATTGGCAATTTGTAACTAATATTCTTATAAAATGTATTAGGGGCACTGGATGTTTAAAGCTAGTATGTATCAAAGGAGGACTCATAGGCAGGTCTTCTTCACTGCCAGGCTAGCCATCTATCCCACAGTGCCTCTCAGAACTTTAGAAAGCACTAACAGCACAGCTAATATGTTGAAATGGAGAAGCACAGATTCAAGTTTATGAGAAATTAACAGCACAGTCATGTCAAACTGGAGAGTGTCTCATGCAAGGAAAAATAAAATGCTTTTGCTTCTTATTCCCTGAGAATATAATCACTTGCATGAACCCATCAAGATACTGTTGAAAAAGGCAAACGCAAGAGGGTTAAGTTGCCATTTCGTGTATGGTCGACAGGACCATGGGACTCACCAGAGTGTGAAAGAGTCACTCTGCTTTGCTTTTTTCCTTATGCTTTAGGGACAAATAGGAATAAGGTCCGGCAGTGGCTGAGAAATGTCAGTTGGTCAACGGGGGATGAATAGAAAAGGAAAAGTTAAAAACAGGTCAGAGTAATAGAAGCACAGCAGAAGTCTCTGGTGAGGGGGTCATGCATTTTGCAATATGCTGGGAATTTCCAGAGAGCTCATATTTTCCCCTAGCTTTGAACATGTTCTTTTGTAACATCACATCAACAAATATTTCAGTTTTGATGAATAAAAAGAGCCAAAAATAATAGGCGTTGATGAGTGAATGCTATAGGTTTTTGGCTTCACTTGAGAGGATTGATGAGAACTCACTTGTGGCTATACTCCGAGTCCCTGATCTGCTCACTTAGGAAGATAAATTCAACACAGAAAGAAGCTATTATTTACTTTCTTTTTTATAACATACTGTACAACATTGCAAATTGGGATGAAAACTGGTAGGAGAAAAACAATGAGTACTGTAACTTGTGCAAATATAGACTACAGGAGACTCCTCTGACACCCACGATCTTACCTTTGCTCTCATTTCAGCCACCTCACTATTGTCACTCATCACAGAAGAAGAAGGTAGCAGCATGGCGCAGTTTAAAAAATACGAGATTTGAAATCACAGGACCAGGGTTCAAATCTGGGCTCTTATACTTTCCACCTATGTGACCTTGGGCAAGTCACTTAAATTCTATGTGCCTACAAAATAAGGAGCTTAGAGGATCATAACTCCAGAGGTGAAATAGATCTTATTTTTGTTATTCAGTCATGTCTGAGTCTTTGTGACCCCATTTAGGGTTTTCTTGGCAAAGATACTGGAAGGGTTTGCCATTTCCTTCTCCAGATCCTTTTACAGATGAAGCAATTGAAGCAAATAAGATTAAATGACTTGCCCAGAGTCACACAACTAGTAAGTATCTACGTCCAGATTTGAACTTAGGTCTTCTTGACTCCAGTCCATTACTCTATCCACTATGCTACCTAGCTGCCCTGGAAGGGGCTTTAGATGTCACCTAGTCCAATAGCTTTAGTTTACATTGGAGAAATCAAGTTCAAGAAAATTAAGTGACTAACCGAAAGTCACACCGGTAGTGTCAGAGGTAGGTTTTGAATCTGGGTTCTTTCACTCCAGAGCCAGGGCTATTCAGATCATGCTGAATTGGACCATATAATCTCTAAATTCCCTCCTTAATTTATATCTGTGACTCTAAGGGGGCTACCAAAGATGTTTTTGGGGGGTTTGTTTTTTAATGCATTGCTCTGATCCCAAAAGGCTATTGGGCCTGCTGGCCAACCTTTTCTTGATGTGCCTCCACACCATTAGGTAGGCCAGTCCTAGGATTACAGATACAGACTTTTGCTGGTCTCACATCAGAAGCCTTATAGCTTTATGGGATCTTCCAGAGCTTACATACTTCTGCCATAGTCTTCAAGAATACTGGGGTCACCATCATGCCATAATGTATTTTGAGAAAAGAATCTTGTAAATGTTCACAGTCATTGAAGACTAAAAGGACAGAGAGAGAGCCTAAGAGTCAGAAAGACCTGGGTTCAAATTCATCCTCTGTCATCGACTGGCTGGGTTGCGCCATTCAGTTCTCTAAGACGATAAGTAGGTGGATGGGGCATTGGGCAGAGTGGTAACATTGGTAGTTAGGAAGAACCGATTTCAAATTCTATGTCAGACATACTTATTTGCTGTAGGACCATCAATGAGTCACTTAACTTCTGTGACCCTATTTCCTCATTTGTAAAATGGGTATAATACTAGAATATAACTCTCAGGGTTGTTGTCAGGAGCAAAGGGGATAATAATTGTTAAGTATCTTGCAAACCTTAAAGCACTATACAAATGCTAACTTACGATAAGTTGCAGAGTAGGTATAGATCTACATTGGTAAGGGAGTTTCTACATTGTTCTCTGTACCAATGAAGTCACCGGTTTTAAAAGGCCAAGTTTTAAACTTAATTATTGTGATTGGAACTGAGTTTCCAAAGTAGAAAAAAAAAGCTATGCTTCTCATGCATAGATAGCTTTATGTACAATTCTTTTTCCATAAGAAAAATTGTTGGGAAATCAAGGAAATTATAATTCAGTGAGGAAAAAGGATGTGGAGGGAATTGTTTGCTTGTTTATTCTGGCGTTGAATGTAGCTCATTGATAATTTTAAGATCACAGTTTCCCAGAGAATGACTAGCCTACCTGAATAGCACATTTACCCTATATATTTCAAAAGCATATGAAGGTCACAGATGAAGGAAAAGTGACTCACATGAGTCAACAGGTTTATTTAACCTGTTGCAATGTCCTTGAGACTAATAAAATATGTCCTTCTAAAGAGCTGGGTGGAATTTAGGGAACATCTCTACTTCATATGAAAGGATAGAGATTTCAGTCCTATTGTTTAAGTATTTCTTAAGTTTTTCCTTATAAAACCTTATTAATAACTTTTGGTTTTATATCATTTATATTTCCCAACATAACTCTTCTCTTTCCCCCTCAGAGAACCGTCTTTTATGACAAATAATAACAAAATTGTAAAAAGTTCAACACAACTAGCCAACTTATCAAAAAATCTGCCATCATATGTAATGTTCCACATTCACAGTCTGCCCCACACCACTCTCCTTTGCCAAGAAGCATGGGAAGGTGTTTTCTTATATCTCTTCTTTGAGGGTCAAATGTAGTCGTTATAATTTTGCAGGGTTTAGTTTTGATTGTTTTGTTCTTTCTATTTACATTATTTTAGTCATTATGAATATGGTTCTCCTGATTCCACTTTCTTCATTTGGCATCATTCATGTAAAGTCTTCTTATGCTTCTCTGTATTAATTATATTTATTGCATTTTCTAGTGTAATAAATTTCCATTGTATTCCTCTCTCACAACTTTTTTAGTCATGCCCTAATCATGAGCCTATATTTTGTTTTTAGTTTTTTATTATTACAAAAAGGGCTACTTTAAATATTATGGTGTCCATAGGGCCTTTTTGTCATTTACAACTTTGTGGTATATGCCTACCAGTGGAATCTCTAGCCAAATAGTATGGACATCGCAGAAATTTTCTTTATGTTTAACTCAAAAATCTTCTCCAGAGTGGTTGTACTAATTTACAATTTCACTATCAGTGTACATGTGCTCATCTTTCTACAACCCCTCCAACATTTATTTCCATCTTTTGTCATCTTTTCCGATATTCTAGGGAGGTATGAGATGAAAACTCAGAGTTGTTTTGATACGTGTTTCTCTTATTGGTGATCTGGAACATTTTTTTGTATGGTTTTAATAGTTTGAAATTCTTTTGAGAGATATTTGTTCAGATCCTTTACCCTCTCATCTATTAAGGAATGGCTTTTGTTCTTAAATATTTCTGTTACTTTCTTATATATCTTAGATACCAGACTACTATCAAAAATATTTGATAAAAAGATTTTTTCCAGCTAATTGATTTACATTTTTCTGAATTGTGTGAATTTTGTTCATATAAAAGTTTTTCAGTTTCTCATAACTGAAATTCTCTATTACCTTTACCCCTTCTTTGGTTAAGAATTCATCTCCTCATTCTCAGCTATAGCTATGAAAAATACCTGATTTTATTCTCTTCTAATTTTTTGTGACTTAATCTATAACAGTCAGGTCAAGTATCCATTTTGAGTTTATTGTGGTAGATCATATAAGATGTTGGTTGAATGTAATTTCTGCTACATTGTTTTCTAGTTCACCCAGCATTTTTTTTTCCTGTCAAAAAGAGAGTTCTTTCTAGATAATTGAAGTTTTTGCTTTTATTGAACTCCAAGTTGGTAAGTTCATTTATCTCTGATTCTTCCTTGTCTAGCCTGTCCCATTAATCTACTTTTCTATTTTTTGACCTATGCTAAATAGTTTTGATTATTCTTACTTCATAATATAGTTTGATATCTGAAAATGTTCTATTTTAATTCTTACTTTTAAAATTATTTTCTTCAATGCTTTATATCTTTTGTCCCTTCAAATGAATTTTGTTATTATTTTGGCTATCTCTATAAAGAATATCCTGGGTTTTGGTTTGACAGAGTATTAAATATGTAAATTCTACTAATACTGTTATTTTTATTATATCAATGCAATAAACCATGAACACTGAACATCCTGCCACTTACCTAAATCGTTCTTTATTTCTTTAGGGAACATTTTGTAGTTGTATATGTGGAGATAATGAGTGTACTTTGTAAGATAATTACCAGATATTTTATTTATCTTATAATTATTGTGAATGTGATTCTCCTCCCTATCAACTCCTTTTAGATTTTGTTATGTCTATTTCAATGAGCGTTTGGCATATGCTTAGACTACCTTAGATGATGTCTTCCATGTGGAAGAAACTGGAGATCTGCTTTCAAGAAACTGAATGACTAGAGTACCCATGGACATTCTGTCTTGGCCTACCACATGGTTGAGAACATTGTCTTTCCTTTGGGTGCATACATGGAACTGCTAGTGTCTTAAAACCTGCCTGACTAAGCAACAGTGGGACTTTTGCAGCATTTGTAACTGAGTGTAAAGGATTATACTGACACTATATAGATAGGGGAAGAGGGTCTGGGGCCACCTTCTTCTCCTCCCTTTCCTTTTAGGCTATGTGGGCCACAGGACGAGGCCTGGGTCTTTGGTCTTTGGGGTTATTCTTTTCCATTTTAGGTGCAGAAAGCGGAGTCTCTCATATGATTAGGGAACATGAATCATAGGGATCCAGGAGTCCAGAAACCCAGACTTGATATTGTAGCCAGTCTAGCAGCAATGCCCTAAAGAACATGGGTCAAGATCCCAGTCCAACTGAAGCCAGCCTTCCTGGCTTTGGAATGGAACTTGGTGGGACTAATGCTATGTAGGAATTGATCCAGTCCAGTCTTTGAGATGAACTCCCTCACTTCCCTAGAGATTGAAGTGGCATTAGAGGTGTGAGGGAATTATGCTCCTGAGGTTTTGGGGAAATGTTTGTATGTTTGTTTTTGCTATATCTTTGAAGTAAATGTCCCTTTATAAAAGCTAATCTGATATTAAGTGGTTAAATGTAACTAGGGCATTGATATTGAGCCCTTAAAATCATTAAAAATGATCTAAGATCATTGAAGAGAGATTCTCCAACTCCTTCAGGGAACCACAGAACACTGGGCAAGGAGAATGAGGAATGTAACAGGCCTGGCCCTGAAAGAAAGGGGGTCAAAGTCAGATACATTGCACTATATTAGAAATGCTGTTGATTTTTATAGATTTTTAAAATCTTCTAATTTACTAATCCTTTAGGGTTTAGCACAATACCTGGCACATAGTAGGAGTTTAATAAATGTTTACTGACTGACTGTCTTAATTAGTTTCTTTGCTTATTCCATAGGATTTTCGAAATCAACTATCATATTATCTGTAAATGGGGATGCTTTTGTTTCCTCTTTGCCAATATTTTAGCCATTAATTTCTTTTCTTGTGTCTCACAGACACCTCTTGCTATACTTTAGGGTTATCATTTAATCCACGCAAATGTTTTAGTTACATTGACATAACAGAGTGACTGGACCCATTCCTAAATTTCATGCTCATGCTGTACTACCACGTCATTTTGGAAAGCATAGTGTTCTCCAGGGCTGGCCGAAGTTACCATGTACCTCATGAGCAAAATGGACAGCCACATTAAGGTCACAGCAACAAGGCTTGCCACTTTAGTTTTAGAGTAATGATGATCAATCGGAGAGGATGGAGGAACACCTGGTTTTAAGTTCTGCTTCTGACACATGCTAGCTTAGTGACTATAGACCAACCACTAATGAATCAGTGCTCCATGGTAAGTCTCAAAGACTTTAAGTTATAGATGAGTTACTTATCTGAATTAGTGGAGATATTGCCTCTATCCATGTGAAAGAAGGATACCTAAGAAGGAAATAATACTTAGAAGAAAAAGCTAAGAAAAAAATGGGACATAATTACATGTATCTACCACCTTTCCATCAGAGAACATTCTGGATTTCAAAGAAACTGTTCAATTTGTTGAACTAACTCAAAGGAAGTGCTGCTTCTTCTTGTTTTTCATCTTTGGGCCAATTTACCTTAAGTATATCTTATAGCGTCTTGTTAAATCTAAGCATTTAAAAACAGCACGCCTTCCCTTAGGTGGCTGGTTTTCTGAACCATTACTTCTTCAAAAGACTGAATTGGCCTTCAATCTTGGCACTTCTATAAATATGATTTGATTTTTATCAGCTCTAAGTACCCTCCCTACCTAACTTTTTCCCTCAATTTCTTTGTACATGGAGCATTTGCTACCTCCCCTTGTCTTTAAAAAAATGTCAAAACGGTTTTCAAAACTGAGTCACACCCAAATCTTTGCAGGTGGTGATTAAATTTTATTGTGCTATTATCTTACCATGAAAGAGATCTGAATAAGATTTTTTCCCCTCCAGGTTAGTACCTAATATGATTAAGGCTGAGGCAGTCTGATTTAAAAAAAGAAATAAAAGAATTTCTGAAATGGGAGAGTGCTGAGCTATTTAATCGACTTTTTTAGTGTCAAGACATTGCAGTTTCTACCTCCTGTAGTCTCAGGGTCTTACGCAAAGAGTCAGTCATACAACATTGGACAGTTCAGAAGAAACTTATAATTATAGGGAAATTCAAGAAGTAAAGGTAGTCAGACTTTCTTTTTCCAGGTATTGATGCCAATGGAAGAGGAAAAGCAATTCTTCAGTAGGGTGTACTATATCTGCCAGACTATATGTATGTAGGTTTAACATTCCTTAGTGTCCTGGGACCATCTGGGAAAGCAATTTTACAACTCAAGGCAAAAAGTATTGAGATACAAATTAATCCAGGCAATTTTGCAGCAGGCCAAAAAAATCTCTTGGGTGTTAAAATATATGTATAGTATAAGTGTATAATGTTCGTATGTACCTTTATCATAGATTCACAGACTGACAGCCATCTACTCCAATTCCTCTCCACTCCCACTTTACAGTTGAAGAAAACAGAGGCCCAGAAAGGTTAAAGGATTGCCCAAGGCCACACAGGTGGTAAGTGGTAGGAAAAAAAAGGATTCAAACTCATGTTCTCTGATTCCAAACCAGGCACACTTTCACTGCATTATGATGCCTCATTCATGTATTCATATGCATATATTGAAGCCCTCAATAGCTACTTTGTTACTATGAATATTAAAATTCACTTTCAAAAACCAATTTGGCAAATCCACCAACTACTGTATTCAAAAAATGAAGTCTTTGAAATGACATTGTTGTTAATGGAACTTGGCTCTCCTTGAAAAAGACAAATCATTGCTAAGAAGTCAGGATACGTTTTTCTTCTTTATTATTGTTATATTTATCATTAGTAAAAATAAAGACAAAAAACTAGTTTCCTCCCAAAAAACAGCTGAGTAAAACAATACCAAAAAGTGCTTGTAAACAATTGCAAATGCAATTGGGCACCATTTGTTAAAAGAAAGTAGAGGTGTTTCGCTTTGTCTTTAAGATGCTCTCAACAGCATCTGTTGTATACAACCTAAGAATTATTGCTGTTCAATGTTGTCTGATTTACAGAGTTGTAGCCAATGCAAATTGTATTCTTTTGGTACTGCTTTCTTCACTCTCTATCACTTCATACATTTTCCAGACTTCCTTGACTCCTTCATAGTTTCTCATCCAAAGAATATCCATGACAATAACATTCTATCCTATCAAATGACTTATCAATCAACAAACATTTATTAAACATTTACTTTGCCAGGCTTTGTGCTCAGTGCTGGGGATACAAACAAAGAAGAAAGATAGTCCTTGCTTTTATAGTCCAAGGGGGAGACAACATGTATATCAATAGGGACAGTATCTACAAGACATACACAGAATTTATAACTTTAGTGGGGGGAAGACTAGTAGCTTTGGGGAGCAAGTGAGGCCTTCTGCAGATGTCGGTGCTTGAGCTATCGCAGATTTAGAGGTGGAAGAGACCTTACATGCCATCTTGTCCAATTCCTTCATTTTATAGATGAGGAAACTGAGGCCCAGAGAGATTAAGTAACTTGTTCAGTGTCACATGTGCAGTGACAGAGGTAAGATTTGAACCCAAATCCTTCAACTCCAAACCCAACGCTCTTTCCATTGTACCATGTTAGAGTGATTGCAAGGAAGAGGGAGCAAACTTATTCTAATTGCTGTCAGAAGAAAAAAACTAAAGACACAAAGAGGATTTACAGGGAGATACCAATTTTTATCAAAGTAAAGAAAATGCTTCTTCATAATGAGATACTCAGATACATAAATATATGCATGACTTCAATGTCAATACATCTTTCATTTAACTCAATAAACATATGTTTTGTGACTACTATGTGTAAGGTACTATACAAGGTGCTGGGTCTAGAATTCAGTAAAAAATAGTCCCAGCTCTCAAGGAATTTACAATGAGGGAGGGGAGAAGGAAACATGTACACAAATAAGTGGTAACGTAAGGAGACAAGAGATACAATGCAGAGTTTGAGGAATAATTTATAGTACAGTAGAGCTCCCTAACCTCTAGAATGAAATACAAATTATGCTGGCATTTAAAGCCATGCATGACCTAGTGCCTTCACGCCAAATTACCTTGTATTTATTCTGTATGTACTTGCTTTGTCTATTCACACACACGTGTATATATGTATATATACATACATATATACACACAAGTATATGTATATGTGGCATATATGTAATATATGTATACACATACGCATGTTATAATATAATATATACAATTATATATAATATAAGCAATAATATAATTATATAGAATCATATTTATCGTATTTATGTTATATGCTATATTCTATATAATTATGCATCATATTGTATATCACATAACAAATGATATATTATATATAATATATTCTATATGTATACATATATACACACAGACAGATAGGTAATCTCTTACTATAGAGTGTAAACTCCTTGAGGTCTGGGATGGCTTTCTTTTTGTTATTGTGTTCCCATCTTCCAGCACAGTGCCAGCCAGCCAGCACTTATTGAATGTTAGTTGTTTGACTGATTGATTAAATGTAGGAGTCACTCAAGGTTAATGAGCAAGGGAGTTAAATGATAATGATTATTGTTGATTTTTATAAAGCATTTTAAGGTTTTGCTTCATGCATATTATCTAATCTGATCTTCACAACAATCCAGTGAGATAGCTGCTATTAGTGTCCACCTTTTATAAATGAGGATACTAAGGGTAGGTAAGCTTAAGTTCCTTGTCCAGTGTCAGAACTATGATTTAGGATAATTAATTTGTCAGTTTTGTGAAGTATGGATTGGAGGAGGGGTAATGCAAAATAGGGGTAACACTTACTATATTATTACAATAGTACGGACAAGGGTTGTTGAAGGCTTGAATTGGATTGGTGGCCATGTCAGTGGAGAGAGGGGGACGGCTATGAGTAATGGCTTGGAGATAGAATTGCCAGGATTTCACCTTCAGGATCAAATACAAAATCTTCTATTTGGTACTCAAAGTCCTTCATAACCTAACACCTTCTGCCCCCACCACCTTTTTAGTCTTCCTGTGTCTTATCCCCCTCCATATAACAATCAGTCCAGTGATACAGGCCTCCTTGTTCCATAAAAAGAGGACTCTTAACTCTGCACATTTTCTCTGGCTGTCTCCTCTGCCTGGAATGTTCTCTCTCCTCATTTCCACCTCTTGGTTTTCCTGGCAGTGATTCATGATGTTCTGTGGAGTTGAAACCAAGCAGAGCTGCTGATAGAAAGGGAAGAGTTAGTTCAGATCCCAAACCTCTATAAAAGAAGGCTGTGGACTATTATTGTGGTTGTTGTTTTTAATCAAACTGCTGTGTAGAAAACAACAATAACAACAACAACAATCTGGTCATTTGGATTCTGAATAAAAGGGAATAAACTATGAAGAAGCTTTATTTCTTTTTTTTAAGTAGAAAGATTAGTTTTTTAAACTTATTTTTTAAAATAAATTTCTGTTGATATCTTTTATTTTACATCATCTACATTTCACATTATATCCTTCTTCCCACCCTCTTCCAGGGAGCCATACCTTATAATAAAGAAGAAAAAAATTCAGTAAAACTACAAATCATATTGAAAAAAAAAGTCTGATGTTACAACCATTGTTCCATCCTTCCGAACCCTCCTCTTCAAAGAATCTGAGGGATTCTCATAGTGGAGACTCATTTTGAAGTTACAGATTGAAAATCTAGAAGATCCAAATGGCAATCAAGGCCTAAAAAACCGATATTTCCTAGTAATGAATGGTGGTTGTGATGCATCTGGTGAGGACCTGCCAAAGGTGGTTGAGTCATTTGACCACTTGATATACCCCTTATTTACAGAAACTCTTGTTGCCACTATGCATAAGAATAATTTTAAATGAGTCTGGAGGCAGCTAGGTGATGCAGTGCATAGATGTCCAGCCTTAGAGTCAGGAGGACCTGAGTTCAAATCTGCGCTCAGACACTTGACACTTATTATCTGTGTGACCCTGGGCAAGTCACTTAACCCCAATTACCTTACCAAAAAAAAATAAATTAATGAGTTCAGAAGTAGCTTAAATGTGAAGGTCCTTAAATTTCAGATTGAGTAGTATAATTTTTATCACAAAGTCAATAAGAACCATCAAAGATTTTTGAGCAGGGGAGTAAAATTTCCTTGACATGATCAGCTCTGAGTTTTAGTGAGACTATTTTGGCAGCTAGGTAGAAGGTCAATTAGAAAGAATCAAGACTTGAGGCAGAGAGACCAGTTAAAAAGGAGAAAATAAGGACCTAAATTCAGATACTGGCCTTCTGAGTATATATAAAAAGAGATGTTTATGAGAGATGATGTAGAGTTAGAATTCCCAGTATTTAACATTTGACTCTGAGGATATAACCCTGGTGACTGGGAAGAATGAAGGAGGTAGGTCAGGAGTAAGAGCAGGTTTGGGATAAAACTGTTGAATTCTATTTTATAGATATTGAGTTTATGGTGCAGGTGGACTATGTCGGTGGAGATGTCTATTGGTCCCTTCAAAATCCAAGACTGAAGCTCTGGGAGATATGTCAAGGAGGGAAATACATAGAGGTGGAAATAATTGCAGAAATTTATTGTAAGAAACTGAGTTAATTGCTATGGAATGTATGAAAAATAAAATATGATATGGTTCCTGATCTCAATCTATTTGTGAAGAAAAGGCAGAGGCATGTGAAGAGTTGAATAACAATTCAGGAGATAAATAATAGCTAAATACAGCAATGCCATAATTGAAATAAAGCAATAGGTACAGAATTCAGTGCTCCATGAATGATACAGACAGTAAAGACTTCAAATGCCTGTTTTAACACTTTTTAGCCTGTCTAGGCCTCTCTAGGCCTTCTCTATTAAATGAAGGAGTCAACTTTTGAGGTTGTTTCCAGCTATAGATCTAAGACTATGTTCCCGACTCTATGTCTTTTAAGTCTCCTCCCAGCTCTGAATCAATTATTCTTTGATCTCAACACATTCACATAGAAGTCCCACTGGCATCACCAAGAATATTTCAGGGAGGGAATGAGTTACCACGGTGTTGAACGATTTTTTTTTTCTATCAGGGCAAGAACTAGACTTAGATTTGGATTAAGGATCTTGTATCCAGAGCTATATGGATGGAGATGAGGGGGAAGTGTAATAAGATTTCAGGCTCTGTACGTTGGAGGCAGATTCTAAAGGGCTTTAAATGTTCACGTAGAAGCAAGATTAATCACACTCTGTACTCTTTGCCCTTCACCACAACATAATAATATTGTAGAAATCAGGTTAAAATGAATTTCAAGTGAAGGGAAAAAACCTAGCAAAATGACAACTTGAAGAATAAGTCTTTGCATTTGCATGTGCGAACAAGACACATGAAGAAATGAGAAGTGGTTTTGTTACTTTGCCTTGTTAATAATAGATGGATTCATGGGCTAACTGATGGGCACACACACACACACACAAGCCTCAAGTCTTTTTTAGATGCTATCTTATAAAATTCATAGGAAGCACCCTAAGAGTAGGCTTCCTTTACTTTTTATCTCTGTATTCCCAACTGCAAGAGGCAGGGATAAAGACAATGAACAAAAATTTCCTATTTTAACTCTTCTTGCTAACTAGTTCTAGAAGGGCCTTACAAGGCTGGTCTAACAAGAGTCTTCTTTCTTATCCACTCTACCTAGGACACATGCAGCTAGAATTGAAAGTTCTGCAGACCAGAACGGAATTCTTGGCTTGTTTTGACTAAGGAGGGGCTGAGTGTCAGACAGACAGCTGCTAGAGGAGCTATGACAGGAGTGAGCAAACAAGTCATCAACTACATAGCACCTCAGGCAATGGGAGTTCCAAGGAAATTTGCTTTTCTGTTTGACTAGGTGGGGTAGACATGACACAGAATCTGGGCAATGCATAAGGGAGGCAGAAGGAGGCCACAATTACAGCTGCCTCCACTCTTGGATGTGTGTTTCTTTGTCAAAAAAAAAAGCAGGAAAAGTGACTGGCGTATAATATATTTGTATTCACTGCCACACACAAACAAGGCAAACAGAGGTTCAGATCTAAGTAGCTGGGACTCCTGAGCTGAATGAAAGATAATTTTACAGGTTGTAATTGATAAACTTCTCAAAGTAGAGCAAAAACTCAATTTGAGTTTCCACTGGACAAAAGTATTCCTTTTAAGTAAGCAGATTTAAATTGTTCATCCTTCTTTCTCAAAGAGGATCAATGATAAGAGGGTGATGACTTGCTGGAGAACTGGATTTAAGTGAGGCAAAGCTTCCCAAAGTCCTCAGAAAGCTGTCTGATTGATTAAAGAACAGGAGATATTCCCTCAGAGGCTGGGACTTAGGCCAATTCACTCCTCTCATTGTTCTCTGTCTAGTGTCCACTGTGAGGAAGAGAGGAGCCATCTACTGGGCTGGCTGAAGGGGAGGAGTTGGGATTGGGTGATTCCACCCACCTGAAGGTAGGGCCATGCAAAAGGGAGAAGGTAATTTTCCTGTTAAACTAACCATTCCAACAACATACACAATTATAGAGGGGGAACAATGAGGGGCTGAGGGTGAAAGACCTTCTCTATTCACCCACTTCTCCTGTTCCCTTCACTACCACCATTCCTGTCCTCATATAGGCACAGCCCCTGGCACTGATCTCTCCATCTTTGAGCACCTGTTAGGTGAATCCCAGCCTCAGGCAGGGGATGGCTTGCTTTCCATTGAGGATTCAAGAGGCTAAGCAGTGAAGGTAAAGGTAACAGAAATTCACTTCACCCAAAGCAGGGGTAGGGAACCTGCAGCCTTAGGCCATACATGGCCTTCTAGGTCCTTGGGTTCGGCCTTTTGACTGAGTCTAAGTTTTACAGAACAAAACCTTTTATTAAGGAGATTTGTCCTGTGAAGTTTGGATTCAGTCAAAGGGCCGCACTTGAAAATCTAGAGGACCACATGTACCCCACCCTTGACCCAGACTGAGTTGGTGTGGTCTTTTCTCAACGAGAGCCGTTTTCTTCATAAGTTTTTATTAATATTTCCTATTTCTTAAATCTTTACAGTATCTCACGTATTCCTCCCCTCCTCTTGTCCAAGAGCCATCCCATATGACAAACAATATTAATTTTGGAGAGGAAAAACAAAGTCAGCAAAAGCAATAAATACATTGAAAAAGTACAAAATTAAGTGTAATGTATAATACCTATGGACCTCACACTTTCACAAATAGATAGGTTGTGGGTGTCTTCTCATCACTCTTCATTACAGTCCCACTTGACTTTTATAATTTTGTTTCATAATTTAAAAAAAAAAGTTTTTTTCTTTCAGTAAAATTTACATTGTAGTTTTGCATATGTTGTTTTCTTGTCTATGGTTACTTTACTCTGCATCAGTTCATATAAATCTTTCAAGGCTTCTTTGCATTCATCACATGCATCATTAATATTCCATTATATTCATGTATCATAATTTGTTGAGCCATTCACCAGTTCTTAGCTACCACCAAAAAATGCTGCAATAATTATTTTGGAGTATATGGGGACTTTTTTCTTTCCAGTGGCTTCCTTGGGGTCTAAGCCCAGCAATGGAGTCTCTGGTCTAAAGGGTATAGACATTTTAGTCACTTCATTTGCGTAATTCCAAATTACTTTCTAAAATGATTGTACTACTTCCCGGACCCGCCAACAATATATTGGTGTGACTATCTTCTCACAAAACCAAAAACATTGACTGTTGCCATTTTTTGTTATTTTGGCTAATTTGTAGGATGTAAGGTAAAACCTCAGAGTTGTTTTGATTTGAATGTGTCATTATTAGTGATTTAGAGCATTTTTCCATGTTGTGAATAGTTTGCAGTTCTTCTGAAAACTGTTTGCTCATGCTCTTTGAAAATTAATCTATTGGGGAATGGCTATTATACATATATATGTATATACATGTACATACATGCACATATGTGTATATGTACATGCACATATATATTTATTTATTGTTTATATATATTTGGATACCAAACCTTTATCAGAAAAATATGTTACAAAGATTTATTTTTGAAAGGAGATATTTCCATGTGTGCAATTCCCCCAATGTCCTTTTGAGTTGGTGACCTATCCCGATCCTGCTTTTAAGGAGGCTTTATTGCAAGGAGAAAGTCCTGGGACCCTTATGGGGCAGGAGAGGGAGGGGGCTTATGGCTGCTGATGCTGACAGGAGGAGGCTTCCTTTCTCATTCCACTTAATGATATGGCAACCATAAGGTATTCAGCTACTCCCAAGCTCTGAGGGTTTCTAGGTAGTGAGAAGCCTGCCATTCTCATCCCTAATCCACCTTCCAACCTGGATTTGGCCTAGTTTGAGTGGGAGGTGCCAGGTTATTGGAGGCTGAGTGGTTCTAGGGACTGGCTTCTTTGTTACTACTCTTTCCTGGTTCTCCTCTTACATATGTCCACAACTGAAATTTTTCCCAACTAATGAAATCACAGCTCTATGAGAATCGGTATGGTATAGTGGATAGAGAACTGACCTCAGAGTCAAGAATCAATCAGTCTGTTAACAAGCATTTATTAAATGTCTACTCTGTGCCACTCCCTGTATAAGGCACTGTGGGTTGTTGTTGTTAATGACTATTAAATCATGTCCAACTTTTCGTGACCTCATGGACCATAGCACACCAGGCCTTCTGATCTCCCCTATCTCTTGAAGTCTTTCCAGGCTCATGTTCATTGCTTCCATGACACCATCTTATCCTCTACTGTCCCCTTCTCCTTTTGCCTTCAATCATTCCCAGCATCAAAATCTTTTCCAATGAGTACTATCTCCTCATTATATGGTAAAAGTATTTAAACTTCAGCTTTAGTATTTGTCCTTCCAATGAATAGTCAGAGTTAATTTCTTTAAACGTTGGCTGATTTGATATTCTCCAGCACCATAGTTCAAAAGCACTGGTGCTCAGCTTTCCTTATAGTACAGCTCTCACAGCCATACTTTACTACTGGAATGTGAAATCTGACACTGCTTGCATTTCTTCTCCCTCTGTTTGCCAGGAAGAGATTGGACCAGATGCCATGATCTTAGTTTTATTTTATTTTATTTTTTAACTTCAAACTTCAAACCAGCTCTTGCACTCTCCTCTTTCATTTTCATCAAGAGGTTTCTTAATTATTCTTCACTTTCTGCCACCAGTGTGGTATTGTTAACATATATGAGATTGTTTATATTTCTTCTGGAAGCCTTAATTCTTGCTTTTGATTTGTCCAGCCTGGCATTTTGCATGGTGTACTCTGCATATAAGTTAAGATAACAATATATAGCCTTGTCGTACTCCTTTCCCAATCTTGAACCAGTCAGTTGCTCCATGTTTGGTTCTAACTGTTGCTTCTTGGACAAGTAAGATGATTTAGTACTCCCATCTCTTTGAGGACTTGCCACATTTTGTGGCAATTCATATAACCAAAGGCTTTAGTGTAGTCAATGAAATAGAAGTAGGTGCTTTTCCGGAACTCCCCTGCTTTCTCCATAATCTAATGAATGTTGGTAATTTGGTCTCTAGTTCCTCTTTCTTTTGAAAACCTACTCTTCTGATAATTCTTGGTTCACATGTTGCTGAAACCTAGCTTGCAGAATCTTAAGCATGATCTTGCTGATGTGTGAAATGAGTGGAATTGTTAGTAATTTGAATGTTCTTTAGCATTGCCCTTCTTTAAGACTGGAATGTAAATTGAGCTTTTGTAATCCAGTGACAACTATTGAGTTTTCCAAATTTGTTGGCATATTAAGTGCAACACTTTAACAGCATCATCTTTTAGGATTTTAAGCAGTTCAGCTGGAATTCTGTCACTTCCACCAGCACTGGGGGTAGAAAGACCCAAATGAAACAGTATCTACCTTATGTAATGTTAACATAGCAGAACAGACCATAATATTGTTAATGTAATTGACATAATATAATGTAACATAACATGATTTGATATAATACAACATGATATGATATAAAATATAATATGATGTATGATGCTGGCAAAATAATTTAGCCTCTCAATGCTCTAGGCAACTCTTTAAGACTGTGACTTCAAAAGAAAGTCCTGGCCCCCATTGTTGGAGGAAGTTTCCTCATCTAGAAATTCCCTGCATCAGTGAAGTCACAGATTCTGTTCTTATCCCTATCCCTAATATAATAAGGTATCATAACACACACACATACATTTATGTCTATATGAATGTTAGCACTTTCAACATATATACATTCTTATGTACACAAATATATAAAAGTATAAATAGGCAGATATACATAAGTGTGTGTGTGTGTGTGTGTGTGTGTGATGGCTTGTAAAGAAGAAAAAATGTAAACACTTCACTATACATAGTAGGTGCTTAATAATTGTTGGATTATTTCATCTTAGTGATATATGAAGATTCAATACAACATTATTTCTATTGTTTAGGAGTAAGATGGCAAAGGTCTGGGTTTTGGTGGTGGTAGGGGAATGGGAAAGAAAGAACTCATTTGAGAGATGTTATAAAAGATGATTCTTCAACAGAACTCTGTGACTAGCTGGACATAATGGGAAGAGAGAGGGGGAGGAAGTGATAGTATATATTGGCTATTGGAATGGAAAAAGTTCTCTAAGGAAGACTGCCTTTACACTTCTTAGGTCACCCTCATTTCCTTCAACCCTTTATTTTAAGAACTCTACCTAGGAAATCAGTGGGGTCATTGTTTGCCTTTAAGCTTTTGCTCAGTTCTTCCAACGTCTCCCTCAGAATGCTGAGGAGAATGGCATCATGAGGAAAAGCAAAGAAGGCATTCAGAGCACTAACTAATGCCCTGTTGGTAGCAGAGACTCATAGCCAATCCTACTCTCTAGCTCCTGAGGACAGAAGTTTGAGTAAGCCAAGTGTGTCAGTGTTCAGAAACTCCGTTCAGAAGCAGAAGGAAAGTTTAAATATAGTTGTGGGATAAAGCTGAAACATTACGATAAGGGGCAAATGTAAGTGTTAGAAGAAATTAGGAGAAAACATTCCACAGTTTTAAAAAGAGAGAAAAAGCCACATTTTAAAGGTGTGTTTGTGTGTGTGTGTGCGTGCTCGCGCGCATGCATGTGTATCAAGTGGATAAAAGGATCCTTCCTAGACAGTCTTCAATTGGCCCCACTAAAATCCTTAAATAAATGTCTTTGGAAATGGATATTGACTGCTGCCTACAGGATAGAACCAAAGATGTTCATCAAAGCAAGAGATAAAAGATCTGTTTTTACTGTTCTATAAACACATAGAGTCAGGGCAGGAAGGCTTCCTTTCTATGTCCTTACTGTTTGTTCATGTGTTTGGGAACAAGGGAAGTAAGAAAAAAATGTTTTTCTCTCTCCTTGCATATATTTCAAAATGTTTGGAAATCATGAATTTAGCTCTATGCATATGTTTTACAGTTTATTAAGCACTTTATTGTGCATATCTGTTTAGGGGAAGGATAGAGGGAGAGAGAGCTGTAAATAATATTTTGCTATCACTCTGGATCAGGTACTGCCATTTATTTCCTTCCGTAACTGCCCTAATCTTTCTCTTTAGTCCCTCGGCTTAGGTCACTGGTGCCAAAGCTCTGTTTATTACATTTCATGCTAGAATGAGCCAGAATGGGTTAGTAAACCCGTTCTGTCTTCATGTTCTGCCTCTATGAGTCTTTCCCCATCAAGCTGACTGTCTGGCACATTTCCTCTAGTTGATAGGCACAGGGGAGCTATCTGGGCAATTCTAGATCTTGGGTACTAGTATACCTGCTCAACATTTCCTTTTCCAGGCCTCATCTCCATATTTGAACTTTGGACCTTCTGGTGTAGAAATATGGAAAGACATGAAAATGACTCTCTTGGGCTTATATCTTGTGATTAATCCTAAAAAATGCAGAAAACTTGAGCATATTTGCTGGCTGCTAAACTGTTTGCTGAGGCCAGAAAGATATCACATAGATAAAAAAATTCTGGCAAGATAAAACTTAAGCATACCAAGTTTGGAGACATGACGAGATGCTTCTATTGTTCATTGGTGATTTAGGGAGTCTGTTGCAGACGCCTAATCAGTTCTCATTAAATAATCAGCAAGAAGGGGAAAAAAAGGAACAGGTCACAGCAGAGATTCACTGGAGAAGGCCTTACATTAGGAAAAATGTTTCAATCTGAGGGACTTACACATTAGCCATTCGGCCCTTTAAATTCATACTTTCCAAATGTTTTATGATTTCCTTTTCATACTTCATTATCTGAGATAGCCAGGATTATCTTTATCCTCCCTGAGTTGAGTCTTTTATCAAACTCACAATAGTTTCAAAGCTCCTCTCTATACTTGTGTCCCTTTTGATGCTTCAGGGGAGTTGCAGTGTTTAAATGCATAATCATGGCAGCTGGTTATAAACACTAACTTGTGACTGACTCTGCACAAAGAAAAGAAGAGGAATGGGATGGAGGAAAAGGACACGTTTAATTCTGAACATGTTCTAGAGTAGCTGAAATAACACTGGTCCTTAAAATGTACTGATGTTCCATTGATTGTAGGGGGAAGTTGGAAATAACCACTCTAGAGTCCATCACAGCCTCACAAAAGCAACTTCCATGGAAACATACTTAGTCTTGATGATGAAAAGACCTGATTATTAGGATCCCTTGCTGCACATTAATAGAATCATGCTATTGAATTATCTTTTTTGGATCAACTCAATAAACATTTGTCAAATACCTTTTACAAGCAACATATCATACTAGGTGTTGAGGATCAACAGATAGATAGGATATAGGCATTGCTCTGAATGAGCTTAGCATTTAATGGGAAAAAGTCAAGTGCCCAAACAGCTCTGACACAAGGGACAGCGAGATAAATGCAAAGTCATAGTGGATAGAGTGCTGGACGTGGAGTCAGGAAGTCATGAGTTCAAATTCTGACTCAGACACTTACTAATTGCATGACTCTGGGCAAGTGACTTGTTATGTCTGCCTCAGTTTCCTCATTTGTAAAATAGGGAGCATAATAGCACCTTTGAGATAGGTTGTGAGAAGGCTGTTATGAGGATTAAAAGAGGTAATACATATAAAGTGCTTTGCAAACTTTAAGGCAATATATTAATATTAACTAAAAGTTAATCATACTAATTACAATAATTAGTATTAAATATATCTATACTATTAGTTATATATGCATATATTCACATATACATGTGTATACACAGATATAATATGGCTACTAGGGAAGCAGTATGCCACAGTGAATTAGAGAGCTTGCTTCAAAGCTAGGAAGACCTTGGTTCAAGTCCTTCCCTTGACACATAATGGTTGTGTAAGCTCAGACAAGTCTCTTTACCTCTCAGTCCTCTAGGCAAATGGTGTCAAATTCAATTAGAAATGGAGTTCTGCTGCATCACACTGACTTAGAAAATGTCCACATTATCAGTCATATTGTATTTTTTATTTATTTTGTCAAATATTTCCCAATTACATTTTAATCTGGTTCTGCCCAAGGGTCTGTGAGTTTGACTCTTCTGCCCTAGGAAACTCTCTAAGACTATAAGTTGCAGAGAATCTGCCAAGATCCACATACCAAAGAAACCACAGGCCCAGAACCTATCCCTCCCTATCCCTATAATTATTATCTTGCAAAAATGCTTCATAGAGAAAGTGGCACATAAGTAGAACCTTGGAGGAAGAGAGGCATGGCAACAGACTGGGAAATAAGGGAGTAAATTCTAGTCAGTTAAGCTCCATGAGTAAAGTACGGCAAGAGGTGGGGAACAGAAGATGCACAGTAGTTTTGTTTGGTTGGAATGTAGCATATGGGGAGAGTGGAGGAAATCTGTGATCAGGGGAGTCTCTGATCAATCAGAGTCCTCCCTAATCAATGTGATGAGATTGTAGAGTGTGAACCTTTGTTATAAAGGAGCACTTCCCATGAAGCTAGTTATATTTTCCAGATTCTTGCTGAAAGACAGGGGTGCTCCTTCAGTAGAAGGACACAGTGAACTATTTTGACCTGTGGCCAATGCCTGAGGCTGCCTTGAAGATGAGGGTCAGACTCTTATTAGAGGAACTACCCTCCTGTACTCTATAAAAATAAGCACACTTTTTTTTTTCTCCTTGGAATAGTCTTGGTATCCACCAGAGGGAAGGTGTCAGGGACATAGGAAACAGAATTGTTAGAGCTGGGGGTGGTCATATGAGTCTAACACTTGACTCTCCATTGATAATCATTTTTGAGACAGCTCTAGGCACTAGAGATCAAAGACTGGGGTGGAATTCCTTGTGTCATTCTAGCAAGGGATTCAAAAGGGATAAGAATACATGTCTAGCTCCATGAAAAATGCTCCCTTTTAATAGGGGTCCATTCTCTGAAATCTCATCAAGTTAATGGTCAGGCAGGGGAGGAAGAAGGTGAAAAAATTCATTTTGTTCAAGGATTCTCTTCATCAACCCCCAGTACTGTGGAATACATGAAGGGGAGTGGTTTGAGATGAAGTTGGATACATAATTTTGGACATGTTTTTTCCAATATAAAAGCCAGGAGTTTATACTTGACTAGGTAGGCAATAGAGAGCCACTGAAAGGATTTGAGTAGAAGCAACATGATCATTATGGTGCATGTGAAGGCATGTAGGAGGTACTAGAAAGAGAATTAAATGGAGACAAACACCAGAACCATAAGCCCAACATTTTGCTTTTTGTTTTGTTTTAAAGAAGCAAATATAATATTTTTGTAAGGATACATTCTTTGTGAATTGTAAAGCCTGCACAGGATTACTTCTACATTATATAGGCCCCTCATGCACAATTTCAAATATGAATGCTATTGTACCAACCCATGACCTCTTTCCAAGGAATGACTCTTTATATTACCAAGTTGAGAGATTTCCTTAACATAAAAAAATGCAGATTTTATTGGTGCCTTTTGTTTAATATAATAATAATTTTTAGAAATGCTAGAAATTCCCATTTCTAGAAACTCTTCCTTCTTCCTCATCCCCTTTGAAATTGAATCCTCATTCATAACAAAAATATCCACTATAATGACCAAATATTATAGTGTATACATTCTATCCTGGTAGTCTCTTCTTTCTCATCTGAGAAAAAGAATGTTTCCTCAACTGTTTTCTGGGGTCATTACTGGCTTTTCAGAAACTCAGACTCAACCTTGCTTTTAGTGACCTTTTCCCTTACATTGTTGTGTTGTAGTCATTGTAAACGAATGAATGAAAAAATATTTATCAAAGGCCAAGCACTTTGAAAGAGTTGAGACAAATTGAAAATTTTTTACAGTCCCTGCTCTCAAAAAGCTCACACTCTAAACTCAACAGTTATTAAATATAGTCAAACAGTGAGGTGGTTGGCAACACCCAGAGGTCTTTGGTTTTATAAGTAAGTCAGATGACAGTGTCCATAGAACTTCAAAGTATAGAGGCAGAACAATAGTAAGGATTGGAGGACTTTAGAAGACAGGAGCAGGCCAGAAATGGGTAAGGCCTGGTGGTCCTCCATCCCATCAGAAGGAATGGAATTATTGACTCTGATCTTGCCCAAGTTCTGTGACCAGTTAAGCACCCTACACTAAAGGAAAAAGGCAGAGAGGGAGGCACCTTGGCCTGTGGCCAGTTTTCTTGCTTCCAGTAGTCTGCAATAGTTCTGGGATAGTGCTAGGTCAAGGGCTCTCCCCTTGCAAAGAAGGAGTGGAGGTTATATGGTGTGTGGCTTTATTAATGATACCAAATGTCTTACTTTGCAAACTGGCAAAACTTGCAAAACTGGCAAAAAAAAAAGAGTTGGGAGGACATTCAATGTTATGTAGAGTTTGAAAAGACAGGAACAATAATAAGGAAAGACAGAAATTTCGATGGGACAACTTGGGCTGCAGGAGAACATGAGGGAGGAATTCAAGGGAGATAGGAAGACTCCAGCGTTTCTGTTTATTTCATTTCACAACAATTCTTACAAATCTTCCCATCTTTTCCTCATTCCTCATATTTATCATTTCCATTATATAATAATAGAATAATATTCTATTTTATTCACAAATCATAATTTATTCAGTCATTCTCCAACTAAAGGGCACCGAACTTGGTGTAATTATACACGATGGGTGACTTTTTTTCCATTTCTTTGCTGAAACAAAGAGCATAATAATGAATCTTGTGGTATACATTAGACATTTATTTCTATTTCTCACTTCTTCAGCATATTTGCCCTGGTAGGGGATCAAGGCATGAACACTTTAGTTGGTTTTCTTGTATGATGCCAAATTGATATTGAAGGTGATTGGACCAATTCTCAGTTCTATGTGATTGTTCCTATTTTCCCAACTTCATTGAACGTTGTTTGTTCACCTTTTTTGTTATATTTAGTTTGCAAAGTAAGACATTTGGTGTCATCGATGCAGCCACACACCATACACTCTCCACTCTTTCTGGGAATCTCATCTTTTCATCTTGTAAATTTTTATCTTGTAAATTTACCTTCATACATTCTAACAATTTATGTTAACAAGTCCATCTTTTTAATAATTTGTGTTAAAAATTCATATCTCCTTGGAGCAACAAGCTTACTGATCATTTCCACCTCAACATAATTTTAAAAAATTCAATTAATCAGATCATGCCTTTTGGAGAATAGCAAGTCTGAAATAGATGAGTTTCTATTGGTGTTAAAGGATAGGACTGGATGATACAGAAAGCTTCAGACATCATAAACTGTGAGAATATTTGGCAACTAGAAGCAGGTGAGTGGAAGCAGGCAAAGAGTTTAGAAAAGAAGAGAGAGAAAGAGCTATGTGTTCATGTGTTCTCTACTTTCCCCTCCCTTCCTTCTCTCTTTATGATTCATATTGTATTCCCAGATTTCCTTATCCTCAGGGACCTCTAGAGCCCTTCCTGAATGCTGAGGATCAGCTGTCCAAACAAAACAGTCATTTAATAGCCTATCAATTGAATCTTTTGGCTCTGTGACAAGAAGCAAATCTCAACTCATCCCCTTCCAGATGAGGCCCGAGCATGATGTTGAACTAGAATTTTGTTCTTTTTTCCCCTTGATGCCCCTCCCAGACATTTCATTTCTGAGAAAACTCCATTGCAAATCAATGGTAGTTCCAGCCACAGATAAAATTAGTCATTGAAATCTTAGTATTTCCCTCTGTTCAGTAAATATTACCTTGAATCTTTATTACTTTAATGAATCAACAAATTGAGCATCTGTGCACTGAATAGTGCAGATCTTGGGATATAAAATCAGTTAAGATGAGGCTCTTACTCTCAAGTAATTTACCATATCTTTGAGGAAACAATACTACTGCCTAACAACATAAAAATGAAATGAACACTATAAACAGAATACTAATAATAACTGAGATTTTTATAGCATTTTTAAACTTCTAATGCACAGTGGTTTCCAGATCTTTCTGACTTCTACTTCAGCACTCTATCTATTCCACTATGCTATCTGTCTAACCAAACATAATTAAATGTAATACAGTGCGTGGTAGGACTTTGAATGTTTGGGGAATTAGGAGGTAATTATTGAAGAGACCATTGGAAAGTTTGTACATTTTTGTTTATTGTCTCCCTGATTAGATTGTAAGCTCCCTTGAGGGCAGGGACTGTCTTTTGCCTCTTTTTGTATCTCCAGTGTAATATAGTACCTGGTATATAATAAGGCTTAATAAGCATTCATTGACTGCGTGAAGACTGGAGTGGTTAGCCTTCACGGACATGGAAGAGGTAAGACTTAGGTTTTATCTTAAAGGATAAGTAGGATCTGTATGACATTGGGAAGTATTTTAAATTTTGGAGGAAAAAAAAGACAAACCATGATGGAAGAATGAAAATGGGAATGAGTGTGCTATGTTTGTAAAGAGGCTGCCCTGACCAGATCTGGACTACTCAGGCTGCGTGTTGGAGATTCATAGGACATAAGGTTCTCTTGGTAATATTCTAAGATGACTGACAAATTCTAGACTTCTGACCATGGACTTCCTTAATAAATAAGAGGGTATGGGGGGAAAGCTAAATAATAATTACTTAAATCTGTAATCAAAGACTGAGATCATCTAGTTCAGGGGTGGGGGACCTGTGGCCTCAAAGCCACACCTGGCCCTCTAAGTCCTCAAGTGAGGCCCTTTGACTGAATCCAAACTTCGCAGAACAAATCCCCTTAATAAAAGCATTTGTTCTGTAAAACTTGGACTGAATCAAAAGGCAGCACCTAAGGACCTAGAAGACCACATGTGACCTTGAGGTTGCAGGTTCCCCACTCCTGATCTATTTCAACCCTCTAATTTTATAGATGAGCAAGTTAATAGGTGAACTGACTTGCCAAGGTGTTCATCATAGTGAGTGGTAGAACTGAGGTGCTCTCACTCAAAATCCAAGAATCTTTTCACCACACCATCCTGCCAAGTTAACTTTAATTGGAAATGTTTCTCTTTTTTAGCTCCTGTAGAAATGAATCAAAAATACACTGATAAAGTTGTCCCTAGAGAACTTTGGTTGATTTGTTGCATGGGGGAACATAGTCAAAACAAGTTCATCACATTGGATCTCCAAATGATTAATACATAATCTGAGTTCTTATTTTTATTTATTCTTTACTTAGTTCCAATTTTTATCCTAGGTCACTTTTCCTTGAACACAGAAGATGAAAATTAAATGAAGTTCTGAAACAGGAATAGTCTAAGCAAAGCTATAAATAGAAATTCTTATATTTTTGGGGAGGGCTCAAAAACAATTAAGCAAGATTTCAAGACTATTAGTCTTCAGTGGTGGCAGTGTGAAAGATAGTCTGACAACAGGAGTATTTGACTGAGAGAAAGTGACCCATTCCCCACAGAATCCCCCTTGAGGGGGATTGAAGCTGAAATTTGGAAGTTGGAGAAGGACATTTTAGTGATAGGATTCTGGGAGTGACAACTTGAGAATGGGAGAGGAAATGGGGCTGTATCTAGGCTTGTGGAGGAATATAAGGTACAAGGATGACAGACTCTGGACTGCTATGGGAACAGCATATGCTTGCTAGGATGTTGGCATCCCGAGGTAAAGGTGGGACACAATTGTCCCAGCCCAGATGTAGGTCTGGCCATAAGTAAAGACTATGAAGTTTATGTCTTACTCTACTTCTTCTAGGTCAGGCTGGTATCTCTGGATATGCCTAGGAAGTCTTGGTATTATGACATGCACCTCTAGATCTGAGCTTTTCAGGGGAGTTACATTATAGGACTTCTATTCTCAAATTTTAAGACCTTCTGAAAAATACCACTCACCAAAACAATTTTTTTTCTGCAGTTTCTCCGAGAACTAATAAATTTGATAAATCAGTCTGTGCTGATAAGATAATCAGTGATTTAAAAAAGCATTATCCCTCCTAAACAGCATGTTTATATTTTTGATAGGCCTTTTAGAGACAACGTCTTAGCTCCAAAGAATAATTTTAACTGCAAGAATTTCACTTGCTATGCTTTGGGTATGGGATACCTGCTCTACTAAATACACTGGACAACAAGGCAAGTTAACAAGCATTTATTGAGTTTCTACAATGAGCCATGAATTATTCTAAGCTTTGGGGATAAAGAAGAAAGGCAAAAGACAATCCCTGCCCTCAAGGACTTCACAGTCTAAGCAACTATGTACAGACAAGATATATAAAGGACAAATGAGGGGGGTAGTCTGGGGGGGAGGCACTAAGATTAAGGAGGACTGTGTAATAGGACCAATTTCCCTGATATCCCCAACATAGGGAGGGAGGCCAAAAGAAGACAAAGCTGCCTCCACCTCTCAGAGCCTAATTGTCTCTGGTTTTCCTGAAGCGTCTTACTGGTCATCCTAGGACACAGAAAGTCTGAGTCATGTGAAGTCTAGGACTCTCAGACTTGGTAGAATTCTGAAGACCACATGAGTCACCATGTTCTTTACCCTATCCTACCCTGATGACTAGACACGTTTCCATATGGAAATGGGATGAGGGGGCTTCTGGAAAAGTTAAGTGCCATTGTATCCTTGCTGCAGAACCTTACTGTGTTAGGGCAAAATGAACCTCCTTTGGTCAGCTGTTCAAAGATTCCCGAGCGCCTCATTTCATGCCACATCAAAATTTAAACTGAGTGCTAATATGTTAGAGCCACCTCTAAGAACCATGAAAGGTTTCTTTTAGA
The DNA here is from genome assembly GCF_003287225.1 of Phascolarctos cinereus. Classification (NCBI taxonomy): domain Eukaryota; kingdom Metazoa; phylum Chordata; class Mammalia; order Diprotodontia; family Phascolarctidae; genus Phascolarctos; species Phascolarctos cinereus. The sequence continues at coordinate 94,795,782 of NW_027556098.1, forward strand.
AGTTAGGATTTTAGCTGGGACTTGAAGAAAGCTAGGAGACTATGATCAAGAAGGAGAGAATTCCAGGCATTGCGGACAGCCTTTGAAAATGCTTGGATTTAGGGGCAGCTAGGTGGCACAGCGGATAGAGCACCAGCCCTGAAGTCAGGAGGACCTGAGTTCAAATCAGACCTCAGACCAAACATTGACACTTACTAGCTGTGTGACCCTGGGCAAGTCACTTAACCCCAACTGACTAAAAAAAAAACAAACCAAAAAATGCTTGGAGTAGGAAGGTGGAATGTCTTGTGTGAAGAACAGCAAGGAGCTCTACTGCCCTTGTAAATGTAAAAGGGGGTGGGGAGAGAGAGGGGAATAACATTCATGAAGACTGGAAAGATAGGAAGGCACCAGGTTATGAAGAACTTTGAATGGCAAACAGAGATTTTATATTTGTTCCTGGAGGTGTTAGGGAGCTCCTGGAATTTATTGAATGGGGGTTGGTGACATTGTGAGATCTGTATTTTACAAAGATCAGATTATTAGCTCAACAAAGGATAGATGAGAGTGCTGAGAGATTTAAGGTGGGGAGACCCACCAACAGGCTATTGCAGTAAAGTTATTGCAATAGTCTAGTTGTGAAGAGATGACAGCCTGCACCTGGATAGTGGCAGTGTAATAAGAGAAAAAGGGGTACGTTGCTTTTTTTTTTTTAATGAAGAGATGCTATGAAAGTAGAATTAACAGAATATGGTAAAGCTTGGATATGAAGGAGGAATAAGCCAGAGAGAGTCAAAGAGTTGAGTCAAGAATGGTACCTAAATTGTGAGCCTGGCTAACTGGAAGGATGATAGTACCCTTTATTGTCATTAGGAGGAAGGGAGGGTTTTGGTGGAAAGATAATAAATTCTGTTTTAGACATGTTGAGTTTAAGATATATATGGGTCATCCAGTAAGAGATGTCCCATAGGCAATTGGAAACGTGAGACTGAAGGTCAGGGGAAAGGTGGAGATAGATAAATAGACTTGAAAATCTTCAGCATAGAGGTGATAATGGAATCCGTATGAACTAATGAGCTCACCAAGAGCAACAGTATGTACCAAAGTTTGGCAAATGAGAACCTGTGGGCTGAATGTAGCCTGGGGTCAACTTTTGTCTGGCCCCCAAGATAAAAATGATTTTTTTACATTTTTAAAGCTTCATTAAAAATGCAGGCAAAACCAAAACAGGTGGGGGCAATGGGCCCTACTTTGCTAAGCCCTGGTAGAGTCTTAGAAGAGAAGAGGGCTCAGGAGAAACCTTTTGAGGATATGGAGTGGGAGTTTGTGGGAGTGACTTAGATGAAGATCTAGCAAAGGAGACAGAGAAGGGTATGATCATTTGTGTGTGTATCGGAAATGGAGTGGAGGAGTAAGTCAGAGGAGCTGAGTAAGTTGAGAAATTGGGACGTTAGGGTGTTTGAGTATTATTATATGTGCTGAAATCTCCAAGTATGGGGGCAGGAGTTGAAGAGGTAAAAAGACTCTGAGCCAGGCATTGAATTCCTTGAGGAAGGAAAGATAGTGTCCAAAAGGTAGATAGGTATTTATTACCATTAATGGTGGTAGAAAGAAAGCCCGTGAATAGCAACAGGGAACAAGGAATATTCTAACTTTGACTAGTGAGTCAGGGAGTATGAGTGAAATTGAAGCTTTGCTACAAAGAGTGGCCAAGGTAGCTTTATCTTTGGCAAAGTCAGGTCTCAGTGAGTACAAGGTGATGGAAGGATTATGGAAAAAAATCGTTTAAGATGAAAACAATTTTTTTAAATCTATGGATCGGGTGATCAGAGAACATGCTGGAAAAGTTGGGTAGATCCTGGGTAGGATTTGGGGGATGGTGGGATGGAAGTGGATGGGAACAAGATAGTGGTCAGTGGAAAACAGAAAACAGAGTTTGAACAATGACAATCAGGTGTTCAGAATGATTGGGATGGGAAAGATTTTATGACACTGGAATATGTTAATCATGAAGATTCAGTTCAGAAAGGTTATTATCATTCCTTTGCCAGCACGATGTTGAAAATGTGAGCTATCAACAGTAGTGCTTGCAATGTTCATACAGGTTTATGATGAGAACCTTTGGTTTTTAAAATGTTTCACATTCTACCTAGGTGTCAACAATTTCCCCTAGAACTCATATCTCTTAAGACCACCCTCAACACTGGGGCCACCTCTAATAGCTTACCTTTAAAGTTCTTCCAGCTCATATATTAATTTTTTTCCTTAAAAAGATACACCTTTTGGGAAATATATTGGCTGATTTCTAGCAGGATCAGATATTTGGAGCTGAAAAAGACCTAAAAAGCTATCTGGTTCAACCCTCATTTTGCAGAAGAGGAAACTGGGACTTGGGGAACCTAAGTGACTTGTACATGGCCGCATAGGTGTCAAGTAGTAGAGCTGGAATTCTAAGACAGGATTATTAGCTCCAAATACTATGCACTTCATGCCATATGCAGGCCATGTACTTTAGTCTTTCTCAAGTTACATTGTAGCATTGTTGTTGTTCAGTAGTACGGTTGTGACCTACTCTTCATGACCCTATGAACCATACTTTCTTGGCAAGAACACTGCCATTTCCTTTTCCAGCGGATTAAGGCAAACAAAGGTTAAATGATTTTGCTCAGGGTTGGTCACACAGCTAGTAAGTACCTGAGACTGGATTTGAACTCAGGTGTTCCTGACTCCAGAATCACAGCTCTATCCCCTGAGCCATCTAGGTGCCTCATGTCATAACTAGAGATGAAAAAGTTAATTAGACAGTGCCTTATAAAACATTTTGTTAAATATAAAATGTGTTTCTTGTATAGAAAACATCCATCACAGACTCACAAAAATCTCAGTTTGAAGAGATCTTCCTTGTACAGATGAACAATCAAATACAGAAAAGTGAAATGATTTACCCAAACACATACACTTCAGAAACTGCATATTTTATGTGAGAGATAAGGATCCCAATAATCCAAGTTTAAAGAATGTTGTAATGTAACCTTTATTGGGAATCAACTGAAGTTTTCAGGAAGGTCAAGTTCAGCCCAGCATATAATTATCCAAGATCCTTAACCTTAGGTTATGCTTCCTCATGACATGGCAAGTGGCCTTCACTAGATTGGCTCAAGCAGTGTCTGGATGACACCTATTGGGAGGGATTCCTACATGAGAAAGAGATTTGAAAGATCACCTCTCTGATGTCTCTTTCAACTCTAAGTTCTTTGATTCTCACAGAGCTAGAGCTAGGAAGTTTGGTACTAAGAGAAAGCTTCAAAAAACACACCCAGGACAATAAGCATCAAAAGTGCTCTAAAATCAATGGACTTTACAAGACATTTATTAGTATTGGTAGGGGGAAGAAACCCCAGAAAAATTCCTAGTAGATGGTGGTGAGGTATGAGCCAGAGACCCTTGGCTTTTTGAAGTCTGCTGCTGGAGTGGCTTTCATGAGAGGTAGAATAGGCCAGGAAGGAGGGTGTGGCTGATGGGGGAACCTTGCCCTTCCAATAAATTAAGCTTAACTAAGGGCTAAACTCCGTTGTTTCTGTGCTGCTGAAAGAGAGTAAGTGCTATCGGTAGCCTTCATATTTTCTTGCCCTGGAATAAAACCCAGGTTTCCCTTCCCTAATTAATCTTTTAGATCCTATGATATATGTATCTATGTATCTATATTTGGATATATATATATATATATATATATATATATATGTGTGTGTGTGTGTGTGTGTGTGTGTGTGTGTGCATGCATGCATGTATGTATCTGTCTTGTAAATAATTAGTTGTAACACATTTACCATAATAAATCCTACCATGGCCTCTTTTGTTTTTCTTTAATGAGCTGGCTATGAATATAGTATGAATACAGTATTACATTAAATTAAATTAAATTGAATAATATAAATTGAATAAATAAATAAAATTTTGTGGAGGAAATGGTATTTCCATCTCCATACAAATGTTTCAAATGACACTGTCTTTGGCCCCAGTGACTGGGGTACTTGGTCATAAACCACGTCAGGCAGCAGGCTCACCAAATGCAGCTCACTGTCTAATTACTTCCATCTCAGCTTGTTGGAATTTTAAATCAGGAAGATTTTGTGTGACGATCCCACAAAATGGTCTGAAGCAAAGGTTTACTCTGTTGAGCTAAAAAGGGCTTCAGAGGTCCTGTAGTCCAACTCCTAATTTTTTAGATGACAAAACTGAAGCCTACAGAGGCCAAGTTACTAATTTGTCCAAGGTAACACAAATAGTGAGCCTCAAAGACAGGATTTAATCCCAGGACTTCAGTTCCAGAGCCAGTGTTTTTTTTTTCTCTTTTCCGTAGCACTTTCTATCTGGGCACAGCCATTTCATACATATGCACACGTTTTGTTGTTGTTGTTGAGTCCTTTCAGTCGTATATGACTCTTCATGATTCCTTTTGAGGTTTTCTTGGCAAAGATACTGGAGTTGTTTGCCATTTCCTCCTCTAGCTCATTTGACAAATGAGGAAACTGAGGCAGAGTTAAGTGACTTGCTTAGGGCTACACAAGTAGTATCTGAGGCTAGATTTGAATTCATGAAGATGAGTCCTCCAGATTCCCAGTCCAAGACTCTGTCTATTCTACCACCTAGCTGTCCCTTTATACATACATATGTATATGAATAAAATTATATATATATATATATATATACATATATATATATATTTGTATATCTATACATATATGTGTGTGAATCAGAAAAAGATGTGTGAATTTTCAGTGTATTTAAATGAGTTGGCACATCAGTATAAAGAAGATAAAAATGTAGTTGGTAGTTATCTTATTTCTTTAAAATATACATGCAAGTGTGTAAAACGGTTTTAGTTAGGATATATTTGGCTTCTTTATAGCACTGAATGGTAATACTCATCGAAGTATCCAAGAGCAGTCTGATATTTATGTGCTCCGCCTCCTCAACATTACCTTGAGCCCAGTGAAGAATGTGAAAAGAAAGTCTTTGGAAAGAACAGATTCATAACTTCAGAGTCACCCTTGACTTTTGACCCTTTCATGGCCTCTTCCCTCCCCTGTGATGGGCCAAGTCCTGCAGATTCTTCCACTCTGTTGTCTCTTCCATATGCTCCCTTTTCTCCCCTCTGGTGAGTGCTACCCTAATTCCATCTTTCATGGGCCTCTCACCTAAACCAATAGCCCCTTTATTAGTCTCTTAGTATTTCTCTTCTCCTGTTCATCCTCCACTTCTGCCAAATTGCTATTCTTAAGGCCTCCATCTAACTGTGACACTGCCCTTCTAAACAAGCGTCAGTGGCTCCCTGTGTCGTTAGCAGTCTCTAGGATAAAATACAAAATCCTCAGCTGGGTATTTAAAGCCTTTCATAGTCTGGCTCCAGCTTCTCTTTCCAGACTGATTTCTCCTTATCACTCTTCACACACTTTCTGTTTCAGCCATGCCGGCCAATCTGATGTTCCTTGTATAGAACATTCCTTTTCCCACTTCTGAAAATTTGCATGGGCTCTTCCCCAAGTGTAGAATGCTCTCTGTGCTTCCTTCCAACTCTCAGAATTCTTAGCTCCATTTAAAGCTTAGCTAAGGTGCCACCTCCTTCATCAGGCCTCTCTATATTCCATTCCAGTTCTGTTAGTGTTTTCTCCCACACACTTATTTAAAGTAAAATATTAATTACTTTGCATATATTTGTATTTTTGTATCTGTGTATATGTTGTCTACCCCATCCTAGCAGAACTGTAAGATTTTGGAAGGCAGCGATTGTTTCATTTCTGTCCTATCTCCAGTACCTAGAACCAAGTAGTAAGTAGCACACTGGATAGTGTGCTGGATTTGATTTGGGGAATTGCTGCATTCAAATCCTGCCTCAGACACTTATTAGCTGTGTGACTTTGGGCAAGTAATTGCACTTATCTTCATTTTCTCATCTGCAAAATGGAGATAATAATTGCAACCTCAGAGGGCCATTGTGAAGATAGAATAAAGATAACACATGGAGAATGCTTTGCAAACCTTAAAGTGCTGTACAAATGCTAGCTATTACTATGAATAAATGCTTGTTAAATGGATTTGAAAGATCAGAAAAATAAAGAATTGAGAGGAATTGACTATATGTAGAAACATCTGGGTTTAATTCTGGGTTGTCTCCAACTTTGCCAAATCTCTGACTCTATCACACAAAAACATTTTTATGGTTAATACTGTATATATGTATGCATCTCTGTTGTGGGTACACCCATGTGCTTTATCCATAGATGGAACTCCTCAGAATAAAGTAAATCTATGAGTAACAGTAAGCTGGTGGTTCTCATCCATAGGCATGGATACATTTACCCGAACTCCGAGAGGATGTGGTTAAACAGTCACAGATTTTTTTTAGACAGTTGTCAGTAGCACATCTGTCATCATAGACTTTGAACGGTATGAAAACTCAATATATTTTAATATATTCACATGAGGCTAAGCTTATATATGTTTATAGACATGCTACATCTCTTGCCCTTTGTGCTTTGGCAAGAGTTTGCGGGATTTTAGTGTTCTACTGAGTGACTTGTATCAAATTATCTTTTAAAATTATATATACATGTATAATATGTATTATTTTCACTAGGTACTTTAATATGCATGAAGGATAATACTATAAGGACTAGTCAAGGCTTGAATTTGTGCAGATGGGGCCTTTTATCTTCCTGCACTTCATTAGTCATGAATAACACACGCCTATCTAGGCTTTTGGCTTCTCTCATCTTTTAAAGGGCTCACAAACATGCACATGCTACTATTTTGTGAGCACTAATGAACTGTCATTTTATATTCATGAAAACTGTCATTTGTCCCCTACATCAGTGGTGTCATGTAAGTAGGTGTCAAATAAATAGAAATTAATCCCTGCAGCTGCATATCGACTCAGAAAGCCACAAATTAACATTATTTGTATTTTATTGTATTTTTAATTATTTTGTTAGACTTCTAAACTAAAATTTCCATTTTGTATCTGCTACCCTGCCTGGTTTCAACTCCATGGAACTAGATAACCCTCCCAAGATAAGCTCATCACTTTTAAACTTATCACCATGCTGCTACTTCAAGCCTTGATTGACACCACATTCCTCAAACTCCTCTCCCCTCTGGCTGGGGGGGTTGGCGGCAGAGTACCAAACTCCTCTGAATGCCTTCCTTTTTATTTTATTTTTTGCAGCCTACACAATTTTGCTTTACTGCAGCATCTATTTCCTTTAAAGAGGACAGAAACTGAACTCCACTCATTCTACTTTGCATTGGCTGCCCTACCTGGTTTCAACTCCATAAAAGAAGATGCCCCAACGATGGGTACCCCCTGGTGTCCTATCCCTGCCTCCCCCCCCCCCTTTCCTTCTTCCTTTTGTGCATTGTCTTCTCCTTACATTGTAAGCTTCTTGAGGGTGAGACTGTCTTTGATTTTATCAATTGTATCCTCAGCACTTAGCATAATGCCTGGCACATAGCAGGTGCTTAATAAATGTTTTTTGGATTGGATTTCCCAATTACATTTTCATCTGGTTTAGGCCATTCTAGGGAGTTTTGCAGGCTAAGAAACTGTGGGACAGAAAATTCAGTCTATACTTTTAGAGTTGAGGAAATCACTCAAGTCACTTCAACAACGAATAATACAAAGGATTCAGAGGAGTGTGATGAACAGCTGTAGAGTGAAGTAATCAGAGCCAGGGAAATAATATACACAAATGACTACGCCAAATTAAATGGCAAGAACAAAAATAACCCAAATGAGTGCCAGGTTGTTATATAGGCTAATGACCTTATCCTCGAAGAAGAGATGGGAAAATGCACCTTATACCCTTCTTTAAAGAGGTGAGATATTATGCATATGGAAAATTGCATATGTTATCAGTCTCTGGGGATGTGTTGATTAGTTTTGCTAATATTTTTCCTTTCCTTGCTTAAAAAACTGTCAAAAGGGATGGCTAAATAGATATGATTTGAAGGAGGCATACATTTAGAAATGAAGGTAATAAAAAAGTATATCGAAATTTTTAAAAGAAATTGAGTTTTCTCATTATTTCTTGTACATTAAAAGTTTGAATCAATAAATAAATTGAATGTTATTTTTTATTTGTCCAAACTAGTCTTTAAAAATTTATTTTTGTAACACTCTTTCCAAGAATATCAGAATATTTATACTACAAATTCCAATAAAAATACTAGATCATGACTACTGCTTCTTGGTAATAGATGTTCAAATTTCTTTTTAGCTGTATTAATAGCATCATAATCAAGCTGAAAAAAAATTAAAAGTCAAGATATGTTGGAATAGAAGCAAAAACTCATTAAACATATTTTTTTCCTTATAAAATACTTCGCAGAATAACGGTTTAGTAGTGAAGCCTGCAATTGTCATGTATTTGTTTTTTATAAAATACCTAAGTAAAAGAATGTCATACATACCTTAAACTTAATTAACTAGATAATTTCTTTAATTGATTTTGTTTTGACCATGGAGAACTGGTCATAGAGTTTTAAATTTCCTTCATTGCTTTTAGGATAAGTGTTGCAGCTGAGGATAGCGTAGCTAATATACAATCTGTATAACAAAGACACATATATTCCAGTATTACTTATAGAGACAATGAGTTAACATTTTAGATTTTTGGGTTAGAGGCTTGAGGTGGCTTTCTTTCTTTTATTTTGTTTGATTGTTAAAGAAGTAATCATTTCATATTACTGGATGTGACCTGGAAATTCTTTCAATTTGCGGTAGTAATGTGTCCACTTGCATAGTGGGTTAAAGATGAAATGACTGAGGAAACCAAGGTTCAATCTTCCAAACATATTGGTTTATTAAGCAATAAATGCCAATTGCCTAGCCTAACAAACCAGGACCAGACCTCCTCAGCTTAAGCTTGGACTCTGAATAAAGAGAGAGACAGATTTTTATACATTAAAAGCAATTAAATAAGGCCCAATTAATTAAAAGGAAACAATACAACATTAGGTAATCTGATTTCTAATCCAGTGAAAGCGGGATTTTCCAAGACGGGAGAGGAAGAGTAAACAGGTGCAATTGCCTGAATTCAGAAAAGGAGGGGTCCCACTTGCCCCAAGTTTCTGTAAACAATTAAAGGACCATGGAAACAATAGTTGGTTGATCACTATAGGGCCTGTTTTCAGATAAGACACATGGATTGTTTGAGATTATGATTGTGAGAAAACTCCTTGCATCAATCTTTGGGTCTCGCTGGGTTTCTGGTCAGCGTGACCTGGGTCCTTAGTTAAGGGTCTCTAAGCAGCAGGTGGAGGTAGTTCAGCTTCCAAGGCACAAAGGGCTAGGTTCAAACAATACAATAAGGATTTCTCCCAGTTCCCACAATTGAAAAAAACTTTTATCACGAGACAGAGTTTGGACTAGATCCATAATTGAATAGAAATGGAACTAAGCTAGCTCCAGAATTGAGTCACAAGAAAGACTAAGTGTGGTTCACTCAATTCCCACAATTAACCACTTGCTGTCCTAATCCCCTCAATTTTCCTTAATTTTTCCTCACATGGGACATATTCAAATTCTGAGTTCTTCTTTCTTTCTGAAATGACTGGTTTTTATTGCACACTTGTGGATACCTGTGTGTCCTAAGCAGTAATGTCCTGGAGCCACCTCAAACTAGCTCCAAAGAGCTAATTTTCAAATTTTCAATGTGACCATCTACACTTTAGAAATTAGCAAGCACTACAAACTAGTAGTTTATTGATTGTATTATTGTTTAGACTTAAGAAAGTGATGGAGAAAGTGTTAATAATAAAGCTTAAACTTAAAAGTGTTTTATATACTTTTTGGGGGAGGGAGGTTGTTGTTCAGTCATTTTAATTGGGTCCAACTCTTCACGACCCCATTTGAAGTTTTGTTGGCAAAGACACTAGAGTGGTTTGATATTTTCTTTTCCAGTTCATTTTATAGATGAGGTAACTGAGGCGAATAAGATTAAGTTACTTGCCCAGGATCACATGGCTAGTAAGTATCTGAGGCTAGATTTGAACTCAGGTGTTTCTGATTTCAGGCCTACTGATGGTGGTGGTGGTGGTGGTAGCAATACATCATTGGCCCTAAATCATATTTTATCAGAAAATATGTCAACATAAGGTAATACTTATTTGCAAAGCAGGTCTATATAGGTAGAACAGGCTTGTAAGTGGTTTTCTTTTCTATTGCCCACTAGCTCATAATTCTTTTGCTCTGAATTCTTTTATTTACAGAACTCTAGCTTGCCTAATTTGTTGTATTTTTGGTTTGCTTCTGTCTCAGCAGCTCTCACCCTATTCCTTTCACATATATTTTATAAAGATACTCTGCGGGAATTGTGAGTTGGATTTAGCAAGGGCATACAATCTAGTTTATTCCTTAGTTCTTTTCAACCACATTCTCCTTTGCCAACATTAACCTTTTTCTCTTTTCCCACCAATAGAAACTCACAACCTTCAAGAGTCCACTCACTCCACCAATCATCTGGCAGTGGTGACTGTGACATGTAATTTCTTTCCTTTATAGAGTAACATACTCAATAGTCTTTTTTTCTTCTAATTTTTAAAGATTTTATTTAAAGTTTTGAGTTTCAAATTCTGTTCTCCCCACCCTCCTCAGACAGTAAACTATCAGATATAGGTTACACACATGCAATTACATAGAACATTTCCATTTTAGTCATTTTGTACAAGAAGACTTGAACAAAAGACAAAAATAAAAGAAAGAAAGTGAAAAATAGCATGTTTTAGTCTGTATTCAATCAATATCAGGTCTTTCTCTGTAGGCAAATAGAATGTTTCATCATTAATCCTTTGGGATTGTCTTAGATCACTGTATTACTGAGAATAGCTAAGTCATTCACAATTCTTCATTGAACAATATTGCTGTTACTGTGTACAACATACTCCTGGTTCTGTTCACTTCACTATGCATCAGTTCATGTAAGTCTTTCCAGGTTTTTCTGAAATCATCCTGCTCCTCGTTTCTTATGCACAATAATATTCCATTACCATGATATACCACATTATAATCCTATACCATTCCCCAAGTGATAGGCATCCCTTTGATTTCCAATTCTTAGCCACCTCAAAAAGAACTGCTATAAATATTTTTGTACAAATAGGTCTTTTCCCCTTTTCTTTTCTTTTCTTTTCTTTTCTTTTCTTTTCTTTTCTTTTCTTTTCTTTTCTTTTCTTTTCTTTCCTTTCCTTTCCTTTCCTTTCCTTTCCTTTCCTTTCCTTTCTTTTCTTTTCTTTTCTTTTCTTTTCTTTTCTTTTCTTTTCTTTTCTTTTCTTTTCTTTTCTTTTCTTTCTTTTCTTCCTTCCTTCTTCCTTCCTTCCTCCTCTCCCTCCCTTCTTTCTCTCTTCCTTCCTTCCTTCCTCCTCCTCCCTCCTCCTCCCTTTCTTCCTTCCTCCCTCCCTCCCTCCCTCCCTCCCTTTCTTTCTTTCTTTCTTTCTTTCTTTCTTTCTTTCTTTCTTTCTTTCTTTCTTTCTTTCTTATGTGTTAGGGATACAGACCTATAAGTGGTATTGCTGAATCACAGGTTATGCACAGTTTTATACCTCTTTGGGCATAGTTCCAAATCATTCTCCAGAATGGTTGGATCAGTTCACAATTCTACTAACAATGTATTAATGTCCTAGTTTTCCCACACCCCCCTCCCCCAACATCCAACATTAGCCACTCTGATAGGTGTGAGGTGATACCTCAGAGTTATTTTAATTTGCATTTCTTTGTTCAGTAGTGATTTAGAGCATTTTTTCATATAACCATACATAGCTTTTATTTCTTTGTCTGAAAACTACCTGTTCATATCCATTGACCATTTATCAATTGGGGAATGACTTGTACTTTTTATAAATTTGACTCAGTTCTCTATACATTTGAGAAATGAGGACTTTATCAGAGATACTTGTTGCAAAAATTTCCCCCATATTTTCTGCTTTCTTCATAATTTTGGTTGCATCGGTTTTGTTTGTGCAAAACCTTTTTAATTTTATGTAATCGAAGTTATCTATTTTACATTTTGTAATGCTCTCTATATCCTCTTTGGTTTTAAATTCTTCCCTTATCCATAAATCTGACAGATAAACTATTCAGTGCGCTTTTAATTTGCTTATGATATCACCCTTTATGTGTATATCACGTACTCATTTTGGCCTTATCTTGGTATATGGTGTGAGATGTTGGTCTATACCTAGTTTCTCTCATATTATTTTCCAGTTTTCCCTGCAGTTTTTGTCAAATAATGAGCTTTGGTTCCAAAAGCTTGGATCTTTGGGTTTATCATATACTACATTACTATGGTCATTACTATGGTCATAATTTGTATCTAATCTATTCCACTGATCCACCATTCTATTTCTAAGCCAGTACCAGAATGTTTTGATACTTACTGCTTTATAACACAGTTTTAGATCTGGTGTGGCTAGACTACCTTCTTTTGAATTTTTTTTTCATTGATTCCCTTGATATCCTTGAATCTTTGTTCTTCCAGATGAATTTTATTATTTTTTTATAGCTCTATAAAATAATTTTTGGTAGTTTGATTGATATAGCACTGAATAAATAGATTAGTTTATGTAGAATGATCATTTTTATGATATTGAGGTCTTCCTCTAGTATAGTTTTATTATTTATTTCATCCTCTAGCTCATTCAACTTCTCCTTCAAGAATTTTGCTGTACCATTGGGTGCTTAAATGCTTGGTATTAATGTGACTTCATTGTCTATGGTACCTTTCAGCAAGATATAGTTTCCTTTCTTATCTCTTTTAATAAGATCTATTTTTGCTTTTGTTTTGTCTTTCTTTGAGATCATGCTTTCTTGCCTCAGCTGAAGTGTAATAGGTTCTGCTTCAGCCTGTCACCTTTACTCTCTGCTTCTTATATAAATAACATATTGTAGGATTCTGGTTTTTAATCCATTCTGTTATCTTCTTTCATTTAATGGGTGAGTTCATCCCATTAACATTTATGATTATGATAAATAACTTTGTATTTCCCTCCATGCTATTTTTTGCTTATTTATACCCCTCTTTCATTTACCCTCCAATACTTTCCCCTCCTCACAAGTGTTTTACTTCTGACCACCATCTTCCCCCATATAATCTTCCTTTTGTCAGCCCACCTCTCACCCTTCTATTATCCCCGGCCCTTTTCACTTCCTTACTGGGTAAGATAGATTTCTATATCCAAATGAGCGTGTATGTTATTCTCTCTTCAAGCCAATTTTGATGAGAGTAAGGTTTAAGCTTTGCCTTCCACCACCCCCATCTTCCTGTCTATTATAATAGCTTTTTCATCCTCTTTTATGTGGGATAATCTACCCCTTTTGATCTTTCTCTCCTTCTTCCAGTGCTATTTTCTTTTCCACCCCTTTGGTTTTTTTTGGTATCATACCATCAAACTCACCTTATATCCATATCTTCTGTCTACATAAACTCCTAATTGTTCTTATAGTAATAAAGTTGTTAAGAGTTACAAATATTATCTTGCCATGTAGAAATATAAATGGTTTAGCCTTATTGAATTTCTTATGTTTTCTCTTTCTTGTTTCTTTTTTACCTTTTTCTGTTTCCCTTGAGCGTTGTATTTGGAGGTCAATTTTTTTATTCAACTCTGGTCTTTTAATTAGAAATGCTTGAAAGTCCTTTATTTCATTAAATATAAATTTTTTCCCCCTGAAAAATTATATTCAATTTTTCTGAGTAGGTGATTCTTGTTTGTAATCTTAACTCCTTTGCCTTCTGGTATATCACGTTCTAAGCCTTCTGGTTCTTTAATGTGGAAGCTGCTAAATCCTGCTTAATCCTGACTTTAGCTCCATGATATTTGAATTGTTTGTTTTTGGCTGCTTTCAGTACTTTCTCCTTGATCTATGAGCTCTCAAATTTGGCTCTAATATTCCTTGGAATTTTCATTTTGGGATCTCTTTCTGGTGGTGATTGGTGAATTCTTTCAATTTCTGTTTTACCCTCTGGTTCTAATATACCAGGGTAATTTTCTTTGATAATTTCTTGAAAGATATTGTCCAGGCCTTTTTTCGTGATCATGGCTTTTAGGTAGTTCAATAATTCTTATTTTATCTCTCCTGGATCTATTTTCTAGGTCAGTTGTTTTCCCAATGAGAAATTTCACATTTTCTTCTATTTTTTTGAACTTTTTTGATTTTGTTTTATCATATCTTGATGTCTCACAGGGTCATTATTTTCTACTTGTTTGATTCTAAATTTTAAAGAATTATTTTCTTCAGTGAGCTTTTGTACTTCCTTTTCCATTTGGCCAATTCTATTTTTTAGAAGTTATTTTCCCCAGTAAATTTTTGTATCTTTTCCATGCTATTGACTCTTTTTTCATGATTTTCTTGCATTAACTCTCATTTCTTTTCCCAATTTTTCTTCTACATCTCTAATTTACTTTTTAAAAGCCTTTTTAAGCTTTTTCAGATTTTTTTTTTTTAGGCCTGAGACCAAATTACATTTTTCTTTGAGGCTTTACATGTAGTCATTTTGATACTATTGTCTTCTTCTAAATTTATGCCTTGATCTTTCCTATCACCAGAGTAACTTTCTATAGTCAAGCACTTTTTGTTTTTTGCTCATTTTTTTCCTGTCTTTTTTCATGACTTCTTGTTTTTATGTGAGAGTTGGACTTTGGTCCTGCACTGTCCCAAACTTTTTGTGCTACAGCTCTGAGTCTTACTCCTGGCTTTCACTGGGCCTCAAGGCCTAACTGCTTACTTTATCTGGAGGGTAGACTTCTGGCCTGTACTGGGGAATAGGGCCTCCTTCTTGGCATCCCCCAGGGTGCGAGGTTTAGCTGCTGCCCTGTTCCAGGGGTGGGGCTTTGCTGCTAAGTTGCTATGGTAGCAGAGTCCTTCTGGTGGCTGGCCCTCCACGAGGATCTTGTGGTTGGTTTGCTGTAGGGGTGGGGCCCTGCTGCTGGGTTGCTATGGAAATAGGTCCTCTCTACTGGTGTGTGTGTGTGTGTGTGGTGTGTGTGTGTGTGTGTGTGTGTGTGTGTATGCATGTATGGAGTCCTCATTGTTGGCCAGCCCCAGGGCAAGGCCTCACTACTGGCCAGCAACGGGTGAAGGCCTTGCTGGTGGCTTGTGCTGGGGGTGGGGTCTGGGGTGGGGTGGGACCTTGCTGAGCTGCACAGCCGGTTTAGGGGTGAGGTGGGGCCTTTCTGGTGGATTGCCCCATGCTGTGAGGTTTGGTACTGCTGCTGCTACTGCTCTTAGACCTTGCTCCCCTCCTAGCCCAATGAGATAAACCTTTCCTGTTGGGCTGGTCAGCTGCTTCCCTACTCCTAGAACAACTCTGAGTCAGTTTTCTAGTTGTTTGGAGGGGAATTTGGGAGGGCTTCAGAGGGTTCCTTCCTCACTCCACCATCTTGGCATCAGAAGTGTCAGTAGTCTTAAGAAGAAGCACTAAGCGAAATTAAATTTCAGTTTAATTAGGCTTTTGATATCAAATTGTTGTCAAGACTCAGCTAATGCATGGTGCTTAGGAAAAAAGATTACACTCCTTCAATTGCTGTTAAAGGCCATTTAGGACAATACCATTATCTCCACTAGAGTCAGCCTTGGACCTGGTATTGTCTGACATTTATTGTCAGTGACCTAGAAGCGGGAAAACAAAAACATTTTCACTGAATTCATGGAAGGAATAGTAGGGGGAAATAAAAAGCTGTCCTTGAAGTAAGAAGACCTTGAATTCTTGTTATTCTTCTTGCCACATATGTGATGTTAATCATATATTATTTGGTAAAGCAAATCACTTTGAGACTCTGGGCCTTGTTTTCCTTGTCTGTAAAATTAGAAGGTTGGACTGAAACTAAATTCCTCTCTAACTCTAATTCTTGTGATTTGACATTTTTATCAATGACTGATTAAAAGTAACAAATTTCATATAACACACACTTCTTAAGAGCTAGGCTAAACACTGGGCTAAGCTCTGGGGGAGATAAAATAAAACATGACCCCTAACCTCAAAGACATGTATAGAGGAAAAGGCAAAACAATTATGTACAATGTTAAACACCCAGAAGAGGCTAAAGGAGAAGTCAGTAAGTCCATAAGCATTTATCAAGTGGCTTTATGTGACAGGCAATGTGCTAAGTGTTGGGGATGTGAAAAAAAGGCAAAAGTAGTTTCCTCAATGGGCTCAGAGTTTAACAGAGGATACAACATAAAAAAATGATATACAAACAAGATAATACATGATAAATTGAAGATAATCTCAGAGGGAAGGCACTAGCATTAAGGGGGATCTGGAAAAACTTCAGATAAAAGATGCAGTATCAGCTGGGACTTGAAGGAAGCCAGAGGAGGTAGGAAGTGGGGATGAAGTATTCCAGGCATAGAGAATAATCAGTGAAAAGAGCCAGTGCTTGGAGTCTGGAGATGGAGTATCCTGTGCAAGGAACAGCACAAGGAGGACAGTGTCAATGGGTCACAGAGTACTTAAGGACGTAAGATACAAGAAGACTGGAAAGGTAGGAGGGGCCCAGGTTAACCGAAAGGACACATAAATAGCACGGTATAGTGAAAAGAGTGCTGGACCCTCAACTTAGAGATTTGGGTTCAATCTGATGGGAGTTGGGCAAGTGACTTGACCATTTTGATGCTCAGTTTCCCTATCTGTCAAATCAAGATAATAATACTTCCATAGCCTATATCTTAAAGTTGTTGTGAGGAAAACACCTCACTTTGAACAACACACACTTTGTAAGCATCAACGCGCTATGAAAATGTGAGTTGTATAGAAATGTATAACCTTAGGAGGTGTGTAAGTAGGGAAACAAGATGAGAGCTCCATGTTGTTTACTTATTTTTTGTGTTTATTTGTTTTGCATTACAAATTTATTTTACTTTTCAATTCAGAGAACAAAACAAGCATTTCCATAACACAGTACAATAAAAAAAGATGGTTGCACATGAAACTGCAAACTTACCACATACAACCTGCTATTCCCTCCAAATATACAACAATGTTGTATCCTTTTTTTCATTTTTTTCTTTCTCCCTCCCACTCTAGAGATGGCTCCCATAAGACACAAATATACACACATATATACATATATACATATACATAATATATATGTATGTATATAAAATTATTCTATAGATACTTCTATTTATCAGTTCTTTATCTGGATCAGATAGCATCTTTTTTCATATTGTTTTAAAAAAAAGGAAGGAAGTGGTCCAAACAAATCAGAACAAAACTTGTGAGACCAGCACAGATTGTAGGATTATGGTATAACAAGCTGTGCCAGTAAGAACTGACTAAACATGTCAGATTGATGTAGGACTTCGAGATGAATATGCATCAGCAAGACTGGTATTGGAATTTCCCATCTAAGTTTAAAATAGAGAAGCTGCTGAGCAATCCTACCATTATCCTCAGCCCTTCTTAAGACATTCCCTAAAGGGTGTGGAGTAAGGAAAAAGATTCATTATTTAAGAGCAATGTTGAGAATTATAGAGAGCTTGTACTAGAAAAAGAGAAAAAATTAAAGGCAAGAAAATCAGACCTATGAAAATTTTAAAAGAATTAGGCTCAGAACCTCTAGAGAAAAGAAAACTCAGAGGTTTCCTAAAAATAGTCACAAAAAAGTTTTGCTAGGCAGAAAATGGTGGTAAGCTTTTCTGCATCTGTAACAACAATAGAACAAAAGGATAATTGCTTAAATAAGCAACAGGATAAATTTTTATATTATTAGTTAGAAAGTGCTCCTGGCATAAAGAATTGCCAAATAGTAGATTATTTTTCAAAAGAAAATGGAGATGTGCCATCTCTTCAAGCCTTAAAGAAAAGACAAAAAAGTTCAAGTTTAACCTTGTCTAGGAGACCAGGAATGGTTTAGAGGACCTCTCCAACTCCCTTCCCATCATACGATTGTGCCAAAGGTAGGCTGTGTGGTACAGTGGGAAGTGTCTTGAACTTGCAGTTTGATCTTCAACAAGTCACTTAAACTCTCTGAGCCTCAGTTGCCCCTTCTGTAAAAGGACGGGAATGGATGCAATTCAAGGGAAGCCAAAGCCTCTTTTAGCTCTAGATTTGTGCTTCTAGGGCAATCAGAAAGTCATAGAATGTGACAACTGGGTAGGGCCTCAAAGATCATCTAGTTCCGGGGTTCTTAACCTGGGGATCCATAAACCTATTTAGAAATGCTACTTATTTTTGAACATAATTGGTTTGCTTGGTAATCTGTGTATTTTATACTGTGCTTTTAAAAATATTATTCTGAGAAGAGGTCTGTAGATTTCATCAGGCTAGCAAAAGGATTAATGAAACAAACAAACAAAAAAGGTTAAGAAACCCCTTTCTAAACCAACATCCTTCCTTTGAATGAGAGAAACCGAGACTATGAGCAGGGGAAGAGGCTCTCAAAAGATCATACGATTACTTAACGAAATCCCTTTAAAAATAAAGACCAGCACACACAATGTCCTATGTGAAAATCAACACAATGCTGTCTTCATCTTTTAAAAAATTGTAATACAGAGACAAATTCTTTACCAATGTCTGAGTCAAATTTATTATAAGTCTCTGGAGAAAAATCTACATACAGTATTCAGGACTAATTTTCCATGAAGTGCTTGCTGAAAACCATAAACTACTCAGAAACATTCTTGTTTATTAATAAATAACAAGAAACCTAAAAGATATGGGGGAGTTTTGAAGCATGGAAATATACATGTTTTTGTTAAAAGGTCTGCTTTTGGCAGGCTACCTTATATAATAAATTATCCACAAGTATTTGTGGGTTCGATGCTTGCAAAAAAAAAAAAGTCAGCTTCTCAGAGAGCACTAAGATGGAGTTTGCATTTTCAGTGGGAGGAATGGGTATTTTAGCCTTCACTAGGACCTTCCTTGAACTCAAATTGTTATAATTAAGGAAATACTTTTACAAAAAACATTTAAGTAGGAACATGTCCAAATGTGCATACAAATCATTTCTTTCTCCTGTCATCAGAGAGAAGGATGACCGAGGGCTTAGACAAAGAATTGGAACTAAAAAATGCCACATTTCTCTGAAGGGACAGGCCTAGCCCTTTGTAAAATAAGAGTCTGATGGGATGTTCCTACCTGGTGCAGGGCAAGGGATACTGTACTCAGATTTAGAAGATGTGGGTTCAAGTATCTGTCTTGCTATTTATAAACCATGTCTCTATATTCAAATCATGTAAGCTTTTTTGAGCTTCAGTTCTCTAATAATGAAATGGGGTTAATAATACATCACTTATCCTCAGAGGATTGTTGAGAAGGTCAAATGAGATAATGGATGGGAAGCACTTTGTAGACCTAGCGTACTTTATAAATGTAAGTGAATTTTGGGATGGCATTTTCTAGGCAGGGACCACAGCTGAGTTCCCATTTACCTTTTGCCCCAGAGACCACTGCCTCCCAGCTCCCTGGGCCAGGCTGATCATGCATGGTACCACCACCACTTAGGGAATCAAAGAATACATTATTAAATCCTTTTGCTTTTTAACTCAACTGAGAAAGGTTGGGATTTTTCAGAATAAACCTTCACTTAAAAACTGAAGGAAGACAAATCTCACAAAATCATTGAAATTAGATGAGTCTACAGAGTAGAAGTTTCTGGTCCTAATCTACCTAAAGCCTAGCTGCAGATGAGACTGATTTATACATATTATAGAACACTTCATATCCTTCCTTTCACCTGAGTTTTATTTGCTGTTTTCTCACTAGGGGAGGAGCACAGGGGAAGGAACTTTTCTGCTCTTCTGATAACTAGGCAAGGCTAGTAGATTGTTAAATGGACAACAGGTCAACAATGTCTTAATCAACAAGCATTTATTAAGTACCTACTGTGTATAGGCACTTTGCTAGGAGCTGGGTCTAGAAATTTAAAAAAATTGAAACTGTCTTTGTCTTCAAGAAAGTGAGGAAGGGAAGGGGGAAGGGGGAAGGGAATAAGTATTTATATAGTGGCTACTATGTGCTAGGCACTAGGCTAAGCATTTTTTACAAATATGATCTCATATGATCCTTATAAGCACTCTTTGAGGTAAGTGCTGTTATTATTCCCATTTTACAGTTAAGGAAACTGAGGCAATCAGTGGTTAAATGGTTTACCCAGATTCACAAAGCTAGTAAGTGTCTGAGACTAGGTTTGAACTCAGGTCTCTGATTCCAGGCTTAGCTCTGTATCTTTTGAGCCACCTAGCAGCCCCAGAAGAAGAAAGATCATTAATTTAAGTAAGAAGCCATTACATATCATTTATTTTTCCAACATGTTTATTGAATACCTGCTATGTGTAAGTATGAAGACTAACTAGTGTGTGTGATACAAAAATGAACAAGACATTGTCTCTTTCCTCATAGAGCCCTCATTCATTATACATTGCCAAATTAGAGCAGCTACTTAAGTCTACTCAGCAAATGTCTGCCTCTACTTTTTCAAAGTGCAAATTTTACCTCCAACCTGGTGGAGGTATTTCCTTTACTCCTACACTTCTGAGGAGACTAAAAGAAGTGCCAATTTTCAGAGGCTTAGGGATATATGAATTTTATTGATTGAAACAACCTCATCACACTGTGGGGCTCCCTTATCAGGGCAAAGATTCCATCAATATTGCCCTCCAAGAACTAGACTTAGGAGCACAAGTTTGACTCCCCCAGCCCCAACACACCCATACCCCCCCGTCACATACTCACTCACTAAGGAGTCACAGTCATGGGACACTGTATTGAAATTATGAGTCTTTCAAAACATTAGTATTTTCTAAAATTCTTTACCTTAAAATTAACATAGCCACAAATTAGGGATTCTTTTATCATTGTGTTGGATGTCTAGACTTAGGAAAATAATGCAGAAAATGATAATAATGCTGATTAAACTTAAAAGTGTGTCTTATATACACTATTGTCTTTCTAGAGAACTGTTTGTTAATCATTTACCATCAGACCCCCTGACAGTGGGTTACCACAAGGGGAAAATGAGTGTCCACCCTTATTGTTTATAATCTTTCAATAGGAGGATAGTCTTGCAATCCCCACACGCCAAATGACATGTTGTGCTTTGGAGAAAATGACCATAAAACGTGATATTCTCTAATCTTTCCCTATCACTTTTCTCAGGCTTGTCTTTGTGTTACAGATATTACGTGTCTCACAAAAGTAATCACAGTCATCAGTCTTGCTTGAGTGTATATGCCAGGGGAACAAACAGGTAAGAGAAGATGAATGATGCTTCAGGAGGTCACATCACCTTAATTAGGTAGTATGTAAGCTCCATGGGGGTAGGTGTTGTTTCGTCTCTGCCATTTTATCCCCAGTGCCTAGAACAGTGCTTGGCACATAGCAAATGCATAGTAAATGCTTGTTGATAGATTAGTGACTAGAAAAACTACTCCAGATACATAGTCTATCAATGGTAGGATATGTTAACACAATGTTGAATGCCTACTTGGAAGCTGAGCATATAGGACTTAATTATTTCTTGATTAATTATTAAGTCAGTAGCACCATAAAAGCAGAGACTTGCTTAATTCCCAGAATGGTCTTTGAAGTCCTTATAAAGTACTCTTAAAAAAAAGTGAAGATTGTAAAATAGAAACATCAGTGAGAGCAGAATAAATCAGACTAAAAAATGAAAACCTCTTCTCCTTTGGTTATTAAGATAGTGGCAGCTTGAGTTTTTCATGTTTTTCATTTATACAGGACTAAGCTGATGCTTGGGGTGTCAGTCTCTTAGGGAAGAAGGCAATTCTAAGAGGTCTTTATTCATTCATTCTGTGAGCTAGGCTTGCTACCATTCACTAAAGCCTTTTTAAAAATGTACTTCATTTTGTCTTTTCCTTTTATTCTTAGGTGAGCACCAACACAGTGCCATAGACTGGACATGGAAATTGAGCTGGAATTTGAAACATTAACCTGAAGGACAAAGACTGGAGAACTATAGGAGAACTATAGAACTAATGGGTGTATATCCCATTTATTATCAAGAACTCTTTCCTTCTTGAAGAACATGAAACTTAAATTTTTGAAAGAAGTTTTTTTTACCTCGAAAAGGCTGAGACAGGATGGTTGAGGAAGATAAAGAGAAACTAGATGAAATAATAGGAGCAACTTATCATAGGCCCTGTTTAGAATTAGAACATTAATAAACTCTTTGTTGCATAAGATTATATAGTTACATTTGCTACTCTTCTATCCCCTCCCTAATTTTTCCTACCATCTTCTGTAATAATCTTCTGTCTGACTCCCTAATCTTTCTCTATCATCATCCCAGACCAGAATACTCTGTACTTTCCTGCCTCCATATCTTTGCTCATATTGTTTCCTGTCCCTGGAATGCCCCTTTCTCTTTCTCTGCATGTGGAATTTATTCTTTAAAAGTCCAACTCAAATATCACCTCCTCCATAAAGCCTTTCTGATTGCACTTGCTGATAATGATCTCCCTTGGACATCACAATAGCACATTTGTAAAGAGGAAAAGGACTTCTTACTGCTTCCATTCAAGTCTAAATCTGATGCCTCATTGTGGAAGCAAACTTGGATTCAGGAAAGTTATGACAGTGGAGAATAAGATTAAAGATTCTACCAGGTTAGAAAAGCTTTGAGCATGGCCCTGATCTGACTGGATGTCTGATGTTCAGGGACCGGCTTAGATAAGCTCAGAGAAGGCCATCACTAGGCTGGCCATGGGGTGATGAATTTTTCAGCCATAGCAATTATCAAATATCATCTATTAAGTTACAGACAGGTTGTGAGTTGTGTTGATGAAGGGAGGACTGCTCCAGTAAAATTACAGGTCCTTGAAATGTTGAAGTATTAATGAAGGGCTGTCACTGTGGCATAATCTGCCTATTTGTCATGGCACACTATAGGAAACCTGTGGTTATAGGAGCTTCTGTGCTTGAAACAGCACAAAAAATTTTCCCAGTTGAACAGGAAGGGAGAAACACAGAAGTATTGGAAAGTAGGGAGAGACAGAAACCTGAAAACAACAATATGAGATAGTGGCTGGGCGGTCCATCATATCAGAAAATGTAGTGACAAGCCGTGGAGGAGGTGATGGAGTGTGTCTGACAAATTCCATTGAACTAATCATTCTTGTGATGCATAGTGGCTTGCATGATTGGAGGACATAGGACACAACTATTTCTGATGACCTGAAAAAGACTATCACACAGAAGACAATGGAAAGGTGTATGCAGATGTGAGCAGGCTATAGAATGTGACCAATAAGGAATGAGTGCCTAGGGCTCTGGACTTTGGAAGAATCTAAGAGTTAATTCTGAGCCAAGAAAGCATTAGTGAATCTGTGTTCTGCAAATGGGCATTGAGGTGGAGGCAAGGATACTGTGTGGTTTGGCTGACTTAATGCTTTATCTAAGGTTAGCGAGTTCAGAGCAGTTACCCATAGAACCAACCATAAGGGCCATGCTGTCAGACATCTTCTGAGAGAGCTGCATGTGGAAGGGAGAAGTTACCAGTTTCTATGGTCAATAACCAGTTGTCTACAGGATTAACTAGTGCCCAGACTTCCAGGGATTAGTGTGAAGTCACCAGGGTAATGTTCACTGGGCGAGGAAGAAGTTTTTACTCAGAGGCCAAAGCTCTCTATCTCAGTGGGACAGTGATGTGCTGGAGCCAGCTCATAATCAGCTCATGGTAGCAATCATTTAATTTTTAGGGTGAACATTTTTATTTCAGAAAAAAGCAAATGCTCCAAATTAGGACTTGAGTTACTATATTGTTGATTGTCTAAATTTAAGAAAGTGATGGAGAAAATGTTAATAAATCACATTAAACTTAAAAATGTGCATCATGAGCATTCTTCCCCCCCACAGCTAGTTGTTATTAATTTACTATCATGCCTTTGACAATGGGCACTCTAGGGGGAAAATGAGTGCCAGGCATTATTGTTCATATGTCTCAATAAGAGGGTAGAAGGTGTAGAACTCTTTCACAGAGTAGAGACAATTCTGTTCAGTTGTTTTTCATTCACATCTGACTCTTCATGACCCCATTTGGGGTTTTCTTGGCAAAGATCCTGGAATGGTTTGCTATTTCCTTCTCCAGCTCATTTTACAGATGAGGAAACTGAGGCAAATGGGGTTAAGTGACTCGCCCAGGATAACACAGCTGGTTAGTGTCTGGGACTAGATTTGGACTCAGGAAGATGAGTCTTTCTGACTCCAGGCCCAGCAATCTATCTATTGTGCCACCTAGCTGCCCCACATTAGAGATAATAATGATTAGCTAGTCAGTGATTTGTCTAGCAGATCTAGAGTTTTATGAACTCCAGATCATGGAATCATAGGAGCATAGATTTGGAGCTGGAAGGGACCTTTGATGGCATCCTATTCAATCATCTCATTTTACAGTTAAAGGAAGTAAAGGCCAGGAGAGGTTGGGTTATGTGACCATGGTCATCAGCTAGTGGGTCAGTATTGAGATTTGAACCTTGAAGCTCCAAACCTTGAATCTCTGAGCTGTAAGTCTCTCATCATTTATATAAGGGCGTTATGTTTTCATGCATAAGGATTGAAATGACACATGCAAATCCTGCTTTTTTGCATTCACTGGCTATTAAGTCTAAATAAATTTTGTTTTCACTTTTAACTACAAGCATTGCCCCAACACAATGCTTCCCTATCCCTACAGTTATGTTTTTCTTAAATTGACAGGTGAAAGGCAAAGAATTACAGAACGTCAAAAGCAGAAAGGAAGTTACCAGCTATTACCACATGGTTCACGGATTCTTTGAGTCATGGATACTTTTGGTAGTCTGGCAAAACATAGATCCCTTCTCAGAGTACTGTTTTTAAATAAAATCAGATTTTTTAAAAAAATTAAATAGAAAATTAAATTAAATAAAGAGGATGACAAAGGAAATAAATTCTATTAAAATACAGTTATTTCTCTCTATCTCTATCTATTTATCAATCAATGTATCTATCATCTTGTCTGTCTATCTAAACAACTTTATAGGCCCCAGTTAAGTACTGTCTACTCCCACATTTTAAAGATAAGAGAATTGGCCAGGAGCTTCGAAAGCCACAATGGAAAAACACAGAGCCTTGTCATGGTCTGGGTCAGATCTCTCTTTTTTCATGGAGATTGTTATTTGGAGACTGTCTTAATATGTCTGAAAACTATAGAAAGTAAAACCCTCCCTGGAAACAGAGTAAATGACCCTAAGGCAGCTTGCCCAGTAGGTGATCTCTCCTTGGCTGGTTTGCTCATCAGGTTTTCTAGCTCTTCCCAATCAATCAGCAATCCCAGGGGGCTCTTACAGGGTTTTGATGCTACATCAATCACATAAATTGGCCTTTAGGTATTTGGGCCAAGTCTATCCCTCTTCATATGTGATGATTCTGAACTCTAAGATAGTAACCATTTTAGAAAGTTCTGGGCAACTAACCAGTTAAATTTAAGATAAAATTAGAGTTGTTTGTGTATGTATAGTCATACCTAGTCTTCAGGTATTAAAGCAGATTTTGTGTTACTTAAATGGCTATTAGGATAATGCTCTCAAGTAAGTATAACATTTTAACCTCTTTCAATGAGATTTTACGATCAATTCAGTTTATCCTATTGGGCTTTCCAATCTTTGAATGTAGGTCACCTATATTGAAAGTTATCCATGTGTAAGCTGAGGTCTAAAGCTTGACCACATCTTTTGAGTGGAGTAAATGTATATCACCTCAGACACTTATTAGCTGTGTGACCCTGGTAAAGGCAAGTGACTTTTTTCAGCCTTGGTTTCTTCTTTTTTTTTTCTTTTTTTCAGTGAGGCAATTGGGGTAAAGTGACTTGCCCAAGGTCACCAGCTAGTACGGGTCAAGTGTTTAGTCTGAGGCCGGATTTGAACTCAGGTCCTCCTGACTTCAGGGCCGGTGCTCTATCCACTGCGCCGCCCAGCTGCCCCAGCTTGGGTTTCCTCTTGTGGATAATAATAACACCTACCTTACAGGGTTGTTGTAAAGACCGAAGGAGATAACACT
Organism: Phascolarctos cinereus; assembly: GCF_003287225.1. Taxonomy (NCBI): domain Eukaryota; kingdom Metazoa; phylum Chordata; class Mammalia; order Diprotodontia; family Phascolarctidae; genus Phascolarctos; species Phascolarctos cinereus. Next base: position 94,821,794 of record NW_027556098.1, read on the forward strand.
TAGCGTCTTCTGTACACCTTAGTGTTCTATGAATGCTAGATATTATTGTTGCTGTCATTCATTTAGATTTTAGAATGCCACCGAAAATTAAAGGCAGCATGAGGACAAAGGCCTGGCGTTAGAAACAGGAAAAGCTCAGTTTATCCTGCCCTTGACAATGTCAAGCATCCTTCCCTTTACTGCCAATCAGAGAAGCACAAGGTTTCAGAGGAAAGCACCCTAGCAGCAGCTCTGGCATCAAACTGAAAGGCGAGGTGTTCTCGTAGTTGGGTCATGAATGGCATCTTCCCAGCTTTGCTCTTCTTTCCAAGATGAGTTTGAGAAGTAGATATGGCTGCTGAGAAAGCTCTGTCCAGTCCTAGGAAATAGCTAATGGTCCATGGGAAGGGTTCTTGATGCAAACCCAGGAATTTTAGTTTCTGACACCAGCGGGTGCAGGAGAGAAAAGGATACATGGAGGGGATCAGGTTGTAAGCAAAGCACAGTGTTCATTAGCAATACTCACAAGTTGTGGAGTCATAGGAACACGGCAGTAGGGTCTTTGGACCTGGGCTAAAGTGCTGACTGGCAGAAAGGTTCCTACTATATTTCTTGTTTTATCTAGGTCAACTAAAACCTTGGGTTTCTCTGAGGAAGACCAGTTGTTGTTCATCCTTCATTCTCAAAGAGGACCAATGACCTTAGGAGGGTGATGTCTTGATTTGCAAGTGAATTGGATTTAAGTGAGGCAGAGCTATGCAAGGTCCCCACTCTCTCCTCCAGAGTCAACTGAGTCCAGTGACAAGACATAGGTCAGGACAACTGGTGATGGCCTGGATGCAGTCTGGGGCAGAAGTAGGCATTCCTATTCCTAACCCTTTTTAATTCAATTCAATAAATGTTTATTAAGCCCTTAAAATTTGTAAGGCACTATGCTGAGAACGTAATACATTAAAAAAAAATAGCCCCTGCCTTCAAGGATCTTATATTCTACTGGATGGTGGTGGGGAGAAGACAATCCACTAAGAAATTTGAGGAAGGGAAGAACATTGGCAACTAAGTGATGGGGAAAAGCACCTAAAGTGAACTTTTAAGGAGAATAAAGACTCTTTTCTTTTTTTGTGAGGCAATTGGGGTTAAATGACCTGCCCAGAGTCACACAGCTAGTGAGTGTTATGTGTCCGAGGACAGTTTTGAACTCAGGTACTCCAGAATCCAGGGCTGGTGCTCTATCCACTGAGCCACCTAGCTGCCCCAAGAATAAAGATTCTAAGAGTCAAAGATGAGAAGGGAGGGCCTTGCAAGCTTGGAAGACAGTTCATGCAAATATGTGGAGATGGTGATGTAATTCAAATGAGGGGAGCGTCTAGAAGTCCAGGTGGGCTAGAACTAAGAGTATATGAAGAGGAATAAAGCAAGATAAAATAGAAAATGTAGATTCTAGGCAGTTAGTGGAGGGCCTCAAATGCCAGGCTGAAAATTTACATTTTATACTAGAGATAATGGGAAGGCACTGAAGTTTTTTAAATAGGAGAGTAACATAATCAAATCTGTGCTTTGGGGAAATTATTTTGACAAATATGTGCAGGATTAATTGGAGAGGGGAGAGACTAGAAACAAGAAGACTGGTTAGGAGCCAGTTACAGGCAGTTAAGTGGCACAGTGGATAGAATGTGGTGCTTGGAGTCAAGAAGACCTGAGTTCAACTCGTGCATCTGATGTTTACTGCATACTACCTGCATGAATCTGAGCAAGTCATTTCACTTCTGTTTGCTTCAGTTTCTTCAACTGTAAAATGGTGTAGCACCTTTCTACCAGGGCTATTGTGAGGGCCAAATGAGATAATATTTTCTAGCATTTTGCAGTGTCTGGCATATAGTAAGCCCCATATATGTGTGTGTGTGTGTGTGTGTGTGTGTGTGTGTGTGTATGTATGTATATGTATATGTATAGATACATACATGGTTGTTTGCATGTTATCTCCCCTATTAGAATGTGACCTCCTCAAGGTCAGTGACTTTTTGCCTTCCTTTGTCTTCCCAGCACTTAGCACAGTGACTCTACATAGTCAGCGCTTAATAAATGTTTGCTGACTGACCAACTGACTGACTAATTGGAGACAGAGTCAACAAGGTTTGGCAGCCCTCTCTTGAATCAACTCTCTCTGAGTTGTCCTGAGGGCCTAGAAGTTTTCACCTAAATTTGTCTGCCCAGCATCTTCTGACAGCAAGGAAAATTACACTTGGGTTCTTTCCAAGTAGCTGTAGCCGATCTGTGAATGGATAGCATGCTTATTAGAAACCAGAGCCACACTGACTGCCTTTTAAAATGAGAGTTCCCAATTTTTTTTCGAATCTTATTTTATCTCCCTTGCATTGATTCTGTGATAGCATCTCTCCGAGGTCACCATCCAGGCTGCCAGGTTTTTTTATCCCACTTCCCTGACTCATCTCACCAGCCTTATGGAGAGATTCTTGGCTATCTCGGCAATCATCAGGGATAAACAACCCTGGCCTTAATCCTCTTAAAATAAAGTTTCTCTTATCTGTGGCTGTAAGCAAAGATCTTCCATGAAAGGCACCGCTAGAAATAGGCCACCATGAGCCCACTGCTTAGACTTTTCCTTCCTTGAATGCCTGAACTCTCTGTGACCCTCATAAGCAACTCCAGGATGGCTTTGCTAGTTTTCTCCTCATCTGATGGGCTGGAAGCCCATCTCCTCCATAAGTAAGTCCTCAATAAACATAGACTTGCTTTACCTTAACTTTTGCCTGTCGCTCAAGCTCCCTTGCTTATATTAACAACCATATCCTAGATAGATTTAATCAAAGCTTTTCTTTTCTTTTTCTTTCTTTTTAAAATCAGCATAGGTAAGAACAGTCTATCATTTCTTCATTCATCCACTTTGCAATACAATGACATTCTATGTCATTTGAAGCGATAATAATTTGGGTTGATGGTTTTCTTGGATAAGTCTCATAGCTCCTGAAAAATGCCTAAGAAAACTAAAGAAAGTTGTGTCATTGCTATCAAAAGCATACGTATTTTCTGGGAGGAAAACTACCTTATGATACATCAATGTATTACTCTTCATATGAAAAAATGAATGACACTAGGGACTATCACTATGAAGTCTAGCACTTTGAATCATTTTTATTAGTCAATCAATAAGCATTTATTAAGCATCTTTAGGAAACCCTTCCCACCCCCTCTTAATTCTGGTGTCTTCCCTCTGTTGACTTTTAGTTATTTCCAGTCAGATTCATCTCTTTGTGACCCCTTTTGGGGTTTTCTTGGCAAATATATCAGAGTGGTTTGCCATTTCTTTCTCTAGCTCATTTTACAGATGAGGGAACTGAGGCAAACAGGGTTAAGTGACTTGCCCAGGGTCAAATAGGCAATAACTACTTGAATCTAGATTTGAACTAAGGTCTTCCTGACTTCATGCCCAACACTCTATTCGCTGTGCTGCCCAGTTTCCCACCCCTCTATTGATTTTTGCCTTTTATGCATAGCTTGTCTGTACATACTTGTCTGCTTGTTGTATCTTTCATTAGATTGTAAGCTTCTTGAGGTAGGGACCATTTTTTGCCTCCTTTAGTATCCCCAGCACTTAGCACAGTGCGCGGCACGTTAGTAGACACTTAATAAATGCTTATTGACTAAATGAACAATCTATTGTGTTCCAGACCCTTGAGATTTAAAATAATAATAATAATGATAACAAGACAATTCCCTACCCTCAAAGGAGCTTGTATGTATGTATAAGTGTAGTGTACATATGTGTGTGTGTGTGTATATATATATATACATACACACACACACACACACACACACACACATATATATATGTATGTATGCATATATATGCCCATTCTCTGTCTCTGTCTCTGTTTTTGTCTTTGAAATCTATGTTAATTGAGGCCTTAATTATAGAGGATAAAACCAGCAAAGCCATTTTGCGGTTACTTATGAGAGTAACAGAGCAGCTCTCCCTCTCTCTCCATACACACACACACACACACACACACACACACACACACACTATACATACATATATATATATATATATAATATATATATATATTATATAATGTGACTGTGTATATGTACATGTATGTATACATTTGCATATATACATATGTATATATTTATATATACAAAATAAATACAAGGTAATTTGAGGGAAAATGTGTTAGCAGCCTTGGGGGAAGGGGTATTTTTCAGGTATTCATAGATTCAGACATGGAAGGAACCTTCAAAGTCGTCGGGTCCAACCAACTCATTTACAGATGATGCAACAGAGACTCAGAAATTTCAGATGACTTGCCTAATGTCATACAGGGAGTAAGTGGCAGAGCTGGGATTTGAACCCCAATCCTCTCTTTTGAAATCCACTCTGCTTGCAAATTACACTATATTCCCTCTGATATTCCCTTTGGTGAGGCAAGGCACACATTCAAAGACTGCTGACTGGAATTATGGGTACAGCCTCTGGCTGTTGAAGAGAATAAAGCTAACTGATCCAAGAAAGGATGGAATACATGTTATTGGCTTAAGTGGCATCCAACCCACTGGATATGAAGAAAACCTTTAGATGTCAAAAGAAGAGATTGTGACAAAATGATTTTAATATCAACTTCAAATGCAGACATGACAAGAATGTTGAGTTTGTTGTTTCTAGAAGTGTGCACCATCTGGTTGTTTCAAGGTCATTCTTTGATGACTTGTTATAAAAATGATGTAATTTTCAAAAGGAAAGAGCAGCTAGGTGGTGCAGTGGATAGAGTGCTGGGACTGAGGTTAGGAAAACTCATCTTCTTGAGTTCGAATCTGGCCTCAGACACTTAGTAGTAGTGTGACCCTGGACAAGTCACATAACCTTGTTTGCCTCAGTTTTCTCATCTGTAAAATGAGCTAGAAAGGGAAATGGCAAGTCATTCTAGTGTCTTTGCCAAGAAAAACCCAAATGGGGTAATGAAGAATTGGACATGACTGAAAAACGACTGAAACTGAACAACAGCAATGCTATTCACTGATTGTTATTAGATAATAATAGATCTACAGTTAGAAGGAACCTCAGAAAATATAAGAATTTAATTTTGCATTATATGTATCTATGGATAGACAGACAGACAGATAGATAGATAGATAGATAGATAGATAGATAGATAGATAGATAGATAGATAGATAGATAAATAGATGGCACAGGGTGGGTTGAAAATGAAGAGGTGATATCTGGAGAGTAAATTAAGGGGTGAGAGAGAATTTTACTGGGAGAAGGAGAAAGGGAGAGATAGAATGGGGTAAATTATCTCACATAAAACAGACAAGAAAAGGCTTTTACAGTGGAGGGGAAACAGGGGAAGATGAGAGGGAATGAGTGAATCTCATTCTCATCGGATTTGGTTTAAAGAGGGAATAACATACACATTCAATTGGGTATGAAAATCTATCTTACCCTACAGGGAAATAGGGGGAGAAGGGGACAAGAGAGCAGGGGGATGATTGCAGGTAGGGCAGATTGGGAGAGGGGGTAATCAGAAGCAAACACTTCTAAGAAGGGACAGGGTCAAAAGGGAGAATAGAATAAATGGGGGGCAGGATAGGGTGAAGGGAAATATACTTAGTTTTTCACAACATGACTACTATGGAAGTGTTTTGCATGACTACACATGTATAACCTGTATCGAGTTGCTTGCCTTCTCAATGAGGGTGGGTGGGGAGGGAGGAAGGGAGAAAATTTGGAACCCAAAGTTTTAAAAACAAATGTTAAAACACTGTTTTCACTTACAACTGGGAAATAAGATATATAGGAAATGGAGTATAGAAATCTATCCTGCCCTGCAGGAAAATTGAAGGAGAAGGGGATAATAGAAGCGGGGGAGAGGTAGAAGGGAGGGCAGATTAGGGAAAGGGGTATTCAGAATGCATGCTATCTTGGGGTGGGGGGAGGGACGAGATGGGGAGAAAATTTGGAACTCAAAATCTTGTAGAAGTGGAAGTGAATGTTGAAAACTAAAAACAAATTAGTTAATAAAAAAAGAATTTAATTTTGCAGATGGAAAACTGAGTATTGTTGTTGTTGTTGTAAAATCTGGAACGGATCTGGAAAAGGTTATTTAGTTTATTTCTCTAGTTCCAGGGAGAACGGCACTTAAAACATCCCTTACCTTAAAAAGTCTTCAGAAAAAAACAATTCAGTAACCTGTCTTAATGGCACATTCCGGTGTCTCATAATCTTTGATGGTAGAAATTCTTCCTTATCTTTGCCCAAACTCTGCTTACAACTTGATTTGATTTTAGACTCATGGTCTCCATGACTCAAACTTTCTTTATGGAGTTGAAGATGTTAAATGAGAAAGGAGAGTACAGCAAACTGTGACTTTGATTCAATAATTTATCCCATTTCCCTCAAATTATTTGCAACTAATGGTTTTCAAGATCAGGTTAATAAGAAGTGGGAGAAGGTCATAGGATCACAGATTTAGAGAAGGAAAGGACCTTAGAGGTTTTCTATCCCAACCTCCTCATTTTACAGCTAAGGAATCTGAAGTCAAGGAATATTAACCTTAAGTTACTTGCCCAAGGTTATATAAGTAGTAGTAGAAGAGCTATGAATTGGACCCAGGACCTCTGATTTCAAATCCAGGATTCTTTCTGCTACAGTATGAAATAGGTGACATTTTGATGTTATGAAGAAGACTGAACTGGAGGTCCCAGTCTGAAATTCAAATATTTATGTTTTCCCATATCCAATTAACAAATATTTATTAAGCACCTACTGTGTTTAAGATACTATGCCTTGTAGCTTGCAGTTGAGTTGTTAACTCCCTAATGTAAGGGATAGCTGTCATTTCATTGATCTTTTATCTCCTCCCAATACCATTTAGCCCAACCAATGTGGGCAATGCCAGTGTCCCTTAAGAAGGATTTAAGTTTTTAATAATAATTAGTCTTTATGCAGCTCTTTAAAGTTTGTTAAAATGCTTTTTTATAGGTAATTTCACTTAAGCATCAAAATCCCTGTGAGATAGGGCCTACAATTTTTATTAACTTAGTTTTACAGATGAGGAAATGAGGCTCAGAATATATGAATAATTTACTCATGGTCATGTTGTTACCAAATATATTAGAGGCAGGATGTAAACCCAGCTTCTGCCAAACTGCTTTCTAGTTTTCCTAGCAATTTTTGTTCTTCCCCAACAAGTTAAATCCTTGGGTTAAAAAAATAAAAACAACACTAGATTAATAGGGTCATTTGCTAATGTGTATTGTGCACCTTATCTATTCCAGTGATCCATCATTCTATTTCTTAGCCAATACCAGCTCATTTTGGTGATGTCTATTTTGTAATACAGTTTGAAATCTGGAACTGATTGGCTGCCTTCCTTAATATTTTTTCTTCATTTATTCCCTTGCTATTGTCGACCTTTTGTTCTTCCTGATGAATTTTGTCACTGTTTTTTCCTAGATCTATAAAATAATTCTTGGTGGTTTGATTGTTATAGAACTGAATAAGTAAATTAACTTAGGTAGAACTGTCATTTTTATTATATTGCTTTTGCCTACCCATGAGCAATTAACATTTCTCCACTTGTGAAGATATGTCTTAATTTGTATGAAAAGTATTTGTCATTGTCTTCATATAATCCCTGGATTTGTCTTGGCAGGTAGATTCCCAAGTATTTTATATTATCTGCAGTTATATTAAATGGAATTTCTCTTTCTATCTCTTCCTGCTGGGTTTTATCGGTAGTATATAAAAATGTTGATGATTTATATGGATTTATTTCACATTTTGCAACTTTGCTGAAATTGCTAATTGTTTCAACTAGTTTTTTAGTTGATTCTCTAAGGTTCTCTATATCATCATCTACAAAGAGCAATAATTTTATTTCCTCATTGCTTATTCCAGTTCCTTTGGGTTTTTTTCTTGTTTTATTGCTATAGCTAGCATTTCTAGTGCAAAGATGAATTATAATCGTGATAATAGACATCCTTGCTTCATCCCTGACCTTACTGGGAAGGATTCAAGTTTATCTCTGTTACAGATAATACTTGCTTTTGGTTTTAGGTAGATACTACTTAACATTTTAAGAAAGACTCCATTAACTATGCCTAAAGGGCAACCAAACTTTGATCCAGCAATACCACTACTAGGGCTATATCCTAAAGAGATCATAAAAAAGGGAAAAGGACCTACATGTACAAAAATATTTATAGCAGTTCTTTTTTGTGGTGGCAAATAGAAATTGAGGGGATTTCATCAATTGGGAAATGGCTGAATGATCTGTGGTATATGAATGTAATGAAATTCTGTTGTGAAGTAAAATGAGGATCAGGTGGATTTCAGAAAAACCTGGAAAAACTTACATGAATTGGTACAAAGTGAAATGAGCAGAACCCAGGAATATTATACGCAGTAATAGCAACACTGTGTGATGATCAGCTATGAATGGCTTAGCTCTTATCAGCAATACAATGATCCAAGACAATCACAAAAGACTCATGATGGAAAATGCTATCCACAGCCAGAGAAAGAACTGATAAAGTGAGAAAGCAGACCAAAGCATACTATTTTCACTTCATTTTTTTCTGTGTGTTTTTTTTTCCCTTTTGGTCTGTTTCTTCTTTTATAACTGTATAACTGTGACTGATATGGAAATATGTTTTGCATGATTTATATATATATATATATATATATACACATATATATATACATATATATGTGTGTGTGTATATATACATATATATATATATATATATAAAACTTATTTTTAATTTCTGAGTATTTTAGGAAGGGGGGGTGAGGGAGGAAGGGACAAAAATTTGGAACTCAAAATTTTGTGAAAATGAATGCTAAAAATTGTCTTTACATATAACTGGAAAAATAAAATACTCTAAAAACATTTAAAAAAGGAAGGAAAGGCTCCATTGATTCCTGAATTTTCTAGTATTTTTTTTAAAAAGGAATGAGTGTTGCATTTTGTTAAAGGCTTTTTCTGCATCTATTGATATGAACATATGATTTAAAAAAAACCATTTTTATTTAAAATTTTGAGTTCCAAATTATATCCCTCTCCCCAAGAACAGTAAACAATTGTATATGGGTCATACATGTGTGATTGTGTAAAACATTTCTATTTTAGTCATTTTTTGTAAGAGAAAGAAAGTGAAAATGGCACACTTCAGTCTGTACTCAATCAATATCAGTTCTTTCTCTGAAAACGGGTATTGTGCTTTGTCATTAGTCCTTTGAAGTTGTCTTAGATCATTGTATTGCTGAATAAGTCATTCACAGTCCTTCATCAAACAGTATTGCTGTTACTGCATACAACGTTCTCCTGCTTCTGTTCACTCTTCTATGCATCAGTTCATGTATGTATTTCCAGGTTTTTTTCTGAAATCATCCTGCTTGTCATTTCTTACAGCATAATAATATTCTATTACAATCATATGCCACAGCTTGTTTAACCATTCCTCAGTTAATGGGCTTCCCTTTGATTTCCAATTCTTAGCCACCACAAAAAAGAGCTGCTGTAAATATATTTGTACAAATAGGTCCTTTTCCTTTTTTTGGATGTCTTTGGGATATGGACCTAGCAGTGGCATTGCTGAATCAAATGATATGCACAGTTTCATAGCCCTTTGGGCATAGTTCCAAATTGTCCTCCAGAATGATTGGATCAGTCCACAACTCCATCAATAGTGCATTAGTGCCCCACTTTTCTCACCTCCCTTCGAACATCGAACATTTTCCTTTTTTGTCATATTAGCCACTCTGATAGGTGTGAGGTGATAACTCATAGTTATTTTAGTTTGCATTTCTCTGATCAATAGTGATTTAGAGCATTTTTTTATTTCACGGTCAATTTTTGTGAAGGTCATACATGAGAAAAAGGTATATTCTTTTCTATTCCCATTCAATTTTCTCCAGAGGTCTATCATATCTAAATTTTATAAGATTCTATTCCTCTCTTTGACTTCTTTATTTATTTTATTGCTAGATTTATTTAGCTTTGAGAGGGGAAAGTTGAGGTCCCCCACTAGTATAGTTTTACTATTTTCTCTTGTAATTTGTAAAACTTTTCCTTCAAGAACTTGGATGCTATGTCATTTGATGCATATATGTTTACTATTGATATTACTTCATTGTCTATGGTTCCTTTTAGTAAGATATAGTTTCCTTACTTAATCCATTTACTTAGGTCTATTTTTGCTTTTGCTTTGTCTGAGATAGTGATTGCTACCACTGCCTTTTTTTACTTCAGCTGAAGCATAATGGATTCTGCTCCAGTCTCTTATTTTAACTCTGTATATGTGTCTATTTCAAGTGTGTTTTTTTAAAAACAACATAATGTTGAATTCTGGTTTGTAATCCATCCAGCAATTTGCTTCCATTTTATGAGTGATCTCATCCCATTCACATTCATAGGGATGATTACTCACTGTGCATTTACCTCCATCTTCTTTCCTTCCTTCCTTCCTTCCTTCCTTCCTTCCTTCCTTCCTTCCTTCCTTCCTTCCTTCCCTCTTTCTTTCTCTTTCTTTCTTTCTTTCTTTCTTTCTTTCTTTCTTTCTTTCTTCTTTCTTTCTTTCTTTCTTTCTTTCTTTCTCTCTGTCTCTTCTTCTTCTCCTTCTTCTTCTTCTTCTTTTCTTCTTCTTCTTCTTCTCCTCCTCCTTCTTCTTCTCTTCTTCTTCTTCTTCTTCTTCTTCTTCTTCTTCTTCTTCTTCTCCTTCTTCTTCTCTCTATTTATCTTGTTTCTCCTCTAGAATCTGTTTTGTTTCTGACCACTGCTTTCTTTTATCTGCCCTCCCTTTTATCACCCTTCACTTTTCCTGAGAAAGACGTTTTCAGATATGTGAAGCCAGGTCGAGTGTAGGAGGAAAAAGCATAGATCAGCATGTAGACAAGGACATGGGGAGAGTATGACTAGAAGGTAGAAAAGGATACAGAAACAGGTGGGAAGTTGCCTGAGACAAACTTTGCCAACATCAGATTTTTGCCTAGGCTTGGCTCTACATTCAAAGACAGGTGTGATTCAGTGGAAGAGCACTGACTCTGAGGACATTGGCCTTATGTTCACACACCTTCTCTGAGGCTTACTATCTATGTGACATTTATCAAGTAATTTAATCTTCCAGGAGCCTCAGTTTCTTCATCTGTAAAATGAAGGGATTGGACTAGTTGGTCCCTGACATTTTCTTACAGCTCAGTAACTCTGATCTTATTTCGGTTTTGGGGTTTTTTTTTTGGAGGGGGTGGTAAAAACACCTGGGTTCAAGTCTTTGCTTGATCACTTATTACCTTTGTGGCTTTGGGCAAATTGTTTAACTTCTCTGTAAAGTCAGGAGACTGGATGAATTAACTTCTAAGGTCCTTATCAATTTTCAATCTAGGATGTTGAGGAAGCTCTTTTTCTCTCCAGCTCTTTATTACTCCATCTCATGATTAGCTTCCCCCAAAACTCAGCCTTCTACTATACTGCAGCTGTTTTCAATTTGTAGCTAACCTCTGACCACTTTTATGTTTCCTTTTTTCGTTTCTCATTCATATCTGATGTTTAAATTGAGGTATCTCCCAAGGTTGTCCTTCCCTTCCCTTCCCTTCCCTTCCCTTCCCTTCCCTTCCCTTCCCTTCCCTTCCCTTCCCTTCCTTTCCCTTCCCTTCCCTTCCCTTCCCTTCCCTTCCCTTCCTTCCCTCCCTTCCCTTCCCTTCCCTCCCTTCCCTTCCCTCCCTTCCCTTCCCTTCCCTTCCCTTCCCTTCCCTTCCCTTCCCTTCCCTTCCCTTCCCTTCCTTCCCTTCCCTTCCCTTCCCTTCCCTTCCCTTCCCTTCCCTTCCCTTCCCTTCCCTTCCCTTCCCTTCCCTTCCCTTCCCTTCCCTTCCCTTCCCTTCCCTTCCCTTCTCTCTATATTCTTTCCTTTAATAATCTTATTTTCTTTCACAATTTTAGCTATCACCATTATGTACATTATTTTCAATTCTATATCTCCTGCTGTGGCTTTATCCTTGAGTCGAAGACTCGTATTTTTAAATTTCTGATGAGGTCCAACCAGAATCTCACTTTCAACAAACATAAAACCAAACCTATCATCATTCTCCAGCAATTATATGTAGATAATAATGATCTTTTCACCATTGGATCACACGTAACTTTTTGTTTACACTATGTTTTAGTGTATTTATTACATATTAAGAAATAACATGACATAATAGATAGGGAACCAATCAAACCTGGAGTCCAGAGGATCCGTGTTCAAATTCTTTCTCTGACATTTACTCTCTGTGTGACCATGGGCAAATCATTTAACCTCTTTGTCTATAATATTAAAGGGTTGGACTTGATGGCCCCTAAGGTATAAATATAATCTATAATCTTATGTATTATGTTGTATTGACATACTTTTTGTGTATGTCATCACTTATACTATAAGCAATACAAGGGCTATGTCTTATCTTGACTTTTTACTTTTACTAGCAGCTAGCACAGTGCTAACATGTGGTAGGTCTTCAATAAACGTCTGTCAAATTAGATTGAATAGGCTTTTGTGGGCTATACCCAGAGCTTAACCTTCATTTAAAACATAATTTTTATCGTAGAAGATATGAGTTACACAATATGACTTTCAAAATACAACCTATTTCTAAATTGGGGATTGCCTGCAATTCCGTTATGCATGGTTCAATTTGTCCATTTGGTAACCACAGTAATTGTGCAGAATTCTGAGTTCCTAAGGATTACAGGGAGTGGAATGAATGACTTCATCATGGGATCATGGGATCTTAGTACAGAAACCACAAAAATAAAAAGAAACAAAAACTAATCAAATTGGGTGGAAAATATTCTCATCAAGAGCCAAAGGACAGCAGTTCTTCAAGTCTACAGTTCACCATTAGATCTTACTACAATGCTTTTCACCTACTAACCGTTTGTTTCTTTTTTCATTTATTCACCCATCTATTCATTGTCTCAACCTGAATTTTCAATAGCCAAGGTTCATCTTTAACCATTTCAGAAATCACACATTCTATATATCACCAAACTAAGAGTGTTATGTCCAGAGAACCGTTTCTTTTCGGGGGGGGGTGTAAGTTTATTATCATGTAGATTTTTAAAAATATATATTATTTATTTATTTTAAAACTTTTTAAAATTTGAGTTTCAAATTCTCTCCCTCTCTGACCGCCCTCCCTCACTCACTGAGAAGGCAAGCAATATGATATCCATTATACATATAAAATCATGCAAAACATATTTTGCCAAAAAAAAAGAAAAAAAGTAAGAAAACTTTATTTCAATTGCACTCAAAAAACATCAGTTCTCTCTTTCTGGAAGCTGACAGCATTTTTCATAGTGAGTCCTTTGGAATTGTCTCTGATCACTGTGTTTGTCACAGTAGCCAAGTCTTCTCACTTCATTTTGCATCAGTCATATAGGTCTTGCCATGTTTTATTCTGAATCTCTGCCCCCCCCATCATTTATTACTATCAACAATCATATGCTACAACTTGTTCAGCCATTTCCCAATTGATGAGCATCCTCTCAACTTCCAATAATTTGCCACCACAAAATGAGCTGATATAAACATTTTTGTACACATAGGTCCTTTGCCTTTTTCACTGATCTCTTTTGGATACAGAATTAGCAGTGGTATTATTAGATCAAAGAATATGCACAGTTTTTAGCCCTTTGGAAATAATTCAAAATTATTCTCCAGAATGGTTGGACTAGTTCATTACTTCACCAACAGCTCATTTATATTCCTATTTCCCCTCATCCCTAGCATTTATCATTTCTGATAGGTGTGAAATGGTACCTGAGTTGTTTTCATTTGAATTTCTTTCTTTTTTTTTGGCTAGGCAATGGGGTTAAGTGACTTGCCCAGGGTCACACAGTTAGTAAGTGTTATGTGTCTGAGACTGGATTTGAACTCAGGTCCTCTTGACTTCAGGGCTGGTGCTCTAACCATTGCCCCACCTAGCTGCCCCTTAACTTGCATTTCTTTAATCAATAGTTATTTAGAGCATTTTTATATGACTATAGATAGCTTTGATTTGTTCTGAAAACTGCCTTGTTGTTCAGTTGTTTCAGTTTTATCTGACTCTGTGATCTCATTTGCAATTTTCTTGGCAAATATAATGAAGTGGTTTGTATTCCTTCTCCAGCTCATTTTGCAGATGAGGAAACTGAGTTAAGTGACTTGTTCAGGGTCACATAGATAGTAAATGTCTGAGGTCAAATTTGAACTCAGGAAAATGAGTCTGCCTGAGCCCAGGCCCAGCACTCTATCCACTGTGCCACAGAAACTGCCTGTTCATATCCTTCAGCCATTTATCAATTGGGGAATGACTCTTATTTTTATAAATTTGACTGAGTTCTCTATATATTTGAGGAATGAGACCTTTATCAGAGAAACAGAGAAACTTGCTGTAAATTTTTTTTGATATTACTTCATTGTCTATAGTACCTTTTAACAAAATGTCATTTCCCTGATTATCTCTTTTAATTAGATTGATTTTTGCTTTTGCTTTGTCTGAGATCATGTTTACTACCCCTGCCTTTTTTACTTTTGATGAAACAGATTAGATTCTGCCCTGGTTCTTTATTTTAACCCTGTATGTCTTTCTGTTTCAAGTGTGTCTATTGTAAACAATACATTGTTAGATTCTGGTTTCTAGTCTATTCTGCTATCTATTTCTGTTTTAGGGGGAAGCTTATCCCATTCACATTCACCGTTTTGATGACTGTGTATTTCCCTCCGTCCTATTTTCTTCTAAGCTGTTCTCTCTTTTAACTTGTCCCTCCTCAAAAGTCTATTTTGGTCCTAACCACTGCCTCCCTTAATCCGCCCTCCCTTTTATCAACTCCTTCCACTTTCTCTCATTGCCTTTCCTTTCTGTTTCCCTATTGGATAATATAGATTTCTGTACACATTTGAGTATGTATATGTAGTCTTTATTCTTTGAAACAATTCTGATGAGAGTGAGATTCAAGGATTTCCCTCCGCTCCTCTCATTTCCCCCTCTACTATAAAAGTTCTTCTATGTACATTTCTTTTATGTGAGAAAAAATTTCTTCTTTCTACTTTTGCCTCCCCTCTCCTTCCAGTGCATCCATCTTTCTCATTCCTTCCTTTTTTGTTTTTTTTTTAGATCATTCCAACATAATCAACTCATACTCATGTCTTCTACCTAGGTAAAGTCCTTTTTAACTGTCTTAATGATGATAAAGTTCTTAGGAATTACACAAACCATCTTCCTATGTGGGAATGCAAACAATTTAACCTTATTGAAACCCTTATTATTTCTTTCATGTTTACTTTTTTTCTACTTCTCTTGAGTCTTGTGTTTGAATGTCAGATTTTCTATTCAACTTTGGTCCTTTCATCAGGAATGCTTGACAATTCTCTCTTTCATTAAACATCCTTGTGTGACACTGATTGTGGTTCCATCATATTTGAATTGTTTATTTCTGACTGTTTGCAATAATTTCTCCTTGAAGGGACAGGGTCAAAAGAAAGAATGGAATAAATGGGAGGGCAGGATAGGATTGAGGGAAATAGAGTTAGTTTTTCACAACATGTCTACTAAGGAAGTGTTTTGCATAACTGCACATGTACAACCTATATTGAGTTGCTTGCCTTTTCAATGAGGGTGGGTGGGGAGGGAGGAAGGGAGAAAATTTGGAACTCAAAGTTTTAAAAACATGTTTTAAAAAAAATGTTTCCATATGCAACAGGGAAATAAGAAATACAGGAAATGGGGTACAGAAGTCTATCCTGCTCTACAGGAAAATAGAAGGGGAAGGGGATAAGAGAAGGGAGGGGGGGAGAGATAGAAGAGAAGGCAGACCAGGGGAAGGGGTATTCAGAATGCATGCCATCTTGGGGTGGGGGGAGGGGTGAGAAATTTGGAACTCAAAAACTTGTGGAAGTGAATATTGAAAACTAAAAATAAATAAATTTAAAAGCTTAAAAAAATTTCTCCTTGACCTGGGAGTTCTGATATTTGGCTATAATATTCCTTAGAGTTTTCACTTTGAGATCTCTTTCAGGAGGTGATAAGTAGATTCTTTCCATTTTTATTTTACACTCCAGATTTAAGATATTGGGGTAGTTTTCCTTTATGATTTCTTAAAATATGATATCTAAACTCTATTTTTGATCATGGCTTCCTGGTAGTCCAGTAATTCTTAAATATCTCTTCTCAATCTATTTTCTAGGTCAGTTGTTTTTCTAATGAGATAGTTGACATTTTCCTTCTACTTTTTTCTTTATTTTCACTTTGTTTTGTTGTTTCTTGATGTTCATGAAGTCATTAGCTTCCACTTTCCTAATTCTGATTTTTGTGTGTGTGTGTGTGTTTTTTTAGGCAATTGGGGTTAAGTGACTTGCCCAGGGTCACACAGCTAGTGAGTGTCAAGTGTTTGGTCTGAGGCCAGAATTGAACTCAGGTCCTCCTGACTTCAGGGCCAATGCTCTATCCACTGCAACACCTAGCTGCCCCTCCCCCCAATTTTGATTTTCAAGGAATTGTTTTCTTCAGTTAATTTTTGTACCTCCTTTTCCATTTGACCAATTCTGCTTTTTAAGGAGTTGCTCTCTTCAGTGATTTTTTTTTTAAACCGCTAGGTCAAATTTTTAAGGTGTTATTTGCTTCAGAATTCATTTTTAACTCTTTTACCAAGCTAGTAGTTTTCTTTTCATAATTTTCTTGTATCACTCTTATTTATTTCCCTAATTATTCCTCTTCCATTCTTATCTCTTTCTTTAACTCTTCCTGAAATTCTTGTCTAACTAGCATTTTTCTTTGAAACTTTGTTTGTAGCTGTTTTACTTTATTGTCTTTTTTCTGATTTTGTATCTTGCTCTTCCCAGTACTGTAAAAGCTTTTTATGGTAGTTATTTTATTGTTTGCTCATTTTTGTGATAGCCTATTTCTTGACTTTCAACTTTATGTTTAAGTTGTGCTCTGTTCACCTGCACTTGGTAAGCACTGTCACAAGCTTCAGGCTTTTTTGCTGCTGTTTTCAGAGCTAGTTCTGGGAATTTGAAAGCTTTTGATCCTCCAAGGTGGTGTGATCTAGGTAGAGGAGTGCTCACCATATTCCTGGTCTCATCTCCAGTCTTTACCCAGGAAGCCCCCCCCCCCTTCCCTGTAGCCACAAGTACTAGCACATCTCTTGGTCCTGGAGCTGTGACTAGGGCTCCTACTCCCTTGTGACCAATCACAAATGCCTCTCTATAACTTGGAACTTCAACCCCAGAACTGTGTATGGGCAATAGAGTTTCTAATCAGTGACAGCTGGAGGCAGTGCCAGCAATAGGTCCCCTATAATCTCTTTCTAGCCAGTTGTCTGAATTCCTTACCATCCCTGGGTTGAGAGCTTCAGAAGCTACTGTTACTGCTACTGTGGCTGCTGGTGCTGCCTCCACCAGCGTGTGCTCCCATAGGCTTCTGCTCTAGTGTCACAGACCTCTCCTATGGATCTCCTAAGTTTTCTTAGATTGGAAAAAATATCTCACCCTGATCTTTTGTTGGCTTTGGCTCCTCCAAAATTTGATTTGAAGTGTTATTTTAAGGTTATTTGTAGGGGAATATTGAAGGAGTTCAGCTGGGATGCAGCCTTTAATCTGCTATTTTGTCCATTTCCTTTTTATTTTATTTTATATTTTGACTAAGTCTTCTTTCAACTGGGCAGCCTGGTGGTCTCCTACTCCTTGGTGTTACAATATTGGTGCCAGACATAATGTATGCAATTGATTTAAGCCACTGCAGAATTCCTGAGCTCAAATCCAACCTCAGCCTCATGAAGGGCAGGGATAACAGGTGTGCACCAGTATCATTTACTTCAAAAAGACTAGGGATTTGAATTACTCTTGCCCTACCAGGATCCTTATTCACTTCTTATAGTACAACAAAACTAAGTGAGTGAAAATATGTAATAGGTTCACTGTGAGGGTTCCCTCTAAGCATTTTGGGCAGATTACAGACTTGAGGTATCCATCAGAAGTAATGAAGGGATAACAGAAAAAGGGAATTTAATACCACTTTAATTCATGACACAGTTTGTATCAGAGTACTCTCTGGTCAGAACATCAGAAAGATCTTGCTAGCCTCTTAGAGCAAAAATAAAATGTAAGAGAATTATATACAATGTAAGAAAAGGCTCCCTTTGATCTAACACTAGGTTAGAAAGACTTCCTTCTGAGATAGAAAGGAAAGGGTGAATAGTTCTTAGCAGAGAGGGCAGAAGAAAAATGAAAAAGAGCAAGTGATCACTAGGAAAACCTCCCAAACAAGGAATCCTTTGAAGGCCAGGGTCATATGTTTCAAGAGAAAACTAATTGATGAATTTGTAATTTCATCTTTAATACTAAGAATCTTGGCATGTGATACACTGGCTTTGTCAGAGTAAAATGATTAGGAGAATAGAGAAATAAGTGAGTTTTATTTTTTGTTAATCTTAACTTTAGAAGTCATTCTACCAACATAGAGCTATCTTTACAATAAGATAAGATTATTATCTTTACTACATTCAACATAACACTTTTTCTGACCATACTGCACTCTCCATGCTCTAATTGCTAGGTGCCTTCCCTTTCTTGTATTTATTTTATTTTTATTCTGCATTTCAATATATGCTGTCTCCCTTATTAGTATATAACTTCCTTGAGGGAAGACAGAATTTTTTCTTTTTTCTTTTTTTTTTGTATTTGTATCTTCAAAGCCTAGCAGAGTGATTGGCACATTTTTTTGTTCATTTTTTTTTTCAGTTGTGTCCAACTCCTCATGACCCCTTTTGGAGTTTTCTTGGCAGAGTTACTGGAGGGGTTTGCCATTTCCTTCTCTAGCTCCTTTTACAAGTGAAGAAACTGAGGCAAACACAGTTATGTGGCTTGCCCAGTGTCATACAGCTATGTCTGAGGCCAGATTTGAAATAAAGAAGATGAGTCTTCCTAACTTCAGGCACAGTGTTCTGTCTACTGTACCACCTAGTTAATCTGTATTAATTAAGCTTAAAATTAATGTCTTAAAAGTGTTGTGCCAGTAAATCATCAAATCTAGTTTAGTAGGATCCATTTAATGCCATTCATTGTTTCTACAAGTACATAATATTAGGTAAATAATGTTACAGAGTGCAATTCATTTCATAGGAAATATATTGCATTGTTTGGCAATTAGTTGAAATGGTGTAGATAGGTTCAATGAGCTTAGGGTAGGGTTTAGTTACAATGGGTTAACAAGACTTTGAAGCAGCCTCATACAGGGCTGCCTGTGCTATATTTAGAGTGCCCAGCACTATGCAAGGTGTTGTTGAAATTACAAAACTAGAATGCATGGTCTTAGTTATTAAGGAGGTGTCAAATCCTTAGTCAGAGAAATAGTTAGACAATATGAATCAAGGGCTGGAAGGCAATTTTATTCAAACAGTGAAATGCAAGTGTCTGATCAGAGTAGGAAGCCATGAGCCAAACCAAATAATCAAGTCAAATCAAAATCAATGAACACAAATATGTTAAGAACCTACTATGTATATTGGGTATTGCAGACATAATCAATGTCAATAGACATTTTTCAAACACTGTGCTGAGCACTGTGATAGCAGCTAGCAACATTATATAATATGCATATCGAGACTTACAAAACAATAGACAACATGACATCTGAAGGCAACATCCATTATTGGGAGGATGAGTAATAGCTTTGTGGAGGAGATGTCATTTTGTTTATGCTTTAAAGCCTGGGTATTCTTTAAATTGAAGGAGGAAGGTTGTGGCACATATTTGACCATATCACTCCCCTATTCAAAAACCTGCCATGGTTCCCCATTGCCTACCAGATTTTTTTCAAAGGAACTCTAGCTTTGTCTTTAAGATTCTAAACAGTCTCCTCCTACACCTTTCCAGATTTATTTTATATACTTCCCTTTTATAAATTCTGTGTCTCCAAATATAGTGAGAATTGTATTGCTTTTGAGGTCCAGGTATGTGATTTCAATGATGTTAAGGAACTTCTTGTGAGAAAACTTCTACCAGTTTAGATGTGCAAATTCTGCAATTTATAGCTTAGAAAATTGCCTGTGGCACTGGGAGATTCAGTGACTAGCTCAGAGACACACAGACATTATATGTCAGAGGCAAGACTCAAACTCAGGTATTTCTGAATTTGAGGCCAACCTTCATCCACTCTACTACACTGCCTGTGGTGGTGTGAATAACCAAAAGAAATAGATGCATGTTAGGGAATAGTTTTTAATTTTAATTCAATTGAAAGAATGAGTGAATAAATGAATGAAGAATGAAAAATAATTTATTAAGCACTTTCTATATGCTAGGCAGTGTGCTTGGTGTTAGGGATGCAAATATAATCATTCAAGACATTCCCTACCCTCAAGAAGCTTCAATTCTAATATTGGGAAGACAACACCAATAGGGAGAAAGGTTTTGAACCAGGAACACTGGGATGATGAATGAATTCTCAGGTCAACTGTTTAACACGTTTTGTATGTTTGTTTTCCAGGAATTGTAGTGTTGATCTGATTACTGTTCTAGCTAGAGTTAAGGAGCAAGGAGAAGATATGCGTGTGGATGAAAATGGCAAGGTGGGCCTTGATATTCTTGATAGTCAAGATATTGTGAATGTTTACCTATTAGAGCCCAGAGCTTTTTAGAATTTAGAAATAATTTTAGAATCAGAATCTTTAGCATAATGCTAATTTTTGCATAAGTACTTTATGAATACAAAGTAATGCAACTATTGACTTTATTTTTAATTTTCTAATTCTGAACTTAAATACAATGAGCGTTCTCAGATACAAAGTAGAATAGAATAAGAGGATTCAGCTCAAAACAATGAATCGCTATTACATTTGGCTTGCTTTTCCTTTTAATAATAATAAATTCAATGTGCAAATTTTAAGTCAACAAACATTTATTAAATACTTACTATCCATCAGCCATTCTGATAAAGACTGGAGATACAAAGAACATACACACACACACACACACTATATATATATATATATATATACATACATATATATATATACACATATATACGTATATATATAGTGTGTGTGTATATATGTATATGCGTACATATATATATATATATATACATATGTGTGTATACATATACATACATACATATACATATAGTGGAGATACTCTCAGAAAGAAAGCTTGGTTGTTTGTTGTCCTTCATTCTCAAAGAGGACCAAAATGACATTACTATGTTTGAGTCAAAGTAGAGTGTGTCTGACTGTGGCTGATCAGACTAACACAAGCTCTGATCCCTTTACCACAGGTTGGGCACAAATGGTCCACATGAACTTTTGGAGTGGAGATGTTCTAAATTTGTACATCTCGCATTTCTTTTGAACTGCTGCAATTCTACTTCACTCAAGGAGCACAGCACCTTCTTTGATGCAGGCACACCATCCTGAATGGTCCTTTGTTAGCATCTCCCATGTTGCCCAATGGATTACAAAGTTCTTCAGAAAGACCTTGAGAGTGTCCTTGTATCATTTCTTCTGACCACCATATGAGTGCCTGCCTTGCGTGTATTCTCTTTTAGGCAAATGTATGCTTGACATTTTACCAGGGCCAGTCCATCAGAGTTGTGCTGTCTGTGGTAGTTTGAATGCTTGGCAGTTTTGCTCGCAAAAGGACCTCAGAGTTTGGTACCTTATCTTGCCAGGATTCTCTTCAGAATCTCCCTAAGACAATTTAAATGGAAACAATTCAGTTTCCTGGTATGACACTGGTATACTGTCCAGTTTCACAGGCAAGTTAACGATGAGGTCAGCATAACAGCTCTGTAGGTTAATCCAACATCCCTTCTCTCCTACACTTTCCTTCAGAGCCTCTCAAACACTTAGCTACCTCTGGTAATTTGTGTGTCAACCTCATCATCTATGTGGACATCCCTGGAAAGTATACTGCCAAGATAAGTGAATTTATCCACAGTATTCAAAATTTCTCCCTTTGCTATAACTCCATGTGTGGATGGTGTGATGCTGACTGGTGGAGGATCTCTGTTTTCTTGACGTTCGTTTTTAGGCCAAAATTAGTATAAGCAGCAAGAATCAATCCTGAGCTGCATCTCAGCTTCAGAGGCCGCACCGACTACACAAGCACTTGCAAACAAAAAATCATGTACCAGCTCTCCCTCCACTTCGGTCTTGGTTTGTAGTGCAGAGAGAAAGCACTAACGTGAAGGAGAATCAAGAAAGTCTTCTTGGAGAGGATGAGATTTTAGCAGAAACTTGAAGGAAGACAAGGAAGCCACGAGTCAGAAGTGAGTAAGAAAAGAATTCTAGTTACGGTTTCCTATGTGTCATCTTTAATGGTGAATTCTCCTTTTCTATTTTTGATGCTGACAAATTGTTATTTTCTTTCTCTTTAAAAGTGTCAGATTAGCTCTTGTATTAATTCTTTAAACAATATTCTTTTTAGTTTTTTTTTATTAACATGTCCAATTAATGGGTCTGTTCTTTCTTTTGTTGATCAAAGCATTTAGAGATTAAAGTTTTCCCTTGAGAACTAGTTTATCTGTATTTCAAAAGTTGCAATATGTTGTCTCATTGTTTTCATTTTCTTTGATGAAATTATTTATTGCTTCTCTGATGTGTTCTTTGATTTAGCAATTCTTTAGGATTAAGTTATTTAGTCTTCAATTAATTTTGATCCTTTCTGCAAAAACTGTACATTGATAATTTTATTGTGTTATGGTCAGCACACAATATGCTTAAAATTTCTGATTTTTGTATTTATTTGTGAGATTTTTATACCCTAATACATTGTCAATTTTTGTAAAAGTTCTGTTCACAATTGAAAAGTATGTACACTCCTTTCTGTTCCTATTGCTATTCAGTAAGTACCAGAGATACATGATGTGTAACTTTTTAAAAATCATTCTATTCATGTTCTTAATTTCTTTTTGTTAAACTTGTTGTTAGATTTGTGTAGGTTCTTAACTTCTTGATTATCTTTGTTAGCTTTATAAGCAGTGTACACACACAAATGTATGTATGTATGTATATGTACTATGGTTTTACTCTTGCAGTTTTACTATTTCTTTGTTTAATTGGACAAATTTTAAGTGTTTAGATTCTATGCAATTTTCTAAATATATATTAAGTATTGACATTGATTATCTATGGTGCCTTTAAGCATAATGTGGTGTCCTATTTATTCATTTTAATCATATCTCTTTTGACTATCACCTTGTCCAAGATCATGATTGCTACTTCAGGATTTTTGAGTTCAGTTGAGGGTAATTGATTTTGCTTTGGCACTTCATTTTAATTCTTTGTGAATATGTATGTTTAGAGTTTTTCTTGTAATCAACTTATTATTGAATTCTGCTTTCTAATCCATTATGTTAAAAAAAGTGATAAAAAGGGAAAGTGGTTAACACAAATGATCTATGATTGAATAGATCTTTCCTTCTTTCCCCTTGCTTTGCCTCTGATCATAGGTTTTTACTTTTTATTTCTTTCCTTTTAATTCCTCTTCACACTCTACTCACCAGCCCTGGAGTTTGTCTTGAGTATAACTAATCTCCTGCTTACACTGTACCTTTAATTCTCTCAGTTCTCCCTACATCATATCCTGTTTTGATTAATGTATTTATACAATAAAGTCTTGTGTTCGTTTACATGCATCTGTCTGTCTGTGTTTAAACTTATGTCTGGTTCAGATGAAAGTGATATTTATGTGGTACACATCCACTTCCTCTGATCCCCTTCCTCTGTGTATGCATACTCTTCATCTTCTACATCCCAAGTGTGTGAGATAGTAAGTTCTCTTGCCCCTATTCTCCTTTCTTCTTTAATACATTTCTTATGTCTTCCTCTTTTTCCTTTCTCTTATGACCATCCAGACAGAACAGAACCCACTACAGGTCCTCTGTTTTAACTCCTATGACCTTTGGAAAAATTTTGATTCTGAATGTTTTTTTCTCCCTTCCAAATGCTGAAATGTATTTACTTTTGTAGTTTTCTTTTAAAATATGTTTTATTTATTTCATTAAATGTTTCTCAATTACATCAAAAAATTTACATTCTTTTTTTTTTAATTTGGGGTTCCAAATCCTATACCCCTTGAGAAGGCAAGTGATATGGTATCAATTATACACATGAAGTCATGCAAAACATATGTCCATATTAGCCATGCTACAAAAGAAAACACAAAAAAAATCCCCAAGAAAAATAAAGAAAATGAACAAAGTACACTTCAATCTGAAGTCAGAGTTCATCAGTTCTCTCTCCGGAGGTGGATAGCATTTTTCATCATGGATTAGTTTTATCTTTATTCCTGTGTTTGTATTTCAAAGCTTTTATTCAGCTCTGTTGTTTTCTTCAAGTATGCTTTAAAGTTCTCTGCTTTATTAAATTTATATTATTTTTATTCTATGGTATTACTTTGAGTTTTTCAAACTAAGTTGTTACTCTGAAGTTATTCTTGATTGTAAGCCTTTATCTTTATATTTTTTTTTGTGAGGGGGAAGGGAAGGGAAGCAATATTGTATTTAAAGATCACTCCCAGTAGCTGCCAAGTCTTTTGTGATCCCGACTGTAATTCATTAGTACTTGAACTACATTTTGTCTGTGAATTTACAGTATATTTCTCTGTCTTGGAAGCTCTATGTTTTGACTTTGACACTCCTTGGAATTTTCACCTTGTGATTATTTTCAGGGGACAACAGGTAGAACATATTTTCACTTTATCTTCTTATTCTAAAAGATTTGGGTAGTTTTCTCTTAGTATTCTTGAAATATAGCACCTAGATTTATTTAATGATTAAGGTTTCCAAGTAGTGTGATCATTCTTAGATTCTCTCTACTTGACCTGTTTTCTAGAAGAGTTGTTTTTGAGTATATATCATACATTATCTTCAATACATTTTCATTACATCTTCATATATCTTTATACATCTTCATTACATTTTCTTCCCCTTAAATATTCTCATATATACATATATATGTATATATATATATATATATATATATATATATACACATATATATATGTAGTATATACATATGTATATGTATATATATGTTTGGTCTATTCTAATTTTCAAGGAGAATCTTTCTTTAGTAAGGATTTGAAATTTCTGTACTAAGTTATTGGTTTTCCGTTCTCTTTCCTCCATAACTATCATTTAATTTAAAATTACATTTCAAGTGTTTTTTTTTTAAATCTAGATACTCTTCTAAGACTTGTGACCAAGGAATTTATTTTTTGTGTTTTAGAATCTATTTGGATTTGTTCTGAATTTACTCGCTTCCTCTTGGTTTCCTCTTAGGATTCTCTTAATCCATAACATATCTTCATTGTGTTTGGCGTTTTCTTCTGTTTACTCACGTCTCCAGCCTCAGTTTCTGGATTGTGAATTTGTGATTGGGTCAGACTCTTGAATGGATGGGCAGTGCTGCTTGGTTTTAGATATAATGTCAAAGATTAGGTCGCACCTTTTATAGGAATCCCTGGGTTTTGACTCAGACTCTTGGTGGCTCATCTTAGATTATGCTTTTAGACTTTTCTCTGTCTTCTTGTTCTTGCACGGTTCTCAACTTAGAGTAGGCTGTGTCTTTTGTTGTGGCCCTTGTAGGCACCCACGAGACCTTGGAGATTGTGTTGGTTAAAGGTCTCCTTAAAGGCTCCAAGTATCTTGCTTCCCAGCTGCTGCCTGGACCTTTTTCCTGCTTTGGCTCCTCTCAGGCTTAAGCTGCTTGGATATTGAGTTACCCTGGCACTGGTTTGGCCCCGAATCGTGCTGTGGTTCAGGTGCAGAATACATTAGTCACTGGGGTACTAGAGTACTTGTCTGGCCCTTCCTCCTATTGTGGCTTGGGGATGGACTGCTGGGCAGCTATACTGCCTGAGAAGTGTTTCAGCTTTGTCTCCTGCTTTAATTGAGGCACAGGTTACCTGGGCCCTGCCCTTCTCTAGTCATGTGCTAGAATGCCTGGGCATTGTAGCATTATAAATGCAGGCTAGTCTGGACCTGAACATTGATATTTCACGATAACATAGCTTTTATTTCATTTGTCACTAGATTCACGTAACTTCTGGTTTCAGTGTGAGGTACCTTACTTGCCAACAATGCTCTGAAATGACCAGAACCAAATTAAAATGTAATTTGGAATTATTTAACAATTTAAAAAAATATAATAGAAAACAGATAGTGTTAATATGTGGTTTTCTATGTCAATATGCCACCTTCAGGGATCCTTATGAACAGCTGAGTACCTTTTGTTTTTGAGTTTGTCACCACTGTCTTACTTGATTAGCTGAGATCATCTAAATTGCTTGCATCAGATGATAAGAGCAGACAAAGAATACACATTTGAAAAATAAACCATTAAATCAGGATTAATCCAATCATCCAAGAAAAAAAGAAAGAAGAAGGAACAGGGTGTGAAGCTCTTGGTTCATGTACAACCTTTAATTCAACCTGGCTGTTTGTGAATCTCTGGTAGAGGTAGTTTCCTACCTCAGCAAAAGCACAAGTCTAAAGAAAAGTAAAATAAAACAGTGAAACATAAAACAATAGGTATGGAAAGGAAGTAGTGATTTTGTTACTGGCTGGAAAGCTGGACGAAAATAGCCAACCCTACCCAACCACTTTTGGTTTTGCTTCTGAGTGGAAGTCTCATAATGACTTTTTTGGATAAAAAATTCATTATAGGAGGAAACAAGGAGGAAGCACCAACTATGTGCCCGGCATACTGCTAAGGAAATCTCCATTTTCTAGCTCAAAATCTTGAGCCTTATTTTTACCTCAAAGGAACAACATAAAATTTTTGATAGGAATAATTTACTCACAAATCAAATATATCTTTATGAGAGCATTAGAAAGGAACAAGCCGCCTCTTGTAAACTATATTCTACAATAGAGAACATCTTTACTATCACACAGTTGATTGAAAGATATAAATTATACAAGATCCCACTGTGATTATTATTTATTTGCTATAAAAATTTTGATTCAGTATAGCAAAATGCCACCTTAAGGGTCCTCTTCCAGCAAGGTACAGATGTCAGAATTATATAAGATTGCTTGAAAGACATAATAAGAGCGTTGTTCAATGAACTCTAATATCAGACAAGGCATAAAACATACAGTCTATGCTTTATGCCTCAATAATCCCTTAACAAAAAATAAATATCCCTTAATAAAAAATAAAATATACTTTAATAAAAGGATTTGTTCTGTGAAGTTTGGATTCAATCAAACGGCCACACTTGAGGACCTACAGGGCCACATGCAGCCTTGAGGCTGCAGGTCCCCCACCCCTGCCATAGATTTTATAGCCAACAAAAATGTTTGCTGCTGTAGTAGAGGAGGACTGAGTCTAAGTCAAAGGAGGATTCTTTATGGATGTTGAGGTCCTTTAGATGCCATTGTTTGAAGATGACATGCTGATGACACCAAACTCCAGAACACTGTATGCGAAATCCATAATCACTTTAAATAGTCTGGTTTAGTCAGACGTTAATATTGACTTGGCTGGATAATCCATAGAACTTGTCCACTAGTATTTATATCTTGGACAGACGCTGCAAGTAGGCAATGAATTGGATCCAAAATTTTTAAAGGAAGATGGGATGGATTGCTTTTGTTAAACTGCCAAATTCTTTGAATGACCTCAAGCTTCTACTTGAAAGAAAGATCCATCTTTTCTAATATTAATATTCATCTAACATAGTTGTAGGACTGTGGGACTACAGTATCCAAAGATTTTAAGTTGAAAATCACTCAAATGGCCATGGAGAGGCTCATGGTGGCTGTAAACAGACCACAACACATTATTAGTAAAGAATTAGGAAAGAGTATCATCAAAGAAATGCATGAATGGAAGAGTCAACTGGTCATGAATGCAATGGGTATTCTGTGAATGGTCCAGATGCACAAGTGATATCCGTATGATGTCCAGAGAAAGCACAGAAGGTCCCCAGAAGGTTGGGTGTACACTGCGGCAGAGGTATGGGAAAACCTCAATAAAAGTCACACAGGATGGATAGATATGGAGGTATCGCATGCTACATCTTTGGAGATAACATCCACAATGGCTATTTGAGTTCTGAGTATTAAGCTGAAAGCGTAAGTTTGAAATATAAATTCAGAGAATGGCAGATGAGAGAATAGACTAGTGAAGGAATTCAGTAGCTTTTAGAAGCAAAGTGGCCCATAGTCAGACTGTGTCACCTAACTGAGGATAACACAGATGATATCGTGGGGACACCGTGGGGAAGCTATCAGCATCATACACATATAGAAACTCCAGGGGTGACACAGCCCTGTGAGCCTTGGTTGCTCTGGCTATGTGCGTTGTTGAAGTCACATGTATTGTCTATTTGTGGGTTTTCTCCACCTGTCCCCTATCTGCCCATTTTCTGTATGTGGTCCCATCAGAAGTCACAGATACTTGAAGATAGTATAACTGTATGTGAGACAGTTAGATGGCTCAGTGGATAGAGAACCAGGCCTGGAGTCAGGAAGACCTGAGTTCAAATCTGGTCTCAGATATTTACTAGCTATGTGACCCTGTGCAAGTCACTTTATCTCTGCCTTAATCCACTGGAGAAGGAAACGGAAAATCACTCTAGTATCTTTGCCAGGAAAATCCCATGGATGGTATGGTCTGTGGAGTCCCAAAGAGTCATGTATGACCGAACAACAACAAACTGTGTGTGTGGAGGGATAGGAGAGATTTTTCCTTATCTATTTGGCTATAGAGTTTAAATTTGTTTTGCTTTGATCTTACAATGATGGGTGGAGGTTCTGTGAGCTGGAATGCATACCAAAGAGATTTTCCCCTGTTTTACCCAGGTAATAGTTGGGAGCCCAAAGGAAGCTTCTTTCTTATTCTAGGGAAGTGAGGAGTGAAGGGAACTCATTTAAGGAATGGGTATTAGTAATATTTCTTTAGCCTGGGCCCCTCTAAATTACATGCCCCAGAAAGCTAACGCAGGTTTTAGACATACAATTCAGAAGGACCGAGATTACAGAAGCATTATCAATGCTCATTCCTTAAATGAATGCCCTTCCACTCTTCTCTTTCCTATCATAATTCACAAAAGAACTGTCTCCTCTTTGGGCTCCCAACTGATAACTAGGGAAAATGGAAAAATCCCTTCAGTTTCAGGGTCCTTCAATGCTGCATACTTAATAGACTTGGCTCTAGGTGGTTTTTGCTCCCACCTGCTCTCAATTACTGAACTGCTCCTAGCTCTTGGCTCTTTCTCTATTCTTGTATGTATTTTTCTGGAACCTTCAAGTGGCACTGGATGATCCTGGTGGTTTCTCCAGCTCAGTTAGTTCACATCCCCCTCATACCTCATCTGGCAGTCTACTCTTGTCTATTTTTGGCCTGTGTGTCTTCAGCATCATCCTATGGGACCTGTTGTCATCCCTGAAGTGTGCCTTGACATCTATTTCTTCCTTTCCACATCTTCTAGTCATGATTATATGCCCTTCACAGTAATATGAAGTCTTAGCCCTCCTGCAATGGAGTCCTTCTGTTGAGGCCTGGGGACCTTACGGGAAATGTAATTACTAATTGGATGGGCTTATATCTGCTATATGACCCATCAGGAAGTGTAGGCTTGGCCTAATCAAGCCCTTATTAAAGCAATGGGGGAAAGGTGCATATTTAACTCGCTACCCTATTTTATAAATGACAAAAGAGTAATTTCTTCAGTGGTTTGAATTCCAAGGATGTAAGCTACTTTTGTATGAGCCAAGTATTTATTTTTATTATTATTTTCCTTTCTGTTATATTTCTGCATCATAGCTATTATGGCAATAAAATGTTCCTAGGAAGGCCACAAATAAAATATAGAGGGGGGGTCATTAAACAGTCAAGAGCAGGAACAAAACACAGAGCATTGCATGTGGAGAGTCGCCAACAAATATAATGTGAGGTCTGGCCCCAGCAAACATAAGCATAAAGACTAATGACATTCACTAAATGCACAAATACTTTTAAAGAATGACAACTATGTACAAAGCAGTAATGCAAAAGTCTCTTTTCAAATAAGAAACAGACATGATGTTATGTTTTTTAGCTCTAAAAGTTTATTTTTTTTTTAGCACTTTGTAGGAAAATACTTAAGTTTTAAAAATACAGTTGATCATCCATCAAAAATATTTTTCTGATAGAAAAGCATATATGGTAGGCTACATGTCTGGGAGAAAAAGCCATAATGTACTAGATTTTACTTTATGCCTAAGGATAATTCATAACTGCCAAGTCTGGAGCCTACTATTGTTATATCTTGAAAAATGGAATTAAATAATATTCACAATCATAAACATTCTATGTGAATGCCCTTGGGTTAGTAGAGCTTATTTGTATTAGTCATGGGGGGAAAGTCATATCCAGGGTCAAGACAGAAAGAGCTGCTGCTTTATCTATCTTATTGCACATTCTTCAAACAAAGATTAGGCCTGCTTTTTCTTCTTTCTCACCTTCCTCACACCTATTTATAAATGAAGTTTATCATGTGTGGCCTGTGAACATAGCATTGTATCTTTTAAAATTAGTTTCTATATTATAAACAGGCCTAGGTTGAATATCTAAAAATGAGAGTAGAGAGAAATAATAGTAGGTGCTTCATACATATTTGTTGAATTTTTAAAAAATTGAATTGGATTGAGATAAGAGCCTTCCTTCATCCATCCACCCAAAGTCCCCAACCTATCTGTATAAGCATATAAGGAAATAACTGAGAGGCAGTGTGGTATGGAAGAAATAGGGTTGGATTTAGAATCGAGATAAACCAGAGTTGAAATTCTAACATAAAGTTTCTTTGTACAATTCAGTGAATTAATTTAATTTTAGCGAGCTTTAATCCTTTCATCTATTAAATGTGATAATTAGTATATTTAGCACTGAGAAAGAACATAGTATAGTAGGTAGAGTGAAGGACCTGAAATCAGGAACACTTGAGTCTGTATCCCATCTCAAGTGCTTATTAGCTGTGTAACCTCAGATGAGTAACAATCTCTCATCCTTAGTTTTATTATTTGTAAGAGGCAAATAATACCTGGAGTATTTAACTCAAAAGGTTGTTGTGAGGCTCAATTGAGATAAGGCATGTTGCTCATTGGCATGCTCTCTGTTTCTCTCCCACAAACCCACACAGTCTTGCACTCATGAACATGATTCTTCATTTTGTTTTCATTGCTTAGTGTTCTCCAGCAACAATAATGATAATAATAATAACACATCGTGCTTTAAGGTTCACAATGCACTTAACATGTTAATTCATTTGTTTCTGCAACAACTCTGTTCTAGGTGCTATTATTATTCTCATTTTACTGATGAGGAAACTGAGGTTCAGAAAGTTAAGTGATTTACCCAGGGTCACAAAGCTAATAAAGCGTCTGTGGCAGGAACTGACTTCAAGTTTTCCTGACTCCAAGTCCATCAATCTATCCATGACAGCACCTATCTGCCTGGTAGGAGAATTTGGCTGTGTTGAATGCAAAAGAAGTTTTAAGGATAGTTACATTACATTCATAAACTCACAGATTTAGAACTAGAAACACCCTGGAAGTTCATCTAGTCCAATCCCTTCACTTTACTTTTGATGAACTGGATGGAGTCTGAGGACTTTAGATGAATTGTCTTTGTGTCTTGCAGCAGCAAATAAGTATCATAGGTCCCATCCGAACCCAGGTCTTTCTGATGCCAATCCTAACACTACATCCACTACTTTATGCTACCCCTTTCTCTCTACCATCCTGTATCCTTCATGACATTTTTGACTGAAAGGTCAAAGTGAACAATTTTTAATAGAAGAATAAATTCAATATCACTACCCTGAAATTCAAGCCAGATATTAAACCATTCTCCATGAGAAAAAAATAATGCATAAAATCTCATTTGCATCCAGGACTTAAATACATCCCCTGGGAAACTGACATAATACAAACACCTTAGTCAAGAAACATCTGTTATCCAAAATAAATGATAAATAATACAAGAATCTGTCGGGGAGGTATACTTTGTAATAAAAAAAAAAGATTCAGATATAATCTAGGCTAATCATTTTAAACACCCTGTCATGTTTCTTCTTCTTCCCCATCTCCAAAATAAAATGGGGCAGGAGCAAAAAAGTTAGATGGAGTAGGAGGGAAAATTGCTAAAAAATATTGATGAGCTCTTAACTACTACTGGAAAATTACATAAACTGAAAAAGATTTGGCAGGAAGATATATAACTTTATCCATCAATTTCCTGACACAGGTTAGGAGCATTGGTCTATGTGCTACAAAAGAGATGAAGGAATTAAAACATTGGAAAATCTTAGAAAGAATGAACACAAATTGAACCATAATCATTGAATTGAGCTAAGATATTTTGAAGACTTTGAGAACAGAATCCCCAGGGAGATGTTACAAATGTAAGACATTCTACTGAATTAAATTTGAAAAGTAGATCCAAAATACTTTGCTATAGTCTGGAAGTTTCCAACAGGGTTCAGAGTCAGAATATTCTCTTTACCCATCCTGGCTTCATTTCCAAGTTACTTAAGCTGCCACAGCTGTCGCAATCATCAAGGTATAGAACAACTACAGAAGGTTTAGTTCATTACAGATATTCTGTCAAAGGGTGACATTAAGTCCATGAGTGTTTGTCAGTCATTGAGTGAAGATGATAAAGTTGCATATTCATATGGAAGAAATTATATCATGTTGGTTCCCAAGAACCAGTATATTATAGTTATGGTATTGTTGTTCCATCCTTTCAGCCATGACTGACTCTTCATTTGGGGTTTTCTTGGCAAACATATTGGAGTGGTTTGCCATTTCCTTCTCCAGCTCATTTTACAGGTGAGGAAAATGAGGAAAACATAGTTAAGTGACTTGCCCAGGGTCACACAGATAGTAAGTGTCTGAGACCAGATTTGAACTCAGGAAGATGAGTCTTCTTGACTCCAGATCCAGTACTCTATCCACTTTGCAACCTAGCTATTGTAGTTATTGTGTTCCTCTATTTCACTGGCAGATATTTTTTCAATAATATGGGACCTTCTCAGACAAACGATACTCAAGATGTACTAGCTGTGTGACCTTGGGCAAGTCACTTAACCCCAATTGCCTAGCAAAAAGCAAAAATAAAATGAGGACCTATATCCTAGAACACTGGTTCTCATTTAGTGGTTCACGAATCTTTTAGAAGTTTGCAATGATGATCTAAGGGAATCATGGTG
The DNA here is from genome assembly GCF_003287225.1 of Phascolarctos cinereus. Taxonomy (NCBI): domain Eukaryota; kingdom Metazoa; phylum Chordata; class Mammalia; order Diprotodontia; family Phascolarctidae; genus Phascolarctos; species Phascolarctos cinereus. The sequence goes on from NW_027556098.1 coordinate 94,855,017, forward strand.
AAAATTCTTTAATGGCACCTAAAAGAGTAAATAATCAGTAAGTATACGGTCTGGTCTTAAGAGGTCCCAGAGGGATATGGGATATGGAGGGAGTGGATAACCCATCCCAGTGAAAAGTGAGAAAGCTATCTTTTACTATATCAAGTGGAAATACTGACAAACTACAGACAGAAGCCAGCAATGACCTTGTCAATTCTAAGAACCCCCTTGCAGTAATATTTCTTTATTTCTTAAATGTATTTTATAAATGTCTTAATTTTTATAGTATAGCTTCTTATTCACTCTTTCTTCTTATCATTAAAATACTCCAGCATAGAAAACAAAGCCCATGAATTTTCTCATGACACATTTAATATTATTTCCTTTTAATTACAATGAACACATAGAGCATTTCTAGAATTTTTAAAGCATTCTAGTATATTTGATCACCACTGCAACCCAAAAATCTGCTGTTCCTTAAAAATGTACAATTAAAATGTACACGCTTTCAATATACAGTCTTGTGCTTATTTTTTCTTTTTACTTTATATCTCTGCATTGATTAGTTTTAATGATGATACTACTTGAGCCTATGATTTAAATTTTATACTATAAAAAGCTCTCACATACACCAACATGAAGAGCCTGGGCATATTTTGGGGAATTACTTACATCTCTGATTTCTTGCTCCTACCCAAAATTTTAAGACTTTACTACATCACTTCACCCATTGTGTTGTTGCCATTTTCCCTTACAAGGATGCACTTCACGAAGTTCAAAGAAAATGTTTATTTGCAAGGCAAAAAATAGAAATATTATCAGAGCACCTACAAAATATCATGAAGAACATGAATGAAGATATACAAATATGATATATTGAAGAAACTGTTATATTAGAAAGAGTCCTGGACCTGGAATAACATGGGCTACTTTTGAATCTCCTCTTGCTTCTCATGAGCTATACAGCTTTGAGTTCTGAGTCATTTAACTTCTCTGAGTCTAAGTTTCCTCATTTCAAATGTTATAATGGGAAAAAAATATCTCTGCCCTGGGCTCAAATCTGTGTCTTCTACATACTAGCTATGTAACTATGGTTCTCTAGATTCTACTGTTTGTGGATGATATCATGCTGGTTGCATTAAGCCCTAGAACACTGTAGGTCCCCTGGGAGAGATACATAACCACTTACCATGCACACAGGAAGAACCAAATGTATGAAGAATGCCTGTTTTCAAATTATGACATGAATTTGATGGATATGTTATAAAGCTGGTCTATCTATCTATCTATCTATCTATCTATCTATCTATCTATCTATCTATCTCTCCTATATATAAATACAGTGCATATTTCATACGAAGTGAAGATACATTAAAACAAAATAGGGCATCCAATATTGGGCTATAATTTGATTTTAACATTTAACCCATGCTTGCCTGGCTTATATCTTTGCAAATGTACTAGTTATCTTAAGTTAGTTTATTAATTCCTTTCATTTTTTACCACACAATAATTTCAACATCCAAACTGCAAATGAACCCTGCCTTGAAATGTAGTAATTTTTTTTGTTAAAAAATTGGTATCATATGTTTTACATCCCTTTAATTTCAAAATATTTCCTTCCCTCTTCTACTACCCAGTGAGCCATCCATTATAAAAAGAATAAATTTATGAGAGAGAAAGAAAACCAACAAACCAGCAAAACTAATCAACACATCAGTCACATCTGAAAGTGTATATAACATTCTCCACTCGTAGTCCTCCACCTCTGCAAAGAAAGGACCAAGGCTGAAATACATTCATTATCAATTCGAATCTAGCTTTTGAGAAATGTCCCAGTTGATATTAAGCTTAGTGAGACCTTTCAAATGTTCTTTACTTGTGGTTGAATTACAATGGAGTTGTACCTACTGAACTTGAAAATCCTTTTGAGTTTGAGGCTCTGGGGCAGACACATATTGGTATCCCTCTTTCAAATTAAGCCTGATGTGATGTTAAATGATGGCTTGTGTGCCTATGTTATATATTTGAGAAAAACTTGTAGGTTATAGCTATTCTTTTCATATATATTACTACTTTAGTTGTTCTGACTTATTCAGTCTCCATGCTTGTAGAGTGGAGCTCTTCAGATGGGAGCTGTATTTACTCCAAAAACGACTCACAGGGTATAGCCATCATCTACATTGTCTAGGTAGATATTGCATTTTCCAAGGTACCCAGTTGTTAGCACACCCATGTCATTGCAATTTGTCATGCTCTTTTTTCCCCCTCTGAAAATGTTCTTTGAGTATATTGAAGCCTTGGTTCCCCCCAACCCAAATTCAAGTCATTGAGAATAAAACTCTTGAATGGTATAATGATTTCTAAAAAGAAGATGAAAAAGAAAAAAAAAAACATGAAAGAAGAAGTTAATGGCCACAGCTGCTATTATAGACTCCATGTCCATCAGCTCAGCAGGGTCCGTAGTGTCAAAAGACAGCTCAGTAAAGGGGGAAGTCTGCTATTGCAGCTGCTACTGAGCATTTGGGCAGCTTACCTTTCTGACACTGACTCAGGCAAGTGGTGAAGGATCCCCATTATCCTTCTGTTTCATTGGGAAATACATCTCCCTATGGAATTAAAATGAATACCTATTAATCAGGCACCAGCTGGAGACTGGATAGTCCTACTGAGGGAGGTTTGCAATCAGGAGAAAGAATGCAATAGAAGCAAGCCATAGTCAGGGAAACATGTTGCAATATTTTCCAGGTTTGCTGATTATCTTCAAGAAGCTTATAGTATAGTGGATAGAGGTCCAGTCTCATAGTCAAGATGAATGAGACTCAAGTTCTACTTCTGAGTTACTGGTTGTGTGACTTTGGCAAATCATTTAACCTCTCAGTGTCCAATGCAGCACCCTGAGAATATATTTTTGAAGAGGTGCTGGCCTTCATTGTTAGAGGGAGTTTCTTTATCCACTGAGTTCCTCGTATCCATGAAATCACAGGTCTTGTCACTATTTGTCCAACAGTATGACAGACGTTAAGAACCATTTTGAGGGAGAGAAGAGGATATAACTATAGGGGAAATGCAATCATTAAGGGGTCAAAAGTACCCCTGAAGCACATGTGGAGGAATGGGAAAAGGAAATTGTTTGCCTTTGGTTAGGAAGGACAAATAAAAGAAAAACAAATACCTGATACAGAAAAGAAGGCCCAAATGTGTGTGGGAGATGATAATAAACTTTAAAAGCAAGTCAAGGGTATCTAAATTTTCTTTGACCATGTAACCTACAATTTACACACATTTAAATATTTAGCACTTACAGGTTATTAAATTGCACTGGATCCATGAGCATCATTTCAGAAAGGAACATGCTAGCCTTTTCCTCAGAGGAAACCTGAAATACACTTTCCTAAATCTCCATAATTGAAAGAATTCTGGTAACATAAGAGTCGTAGGGGTTCTCTGTTCTTGTAGGCAGAGAAGCTACCTATAACACAGGAAATGATAATTCAAGGTTACGATGATAATTTTAGTTCTTTTTCCCCCAACCCCAAAACTGATGACAGCTGTGTGCCAGCATAAAGTAGGTATGTGCTGAATTTCAAATACTCACATTTCACTTTCTAGTTTTCAAGGGCAAATGGAATTTTTGGGTTTTTTTTCCCTCTTCACTACTAAACTGACAAGAAGGAGAATAGTTCAATTTTAAATTTTAAGTCTTAAAATTCAAAGTAGTTAAGGAAGAAAGGAAGGAAGGAAAGGAGAAAAGAAAGAAAAATGAAAGAAACAGAAACAAATGAAGATAAAAAGAAAGAAAGGAAAGCTAGGAAGGAAGGAAGAAAGAAAGATTTAAAAAGAAAAAAAGGAAGAAGGACGAAAACGAAAGAGAATGAATCAATGAATTGAGGGAGGGAGGGAAGGAGGAAGGAAGGAAGAAATAAAAAAGAGTCAAGAGAAGGAAGAGAAGAGAGAGGGAGGAAGGAAGGAAGGAAGGAGGAAGAGAGGAAGGATGGAAGTAAGGAAGGAAGGGAGGGTAATCCCTCTTCCACAGTGTTCTCATGTAGACTCTGTGGGCCAGGCCTGCTAGTGTGCAAACATTATTAAGACTTCTCAAGACATCTGGGGCTTTTGGCCTTCGAAAGTAATTCCTTGCACCAAGAAGTCATGCAGCTGAGACACATTTCTATTGGCCTTGTTTGTAGACACATGGAGGACAAAGAACATTATTTGTGAGTCTTGCTGATCCACTGTGCTTTACCTGCTGAGCAATCAGGGAATTAGGGGACTAGCTCAATTCAATTCACTAAACGTTTATTTTATTTTTTCTTAACATTTTATTTTTTCCTGTTACATATAAAAACAATTTTTAACATTCAGTTTTTAAAATTGAGTTCAAAATTCTGTCCCTCTTTCCCTCTCATCCCGCCCCCTTCCCTAATGATATATTATACATATGTAGTCATGTAAAACATCCTTCCACGTTAGTCATGTTGTGAAAGAAAACAGACAAAAGATGAAAAAAAAGCAAAAAATTCTATGCTTAGATCTGCATTCAGACCTATTGGTTCTTTCTCGGAGGTGGATAGCTTTTTTCAATCATGAGTCCTCTGGAATTGTCCTGGATTTTTATATTGCTGAGAATAGCTAAGTCATTCACAGTTAGCTGACCATTTTACAATGTTGCTGTTACTCTGGACAATGTTGTCCTAGTTCTCCTCACTTTGCATCAGTTCAGCCAAGTCTTTCTAGGTTTTTCTGAAAGCATTCTGTTCATCATTTCTTAAAGCACAAAAATCATTAAATATTTATTAAGTATTTTCTAATATTCTAGGCACTGTGGGTAAAGAGATGAGATTTCATTGAATGGGCCAAGAAAGGTTGTCTGACATTCCACAGCACCTGTGTACTACTGAGACCTGGAGCACTTATTTGGGAAAAATCTCTGCTCTCCTTTACATGTCAAACTGCTTTCCTCTGGGTTTCCCCTTTGATAAATGGAAGGAAAGTAAGGAAGGAAAGAAGTCTGACCCATCGGTTGAACCTCAGGGAAAGGGAGGACGGGGAGAAAGAGAGAGAGGAGTGAGATTGTCATAGATTTTTCCAATGTTTTAGGAAAACAGAACAGGGAAAGAATTTACAGGAAGATACAACAGGCTACATGGTTCACTGGGGCCAAAGTTAATGACTAAGTCAGAATTAGAATCTCCCTCTCTACTTTTAATTGGGGCAAATTACTACATGTTCCAGATACCCAATATACAAGTCTACTTCTGATTGATGCTTGGAAAAATGAGATGATTAGACACTTTCCATAAGACTTGCCCTGTTGACAGTAGACTAAAATAGAGAGGCAATAGAGAATCTTAATTGAAGCTCTCAAAAAGTAATTTTCATCATGAGGTAAAGAATCTTTATTGATCTGTGTGGTAGCTAAAGGCTCAGATGAGAGGTATACACATTCTAGTGTGACTAGTCATTTCCATTCAGCCTCTCTTTGACAAGCATTGTTCTAGATTAGTTGAGGTAAAACAAAAGAAGTACGAAGCAGAGTCCTTACTGTCAAGGAAATTGTTATTGGTAACAACAGTACAATTTATACATTGCTGTAAAGTTTGCAAAGAACTTTGCATACATTAACTTATTTGATCCTCATAATCACCCTATGTGAAGTAGGTGCTATTATTATCCCTATTTTACAGATGAGGAAAAGGAGACAAGGTTAAGTGAACTTGCCCAGGGTCAAACATCTGAGGAGGGATTTGAACTCAGGTCTTCTGATTGCAAGTCCTGTGAACTATACATTGTGCCACCTAGCTAAATCTAGTTGGGAAAACAAAATTAGCATAGCTTTGTCATTAGCAGAAGAGAAGCAAAAGAGAATTCATATTCAGAGGTTTTATACTTTCATACATGAATCTGTGATTTCATCAGTTGGGGTATTTTCTCCAGCAAAATCCTTCTATGACTTAGTACCCAGCTTTTAAGAGTTGTTATGGCTAAAAATTTCCTCACCCTGACACCAGTCTGGCAACGACTTTCTTGGGAAATTATCTAGGTTAGTCCTTACACAAAAAGTATTCAGTCAGCTGGATAGAGTGTTGCATCTAAATCAGGAAGACTTGAGTTCCAATATGGCCTCAGATGCTTATGAGCTGTGTAATCCTGGGCAAATTACTAATTGGTTTTGCCTCAGTTTCCTCATGTGCAAAATGGGGATAAAAATAACAACCACCTCACAGAGTTGTTGTGAGGATCAAAAGAGATACTTAACACAATGCCTGGCATATAGTAAGTGCCTGAAGTCAGGAAGACTGAGTTCAAATCTGGTCTCAGACACTTACTAGCTGTGACCCTGGGCAAATCACATAACCCTGTTTTCCTCAGTTTCCATATCTGAAAAATGAGCTGGAAAAGGAAATGGCAAACTACTCCAGTGTCTTTGCCAAGAAAATTCCATAGACATTATAGTTCACGGGGTCGTGAAGAATTAGATATGACTGAATGGCCGAACAATCATAAAAATATAAATGTTAACCATTGTTATTATTAGTTATTTTTTCTAAAGCCTTTCTGATTTGGTAGGACCTACCTTGTTCTCTGCTAGTCCTCAAAAATCTTGAATCACCTCTTCTCCCTTATGAGATAATAGAGCAGGATTTAATGCATCATGTCATGGTGTAACAAAGTGCTGAATTGTCTTTTATGATCAAATTATATGTATGATCAAAAGAGTAACATGTAAAATACTTTGCAAGCCTTAAAGTGCTGCACAAACACCAGCTACTGTGTTATTGTTATTATTTTGTCATTGTAAAGATAATTAGAGAGTAAGACAGCTTATCACAATATGCTAGTTGTGTGGTGTTGGTGGCTAGGTGGTGCAGTGGGTAGAGCACCTGGCTTGGAGTCAGGAAGACTTATATTCTTGAGCCTCAGACACTTACTAACTGTGTAACCCTGAGCAAGTCACTTAACCCTGTTTGCCTCAGTTTCCTCATCTGTAAAAAAATGAGCTAGAAAAGGAAATGACAAACCATTCCAGTATCTTTGCCAAGAAAACCTCAAATAGGGTCACAGAGTCAGATAGGACTGAAACGACTGAACAAGAAGTTGTGTGGTATAGACAACAGCTATAAAAGGAGTTAGAGAAAAAAGTGGAAAATGTCAAGTTGCCAGAGGAGCTTAATGGAAGAGAGGATATAGATTCTGAGACTTGAGGAATGGCTTGACTATAGATAGTGGAAGGAGGTGGAAGGGTACTCTAGGTTGTAGAAAGGGAAGGAACAAAGACAAGAAGGCATTAAGGACATCATACATGTGAGACAAGACAAAGACTGGGTGAAGTTTAGTGATGTTTAGATTGAGCCTAGATTAAAGAGAATATTTAAAGTGAAAGAAGTTTGAACAATACAGTAGGTGACAGAGAGCCATTGCTAGCTCTTGGGTGAGGGATTAGGATGATGGCATGATGTTTTAGAAAGGATACTCTGGCAAGTGTGTGCCAGATCGACCAAACTGGATGAAGCTTCCAGGAGTACTAGATTTAGGAGTCAGAAACACAAAGGTGATAGTGGAGAAGAAATATTGATTGTTCAGAGGGAACTTACACTTTATGGATCTGCTTAGATACTACCATCTACACAGCTATACCATCTCTACATGGCTCATCTGTAGCTAGATGACAATATTGACAGGATTCACAAACCCACTCTCTCTAAGGACAGGCTGTAATTTGTGAAACCAACCAGTCCTGATGGATGTCTGCTTGCTTTGACATCAGGAGTTCTGATCCTTCAGTCTGTGAACTGGTCTTTAAAAAAGTATTCTGATAACTGTTTTTCGATATAATTGATTTCCTTTATAATCTTATACATTTTATCTCATATATTTAAAAGCATTAATCTGAGAAGGGTTCCCTAGGTTTCATCAGATTGCCAAAAGGGTTCATAACACAAAATTATTGGATCTCAGTGCTGATCATTTATTATTTGATTCAATAACATATATTAAGTGCTTATTATGTGCCAGGTGCAGTAGGATATACAAAAACATAAACAAAATGGTTCTTGCCCTAGAGAAATTTATATTCTCCTGGTGTGGAGGGTGGGAAGAAACATGTACACAGACAGTTAAATTGATACAACATATTTATAAAGTAAATACAAATTAATTTAGAGGATATGCAGGGATATGCTGACGGCAGCTCTGACTGTCTCATGATTGTTAAATTTTCAGTATAAGCATTTACAACTCAGAAATCAGCAAAAGCTACAGGGCTTGATTTATTGTTTTGTAGATTGCCTAGACTTATGAAATAATGGAGAAAATGTTAATAATGCAGATTAAACTTAAGCGTGTCATGTATATATTATTTTTTTTCTTCAGAGAGCTTAGTTTTTAAACATTTACACCACATCGCTGGGGGCATATAGGGAAATTAGTATCTAGAGGATCAGGAAAGGCATCATGTAGCAGGTAGTATGTGAGCTGAACCTTGAAGGGTGTTAGAAATGTTAATAAGTAGAAGTAAGGATAGAATGAATTCTAGGTGTGGAAGTCAGTCTAAGCAAATACATGGAACTGGAAGGTTGAAGGGTGTGTTTTGTAGTGTAACAAGTGGGCCAGGTTGACAGGGATATAGAGTTCATGAATGGAAGGAATGGGAAATCAGTCTGGAAAGATAAATTGGAGCTGAATTGTGAAGGACATTAAATGCTAGACAGAGGAGTTTGCATTTTTATCTTGTAGTTGTGTCTTGACTTAGAACTTAACTCTTTGCTCCCACTAAAGGTCTCCCTACCTATGGATGACTCATCACAGCATTGCGAAGTAGGGGACATTTGGCTTTGATGGCCTTCTACCTCTCCCCCCAGTATTACTTGTTTCCTTTTCCATTCTCAGAAATCAATGATTCAGTGTCTCCTTTCCTCACTACCCTATTCTCATTTAGCTATTGTGGTAGGGAAGCTCTGATGAATTAGTTCCTGCTAAGGTGTTAGGTGTCCCAAGTGTAAATTCATTCATTCAACACATTTTTACTGAATATATATGTGTGTGTCCATATATATATACACATACATACATACAAAGAGTAATAAGATGGCATTACTGAACAGATCAAAGGCTGTTATTATCTCATTATTTATCTTGGATAAATAAATAAATAAATATTTATCTTGGACTCCTTATTAGCCATATTTTTGTCCTTTTAATAGAAAGATCAAATATAGAGAAATGAAGCAAAACAATTGAGTAACTTTGCCTTCAAGGAGTCTGTGGTCTCATAAATGGCTCTCCAAGTTTTTTCAGTGGCTATGAGGTTTTTTACAAAGAACTAGATAGGTCAGTAATACGTATGGAAAAAGTCATATTATAGCATGTTGGCTTTCAAGAGGGAAGACCCAAGGACTGAAACAAAACATGAAGAAGGTAACAGAAGCAATGAAGAAAGATAGATTTGAGGTAAAGGACATTACCAGATCTTAGTTTCTGTAGGGAATAGATACAGCCTGATCTCAGTCCTCCTTTCATTTGAAGTGTGGAGGTGCTAGAGCTTTGATTGTGAAAGTCTTTGGGGGGGGGCGGGAGGAGTGGTGTGCCAAACTTTCTATCACTCTTCTTAATCGACATCCAATGGAGCTTTCTGCCAAAAGCAAAGTAGCTAATAATGTTTTGTTTTGTCAATGATCACTTCATTCTTCAAAACATAAAGGAAGTGGTAAGGGAAAGTGTTGTTCTATAATTCTGAAAATGACTAATAAGAAAGAAGTGAAGTGCAATTGATAGTAACTTATAGGGCTGAAATAACCACCCAGACCCAGAATCTGTAGAACAGAGAAAGAATGTTGGACATGTCTGACAGGCACATGAGGTTTGGGGAGCTCAGCTTTCAAAGATATAAGAAATGGGAAAGATAGGATAACATGGCCTCAAATTCTCTATAAGAAGTCAGCTCAGGAAGGATGGGAAGTGTTCAAGAATGAAATTCTGAAGAGTCAACAAACTGTTCTTTTAAAAAATTTATCTAGCTGTGTGACCCTGGGCAAGTCACTTAACCCCGATTGCCTCACCGAAAAGCAAAAAAAATAAAAATAAAAAAATAAAAAATATTATTATTTATTAACATTAAACCTCTCTTCTTTTTAAATTCTGAGTTCCAGATTTTCTCCCTCCCTGCAGATCCTCTCCCACCCACTGAGAAGGCTATATATATATATATGCATGTATATGTATATATATGTATATGTGTGTGTATATATATATGCATGTATATGTATATATATGTATATGTGTGTGTATATATATATATACATATATATATATATACATATATATATATATAAAACACATGTGAAATTATTCGAAACATATTTCCATGTTAGCCATATCATAAAAAAGCAAACAAAAGTGAGAAAATTATATTACAATTTGTACTCAAAGTTCATCAGTTCTCTTGCTGGAGATGAATAGCATTTTTTCATTATGAATTTGGATCATTGTATTGATTAGAGTAGCCAAGTCTTTCACAGTTGATCATCATTACAACATTGCTGCTACTGTGCACAATGATTTCCTGGTTCTCACTTCCCTTTACATTAATTTGTATAGGTCTTGCCATGTGTTTCTGAAACCACTCCCTTCATTATTTCCCACATCATGATAGTACTCCGTCACAATCATGTGCGACAACTTATTCAGCCATTCCCTAATTGATGAGCATCCCTTAGATTTCCAATTCTTTGCCACCACAAAAAGAGCTACTACAAATATTTTGTACATATGTGCCCTTTTCCTTTTGTCTTTGCTCTCTTTGGATTACAGACTTAACACTAGTATTGCTGGATCAAATGTTATGTACAGTTTTATAGCCTTTTGGTCATAGTTCCAGATTGTTGTCCAGAATGGTTGGACCAATTCATGACAACCTGTTCTAAACAGTCTTTTTGATAAAAGTAGAATTGTTTAGAGAAAGCAATATGGATGAACAGGCAATTCATCTACTAATGTCATTTTTACAAAAGACAGATAGAGGATGGAGGGAAGGGCATGAGGGATTATCCTCCAATGGATTATCATCCTTGAATAAAGGATTAAAACAAAAACATGGCACAATTCTGAAAGAATAGTGCCAGGAACATTTGATCTCAGAATGAACCAAGGTTGCAGAACAGTAGAGACAAGAAAAGGGAATTTTTTCTTTTCTTTCTCTTTTTTGTAAAGCTACATTGGAGAAAAGAGGAAGATCAAACAATGGACAAGATGTGTGCTTAAGGCAGATATGATGGTAACAGTGATGGAGAGAAGGCAAAATTACTCAATTGGTATTTTGCTTCTTTGTCATAAAGAATATTTGTACTAGAAACTATGGATCAAAAATGGCTAATGTAGAGTTAAACCTAAGGCAAATAATTAGATAATAAGAAAATACCTACCTGTCTTTGATGAATTCAAGTGAATTGGCCTAGGGCACAGAAAACACAGCCACAGTCAGGAAGCTTCAAAAGATTATGGAGAAAGGGATAGGTACCAGAGCATGGGACAAAAAAGGAAAAGCTAACTGTTGTCCCAATCTTCAGAAAAATGAAGAGGATAGTCTGTCAGCTGTAGGCCAGTGAACTTGAAGTCTGTTCCTGGGAGAGTAATCTAAAACATGATGAAATGTTTCATTTATGAACATCAAGAAAAAGAAGTGATCACAATAAGCCAGCACATTTCCTTCAAGAACACAAGATGCCCCCTTAAACTCCTTCCTTCTTTCCTTCCCCCCCCCCACTAGGTGGCACTGTAGATATAGTGCTGGACCTGGAGTCAGGAAGATCTGAATTCAGATGTAGTTTCAAACTTTTTAATTGCCTTATCTATGAAATGATGACAATGATAGCCTGACTGTCCCAAGATTGTTTTAAAGATAAAATCATATATTTCTAAAGTGTTTTACAAAACTCAAAGTATAAATGCTAGCTGTTACTGTTGCCATTATTTGATTTCACATAACACTTTATAGGGGCATTTAGCACGTAGTAGGTTCCATAAATAGTTACGTATTTGATAAACAGTGAGCTTTCAAAAAAGATTAATTCAAATACTTTCCCAAAGTCTATAGAATTATACAGATAACCAAGGTGTAAATTCATTTTCTTAATAGCCAAATTCTACTTCCACTGATGTGCTTCATATTTTATATTCAAAGGCAAGTGATGACTTCTGCTAATCAGCTCCCATGTCTCTTCTCCTTCCTCCTCTCCTACTCCTACCCTTCCTACTCCCTTCATGGCTTACTGTCAAAAAGAATAAATTCCTCCCAGGCTGTGAACCCTAGCTTTTTGTACTCTCCTTCATCTGTGCCTGGGCTGTTCAGAGAGCAAGTTGGGAGCTGCTGGGATTATAAGATGTTTTTATAAATGTATTTTCAAAACCAGGACCTCTGAATATATTTGGATTAAGCCCTTTAACAGTGAGCGTACTCTGTACAGACCGAGTGCCTTTCATCAAAGGACTTCAAAGCACTTTGCCAAATCTACTTGGTAAGATCCATTATTTTGCACTTTTTTTAAGCTAGCGAATCAGTCAAAAAATAACATTGAGAGAAGCCCTGCCCACTAGACTGGGAGTCAAAAAGAAATGTGATATCCTCTGCCAACCCTTCCCCTTTGGGTTAGTTTTCATCAGTACATGTGTTTGGGAGGGAACTTTTCAGAGTATGTTTCTGAGGGCAAATGTTTGTGGACTCCTGATTGTGCAATAAGAGTGGGGGTGAGGGTAGGGCTAGAAGGCACTCCAAGAAATCTTCATGAAGTGGTTGCCTGAGAGCAAACAATAGAATTTATATTTATAGTGGGGGGGGAGTGATTTTGGGCAGGTAAATGGCAAGCAACACTGCTTTTATGTATATGCACTATAAGGAAAATGATAAAAAATTACAGAGAAGCAAATGCAACTTAATGATTTATGCAGGTTTTTATGTCATGGCCATTTCTGATTGTATTTCATTGCCTCCACCCCCAATATGGTGAGCCTCCTCTCACAGCAACAATAACAACAACAAACAGCCAAGCAAAAATAATTAATTTTGACAGCATTTGTAATGTTCCACACCTGCAGGCCCCCACCTCCCTAAGAACAGGAGGGAGGCACATTTTTTAAATCTATTCTCTGGGTCTCATTTGGTCATTAAAATTAAACCTCCCCAAAGTCTGTGGATGTTTGTTGTGTATTTGCTGTTTGGTTCTGCTACTGTCATCATAGGTGTCAACTGATTTCCCAACTGAGCATCTGTCATCTCTCTAAGAGCACAGACAGGTTTTAATTTGCCACACATGAAAATAGGATTGAGAACTCTAAGGGGCCTGAGGGATCATCCAGTTCAAACCCCTCATTTTGTGAAGGAAAGTGAGGGCTGGAAAATACAAAATGACTTGCCTGAGGTCAGGCAGGTAGGAAAGTGGCAGATAGGAGATTTGAGTCCCAATTGTCTCAGTCCCAAGCCCATGCTCTTTGTATTTTGAAATTTTTTATTCACAACAGAAGTCGGACTATTTGGATCCCAATAGGGTTTTAGCCATCATCTAATCTACTCCTTCAGACTTCTCCACCCCTTAACACCAAATTGCAGTCAGTTTGTTCACCTGGAAGCTATTTAGTTGAATATCCCAAAAGGCTCCACTGAAGATGACAAAAGGGTCAGACATAGGGAACTTTTGTGCCAGCTCTTACTCTCCACCACCTTCTCCTCAGCTTTATATGAGTGTGGAAGAGTAAAATAAATACTTAATTTGGAGTCATAAGATTTAAATTTTAATACTAGATCTGGTTCTTACTACCCAAGTGCCATTGGGCAAGTCATTCATTCGTTCTGGGCCTTGGCTTCATCATCTGGACAGTGAAGGGGTCAGAAGAATTGGACTCTAAGGTAACTTCGAGTTCTACATCTCTAATTCATCATGATCCTGGCATTTTCCTTTGGTTAGGGCTAGGGAAGGAGAAGAGAATCTCTGTTTGTACAAATGTGATGGCTCTTTTTTCCCTTGTTCTCATCATCCTTGACTTCCTTGAAGCATTTGACACTATTGCCCACTCCGCTCTTCCCTAATTCTCTCTTTGGGTTTTTATGGCACTGCTCTCTTGGTTCTTCTGTTCATCTGACTGCTACTTTTCACTCTCTTTTGCTGACTCATCATTCATATCATGACCATAACTATGAGTGTTCCCCAAGGCTATGTCCTGGGACTTGACTTTATTCTGTGCTCTTTTACATGCTGACTTCAACAGCTCCCAAGGGTTCTATTATTTATTATCATGTCTGTGATGACTTCCAAATCTATATGTTCAGCATTAGTGTCCTTGCTGAGGTACAGCTATATATTACCAATTGACTTTTGGACATTTCAAAATGAATTCCTGTAAACATCTCAAACTCAGAATCTCCAGAACAAGACTCATGATTCTGTGCTGTTGGGAGGGGATCAGTTGCAAAGAGATATAAATTCCAAAGAGGGGAATTTATATTTGATTCTAGAAATAATAGAGAGCTTCTGTAGTTTACTGAATAGGGGGATGGTATGATCAGACCTCTGCTTTAGGAAAATCACTGTGGCAGCTATGTAAAGGATTGATTGGAATAGCAAGAAATGTGAAGCAAGAAAACCAGTGAAGCGTCTTTTGCAATAGACCACGTGAAAAAATTTTAAGGACTAGAACTAGGGTGAGGGTTGTGTGAATGGAAAGAAAGAGATGGATGCAAGGAATGATGTGGATATAAAACTGAGAACAGCAGCAACTGATTTGACATGTGAGATAGAGTAAGGAGTTGAAGGTTACAAAAATGCTGTGAATCAGGGTGACTAGAAGGATGGTAATCCTCAAAAAGAATAAAGGGTTTTGGAAGAAGGGTGAATTTGGGGATAAAGATAAAGAGTTCAGATTGGGGCATATTGAATTAGAGATGCCTAAAGGAAATCCAGGTCAAAATGTCTAATAGGTAGTTCATGATGTGGTACTGAAGCTTAGGAGAGATATTAGGATATTAGGGCTGGATATAATGATATGTAAGTCATTTAGAGTGATAGTTGAATCTGTGGAAACTAATGAGGTCACCAAATAAGAGAGGAGAGAGAGAGAGAGAGAGAGAGAGAGAGAGAGAGAGAGAGAGAGAGAGAGAGAGAGAGAGAGAGAGAGAGAGAAGAGGCACCATGGAGTTTACATACAGCTAGTGGTCATGATATGAATGATGATCCAGCAAAGGGTCTGAGAAGGGTCAGTCATATATATTTGATGTAGGTGGATTTCTCAAGGAATTTGAAAATGAGAGGTTTTATAATATAATAGCCAGTAGAGATGGAAGGATCTAGTGAGGAGACCTGGGGATTTTTATAGGCTTCAGAGGATGAGGTATTAGATAGGGAGAGAATAAAGATCATAGCGGGAAGAGTATAAAATGGGAACAATCTGCTGGAGGAGATAGAAAGGGGCCAAGTGTACATGTAGAAGCATTGGGCTGATGAAGAGAAGAGCCACCTCTTCATCAGAGATTCAAATAAAGGAGGAAGTTAAAGGGTTATGATATGAGGAGCAGAGGAGAGAGGGGAGCTTTCTATGAATTCTGTGGGGGGGGTTTAAAATAAAATATGAAGCTAGTTCTTAGCTGAGAGGGTAGAAGGGGAAAGTGCAGTGAGAAGGTTGAGGAGAAAAGATAAAGGATGGAGCAGTTACTCTGATTAGTGAGTTAGTCATTCCCATCTCCACAACATTTCCCTACTCACACAGATACCACTTTAGTTCTGACCATTATTACTTCTCATCTGGACTACTGCAATATCCATCTGACTGGTCTTTCTTTCTCAAATTTTTCTCCACTCCAATCAAGACTCCACATAACTACCAAAGTAACTTTTTTGAAGTGTGTATTTGACTATGTCACCTCTCTACCTGATAAGCTCCACTGAATCCCCTTTGCCTATAGTTCAAATATAAACTCTTTTGCTTGTCATTTAAAGGCCTTCACACCCTAGTCCCAACCTATTTATCCAGGCTTATTATTTATGCATTACTTCTCTTTCTGCAATAGATGATCCTGTCACAATGGCCTTCTAGCTGTTCCTCCACACATGACACTCTATATTCCGCCTTTATATCTCTATACCGGCTGTCCCCTCATGACTGGAATGTATTCCCTACTCATTCTTAAAATCCCTTGTTTCCTTCAAGATTCAGCTCAATTATGACCTACATGAAGCTTCTTCTAATTTCTCTCCACCCCCAGCTCCTATTGTCTTTCTTTCCAAAATTACCTTGCATTTATTTGGTCTGTACTTTCTGTATAGATAGATATCTTGTTTTTTGCTGCTATTGTTTGCTCTTCATTCTTAAAGAGGACCAATAACATCATAAGGGTGATGTCTTGGCTTACAAGTGAATTGGATTAAAGTGAGGCAGAGCTGTCCAGTCATCAGCCTTTCTCTCCTGAGTCATCGGG
Source organism: Phascolarctos cinereus (assembly GCF_003287225.1). Classification (NCBI taxonomy): domain Eukaryota; kingdom Metazoa; phylum Chordata; class Mammalia; order Diprotodontia; family Phascolarctidae; genus Phascolarctos; species Phascolarctos cinereus. The sequence continues at coordinate 94,871,452 of NW_027556098.1, forward strand.
GTCCAGTGGTAAGACATAAATCGAGATGACTTGTGATGACCCAGTAGATAGATATCTATCTAGACATGCACATACAGACCAAATAAATGCAAGGCAATTTTGGGAGGAAAGACAATAGGAGCTGGGGGGTGGAGAGAAAGGTAATTTGTGTGTGTATATATATATATATATATATATATATATATATATATATATATACATATATATATATATATATACACACATATATATACATATATATGTATATATATGTGTATGTATATATATGTGTATGTATATATGTATATGTGTATGTATATATGTATATGTGTATGTATATATACATACCTACATGCATATGTACATATACATTTGTGTGTATTGGTCTGTACACATACATGGTCCTTCCATTGATAGAATGTAAGGCTTCCTTTCAGGGAAGGAGCTATTTCATGTTTGTCTTTATATAAAATGTTGTTGTTCAGTCTTTTTTTCAGTCATGTCTGACTATTCTTTACCCCATTTGGGATTTTCTTGGCAGAGACACTGGAGTGGTTTGCCATTGTCTTCTCTAGCTCATTTCACAGCTGAGGAAACTGAGGCAAGTAGGGTTAAATGAATTGACTAAAGTCACACAGCTAGCAAGTGTCTGAGGCCAGATTTGAGCTCAAGAAGATGAGTCTTCCTGACTTCAGGCCCATTGAATCATCTAGCTGCCTTATATACCCATAGGAGGTATCTAATAATGCTTTTTGATTGTTTAATTTATTGATCGCAAATATAAGATGGAAAATCCATTCCTGTCTTAATTATTGACCAAAAGGTCAATGTAACTGAGGTATGGAACATGAGTTGACCCTATTAGCTTATTTGGTTGTTACAACTTCCTCATGTGGAAAAGCTATGGAAGTCTGCTTCCCAGAGAGTCATGATAATGTATAAAGGGAAGTTTGCCTTGGAGTAACTGGGTAACATGTGTAGACATTCTGTAACTGGTTCTGGTTGGCTAACCACATGTTAAAGTCTGTGCTCTTTGAGTGGCTGTGGAAGATACAATACATTCTTCCCTCCTTCTCTTTCTTCCTCTTGTGACAAAAAGAGATATAATCACTGAAGTCAGTTTTACTGGATCATTTGTCAACCATCTTGGAATCATCAAATCAAAGCAATTTTAAAAATACCACTTAAATAGAGAAAAATCTTCTTTTTCTCAATTTTTCAGCCTGTAACTTTTGCTAAAAAGTGATGATGTTTTATTGGGTATCTTTTGATCTTGAATTCTGAGAATCTTTACTAACATCTTTTAGTAACCCTACCATCTTAGTCTGTGAATTTCACTATTTTTAAAAGTCTTAAAAAATTATCTAAATGCTGATTTGGATGGGGGAGGAGGTGAGAATGTTGCTTGCAATTAAGGAGCTAGACCTGATTATGACTTTATGTTTTCCTTCGCATTTTGAAGATTCTCAGATACTCCGACTTTTTTATCCCCCTCAGATAAATAAGTGTACTACTGTCATTAAATGTTTGCTAAGCATGTAAAATGCAAAAGAAAATTCTATTTTATATATACACACTGGTACAAAACATGAAGCCACTATGTTTTCGTTTCTATTATTCATATATTTTTTCTCTAGGCTCTGCACACTCTGATTATCATGGAAATCTCTTTTCCCTTATAAAGTATCCTTTAAGAAAAACAGCACTTTGTAGTCTGGAAGCTTTAGATCAAAAATGATTGATTTTCCAGATTTTTTTTCATATTAATATAATCTTTTATTTAAATGTGTTTGTAAATTGAAGGCTTGTCAGTCATGTTTTGTTTGCTTACTTGTTTATTTGTTAACTTTGTCATGAAATGCTTTCATGTTTCATTCATGACTAGAATAAAGCAGAGGCTGAGTGTTGCACAGTCCAAAGTGAAATGTCTGAGGCAGACTCCAAACAAATACACCCGCAGAACTGAGACTTCTGAAAATATTTATATTAAGCCCTTTAATAGTGATAGTACTCAGCCCAAACATAGCTCTTTTCATCAAAAGATTTCAAAGCATATGCCAAACCTGTTGGTAACAAGCTTCACTCATATTTCTATGGAGTAAAAAGAAAGCAATAAGGGCAGTTAGAGCCACTAAGCAATATCTCGCAAAATGTTTTGTTATGTAACTACCTAGAGCTCTTATGTAATATTCAGTTTTCTGGGTATCTGAGTTGCTCTCTTAGTACTAAGTTGTAAGCTCCCTGAAGGCAGGAATCTGGTGTTACCTAAACTTTATTTTTATCCTAGAGCCTAGCATGGTGCTCTGCATATAGTAGGTATTTATATGTGTTTGGTTATTATTCTGCATTGTATGGGTAAAAACTGTAAGTATTGAAGGCCAAGGGCTTACAAGACCTTTTTTTTTGTGCCAATTATCATGGTAATGTGTATTAGAAGGAAACTATATATATCTTTTCTCCAACTATTCATGGAGAAATATATTTTTCAAGATACCTTGGTGTAGTATTTTTAGAACTTTTTAGCCTGACTTTACTCCTTCCTGTTCCCTACTTATCAAGAAGGTCCTCTGTAGACAGCTAATTAACTTACCCAACTGATTAAAGTACCATTTCATGTTCTTATCACGAATGGTGAAGGAGAAATTGTTGATGAGTAAATGACAATTTTAATGGAAATCTTTCCAAAATTAATTTTTCATTTCCCTGCCATAGCATATAGAGTAGATTGATATTTTCTCAATAAAATAGGGTGTCATTGGATTGTCATACAGTGATGTTCTTGAGAGCTATTGAGGATGCAAACTCTCCCCTACTCCCATACTGAATGGCTCTAGAGGGTTATATGATAATAATTATCATTATATGGCACTTAAATTTTGCAAAACACTTTAAAAATATCTTATTCTGCCCTCACAACAACCATGGAAGGTAGGTGTGACTATTATCCCTGTTTTACAGGTGAGAAAACTGAGGTAGACAGAAATCAAATGATTCGCACAGGGCCATATAGCTAATATGTTTCTGAGGCTAGATTTGAACTCTGGTGTTTCAGACCTCAGGCCCTCTGCTCTATCTACTGTACCACCTAGCTACTTGTAGCTTTTGTTTTGCTTGCTTTTTAGCTATATTTTTCACGGTTATCAATAGGCCTGCTTTAGCAGCTGTTACTTCTCCTAATCTGATATAGACTTAAACCTGGAAAATGAAGACTGGTTAATGGAGAAACTGGGTAATTAATGCATTTATATCTGTAAACTTAGTACTACCATATAAAACTAAGCCAGTAAGCTCTGGCCCTAATGATGGCTCTTCACCTCTTCTGTGTAATACAGTACATAAGGTTTTTGATAGCTCTTTCCCTATTCAGAAACTTTCCACTTACTTCTACTTTCTGGCTTTTGACTTTCAGAAAATGAAAGCTGCTTTCAAATCTGACCACCAGATAAATGGGAAGTGTAAAAGTAGTATTAGAAAAGCTGATAAGAGGGGGCAGCTAGGTGGCACAGTGGATAGAGCACCAGCCCTGGAATCAGGAGGATCTAAGTTCAAATCTGGCCTCAGATACTTGACACTTACTAGCTGTATGACCCTGGGCAAGTCACTTTAAGCCCATTGCCTAGCCAAAAAAAAAAAAAAAAAAGAAAGAAAGAAAAGATAATGTAATCATTCCATATACAATGTTACTGAACCTACTAAAGATTATTTTCTCTTCACACATATATTTCTTCTTAAACAAACCTTTATAGTTATATTCACTATTAATTTATTTGTAGAATCCATCCCTTCCTCTCTATTCTGATAACTACTACCTGATTTCAGATTCTTATTGACCTCATGACTAAGTTACTATAATAGACTTCCAACCACATTACCTCTCTGTTCCCCTCCATCCCGAATTCCACTACCAGATTTAAATCTACTTTGACCAGATCATTGCCAGGTATTTTCAGTGGCTTTTCACTGCCTACTGAACAAATCAACCCTATAACATATTTCAGTTCAATTAAAAAAAATATTTATTTGCAAGGTGCTATCCTGGGGTCCTATGGATATGAAGATGAAAAATTACACAGTACCTGCCCTCCTAGGAGTTTATAACATAATCAATGTATACACATAAGTATGGTATAAGTAAAATTGGATAAGGGGAAAGTAAAGATATATACAAAGTGTTTAAGGTAAATTTCAGGAGGGAAAGATCCCTTTGAAAGTAGAAGAGATTGGGGAAGACTCTGAAGAGGATATGGTACTTGAACTGGTCCTTGAAAGAAAAGATTCCATCAGGCAAAGAAAAGGACTCTGTTCAAGGCATGGGTTGTTCAAAGAGGTAGAATATGGTAGGATTAAATTAAGGAATAACTACTAGTATAATCTGACTAGGCCATAGAGTGTGTATAGGAAAGAAATGAAATGAGGCTACACATGCAGGTTAGAACCAGAGTGTGGAGACCATGAAATTAGAGGCTGAGTTCATATATTTTTTCTGAGATAGGGAGCCAGAAAAAGGTTTTTGATCAGTGTGTGACATGCTGAGACCTGTAGTTAAGGAAGATTATTTGGCATTTTTGTGAGGAATGTATTGATTGGTGAGGAGAAAGATTAGAAACAGAGAGACTATTTTAGGAGGCTATTATAGGTGAAAGATGGTAAGGGCCTGAACTAGGCAGTGAGCGGAGAAAAAAACAGAGAGGATGCAAGAGATGTTATGGAGGGATAATTAACAGAACTTAGCAAGTGATTGGATGGGGAGGGAGAAGAAAAGGGAACAAAGATAACTGAGTTTTGAGTCTAGACGACAGGGAGAATGCTAATGTCATCAAAAGAAAGAAAGGTAGGTTGGAAGGGCAAATATAGGGGGAAAGATAACAAGTTTAATTTTAGATATGTTGAATTTGAGGCACTGGTGGTACAAAAAGGTCAAGATGTCCAAGGGGCAGGTGGCATTTCAAGACTGGATTGCAAGGGAGAGAGATTGGAACTGACTACATAGATTTAGAAAGCACCAGAATTGAGGTGATAATAGAAGTTATGGGAGTGAATGTGATCATTAAGGGGAAAAGAATGAGTGAAAAGAGAAAGTGAAAAGAGATTAAGTGACCTATCACACATAGGGAGAAAGCCAATGAACTAGCAAAGATGGTTGAGAAATAATGGGCAGACAGGAAAAATCACAAGATCATAGATCTTAGCTAGAAGAGAATAAATGAATGAGAATTGGAAGGCAATGAATAAAAATGAATAAGAAAGCATTTATTAAACTCGTTACGTTCCAGGCACAGAGCTAAGCACTGGAGATACAAATGCCACTAAGCAAGAACTGCCCTCAAATAGCTTATTTTTAAATGGGAAAAGACAACATAGATAGAGATAGAGATAGACAAATAACTATCAATCTATCTATCCATCTATATTTATCTATATTTGGGAGCTGAGTTTAAAAAGCAGGGTAGGGGGAAGGTTGGCTCAAAGTATGCATAGAATGGCTTGGTTTGGAGCTATCCTGGAAGTGACATGGTAACCTAGCCTGGGTAAGGTAAAATGAAAGCTTATCTTTCAGGGCCCACCATCCTGGGGATAGAGTCTGAGTTTTGAACTATAACTTAAATGCTTTATGATTATTTACCCTTGATTTGTATTGTACATGCATGCATATACATAAATATGTATACACAAACATGTATACATAAACATACACACATGTGTACATGTGCAAATGTAGCTAGCATTTATGTAGCATTTTGAGATTTATAAAACACTTTACATATATTATCTCTTTTGATCTTCACAACAGCGTTGGAAAATAGGTATATTATTTTCCCCATTTTATAGATCAGGAACCTGAATCAGAGAGAGGCAAAGTGACTCGGTCAAGAAGACACAGCTAGAAATGCCTGAAGAAACATTGTCACTCAGCTCTGATTCTGAGAGATGCTGTCTATGCTCTATACCACCCAACTTCATTATCACATTTCTACAACTATGCTGCAAGCTTCTCGAGGGCAAGGGACATGAACTACAGTACTAGCTGCAGTTTGGAAATCATGGGCATTGGGGAGCAGCAGAAGACCGGCTTGCATTCTAGTCCTGGCTCTGTGGGTGACTGAAAGCAACCGCTAGAAGTCAAATGACTTCTCTGAGCTTTAATTTCTTTATCTATAAAATCAGGATAATGATTCTTGCACTGTTATCTCATAGCGGTATTGTGGGAATCAATTCAAGCAGCCAATAAGCCTTTATTAAGTGCTTACTATGCATTAGGCATAGTATGAGATTATATATGAGGAAATATATTGTAATCTTAAAGCGCTACATAAAAATAAACTATTGTCATCTGCAATATATCCCTTAGACTGCCTTACCACTACCTCAAGGTTGTTGAGGTCACTAACCTCTGAAGCATTGAAAAAGAAAAATAGCTCTCTGTCTTGGATGGTTGGATGCTCACCTTGACAAACCTATAACTCTTAGGGACCTATTATCATCTTACTTTCCTCCATTAAAACTCATTCAGGATTTTATAACTCAATAATGTAATGACAAGAGAGAAATGTTGGTTATATAAAACTCAATGCAAGCAGGAACTGTAAAGTGTTTGATACATTGGTAAGAATCACTTGTATGAAGTAGCAAGAAAGTCAACATATAAAGTGCCTATTATACCACAAGAACAGAAGAACAGAAATGTAGGTGACACCCAAGGTCACAAAGGAAATACAAAATACAAAACTTTATCCTATACAAGTATTTTTTTTTCAATTTCAAATGAGAGCATTTTATTGTTTAAAGTTGACAATTTTCCCCCCATGAGTATCCATGTAATTGCTACCCCTCCTTGGGTCCCTATCTAATTCTATCCTCATTTCTATTGTGCCAAGCTATCCTCCTAGGGGGAGTCATATATTACTTCCCTTCATGTACTCTATGCTCAAGAAAAATGTGTCTACTTTTTGTTCCTTATTCCATCTATGTGCTGCTGCACAGGCTATCCTCCAAACTTGGAATGCTCTCCTTACTCCTGACTCATTGACCTCCTAGACTCCACCAATGATCAATTCAAACAACACTTCCTTTATTCCCTTTCCCTACCCCTCATTTCTCCAGTACTTTGTACTGTATTTTTTGGGGGGAGAATATATCCCCAAATGTTTATGATATACATATTTGGGGATATAGTATAGATATCACAGATGAATATGTACTCATCTGTGATAATTTCATTTAGGATCATAGATTTAAAACTGGAAGCAACCTTGGAAGCCATCTAGTCCAAACTCTTAATCTTACAGATGAAGAAACTGAGGCATGTAAATATTCCTATAATACTTTATAGTGTCTTGTAGAAATTCAGCTCTGTAAGGGAAGAGGACGATCTCATTTTCATATTTGTATTATCATCATCTACGACAATACCTGATACATAGTAGGTATTTATTGAAAGTTTGGTGACTGATTGATTGCCAGTATATTTGTTTCATTATTATGTCTATTATCTAAAGTAAGGCTCTGGGCTGCTTAATTGACTCCTTCAATTCCTCCTTGACTCAGATCCTAGGGCTTTGACTCGGGAGATAGCAATCTCCATGTAGTCTCAAGACAGATGTTCTCCAGAGAAATATCTGTACTAATCCCTCAGGCTCTGATTAGCTGTTCGAGGTTTATGTCAACCACTCCTCATATGTTTCTAATATTTCATGCTCTTTACCCCGTTAGGTTGTTTTTCTTTAATGAGCAGCTCATGTTGTACTTTGAATTCTCTTTTCCAAATGCTTCTGCACACATGGAGCTAAATTCATGGTCCCTCCTGTTTGGGATATATATTGTGGGTTTTTTTAATTTTTGTTTTTGTTTGTTTGCTTGTTTGTTTGTTTTTGCAAGGTCCTGCTTCTGTTATGGAGCCCAGAAATATCAGTAAGATAAATTTGTTGAATGAAAATTTTGTTTGGAAAGAGTGAAGTCTGTACCAGAAAATGTCATCTCCTTAGGGATGATGAACAAGTGTCTTTGGAAATAAACTTTGCTCTTAGATCTTTACCACAAACATCTATTATACATCATCCCTGTTACTAAATTTATGTATCTAGGGACACATGCCCAGGGATAACAGGGAGGCATGGTATTTAGCTAAATCAGAATCATAAAACAACCACACCTAATATGCATGGTGTTTCATAATTTAATCAATTGCAATACTTGCTCTCTGAGGTATTACATTAAAAACAAAATTTTAAGTAGTTTCTGAGTTGTGAGTTCAACTAGTTAGAGTGTGGTTCCAAAGAGGCCAAAGTCTTGGATTTGGTCACTGGATGAAGAAATCATCATTGCTCATAGTAAAACTCTGTTCTACAGACACAGATTTGACCCCTGTCCTCTTCCAGGGATCTGAGAAACACAAGCTTTTGTTCAAAAAACAAGAGTGGCATCAATATGTTGTATTTCAGAGCCAATCATTTATGTATGTAAAGCAAACTTAAAGATCATATATTTATTACTGTTGTTATTGTGTGCTTGTTGTTATCTTTACATACAAAGGACTGCACATGATAACAAATTCTGTGTAACAGATTCTATCCAATAAAAAGAGCCTTTCTGGACATGATGAAGAATCTCTAATATGTGAAGATGTGGAAAGGGGGGAAAAGATGGTGCTGTGGTGTCATATATTTTTATTCCTTTTGAGTTTCTTGAGTTTGAATTTGTGGAGTTGATAAATTTCATTCCTTTTAGCTTTGTTGCAATGAATTTGGTGTGAGATTTGCCCAGAGTAGTTCTACGCATTGCAAGATTTTTTTTCCCTGAAGATCTATCTGCTCATCCCTTGCTTCTTCTAATAATGGGATAGTGGTAGGGGACAAAACAAGCATTTATTAAGAATCTCTTCTGTGCCAGGCACAATGCTAAACACTTTGCAAATATTATCTCATTTGATTCTCACAACATTCCTAATAGGTAGGTACTATTATTATCCCCAATTTACAGTTGAGGAAACTGAGTCAGGCACAGATTAAAATGACTTGTCCAAGATCATACAGCTAATAAGTGTCTGAGGCTAGATTTGAACTTGGGTTCAAGTGCCAGAGAACTGTGACATTTACCATATGTGTAACTTTAGATAAGTCATTTAATTTCCTTGGGCTTCATTTTCTTCATCAGTTAAATGAGGGGGTTGGACCAGATGGCCTCTTAGGACCCTTCAGACTCATAGATCTACCATCCTCTGACTACCACTGACATTTATAATGGCCCAAGATAGGCACTACTCTAGTTAGTAGTCTTGCATCACTGAATGTCATAGAAATGAAAAGAGCAGCTCCTAATGGAAGCACTTCCCCAAACGTAAGGGCAGGCAGTTTTTGCCAATTGAATTAGCAGAACACGGGAATTAGGTGCTCCATGAGATCTGCAGATCAGTTCTGACATATCAGGGCCTTCTCAGGTTGCAAAGGGTAGTGCCTGAGCTCTGCTGGCAGATTCTGAGATAAGGAATAAAGATTCCTCACGTAGGAAGGTCACCTGGAGAAGGCATATGGTGTAAAATTCACTATAACAAAGCCCAGGAACTAATGTGGCAGCCTTCATCCTTTGCTATCATATGACCTTGATTATTCACAGTTCCACTGATCAAATGCCCCTGAGTCCATCTGTATTTACAGTGGGAATCATAAGTAACATAATGGAAAATCACCCTTGGCTCTGGTTTATCATCAAGCAGGAAATTCACAGAATTAGAACATCAAAAGGGACCTCAAAGATCATTCATCTAGAGGCTCTTAATCTGGGGTCCATGAACTCTCTAGAGGGTCTGTGGATAGATTTCATGGGGGACATGAACTTGGATGGGAAAGTATTTTGATAACTGGTTTAACATAATTGGTTCCCTATGTAATACTATATATATATTTTTTTATTTTGTGCGTTTAAAAACATTATTCTGAGAATGGGTACATAGGATTCACCAGAATGTCAAAGGGTCCATAATATAAAACTAGTTAGAAGCTCTCATCTAATGAAACCTATATCAGAACTGGAAAAAAAAAAAAGAACATCTCCAACAAGTGGCTGTTCAATTCAGACTTTACTCAAAATCTCTAGTGAGAGGAATCAACATGGCTCTAGATTGTTAATTCCACTTTGGTGTAGCTCTAATTGTTAGCAAGTTTTGTCTTACATTGAGCCTAAATCTTGATCTCTCCAGAAGTGATGTCAAACATCATATTCATGAGTAATCTATCCATAAAGGATGATTTTATGGGGATTCAGCATAATTGCAGAAGATAATCATAAAAAGAGCTTCGCCATACTATATGCATAGCAATAGGGATAGGGACTGGACCTCTGATGTCTTCAATATGAGATGAAGAAACTCCTTCTTCCAATGCTTGTGGGCAACTTCTTTGCTACTTGTACTCTTAAAGAGTTGCCTAGAGCATTGAGAGTGTAAGTGACTGTCTCAAGAGCACACAGCCCACTATGTGTCAGAAGTGGGACAAAAGCACACTACATACATAAAATCTTTGTCTATCATCCAGGAATTGATTCTGATTTTGTGAAAGTGAAAAATCAACTTTACAAGTAAAGGATCAGGGACACATGGCTAGACACCAGTTAATGGTGATGACATAATAATAATCACATAGTAGTCACTATGTGCCAAGTTCTTTACAAATATTATATCATTTGATTGTCACGACAACCCTGGGAAGTAAGTGTTATAATTCTCATTTGACATTTGAGGAAACTGAGGCAGACAGAGGTGAAGCTACTTGCCCAGGGTCAAACAGTCAAAAAGTATCTGAGGGCAGATATGAATTCCTGTCTTCCTGACTCCAAGTCCAGCACTCTATCCACTATACCACCTAGCTGCCCAATCACTACGCTAATCGCTTTACAAATATTATCTCATCTGATCCTCACAACAACCCTGGGAGGTAGGTGCTACTTACTATTATCTCCATTTTGCAGTTGAGGAAACTGAGGCAAACAGAGGTTAAATGACTGGTCATGCAGCTAGGATTTTAGGCTAGATTGAAGGCTGCTTTTCCTGAGGCCAGACACAGGTCTTTATCCACTGTGCCACTTAACTCATCAAGTTATTAATATCATGGATAGTGTTTTCGGGAGGATAGCAAGGATAACACTATACCTTAAGGCAATTAAAAACAATTGTTTTATTGTTATTAATCAAGGACTAGTCAAGGGAAAGGCAAAAGATAGACAGGGAATAAGGAGAGATCATACATTTAAAATGAGAAGAGACCCTCAGAAGTCTTATAGTTCAAATTCTCTGATTGTAAATTACAATAGCTATTTTTGGATATTTAAAGCCCTGTTATATGCTGCAGACAGGAGTCTTGTTTTGCCTGGCCTCAGGGGAGCAGAGCTATGAAAAATATCAGAGAAGCAGAACTACTGAATGCTTTTAGCTCTCTGTAAACCGAAGGGACTGTTTTGGGAGATAGTGAGTATCCCATCACTAGCAATCTTTCAGCAAAGGCTAAGCGACCACATGATAATGTCTAACAAAGGACCTCTTCACACACTTCACATGGGTTCTGAGGAAAAAGCAGAGAGGGATTCAAGCCCCATATCTGCCACTTGTTAGCCAGTGGCCTTGGATAAGTCACATCCCCTTTTAATTTACTTTTGTTGTTCTTCTGTTGTTTTCAGTCATGTCCGCCTCTTTGTGACCCCATTTGGGGTTACTCAGCAAAGATACTGGAGTGGTTAGCTCTTTCCTTCTCCAGCTCACTTTACAGTTGAGGAAACTGAGGCAAACAGGGTTAAGCCACTTACCCAGGGCCACACAGCGAGTAAGTATCTGAGGCCACATTTGAACTCAGGAGAAGTCTTCCTGACTCCAGACCCAGTGCTCTATCCATTGTATCCATGACCTAGCTGCCACTTTATTTATATTGGTAAAATGAGAGCATTGAACTAGATCAGGGTCCACAAATTATAGCCAGAGGGCCTGATTTAGCTAACCCCTGATTTTGCATGTCCTAGAGCTAAGTTTAATTTTTACACTGTTAAATAAAACAAAACTACTTAGAAATATAAAAACCAAGCTTAGCTCTCAAGTTATACAAAAAAACCAAGCACAGGCCATAGTTGTCTAATGACTGGATTAGATGAATTCTGAGGTCTCTTCTGGCTTTAAATACTAGGTCTGTGTGTGTGTGTGTGTGTGTGTGTGTGTGTGTGTGTGTGTGTGGTCTTCCAATCCCATTAGAATGTAGGCTCCTTGAGGGCATGGACTGTCTTTCTTTTTGCTTCTCTTTGGGTTCTCAATGCTTACTACGTTAGTACATGTGCTGTGACGTACTAAATGTTTAATAAACCCTTATCGACTTGACTTTAGATCTGTACTTCCTCCATAGTCTCTGACCACCTTCTAGACAGCCTCCTTGCAGTAGGGACCAGAGATCATTTCTTTGATGTCTTAAACTTTTCAGTTCTGTCCCTGCCATACCAGATCCTCCTGGCCTGATTAGTGAGGGTATCAGTTGGCCTGTTATTTCAGGTAGGGCCCGGCTTGGCTTCCCTTTACTCCCTCTTCTCTTATCAACCACCTCACCACTCTTCTCTGCCTTTCCACTCAGGAACCATAGTAAAAGCAATATTGCCATTGCTCCTGGAAAGGGAATGTCTTACACTTCCCACGGCTCCACTCCCATTCCTGTAACTTTCCAAACCAAAATGCCCCTACCCAGGTGCTACTCCCAAAATGTGTTTTCTTCTTCTGTTAGAATGTAATCCCATCTTTTCATCTGTCAATCAAAAGCATACTGGCCAGTCCCTCCTCCCAAATTAGTCTAATAACTTAAAAGATTTTTTAAGGAAAAAAAGAGGAAGGGTTTTACAACTAATGATAAATGATGTGACCATGCCATGTGTTATCAATTTTACCTCCACGATATTTTTTATATTTCTCCCTTCCCCCAGACATGGTGAAGTCTCATCACTTCTTGCCTAGATTATTGCAATAGAATCATAATTGATCTTCTTTCTCCAGCCTTTCCTTTCTTCAATGCATCTGGCACACAGCTGCCATATTGATATTCCTAAAGCACAATTCTAACAATGTTATTCTCCTGGTCAAGAAGCTACATTGGTTCCAACTCCAGAATAAACTACAAACTCCTCCTTTGTTACTTAAGCCCTTCCTAATACGATTCTCACTTATCTCTCCAGATGAGGAAATTGAGGCAACGACGGTTAAATGACTTGTCCAGAGTCACATAGCTAGTAAATGCCTAAGGCCAGATTTGAACTCTCAACAATGACTCTTCCTCACTCCAGACCCAGAATTTTATCCATTGTGCTACTGAGCTGCCCCCTTAATTTACTTACTTATATTGGTAAGATGTGAGCACTCAACTACCTAAGGGTTCACAAACTATTGCCACCTCTCATGTAGTTTACGTACCAGCCAAAATGGCCAACTCCATATTCCAAGAACATTTTTGGCTTCCATTATTTTGTATGGTTTGTCTTCTATTCCTGCAATGTTTTATCTCTTAATTTTTGCTCTTGGAATGCCCTTTGGAACTCTCTTAAAGGTTTGTTTAAGGGCTACCTCCTACACACACAATGCTCTTCCCAATCCACCCACTCATTTGTGTTTATATTCCCCAAAATTACTTTGTATTTAACTTGTATAGATTTTGTATTTCTGAGGCTAAAATAAGAAAAAAAAAGCATCATATGTGGAAAGAGTGCTGGACTTAGATTTCACTTCTGCTGCTTACTGCCTGTATGATCTTGGGCAAGTCATTTAACCTTTTATGCTGAATGAAGGGGTTGGACTAGATGACCTTGAATGTCCAAATGTAAATCTATTAGCTTATGATTATATGATTACATGACTTCAAAAGCCCCTTCCTTATTTTGCTTTAAATCTGTTAGTCTATGTAAGTGCTTCAAAAACCTTGAAAATGCTATCTATACATAGCAGATGTTATTATTTTCTTATCTGCATACAAGCTTCTCTTTAGTAGGATGAAAGCTCTCTGAGGACAGGGACTGCCAATACATTTTTTCTTTGTAATCTTAGTGCCTAACACAATGTCTGGCACCCAGCAGGGTTTTAACAAATGCTTGTTGAGCAAAACAGCAATTACATTTATAAATTTTTAAATTTGTTCTGTTGAGGAGGGATTTAGGAAGCAGTTTCATGGTTGAACCACAATTAGGTACAGCATTTTAGAGAAACTTCGCCTTTATTTTAGAAAGCTTGGAAAAAACCCTACTATTCTTCCCCTTTTCAGCAAAACAATAAGGTCCCCTCTCCCTTTTTTTTAAGGAGGAGTAAATTTGGTCATCATTACAATGGAGTTTTGAAATAAAAATAAGCTGGACCAGGTTTCATGGAATATGGGAATGAGGGACAGATGTTTTCATGCTTTCGTAACCTCTAAGGAAGAATCAGGTCTCATGAGGAGTAAAAAAAAAGTAACATGAAATTCACTCTGCCCATTTATTTGCAGCCCTGTCCCTGAGCTGAATTCTAATGAGAAAGTTTACAATGAGCTAGACAGCATTCTGCTCTTGCTCCTGTGAGTACCTAATGGAAACATCTGCCACCCTAAAACAGTGGGGGCAACATGGGAAATGGATGAAGAGAGCAGGAGGCAGCCAAGCAAACATCCAGAAATCTGCATTCCTTCAATGGCAGCACAAAGTCACAAGCAGGAGACGTTTGGGTCATTTCCAAGAGAATTGGTGAACTTGTAAACTCCTAACCCTGAGTGCTCTCCTTTCACACCCAGAATATCAAGGAACTCCTGGCAGCTGCTCCAAACCTAGGCTTAGCTGAGCACCCTTCTTTTGATCTTCCCAGGATTAGTACAAATTACTCATCCTGAGATGTCAATAACTGGTGGCTCTTTTTATTCCAGTACTTTATGATGAACAGAGATGTTGTGCCAGCACGTCACAGAGAGGTCTCTGTGTGGTGGCTGCAGGGAAGAGTGATCGTCCAAGCAGTGACCAAATGGAGTTTCATGAAACCATGAAAAGATCTGTCACCTTAAACGTCAAAGGGGGAAAATGGCCCCTGCTGGAAAGTATGTTACTAAAACAATGCTAAAATCATAATGGCTAACATGTAAATAGAGCTTGAATGTTTGCAAAGCCTTTTCCACATTATTTCATTTGATCCTCACAACGAGCCTGGGTAGTAGGTGTTATTTTTATCCCCATTTTATGGATGAAGAAACTGAAGCAAATAGAAGTTAAGTGACTTGCCCAGGGTCGCACAGCTAGTAAGTATCAGAGGCTGGATTTGAATTCAGGTTTTCTTGACTCCAAGACCCACATTCTATCCACTGTGTCACCTAGTTGTCATTAGAGAGAAAAAAGTCTCTGAGCCACAAGCCTGTCTCCTTTTTTTCTCATTTCATCTCCTGAGCTTGACACGTTAAGGGCTGACCCAAACAAGCCCCAATGACTGAAATGCTCACAATGCATTTGTGCATGTGTGTGTGTGTGTGTGTGTAGATAGAGAGGTATAGAGCTAGATACAGAAGCATAGTATCTAGATATAGTTTGATATCTGGATCTATAGATCTATGTCTCTACATATACATACATATATGTATATACAATACATATATATGTATACACAATAAAATATACATAATGCATACATATGTATATATAAATGCATGTGTATAAACATATACATGTATATGTATGTACATATATGAATGTATATATATATTATATATACACACACACACACACACACACACACACACATACACACACATATATAAAACCTTTTCTCCTCCCTGTTTTTAGCAAGAAAGACTGGTAAATGTGACACTCAGTTTTCTCATGGGAAACCTCTCCCTGAAACCACACAATTAGCATCTTTCCACACACTGTTTGCAAAGGGCATCTGTTTGTTCTTTTCTTTTTTTTTCCTCCTCAACCCACCCCCACAGAAAAATAGAAAGGTTTAAAATTGCTAAGAAGAAGAAAAAAAACCGCCCACATAGATGGCTTTAAATGGGGAACACTGGCTACGGCAAACACCATCTTTAAGCAGTTCTACAGCATATAGAATTTATGTTTTGTTTTGTAAAGCTTTCCATAACCACGTCAAGAGCTAGAGCTTCTGGTGCAACATAAGCCTATTAACAAGCAGAAAAATGGCCAGCTCATTTTCCATAACTCCAAGAATTTCCTTCATGTTGGTTAGGCCAAGGCCAAACATAAAAGTTAAAAAAAAATAGTTGAATTTAGGGACTTAAAAAAAAAAAACCAAGGGCCTTCTATGGAAATACTCATTTATGTGGTTATTTCTTTGTAGTGTAACCTGAATTGAGCTGTAACTAGCATGAAACAAATTAGACTGTCCTATAGGGGCTACATGGAAGGGGAGGGAGGGCATTCTTCTTCCCCAGGATGTATCCTCCCTGTGGTTACCACTGTCCCTGAGGCACAACTGTCCCTAGGTCACCCCTGTCCCCTAAGGCTCACCTTATCATTACAACCCTCCCACAGACCCACTTTTCTCTCTGGCTCCCACTAGGGAGAAGGTCAGAAAGTTTACTTTCACATCCATTTGCCCCTATGGTTAAACTATCCTTTGCACAAAGGCTATCCTTGTTTGGTGAAAATATTCTGCGTTATTGCTCTGAAACTAGGGTGCATTTTTGCTGTTGTTCAGTCATTTTCGGTTGTGTCTGACTCTTCATGACCCCATTTGGGATTTTCTTGATAAAGATACTAGAATGGTTTGCCATTTCTTTGTCTAGCTCATTTTGATGAAGAAACTGAGGCAAACAGGGGTTAAGTGACTTGCCTAGCATCACACAACTAGTATCTGAAGTCCCATTTGAACTCAGGTCTTCCTGACTCCAGACCAATCTGACTCCAGGCCCAGTGCTCTATTCACTGTGCCACCTAGCTGCACCCTAGGGTGCATGAATAGATTTTAATTGAATTGAGAAGGCAAGTAGGATCAAAGACCTAGACTTGGAAGGGACTCATAGCCCATCTAGTCTAAACCTTTCCTTTTACATATAAGGAAACTGAGTCCCAAGAAGGTTAAATGACTTGACCAAAGTCATACAGGTAGTAAGTGGCAAAGCCAGGAATGGAACCCAGGTACAAAGCCTAGGCTCATTTTTTCAGTACCAAATTCAGCTCTTGATGACTGAATATTGACTGGAATAATTTAAACATGTTTATATTTTGCCCAGCTGGGCTGGGGTTCTGGCCAGTGTCCTTGTGGCAGGAAATCTTGCTGCAGAATATGGGGACACAGGCCTAACCCAGCTGGTCAGCAGACTTTTCTTCCAAAATTGGGTCAAAGCTGAACTCCCATTCCTTTTGTGTGTCTGCCTTTTCTCCAATACATCTGTTTCTACAAAACAAATACTTGATCTAGAGTGAATATTGCTAACCTGAACATTTCAAATCTGAGGTATTTAAATCTTATTTTGGTGAATTTCATTCAGAAACAGAATGTAAAAATTGTTGGTTTTAAATTTCAGTTTATGTGTTGAGGGAGTAATAATTGACCACCCTCTGGGGTGTTGGAAGGCATTAGGTAGCGCTTGGAATCAGGAAGACCTGTGTGCGAATCCTGCTTCAGACACTTACTATGGTTGTGTGACTCTGGGTAGTCATTCTGAGATGCTCTCAGCCTCAGCTTTTTCATTTGCAAAATGGGGTTAATAATTGGACTTACCTCACAATGTTATTGTCAGGATCAAATGTGACAACATATGTAAAATACTTTGCAAACCTTAATGTGCTAAATAAATGCTAGCAATTATTATTAGGGGGGATAAATATGTTGTATTTCAGTCTAATATTGCCACAGGTTGCTACATTTTCTTAAGCATTAGGTCATTTATTGCAAAGCCTTTCCTTCATAGCTGCTACAGACTTTTACTTTCAACTCAGTAAAACTGGGAGAACATGCATTTGAAAACATTTACAAGTAGAAACTTCTCCAAAAAATTCCAGCCTAAACCCTGAAAACAAGCACAAGGATGCATACTAACTAACCCCTTGGCATTTGGGTTTATGTTTCAACTTGTGCCTATTGCCAGGAAATACTTCGACATCATTATTTAATAATGCCACCTTTAAGGCTGGTCATATTTTTCTGAAAACAGACACAAAAGAAAATGAATCTCCCCCATCCTGTCGCATTGCTGAGTGGTTAGGGAAGAAATAATGATTTAACCTTTTTATGGCTGCTTGAAGACTGAAGTAAAATGGAAGCTTCTAGAGAGTAGGAACTGTTTTTGTTTTTATACTCCCAGAGTCCAGTGTAGTATTTGGTAGATAAGAGCTACTTAAGAAAAAAAAAAGTATTCATTGATTGAGAAACTAGCAAACTGGGGAACTGGGGCATAATTTAGTTAAAGAGTACCTTCTTTGCTGTCCATTGATTTCACTATTCTCCCTGAGTTACTATATGGGAGGGTCTACTGGAAGACCGTAGTCTTCTAGGAGGAGTTGAAGTTGAGGACATGGTACATGATGGGAATGGAGAAGCTTTGCTACACTATAAAGTAACAATTGCTCAGAAGAAACAGCTTTAAAGGATGTCAACAGAGACAGGTATGCCTAGAAAAAAAATAGGTCAGTTACACAGCCAGAGTTAAAGATAATTGACAGGTAATGAATGTGCTCCATTGCACCTGCACAAAGTCAAGTTAAGAGAACTAGAAGAAGATAGCCTGTTTGTGGATTTCCAGTGGAAAATTTTCCAGAGAATGCAAAAGGAAAAGGGTAGAGAAATGGCTTGAGGGTGGACCTTGGAGTCAAGAAGCCCTGAGTTCCAGTCCTACCTCTGACTCTGGTTTTTTGACACTGGGTAAGTCCCTTAGCTTCTCCATCTGGTAGAACAGTTGCTAATCTGCACTACTAAAGTGTGTTTTACTATTCAAGAGAATTCCCTATAACATTAAAATCACAGGACGTGCCTCCACCACCACCAAAAAAATAGACAAGAATAGAGCAGAATCACCAAACATAGACGTGTTGCAATCTGCATCACTAAAGTACTCAAACTAATGAAATTACAAATGTATTAAAGGCATATGTTGAAATATGTGTCAGTTTCTCCACTTGTAAAACAAACATTAAGCGTTTTAAGTGTAAATAAATATTAAGGGGAAGCTAGGTGGCACCATAGTACATAGAGTGCTAGGCCTGAAGTCATCTTCCTCAGTTCAAATCTGGCCTCAGACACTTACTAGCTGTGTGACCCTGGGCAAGTCACCTAACCCTGTTTGCCTCAGTTTCCTCATCTTTAAATGAGCTGAAGAAGGAAATGGAAAACCACTCCAGTATCTCTGAAGAAGGAAATGCCAAGCCACTCCAGTGTCTTTGCCAAGAAAACCCCAAATGGGGTCACCAAGGCTCAGACATGACTGAATGACAGCAACAGCACATGGGACAATTGTTGTCACCTTCCTGACTTAGATCTACACTTCAAATGAAAACAAAAATGAAATAATAAAAAAACTACAAAGTACTTAGAGAAAATAAATATAATATATATATATACATACACACAGATATATACGTAAAACATACAATCATTTCCATTCAGGTCTATATGACTGAGGATTATTTCCCTGTCACCTGTGACAAGAGATGAAATTCCTGGTATGGATTTCTTTTCTATAGAGCAAATTTTGGGGGAACAAAAAATAAATTTCAAATACTTCTATTTTTTCAAAGCAGATATTTTATATTTTATATGTTAAAGAAAATTCCACGGGATCCTAATGATACACATCCTACCGTGTTCTTAAATTAATTTTAGTACTTGGGATAAAGTTTTTGAAGTTACCACATCTCTTGCTAAGCACCTCCTGGAAACATACTGTTATAAGGCAACTAAATGAACTGAGAAGGATGAAGAGAGCAGAAACTATTCAAGATTCTGGAAAACACATTTGCCAATGCAATATTTAACTTTCCATTATTACTAACTAATGTGTCCTTTAAAATGTACTTTACCTTTCTAACTGGCTAATAAGCCACCATGTTATTTGAAGGAAGTCTATATGCTTGGATTTCACAACCTGTCACTGGGTCATCAGAGCCAACAGATCCCCAGATAGTCCTCAGATCTCCCAGTAGTTCTATTGACATCAATGAAACTTCAAGATTATTTTTGCACATTTTTACTCCAGAAAGGTTTTGGCTCTACCAGACACCTATCATGTTGGTAGCAACAGCACAGACTCACTAATGCCCATGAGAAGCAGACATGATTCTAAGTAAGGAATGCCTCCCTTAGGCAGTGGTTTGTAATTCAAGGTTAACCGGGTAACCACCCATGCAGTCCTGAGAAGTCATTGCCTGGGGTGACTTTCTGCTATCCTTAAATAGTAGGAGACATAAGTAAGTGATGATTCTTACACCCTTACATAATAACTGAATACATATTACTTACACAATGCAGACAAGCTACACCTTTATGAGTAATAGACCTCCATGAAAAGGGCTCATATTGGGGTGAAGGAAAATATTTTGATTTGTTCTTTGCTAGATTTGCTAGATGGCTCTGGCCATCATCCTCATGCCCCTCCCACAGGAACCTTGGATTTTGCTCCCCTAGGAAAGCTGGCTCTGCCTTATCTTTTCCCAAACCAAGTCTCCGTGCTGCTAATCTGACATCTCCACCCTATATCCATGTGGGTATCCTCACTCCCTTTCTAGTTCCCTTGTATGTATTGTCTTCCTTCATAAGAATGTAAGCTTCTTGAGGTCAAGAGCTATCTTGTTTGTATTTGTGTTCCCACCACTCAGTACAGTGATTGACCTATAGTGAGTTAATAAATTCTCTCTCCCTCCCTCTCCCTTCCTTTCTCTTTTCCCTCTTTCTTTTTCTTTCCTTTTATCTTTTTGTCTTTCTCCCTCTCTCTTCTCTTTCTCTCTCTCCCCCTCCTTTTCTTTCTCCCTTTCTCTTTTCCTCTCTCTCTCTGTCTCCCTCTTTCTCTCTGTGACTTTCTCTCTTTCATGTCATGTTCTCTTTTTTCTCTCAATAGAATCAATCATGTACATAATTTCAAAATTTTTTAAAAAGAAAACAGCTGACTGTGGTCTGATGGTAAATCATGCCTCCTGCCTCTTGTCAGAGAGGTGGTGAACTACAGGCACAGAATGAGACACACATTTTCATACATTGCCAAATTGATTATTGATTTTTTTTTCTTACCACAGATCTATCTGCATTGCTTCTCTATCATGCCTCCTGGAACCTCATAATCATCAAGAACTTCATATCGTACAAAATCAAACTAGTCTTGTAATCAGACATCATCAGTACCCTTCCCCTTCTGCCTCAAGAAGGTGCCTAAGCCAGTTGTCTCTTAGTCTTCATGGGATTTCTACAGCACGCCTTCTTACACTGGCATCTCCCTCCCCTCTTTTTAGCTTCCTTTTGTATGTTATTCACCCTCATCATTAAATTGTAATCTCCTTGAGGGCAGAGATTCTCCCCCCACCCATATTTGTATTCCTAGCACTTAGCATAGTGACTAGATCGTAGTAGGTACTTAATAACATTTATTAACACACTGTTGCAAGGGCAGATTTTCAGGTGGGAGTGTGCATGTGTGGGTGTAGGTGTGTGGGTGTATGTATGTGGGGGTGTGTTGGGAGAATCAGAGAGTTATTGGGACAGAACATCAATGTGAAAAAGAATGCCAATAAAACACTTAAAAACAACAACAAACAGAAATACGATGGTTCTTGGGGTTTCTTTTAATGTAACCGAGTGGACACTCACTCTCTGTAGCATTTCCTTTTGAACAGATTAAGGTCTATGGTAGAGGTGCCGTGGCAATCAAGTCTGTCACATATCTTGTTATTATTGCTGACTCCAAACTTCTTCTGATAGTCACAGATAAAGTTCAAAACAGTAATTTCCCCTAGCAAATAGGGATGGGAAGCCTAGAAAGTTAATAGGGCTTTTTTCCTCTTCACCTAACTCTGTGATCTAATTTCAGATAGCAGGAAATATGCCAACTTTAGCCACTAATTAGAGTTATTCGTTGGGAATTATTTGTAGTCAACCTCTAATCTCTTAGAGCAAAGTGTGCTGACAGTGTTGGCAGCATAAATGTTAGATTTATTTTGGTTGGGGGGGTGGAGTGGGGACATAAGGGCTGTGGGGGCATTGCATCTGGATTGTACAATGTAGTCTGCCAAACATTTCTATCTGAAAAAGAGATCCTATGCACTCTAATTTTAGCTAATTCCATATACATACAGTCAAAGATTTCCACAATAGTGCTGGAAGTGACAAGCCCCCTTTGGGATACCTTAGTGGGGAGTGTCTTCCTGTCTCATACCTTAAAATTGATGAATACTAATTCTATGATGAAGAGAGGTAATTACATTCTAATTCTCATTGTCTTCCGGATCAAGCACAAAGCCATCTCTTCTGGCAGCACACTGCTGAATTTTGATTATGCCCACTTAGGATTAAAGACTAATTCGCCAAAGGAGATTTATGATCTTGGACGAGATGAGGTGGTGCTTCATTAGGAATAGCTGGCGTGAACTAATCCTTAAGTTGTAAGCAAACTCCTGTCTTTGGCATTTAAAGTCCTTCACAATCTAACTTGGCCACACTTTCTAAGCTTATTCCATATTACTTCTCTAAACCAACATAGCCTTTTTTTCTTTTTTGCTGTTCCTGACATACACTATTTGTTCCATCATCTCCATGCCCTTGTATGGGCTGTGCATCACGCTTGAAATAAGTTTCCTCTTCACATGTGTCCATTTGTTGTTATTTAGTCATTTTTCAGTTTCGTCCAGCTTTTCTCGATCCTATTTGTTTTGCTTGCTTGGCAAAGATACTGGAGTGGTTTGCCATTTCCTTCTCCAGCTCAATGAGGAAACTGAGGCAAACAGGGTTAAATGATATGCCTAGGGTCACACAGCTAGTAAACGTCTGAAGCCAGATTGGAACTCAGAAAGATGAGTTATCCTGACTCCAGACCTAGCACTCTCTGCACCATGGCGCCACCTAGCGGCCCTAAATGTCCTTGTGGCCATAGGCTCCGTTAAAGCTTAGCTCATGTCATTTTCTGCATACAAGGGGCCTTTCCTGATCTCAGCAGCTATATCCCCATACCTTTTATTTACTTTTTAACTATTTTGTGTTTATTCATATGCATACATATAGTGAGGAGATAGAATGTAAGTTCCTTTAGGTCAGCTGTAGGTAGTATGGTAGATATAATGCTGGGCCTGTCATAATGAAGATCTGAATTCCAATTCAATGTCAGACACTTATTAGCTGTGTGAACCGAGGTAAGCCCCTTCACCTCTGTCTGCCTCAGTTTGCTCAGTTTTAAAATGGGGATAATAATAGTCCCTACTTGTAAGCAGAGTTGTATAGATCAAATGAGATAGTAGTTTTAAAGTGGGTAGTACAGTGCCTGGCACATTGTAGGTGCTTAATAAAGGATCATGCCCTTCCCTTGAACACAGATTTCTTTTCTGTTTTTTGAATTTGCATCCTCATTGTCAAGCACAATGCCTGTCACACTAGATGCATAATGAATACTTTTTGACTGATTAATAACAAATAATCCATATACGTGTGAGGCTGATTTGGCTTTCTCACATTTGGCTTTTCTCTGCTCTCCTTATTTCCATTCCAATTATTTTAGAAAATACTGTGGTTCTAGTAAACCTTTTAGAAAAGGGGTTCAGCAACATAGTAAGGAAGGAACAACAGAATGTATCATTCCTAAACCTGGAAAGCATTCTCCAACTAAAACATAGAAAATGGGTGAGAAGAATGGAAATTCTTGGCAATACATATAAACAGACAGACAGATGCACGCACACACACAAAGGCATATGGAAAGAAGGCACACGTGTGATCAAGGTACACGTTTGAAAGAGCTGATCACTCATGCTTCCAGCAACATTCTAGGACTGCTAATGTTTTCTAGTGATCTCAATATGCTGCCCCCATCTCTACTGTACATTGTTTCAGCTTCTGTCTTTGCTGAAATATTTGGTTACCTTTTCCTCAGAGAAGTACAAGTACCCTTGTGCTTTCTTAGCATATGTATTATGTAGGCTTTTCCCAGCTCTTTTAGAAAGAGCAGACAAACCTGTGTAGTACAGAAAGATTCTCTTGTCATGTTTACTTAGAGTTTCAGCTACTGAGGCCTGTCATCTTCCCAAGTAGGCTATGCTCAGGCTTAGGACCAAACTTTCAAAAACCAAGAATAGGCTCTTCTTCAGATTTATTTTCCTGATGAGAGGCTTGAGTTCCCCTATCAAAGAGACTGATAGTCCCAAGTCATATCATCCTAACTTCTGGTGAATATCTATTCCTAATTTTCATACCTGAAGGGCACTCTCTAAATAAGGCAATGATAATTTGCCTTTTGTATTGTTGTTGTTGTTGAGTTGTTTTTCAGTTGCATCTGACTCTTTGTAACTCTATCTGGGGTTTACTTGGCAAGGATACTAGAGTAGTTTGTCAGTTCATTCTCCAGCTCATTTTACAGATGAGGAAACTGAGGCAACCTGGGTTAAGACACCCTCCCAGGGTCACATAGTTAGTCAGTGTCTGAGGCCAGATTTGAATTCAAGAAGATGCAGCTTCCTGACTTTAGGCCTGATACTCTTATCCATTGTACCACCTTGCTTCCCCAATCATTTGGTTAATAACGATAGGGAGTTTTAACCCTAGAATTTTCTATTCTTCCATGTAGATGAATAGTGGAGAAAGGAGAGTCAAGTAGGAGTCTAGATGGAAGGAAATTAAGGTCTTCACACCTTCTTCCTGTGTTATTGAATTCCTGGCCTTTTTATAAGTAGCTAAAGCTAGCCTAAAGCTTGGAGGATATGGGATTGGGGCACTCTTTTACATATTATGGTCTATTCCAGGGATGGGGAACCTGTGGCATGGAGGCCACATGTGGCCTTCTAGGTCCTCAAGTGCAGCACTTTGACTGAACTGACTAATAATTTGCTTTAAGGCTTCCCTGAAGGACCAGCTCCCCAGTCTTTTAACTGTTGACCGTGAAGGGAGCATGGAGTTTTCCTTTTTTGGAAGATCAAACACAGTTGATGAGGACTAATAAATCAGCTATATTTGGAAATGTGGTCAAAAGATAGAAATGTTCATCTCCATAAGTTTGGATTCAGTCAAAGATCTGCACTTGAGGACCTAGAAGGCCACAGGTGGTCTCAAGGCTACAGATTCCCCACTCCTGGATTCCATACCCTGTCTGTGGCAAGAATATTTTGGTGTTCTGTAGAATATTATCTGAGGCAGGAAACTGCTAGATGAGTAGCTCAAGGTTATTTCCGTAGTCTGTCCCAACTCAAGGCTGGCTCTATTAAGGCAACAATTTTGTCAACCATCTTTTCTTTGTTTCCCTTAGGGGTATGGTCTAAAAATGCTTTTCACTCTCATTATCTCTCTTCCCTAGTAAAATCTTATTCTCAGGAAAGTATGTGATCCAGTAATTCACATTAAGGCACAAATATGTTACTTATCCTGGGAGTATTTACATTTTTACAGGCAAAGGATTGAAAAAACTTAAGACTGGGGTCTCCTTACCTCACTCAGACTGAAACTGCAGAGACAAGTCACTGCCGGATTCCACCACTTATCCCCTGGAAGCTTTCACTTGCTCCATTTCTGACCTGGGTTGATTTGCTCCTTCTTAAGCAAGCAACCATCCCCACTCCCTTCTGTGGCCTCACCATATTGATGCTGGATTTAGTTCAGACACCTGATCAGTATAACCCACTGAAGCTCAGAGATCCTCAGCTTAAGAGAGGCAGCAGCCTCAGCTTGCATCCCCATGCCCAAACAAATAAATTCTTAAGCCAAAGGAAAGAACTTTGAATTATAGAATTTCAGGCAATAGCAAGTTGGGTAAGGGAGGAATTTTTGGAGTGAGGGCACTTTCTTGGCTCTTCTGAAATCATGTCATGTGATGCTAAGAATCATCCACTTAACAAGTATTTCTTAAGCACCAGCTATGTGCTAGATGATAGAAATACAGCAATAAGGCAGTCTGCCCCCTCAAGGAGTTTATATTCCTATAGGATTTTATATACATACATATACATACATACATATACCTATCTATCTATCTCGTATATATGTATATATGCATGTATGTATGTATATGTATATATACACATATGGGAGAGTGGTGATCAGGGAAGGGAATTTTGGTATAGGCAATTAGAAGGAATGTGAATAGAACCACATAGGGCAGTATATTGTCATCCTTTTTTCCAATGTTGCTTCCAGTGCAAGAATAAGAGGGAGATGAAAAGAGGGGAAGCAGCTTATACTCACAGGATTACAGAGCTGATAGCAAGATTCACAATCTGGACCTGCCATGGTATGATAGTGGATGGCTGGTTGAGATATGAAGCATGAAGTCTAAGGTTGGCTAGATATAATAAGTTGAGGTGAAATTTCACTCTCTTGTTCACTCACCAGCTGGGAAAGCTCAACCCTATGGTAAAGCACCTACCACAGAGAATGAATGTTGAGGCGATTCTCACCAGCGGATGGCCAACCATTCACCAGAATAACGTTGAACTCCGTTCAGCAAAACATGATTTCTTAAAGCACTTAGTGAAGTTGTCGTCAGATCATTCCCTAGCCAGAATAGGCAGAGGAATAAAGCATGGCAGTAGTGACTGAATTGAATAATAATTTGCTGTAAGGTCTCCCTGAGGGACCAGCTCCCCAGTCTTTTAACTTCTGCCCACAAAGGGAACATGGACTTTTCCTTTTTTGGAAGACCAAATGCTGTTGATGAGGGTTGATAAATCAGCTATATTTGGAAATGTGGTCAAGAGATAGAGACGTTCAACTTGAACCACAAACCCTTGATTTGTGAGCCTAGTCCAAGTACGACTAAACATCACAGGGAGGTTGGCTTCAACCCACTGGAGTTGGAATATGTGAGTTCAAGTCGGGGAACTGGCATAGCTGTAGACCCACAAAGTTGTAAAATTGGAATGGACTTTAGCACATTTCTCCTTCAAAATCTTGCCCAATTCAGGATTTCCTTCTATAAATGCTCAGCATAGACACTCTTCCAGACTATATTTTAATGCTTTTAGTGACAACCAGGTTTTTAACTCAAAAAAAAATCATCTATTTACAGCTGGAAGGACATTTAAAAAAAAAAAAAAAAAGAAATTTACATGTAATTTTTTATATGTTTGAAGGGAATAGCAAGTTGTATATGGTGGATTTGGTGTTTCATGTGCAATCATCTTTTTTATTGTGATATGTTATGGAAATACTTGTTTTATTCTGTGAATTAAAAATAAAATTTTTTTTAAAAAAGGCATCTGGTCTAATCACTTCATTTAATAGATGAGGAAACCAAGGCTGAGAGAGATTAAATGACTTGTCCAAGGACACATAGATAGTAAGTGCCAGATCTGGGATTAGAACCCAGGTTCTGGGTTCAAACTTGACTTCAAATCAAGTATTGTTTTTATTGTACGCACTGTAATCTCTTCCTTTTGTTGGACAATCTAATCATTATAAAGCTACCTTGGAAATATGAACTTTCACCCCTGCTTATTGGTTCTCCTTTCCTTTGGAGCAGCAGAGAATAAGTTTCTCTACTCTTCCTTCATACATTTTAAAACTGCCACCAGACATATCATAGCTACAGTCAATCAAAAAGGTCTTAATTTTAAAAATTCAAAATATAATTACTGTCAGTATTAAACAATACAAACACTATATAGCATAACATCACAGGTTAAATACAGATGATATTTATTTTTAGGAAACACATTTTAATTAAATTTGTATTTTAACTCTCCAAATACTTTTATCAGACATTCAGAGAGTCTCAGTTATAGATGTTACCAGTAAGCTTATGGTAGGAGGTGTCAAGCAGAAAAAATGTGTGTGTGTGTGTGTGTGTGTGTGTGTGCGTGTGTGTGTGTGTATGTGTGTATTTTTGAAGTATTTACTTAACATTATTTTTGGGGGAGGAATAAATATGTCATTTTTACCATTTTAGTTGACCAGGAATTTATCATGATAAGATATTGTAACCCAACTAATACACAAATTGAGCTGGGGAAAAGCAGCCATGTTCTGCTTTGAAATGTAATTCCATATTGGTGAGGAAAGTTCTGATGTGACTCTAAGTGCCTGAAGAGGAGCAAGATTGGTGTGAGAACTTAGAGACTCTATCCCTGCTTTGAGAAAGGCTACTTGTGGCTTTAGTTTCCCTTGGGGACTGACTCCAAACATACGGAGAAGGACAGAATTTGGAAGTGTCAGATGTGTCCATGATTTCTAGCTTGTCTCTCTAGAAAGTCAGGGAATTTCCCCATGGATGAGATCATGGTCTCTCTCTTTGTTGAAATGAGACATCATCTTGCTGTGATATAAAGACCCCATTCACCCATATTTTTGGCATGTTTTAATACATTGAACTTTTCTGATTTGGAGGTGTTTTTTCAATCTACTTTGATAAATGGGCTTATTGAAATTTAGTATTTGTGATAGTCTTTTGTGTAACGAGCGTTTGGTGAGAAGCGAGTCAAGCAAGCAGGCATAAGCTAAGAGGTAACATAAACCTCAAAGCCTTAAGGGCTAGCGACCAAGGAAGATAGTGGTTTTAAAACCTAAAACCTATTCTCTTAGATCAGTGATATTTAAAGAGGCAGATAGATATAATTCTAATCCAATACTATTCTTTCTCAAAAAACAAGAGGGTGGCTGGACTCATGGCCTCTTCTGCTTCGCTGATGGCAAGAATCAGTGTCTCTTGGAGAGAAGTAGGCAAGATTTCTATATTTATCTATGCCTCTGTATGAACCCTCTTTATGTAACCCAAGTGGACATACATAATGCACATGGGCAGCAAAAATCCCTTTGAATAGCCTAAAAATTACCCATAGTTGACATTTAGATGCTTATTGAGTGAATGAATGGTGAGAAAAGAAAGGCCCTGCAAGGGGTAGTTAGAGGTACCATTATCCTGTAATGGCATTCTCCAAATCAGGTTCCTAATGCTGAATGATTCCTTTCAGATCAAAGATTCTATGATTCTAAATTGGCAGAAGTTGATCCCTCTGTAAAGTCTTCCTTCCTTCTTTTATGTATTCACATCATTAGATTCTCCTGAACAAAACCCACCCTCTGTGAAGGCTCAGAAACTTTTTCCCTTCAAGTATAAATAAGTGATACCTTCTTAGAGAGCATCTAATTTAATATATATTTGCATTTTGTAAGGAACCATCCTATAAAAAAGTATTGATATCTTTAGTTGTACATCACCTTTAAGCCATATCTTGTAACAAAGAATAACAAAGAATAAACAAAGAATTTTTAAAAGTGTGTGTGTGTGGGTGAAGGAAGTGGGAAGCAGCTCAGCAAAAGAAATCACCAGACTTTGATATTCATAGAACCATTTACCTAGGGCTGGAAGAGCTCTCAGACGCCATCCAGTCTAACTCCTCCTTGTTTTACAGATGGAGAAAGCAAATCTCAGAGAATGTAATGCCTTTCTCAAGACCACACAGAGAGAAAATATCAAAGGCAGGATACGAATTCAAGTTTTCTGACCCTAGAGCCAATGCTTTTTCCACTGTACTCCCCCTCAGTCTATGCACTGTTAGAGAGCCTTTTTGTTTACCTTTTCAAAGAAGGAAGGGAGGCGCATATCCTCCTCTTTTCTTAGGCTGAGCTTGTATCCAAGTCTCCTGGTAATGGCATTTGATTTGGAGTCAAAGGACTTAGGTTTAGATCTTGACTGTGTCATATACTGGCTGTGTGACCTTAAGCAAATCACCTAAGCTCCTTAAGTTTCAGTTTCTCCAATTGGAATTAGAGTAGTGTTCCCTGACATTCATGTATCTGATTTCATGGTCTGCAAAGTACTTTACCTAGATTATCACATTTGAGCCTCACAGCAAACTGGTAAAGTCTATACTATAGTTCTGATTATCCTCATTTTACATATGAGGAAATTGAGACTCAGAGAGTCTAAGTGAATTTTCTAAGGACTATAAAGGTAGTATGTATAAGAGAGAAAATACAAATTCTGGTTCTTCTGACTCCAAATTCAGTACTTTAATTCACTACAATGGTCCCAGGGGTGGACAAATTATGGTGAGGGCCAAACCCAATTGAGTGCTAAGAATGGTTTCTATATTTTTAAACAAAATTATAAAAATTGATTATATATAAAGTTCTATATATATATATATATATATATATATATATATATATATTCAAATATGTATGTGTGCAATACATGCATACATATATAAATATAAACATATATAACTATGTATGAATTATGCAAGCTTGTGGAATAGTGGATAGAATTCAGGACTCAGAGTCAGGAAAACCTGAGTTCACATCTTTCTTCAGATATTTACTAGTAATGTGACTCTGTGAAAGTTACAACCTCTCTGTGGCTCAGTTTCTCCAACTAAAAAATGGAGATAATAATAGCACCTGTCTCACAAGTTTGTCGTGAGGATCGAATCAAATGAGATGGTCTTCGCAAACCTTTCCAACCTTTGCAAACTTTTAGGAGCTATATACATATTAGCTATTAGTGTTATTATGTATTTCAATTGATACATGAATTTGAGCTTTTATAGAAGAGCTCACATATTGGGAAGATATAGGAAAATTAATTTGAGTTTTTGTATTTCCAGAACCTAGAACAATGCATTGTATGTAGTACTTACTTAATAAATGTCAGTAATGGAATGGTAAAGATACAGAAACTCTTTTCAGGTCACACTGAGTGGTGCCTAGCTTTCTCTATTGCACATTCTACATCTCCAGCACATCTGTTAGAACAAAGTGTTTGTGTTGCCTTTTGGGTAACTTTGCAGAGGTTCTCTAATATTAAAGTCTCCTTTCTATTTCTGCTTCTCCTTATAACCTTCCTTGTTCTCACTCTCCTTGCTTAAATTCATTGTAAGCCAAGCACTTTTGTAACCAATGAAATCAGTAATATGTATTTACCTGCTAAAATTGTTCCCCGCTTATGAAGTTAGAAACTAGTATTGGTTACTTACCGAACCCTAGGTTAATTTTCCTAGTTATGACATATACATGAATGAATGAATGAAAAGAGCATTTATTAATATGACACTCACCATTCTAAGTGCTGGGGATAAACAAAAATGAGACAGCCCTTCTTTCAAGGAATCTACACTCTATTTGGGCAGAGATAACACATAAAAAAGAAAGCTGAGTTACAGAGATGTTGGAAAGGTCAAGATATCCTAAGAAGGCAGAGGATCAGAAGCTTTCAAAGTACAGGGGTCCAAGGTTATATCATTATGTCAGATGCTAGTGCCAAGAATTTTTAGGGCGTAGAGATAGGGTAGATGGTACAGTCTGAAAGATTTTAAAGCCTGGTGGTCCTTCATTACATTGGAAGAAATACAGTTGTCGACTCCCATTTAGCTGCTAGAGGAGCTAGGTTGGGTGATGAATACAGGATTGGAATTGGAGTTCAGAAGACTTGAGTTAAAATCCTGCCTCAGACACTATACCGATGTAGTCTGGGATAAGTTATTTAACATCTTTATGCATTGGTTTCATCATCTGTAAAATGGGGATAATAATAGTACCTACCTCACAGGGTTGTTGTGAGGACCAAAAGAGAGAACTTATGTAAAGTTCTTTGGAAACCTTAGACTGCTATATAAATTCCATTATTATTTTCATTATCATTGCTACTACTCCTCTTCTTCCTCTTTCCTCTTCCTTCTTCCTCCCTCCTCCTTCTCCCCCTCCCCCTCCTCCTCCTCCCCCTCCCCCTCTTGCTCCTCCTCCTCCTCGTTCTTTTTTCTTCTTTTCTCCTCCTCCTCCTCCTCCTCCTCTTCTTCCCACCACCACCATCAACCAAGTTGTGTGAACAGTCACAAATCCCTGAACGGGCTCTGGGTGGCTGGAGATAAAGGAGGGGTAGGTGGGAGAAATAGGAGGATGGCCAGAAGCGTAAGGGGGAGGGTGCCCTATGATAACAATTTTTCTGGCTCCTGGATCCTCCAGAAGGGTCTGGAAAATTCAGGCCAGGAAAAAACAAAGAGTGAAATAAGAGAATGGCATAAAAACAGGATTTGGTGCTCAAATTCTTTTAAAAAATACTGTGTAATAGTTAGTTGTACTTTTGTGGTGAAAAACTAGGATGCAGGCATCCCACAAATCAATGAGAGTAGAGGAATTTAAATACCTGAGAATGTCTAGCACAGTCTCTCTGGTGACCCCCTCAGGGATCCCTATTCTTCCTCCTGCATAACTTAAAATCCAACACCCTTGAAGTCTTAGTGACTACCTTTCTGGTGACTAATGTGGTTGTATCCTTTACACTAAATCCCTCTTCTGTTTCCTCTCATAATCCTGTCTTGAGTGATCCATCCAGCTATCTAAGCTCTGTTTTAGAAATGGAACACATGCAGTAAAGATCTATTGCTTTATATGTTCCTGCTTTGTCCGGGTCTTTGTGAAAACCTCCTACTTGCTGTGGATCTGGGGCACCAGCCAAGCCAGTTGCCATATTATATGCACTGACTGGGGAGACAAGCAGGTGATATGGAATACGATATGTTAGGCTTACAATTAAGAGAGGTGACTCAGTGTCACTATGTATTTCAGTCAGGAAGATCTGAGTTCAAATTCTGCCTCAGATACTTATGAACTAGCTGCTGCTGAGGTGTTTACTTAATGGCTGTCAGCCTCAGCTTCATAGAATCCTAGACTCTGAGCTGGAATGGACCTTAGACATCATTAAGTCCAATCACCTCATTTTACAGATGAGGAAAATGAGACTCAGAATGTGATTTGCTCAGAGTCATATAGATACTGAGTCTTTGAGGAAGAATTCAAACTCGTATCTTCCAGACTCTAAACCCAGTGCTCTATTTTCCAAAGCACCTTATTGCCTCATTTTGTAAAACAGACATAGGGATAGCACCTGCAGGGCTCCTTCTCCTACTGGTGAGTTCTTGGAATCTGGGCTCCTTGAGGCAAGAGACTGACTCCTTTTGTTTGTATTTGTATCTCCAGCACCAAGAAAAATGCCTGGCCCATAGTAAGCATTTAATAAATGCTTATTGAGGGACTGACTTACTGACCTATCTAACAATGTTGTTATGAGGGTTAAATGAGAAAAATGTATTTCCAGAGCTTTAGAAACCTGAATGCATTATGCATATGTTGGCTCTTATTATGATACTTGTGTGCCAATACATTGTGGGAATCTGGAACAGTCTTTCCTCTATCCACAACATTTATCCATTCCGTCCACCCATTATACCCACTGTTGGGCAACAGTAAAAGCATAGAATACCAAAAGAAAAGAAAAATCCAGGGGTGGAAAGAACTGGCAATAGTCTGAATCACTGACTCTGAAAAAAGCTTATTAGCCAGTTGAATAACAAGCTTCGGTGGCCAGTACGTGACCAAATATGGATCTGTCATTATAGTCAGACAACTCAGTTTCCTTCTGGTCAGTGGTGACTACATTAAAATCCTGGACCCAGAGAGAATGCAGTCTTTGACTGCATCTGATCAGACATCCAAGGTTTTAGTGGTGAAAAAAGGTTATGAATCTTTCTCCCTAATTCTGCAGCACACACAGTTCTGGCTCTTTGTCCTCGAGTTCCTAAGATAGCACCAGTCAAAATATTCTGCCCATTTTCAAGGCTCAGATGCACCTTCACTGTGAAATTCTTGCATACATACCAACTATTTGGATCTTTCTTTCTCTTTTGAGGCATGAACATTTTTAGGGTAACAAGTTTTGACTTGAACCTTTTGCATGTATTCAGACTATGCTCCCATAGACAGACTATCAACTTATAGCCTGAGCTTTTGTCTTAGCTAGTGAAATTCAGCCTGCCATGCCAGAAGTCCTCAGTGGAAGAATTGGGTGACAGGAAGGGAATCTGACACATTAATTGAGTGAATATTAAAAGAGAGGCCCTTCAAACCTTTGGAGTCTCAGACCAGGCTAATAAGGGTGTAGCTGCATTGAAGAAAAGTAGAAAGGGAATTAAAAAACAGAAAAGAAATGATTAGCCCATTCTCCCTAAAAAGTCTGTACTATCCAGATAATAAAAGAAACTAGAGCCATAGAACTTCTGATTTTCCATCAATTATTACTTCTCTCTGTGTGTGGCAGTCTTCAATAGGGATACTGATGCTGTTTGCAAATTGAGGAGAGGTTTAAAGAATTACCCTCTTTTATTCACAATTCTCTTATGTACAGGGAGAATAACAAAACACAAAAGCCAAGTTAGAGGAGTTTTACTTGAGCCTTTTAGTTGGAGATTTTACTGTTCTCTCTATGACATTCTAATTGAAGATGCCTTTAGCTGCAGGGGGAGAAATGGCAGTACACACAGAAAGCAGCTATGTTTACCTTTGTGGAGGCTGTCGCAAGGTGCTATGCAGATTGTCTCTGTGGAGATGTACAAGTCTGGGTTTGCAAATTTTCCAAGGCTCAATGGAATTATCCTTATTGACAAAACAAGGCTGATGTGTTGATGCAAAGTACTGATAAGAGAATTAAAAGCTCTTTGCCTGCCCTTATCAGCAGACATTTGTGAACCTGCCAAACTAAAAAACCTAAAGAACTTTTACTTTACTGGCGTCTCTGAAATTCTTCTAAGGAAGGGAAAATTTGTTAAATACTTTATAGTAACTCCCCCTTCCCAAAATTAGTGCAGCTTGATCTCTGCCTTTCAAATCTAGGTCCATTTGCACTGTCTGTGGGCTCTATATCCAGTTGTCTTGAACAAAGATCATTCTTCATCCATTTAGTTTTTCCTGGGGAAACCGGTAGATAGGCCAAACACCTTCACTCAAATGGCTGGATTGCCTTTGGGAAAATGCAAAATTCTTCTAATGACCCTAAATTGTAACCTGAAATAAAGTTCTACTTTTTTATGCCAATATGCTTTAGGTGATAGTACATGACTGAGTCAAAGACATTAGAGTCTCTGAAGAAATGAAGTTGAGAATCACTCAAAGCACAATAGAGAAGTTTATGATGGGTATGAGAGGGCTGCAACAAATTACAAAGCCATGAATTACAAAGGACAAGCAGTGTAGAGGGCGTTAATAGGAGATTTGTGATAGAAAAAGAAGCTAGGGTAGTTATGTGATAAGAATGAGGAATAGATAATCTGAGCATTCTTTCAGCATCCTTGCAACATCAAGATAAGGTGAGGGAGCTTGCTATCATGTTGGGTGGACACCCTGAGGGAAATTTATGAGAATGAGGGTGACACAGGTTGATGAGGCACGGATGGGTTTTGATTTATGTCATTGAAGGAAATACTCCAATCAATGACATCATCAACCTATTGGATATCAATGGAAGAGAGCATCTCAATCACTCCAAGATCACTAGAGGGCAGAGATATAACACCCAGAAGAAATTATAGGGCACACAATAGAGAACAGCATGTTAACTTTTGTCTAGGACATCTGTTTTTCTGCAGGGTTATAGGTGTGAATTTTCCTAGCCATACATGTGAATACCTTGTTTCTGTTTCATGCATGTCCGTTGGGCAGGCATGTTCCCTATACGTGTACCCTCCATATGTGTTCACTAGTCACATGTTTGTTTGTTATTTTCAGTGTGTGCCTTCTCCCATTGGTGGAATAATAACACGAAGGAAAGTATATCTGATGGGAAATCTTTTTTTTTCCCATTTAATATGGTATGTTTGTTCATCAAATCTCTTTTTATTTGAATTAATGCATCCATTCTGGCTTGCTTAGTAAAAGTAAACTTGTTATGGTTTTGAGTAGATGCTGACTTACAAAGTTCCTCAAATCGAATGTAATATTCTGGTGGCTATTTTCTGTTTGGAGTACAGTGAATTTAATCATTGGAAAAGAAAATCATGAAAAGAGGCTTGTGTATTGAGCTGCAAATTCATACAATTTAAACTACTTCCATTTTTTCTTTAGATTTCAGGCCAACTCTGGCCACCTTACTCTCTGTAAATGATCTTGTCCCCTACTTTACCATGAAAATCTAGTCCATCCAACATTATGTTCTTCAACTTTCATCCTCATCACCTCAAAATGGCTCCATATCCTTATCTATTCTTTCTTAATTTTCTTTATTGTAAGCTGAAGAACACTTCTTCTTTTGCAAGGTAAATCCTCCTGTTTGTGCCTTCCATTATATCTCCTC
The DNA here is from genome assembly GCF_003287225.1 of Phascolarctos cinereus. NCBI lineage: Eukaryota > Metazoa > Chordata > Mammalia > Diprotodontia > Phascolarctidae > Phascolarctos > Phascolarctos cinereus. The sequence continues at coordinate 94,907,640 of NW_027556098.1, forward strand.
CTGCCTAGGTCATGGTCTAGAAAACCAAAATCTATTCTCAGATACCATTTTGCTAACTACATGTTTATAAACTGTTTAAACAAACTATTGATTGAAAAAGGGGAAATGGATAAGTGTAAAATGTAAACAACTTTAACTTATACAAAACAGTCACATTGATGGTGTATTTAATGAAAATATGAGAACGGAAAAGGCAACTTTTTCCCAGATATTTTTCTAAATCACATCCTTATAGCCACATATTTGACTGATAGATGAATAAAACATGATAAAGTTCCATTGTGTCTTGTTTCTTGGTTAATCCTCCAAAATTTGTTAGGCAAAATTCAGGTTCTAGAGCTTTCCTCAAACAAGGAGACTTGTATATATTTTGCATGCATATTTTAAGATCATATGAGATTTGATGGCAGATGCAACCACAGAGATAACTTTATTCTGTGATCCACTTAGTATCCACATTACGTGAGACATCAAACAGGGAGACATATGCTCACCAAAAGTCTTTGCCAGGGCCATGTTGGTAGCCTTATGCAAATTATAAATAGAAGAGGGATTCCCTATTGATGAAGACATTCTATGTTACTCCTGTTTGTGGATAACAGTATGCTGACCAGAACTTACATGACCTTTTCAATGAGACCCAAAATCATTCAAAAGAGCCTCATACAAGTAAAAAAATAACATATATGAAGTGATGAAGAATGAAAAAAGGGCAATAGGATGGCGATATATAAATATATACATTATGACAACCTACCAATATAAATTATAATAGGAAAAGTTAAAAATACACAGAAAATAAAGAGATCAGAAGGGTACACAGAAAGCATCAGAAGATTTCTCCCACTGGGTTCACTACTAACCTATGTTATGGAGGCATTCTTTGGAGCTCCTCTTCCTGGGAGGTGGGGTTCACAGAAGGTATTTATCTCCTCAGGAGTTCTCAGGGATTCTTAGGGGCTGGTGGACAATTTTCTAGTACAAAAGCCTATGAGTTCCCATCAGCATGCTTCCACTAGTGATTTATAGCTATTGATCAGCCAACCAGACTTAACAAAATACAAAACATTCCCACAAAAGCCTGTGACATAGTTACTGATATACAGGTCCAGTGGAAAGGGTTCAGATTTAGAGAACTCATGGGATAAAGGGTCCCTACAAATATTTGGAGAGTCCTTTGATGAGTATTTTGTCCTTGTCATTCTACCTTGTATTAGACTCTCCTGTCTACAAGTTCTACATTAGTAGAACATAAGCTCCTTCTTAACCTTTTTTTCTTTGTAGTCTCAAAACATAGCTGACTACCCAGCACATAATAGGTGCAAAATAAATGTTCGAAAATCCAATTGAATCAAACAGAAACAGTATATTTTGTTAAAGGTACACTTTTTAAAAAAGAATAAGTTTTATTGCTAGCTATTAAATTTACATTTTTAAAAAGTGAGTGAAATTGGCATAGGATGCTACATGTGCAGTTGATTCACACTGTTCATTAGAGTCAGGAAAGACCTGGGTACAAATCCTGCTCCGTGACAACTCTGGACAAGTCACAGCATCTCCCTAGGCTCACTTATCTTCATTTGTAAAATTTGATAGCAATATGCAAAGTAGCCAGTTCATAGGACTATTGGGAAATGAGGTGGTACAGTGGATAAAATACTGGGTCCGGAGTCAGGAAGACCTGAGCTCAAATCTAGCCTTAGACTCTTACTAGCTGTGTGACCTTGGGCAACTCACTTAATCTGTTTGCCTAAGTTTTCTTAACTGTAAAAGGGAAAAATAATAGCATCTACCTTTCAATGTTGTGGAGATCAAATGATATAATATGTGTAAAGTGCTTAGCACACTGTCTGGTACATAGTATGTACTATGTAAATGCTTGTTGGTTATTATCATTATTATATTGGAGGATCAAATCAGATAATATATGTAGAATGCATTGTTGACCTTAAGATACTATATAAGGTCCACCTTTCTAATTAGTGCCATTTTCAAACATTAGTGTAAAGAAAAATAAAGTAGATGAAGAATACAATATTGCCCATACTACAGTTTATAAGGACAGTGAACCATACTCAGGCCTGAATAGAAGGAGGAGACTGGGCAGAAGTGCATTTGGGAAATATTTCAGCACATTCAATGATTCCAAGCTACTCACTGCCTCAAATGTCTACCTTATTAACCCTGATATTCTTTTGGTGATGGTATATGGCTGTGAGCCACGGGAACCACAATCATCAAAGTCCTGGAATTGAAGGTGACTCTGAGAGATTACTATGGGTGTAAGTAGATTGCAGATGTCAATGATGGATTACAAATGAAAAGTGGACTGAATGACATCATTGACATGAATGACTGGAAAAGAGATGCAAGAGTCATTTAGTTAGAATGAAGGATAATAAATGGATAGTAGTATCCATGAAATAACCAAAGAACCACAGGAGGGTCTTTGGGCTTTGGGTGAATCCTCCTTATGAGATTTACAAAGACAAGAGTTATGCAGGACTGAAGAGACATAGGTGAGCTGTGATTGGTACCTGTGGAGAGAATACCCATAAAGATGAGAACATGAGACCTTTGAAGCACGAGTATTTTGACAACCAAGAGGTAAGAGTCAGATTTATGGAAGTAATTCACCACCACATAGGTTCTGCATGTGCTTTTGCCTTTAGGAAAACTCAATAAGTGAAAATTTTAAAACCTAATGAATTAAAAGCCCTTACCAAAAGATTGAGTATTTAAATAGCCATCTTCCTTAGTGAATGTAAAATACTCTTTGATTTGCAAAATTTTAATTTACACAGAACTTTTTGATAAACACATTTAGTGTATGAAGGAAGGCACACCTATATGCATGAACAACCACACTGATCAAAGGAACATCTCTTAATGAGCACTACTAACCTAATCTTTCATCTGTATGTACTTTTTGATCATTCAAGTTGTCACCCTAATTTATTAGGGAAGCACAGAAAAGCTAGTCTCTTGTGCGACAGTTCTCAAAGAGGCAAAATCTCTTTTGATTTCACTTTGAAAATTTGAAAAAAAAACACATCACTATGAGCACTGTTTTACAACTGACATCATAAAACAGGAGAATAAGAATGAAGAAGCTCTTTAGTTGAGATCAAATCAGAAACCTTCTCCTAAAGTGTTAAGGAAAAGTTTGAGTCCGCATTTAATAAATAGCAGACTCCATGGCCTTCAAAAAATACCAGTATGCCAGCAACCGGCTCCCTTTCTTAAGGTGGACTCAGTGTAAACATTTAAAATGAGGATGACAGTACCTAAACTTTTATCCAACTGATTTCAACAAATTGGAAAAAATAATCAACAAATATTTTTATTGTGTCTGCTAGATGCTAGGCACAGAGGAAAATACAAAGTAAAATGTAACAGAGAACCTCCTCGCAATAATCTCATGATCAAATAGATTTCCTTTAAGAAAGTTTTTTTTGGGGGGTTAGGGGGGACAGCTATGTGCCACAGTGAATAGAGGCCAGGCCTGGAGTCAGGAACATTCATCTTCTGAGTTCAAAACCAGCCCCAGACATTTACTAGCTGTGTGACCCTGGGCAAGTCACTTAACCCTGTTTGACTCCGTTTCCTTTTCTGTAAAATGAGCTAGAGAAGGAAATAGCAAACTATTCCACCAACTTTGCCAAGAAAACCTCACAGAGGTCACAGAGAGTTGTACAACAACAAGGAATTCTGTGTGTGTGTATGTGTGTTTGTATTTGTGTGTGAATTAAGTTTTATGCTTAGCAGAGGGCCTCTGGGGGAAAAAAATTCTCATTAGCATTTTAAATGTAGAGCTAGAGGGGATCTGAGAAGACATGAAGTCCAACCCTCTCGTTTTATAGATGAGGGAACTGAAGTCAATATATATAGATATATACATATATCTCAAAGGGGACCATGACATCAGTAAGGTGATGCCATGACTTGCAAGTGAATTGGATTTAAGTGAGGGAGGGCAGTGCAAAGTCATCAGCCTCACTCTGTCCTCCAGAACCATCTGGGTCCAGCGGCAAGATATAGATCATAACAACTGGAGATGGCCCAGGATGCAGTGGGGGACCTTGGCTTTTTTAAGCTAAGGTCTTTCCCAGTTCTCGGTTTGACTGAGGTAATGCCCATTCAGTCTTCCTGTCCCAACAGAGGTTAAGTGGTTTGTCCAAAGCCACACAGAAGTAGGTAGGTAGATAGAACACTTATTAAGCACTTGCTGCTTATTAATCACCGTACTAAGAACTTCATATGCAAATGCATGTGAACAAGATAATCCCTATTATTATAGGGGAGATAGAAAGTGGGGAGAAGAGAGAAGGGGAAAGGAAAGGGGGGTGGGGGAGAAAGTACCTGTGTGGAAAGGCTGCTGGTGAGGAGTTAGAGCAGGCTGGAGAGTGAGCTGAGCAAGAAGGGAAGTGAGCATGGTGATGACCTCTCATGAAACTGCAGTCAGGCTGATGACTCACCAATCTGGAAGGCATGTCCCAGGACAGAGGCATCTTGAAGGGTCAAGACTCCTGTCAAGGTTGGGGAACAGCCTCTACAGTGAGTGAAGCTGGAAGAGAAGTAAATGATCAAGCCATCCAAATCTAGCATCCTTCCCATTGCCACACTGCCTTCTTCCTTTCCCTCATAGAAGTCTTCTCAATGACAAGTCATATCAGGCTATTTCAAAAATATGCATTGAGTAATTGTGTTCAGTAATTGTAGTAATTGAGTAATTGTAATGATCCATCTTAGTCCCAGAAAAGAGATAAGGAAGTACCTTCTTCCTCTTGAGAGATATATAGGAGACTATGGGTGAAAAATGTTACATATATTGTCAGGTGTGGTCACTATGTTAGTTTTGCTTAAATGATATTGTTTCAAAGGAGGACTCACTGAGGGGAGAAGTGTATCTAGAAATAACTAAGGCAAAAACAGAAGGTATCAACAAAATTTATTTATTCCTTTAACAAAGCCTAAAATTTCTAGCTATAACAATTCTTGGTATAGCACTCTTTCTTAGCATTTGAAAGGAAAACCAAACAACAGAGGGGAGAAGTACTAGAAATTTTATTTACAAGGAAATGAGACAAAGGCATTATGTAGCTCAAATATAGAATTACATTCATTGACATACCTCACCAAAAAAAGACCCTACTAAAGGACATTGCCCACTCTGGCTAGATTGTGTGAAAGGGAAAGGGAGGGATCTGTGTTACATAAGGTGAGTAAAAGGAACATTTCAGGTGAGAGTGGTATTTGAAAACCATTTCTAGGATAGAGCACATATCAAGTTATAGTGTGGGATCACAAGTGGCATTTTGAACCCCTCAAAAAAACTTCCATGCATAGAGAAATCTGGGAAAACTGATATTAAGATATGCCATCAAGGGCTTATAATATTGATGATAAGAGATGAGTAAAAAGGTGAGAAAAAAAGTTCGTGTCATGTCATATTTGAAAAGGGCAGAGGAGCTCTTTTATCTTCTCTGAAAGTTCATAAAAATTATTTAATTCATGAGAATGACAGTAAATTGTCCATTTTAGGGGGAAAAAACACATCATCCAACTGACAATACTGGTTCTTTTCATGCAGTCAATCGGCAAATCTCTTCCCTTCTTGCCTCATCACTCAAATTCATTCATTTTTCCTATGTATAAAAATCACTTCCCTATTCACAGAATCACAGATTTTTGAACTGAAAGTGACCTTAGAAGTCATCTAGACAAACTCCCAAATTTTACAAATGAGGCTATCTAAGGCCAGAGAAGTTGAGTAACTTATTCAAAGTGGCAAGTGGTAGAGAACTGAGGTCCAAACTTAGATCTTATGATGCCAAAGTCAATCCTTTTTTTTTAATTTCATTTTTTAAAAACTTTAACACTTTGTCTATCATTCAGATTATATGGCTCTTTCTTAACTGAACTTCAGCATACTCATTCTAGGAAAATTTCACCAGAAAAATTTCCCGCAATTGATCAATTCGTTCTCAATTCAAACAATCTCTGGTTTATCCCTCCCTGGCAAAATATCTATTTACTGATGCTTATTCTGTCACTTTATCTTTTATTCTGTATGAGACTATAAACTATCGATGTCTTTATTAGACTAGCTTTTTAATCCTTCCATAGATAAACTTCAGATCTATAAACTTGGATGAGGAAAAAAAATGCATCTTTATTTTCACTAACATCTAAATGGAATTTGGCATTTCCTTCAATTATTTAAAAATACTTTTCTGAGAAGGTCCTCTGAGAAGAGGTCCAAAGATTTTTACCAGATTGTCAGAAGAGTCCATCACACACACACACACACACACACACACACACACACACACACACACTGTTAAGAATTTTAGACCCTTGGATTTCGGAATTCCTTGCCTGAGTATACTGAAGGTAAATGAAGGAGTTCTTGAATAATTTCTTCCTCTTCTTCAAAAAAGCTTATCTCCTAAGCAGGAAGGAATCATTTAGCTAAGTTTGTTTTGCATCTAGCTCCCAATGTTGTGATAACAAAGGCTAAATTGAAGAGGAGTTCATGTTGTAAGAAGACACTAATGTTATTCACCGGACTCCATGTGTATTGTGGGTAATTCTGAAGTCTAAAAGTAATTAACATTAAACAGCAAACAATGAAAACAGTATTATCATCAGGAAACAGCACATACAGAAAAATAGTTGAGAGCCTAGAGTAAAGTTGCTGCCAGGAGAAACCCTTTGTATTTATCTCTAAGATACAGCTGGTGAGGAATGGTATGGTTTTGACCTGAGTCTGCTTTTGTTCTAAAGGATAAACTTCTCTCCGGTTTCTAGAAGGGAAATCCTTTGTCATTTTTTTTTAGTCACTTACTAGACACTACTGGGCTAAGTGTTCTCCTACTTTATAGCCTTCTGTCTTATTCTACCAAGGCTGCCAAATAAGACACTGTCTTCATCTTTCTCCGCTTGTGTGGAGAAAAGTTTGCTGCAAATGACTTTTCTGAATGAGCCTCCCAAAGCCCTGGATATTTGACTCCAGTGCCTAATCTAAACAGTTGAAAAAAAGGCTGTTACAAAGTCTCGGATCTAATCCTATTCTGTTCAGTTTTTGCCTTTGTTTTGATAGGTGCTAATAAATAAACGCAGCTTGAATATAGAAAGGAAGAAAGAAGTTTGGGTCATAGATTTAAACTGTTTCTTAAACTTTTTATCTTGTGACCCCTTTATACTCTTAACAATTATTGGGAAAAAAAGAAAGAAAGGAAAAAAATATTGAGGATCCTAAAGAGTTTTTGCTTATGTGAGTGATAACCATCAATATTTACCACATTAGAAATTAAACCATAATTTTAAAATATCTATTAATTCACCTAAAATAACAGTAATAAGCTCACTATATGTCCATATAAATAATATATTTAAGTAAAAAAATTATCATTTTTTAAAAAATTACTGAGAAGAGTGGTATTATTTTACATATTTTTGCAAATCTTTTTAATGCCTAGAATAACAGAAGACAAATGGATTTTCATATCTGTTTTTGTATTCAATCTGTTGTGATGTATTATTTTAGTTGAAGTAGATAAAGAAAATCTAGCCTCACACAGATAGGTGGGTGGAAAAGGGAAGAATTTTTAATAGGCAAGTAATGTCTTGGTATTATTATGAAAATAGTTTTGACCTCAAAGACCCTCTGAAAGGGTCTTGGGGATTCCCAGGGATCCATGAGCTACACTTTCAGAATTTGTTGACCTAGGGATTGAAAGGAATTTCAAAGATCAATAAGTCAAATGCTTCATTTTGCAGAAGAAACTGAGGTCCAGGAAAGTTAAGTGACTTGCTCAAATTCTAAAGGTAGTAAGCCTCAGAGATATGATTTGAACGCAGTAATCTGATTCCAGAATTAGTGCTCTATCTGTAGTACCAATTTTGGCATCTAAGGTTATACTACTCACGAACTTTAATTAAGCAATTTTTATTTTGTTTAATTTTGTTATCTTGGAATTAGAATAGAAAACTCATGCAGGCTCACATAGTGTGCATTAGCAAAAAGAGCTAAAGATTGCAACTGTTTTGTTCGGACTTGAATGTATATTGGAGGCATTACTTTATTTAAAGACACCTGGATTTCTGCTAGAAGTCCTTCCTCTTTCTACCTAAGCTACCCAAGTTTCTTATATTTCTATGTGCCCTATAACTATTTTTGGGACCCTAAATAACACAAAATTCCACATGGCCCTCATTAGTATCATCAATTCCATTACTTTTCTTAAAAAGAACAAATACATAAAGATTATTATTAATATTGGTTGCTGGGTGTGTGTGTGTGTGTGTGTGTGTGTGTGTGTGTGTGTGTGTGTGTGAAACTGGGTCTCTCTCAGTCTCACCCAACCTGGAAGTGCAGTGGCCACTCATGGGCCAATTTCACTATTGCTTGGCATGGATGGAAGCTTTGACCTGCTCCATTTCTAACCTGGTCCAGTTCACCCCTCAGTAGGCAATCTAGAGGGCTTCATAAGGCACAGCTATATCTTATATACAGCTTATATGTTGTTATTTTGTCCTTAGTTTTTGAAGAGAACCAATTACATCATGGGGTTGTGTCTTGACTTGTGGGTGAATTGGATTTAAGTGAAGCAGAGTTGCACAAAGTCCTCAGTTTCACACTCTTCCAGAGTCATTGAAGTCCAGTGGCAAGACAAAAGTCAAGACGACTGGCAATGGCCAGGTATGTAGTGGATGACTTCGGCACCTTGGTTGTCTAACTGAGCTCTAAGAGCTCCACAGCACCTGTTTCAACCACCTTCGTGGTCACTGGAACAAATTGTTCTCATCCATTCGTTCCAAAGGGGGAAGTCTTCACATGCTTGGGGTAGACATCTTCCTAACTCACCAACAGGTTTGAGGCCTGTCAGTTACCTTCAACCTGGCTTAGCCTTTCTGCCAAGATGGTTTTACCAGGGTGTGGTGACTGTGCATGCTACAGCTTCTTGGAGTCACAGGTGAGAGTTGTGTGCCAGATAGACACCAGTTGGACACCAGTCCTGAAAAGAGCTCAGTAAGCCCTCACACTAGAGGTGCCAGTCCTGCTTGCACATCCCATACACCCCAGCTTGTACACACACAGTTATTTGTATTCTGTCTTCCTCTCCTAACAGATGGTGAGTTCCTCAAGGGCAAGGAGAATCTTTTATCTTTCTTCATATCCCCAGCACTTAGCAACAATGTGTGGTGTTAGTGGGCCCTTAATTAATGCTTATTGACTGAATTGACTAACTCTGAAGTAAAGCCCCCCTGGCTGATTACAGTGGGCAGTGCATGAAGGTGGTGAGGAAGTATGATTATTTGCTTGATGGAAAAAACATCAATTTTAAAAAATCACCCACAATATTAATATTAAATTAGTATTAAATTAATTAATATTAATTTAATTAAAATTAAGAGTTTACTCTGTAGGGAACTGTGCTCATGAGACCAAAGGAAAAGTATAAGACAGAGTCCCTGCCCTCAAAAAGCTTATTGAAAGGGGCAAGAGCAGGTTGCATCCAACATATGTCACCTTCACCACTCGTCCCTCGAACCCTGATTCTGCACTGCACTGTCCAAATGGCACAAGAGGAAAGTCAATGAATTTCTAGAACAGAGATGTGGTAGCCCCAGGAGCCTGAGAAGCTGCAGCTGTTGGGACCTAGGGGGCAAAGCCCTGAGCACTGTATCCTGATTACAGCCTTGACTGGGGCCAAAGTTCATTGACTGAGATACAGCCTTGGGCGTCAGGTTCTATTCATATGCCTTCCTGGAATGAATAACTTAACTGACAAAAACAATTCAAAACAAAACCAAACCCTGTGGTTATCAGAATGAAGTCTAAAAAATGAAGAGACTCTGAACAGGAGAGACTGGGGGCCTGAAATCTGTCATAGCTTTGACTAGGCCTTTAAAATTGGTACCTATAAAAATTCAAATTGATTAAATCTACCAAGTACTTTAAAAAATTCATGAGGTGTTGTAATTAGGGGAGAAGAAGAGTGGGTAAAAATCTCCTTCATGTGGGGAGAATCCCATGACTCCATAAAAAGACCTCTAAACTGAGCAATCTGCTTCCTTCATTTCCAAAAAGCTAGCCGTTTCCATTCGGGCTGTCTTTTCATGATAGCCCAAATCCACACTGATAAAAGGTATAAAATACAAAATGCTATTGAGTCAGACCAATAGGTTTTTGCTTTTTTTTTTTTTGGAGGCAACTGGGTTTAAGTGATTTGCCCAAAGTCACACAGCTAGTAAGTGTCTGAGGTTGGATTTGAATTCAGGTTCTCCTGACTCTGCTGTGCCTCCTAGCTGCCCCCAATAATTTTAATAATTTAACAGAAATGAATACTCTTGTATGTGTAAGTGAGGACTGGTTGTATCAGGTTTTGTTGGAATTTGACATCATGAGAACTGAAAGAACTGACTAGAAGTCTGAAGCTCTTGGTTCTAATTCTGACTCAACCAACTGTGTGAACACTTGGCCCTTTTGGGCCTTGATTTGCTCATCCGCACAGTGATATTAAACCAGTATCTACGTCTCAGGAGTCTCACGAAGATCAACTAATCCATGTGTGAAAGCACTTTGTAAGCTGTAATATTATTAATATTAGTGAATTATACATTTTAAATATACCCTCTTAGAAGGCACTGGGATCTTGCAACTTCAAATATACTGTTCCTTCCACTGGCCGCCTTAGTTATTGACAACTTTGGCGGCTATAAGAAAGGAAATAAGCACCCTGTCTTTATTATCTCAGTGTCAAGATGAACAATCTAATGATTCTTTTATTTGAACTAAAAAAAATCAAGGTAGCTAATGAATAAGACAGGTAGGTGGTACAGTGGATAGAGTGCTGGGCCTACAGTCAAGGAGATCTGAGTTCAAATCCAGCCTCAGATATCTGCTAGCATGTGACCCTGAGCAAGTTACTTAATCCTATTTGCCTCAGTTTCCTCATCTGCAAAATGATCTGGAGAAGGAAATGGCAAACCACTCCAGTATCTCTGCCAAGAAAACCCCAAATGGAGGCATGAAAGTTGTTACTGAAAACAATTCAGTTACAACAAAAAAAGTAGTAAATTGTAATTTTATTTTGGTTCATCAGGAAACATTTATTTAGAATTACTAGATTGTTCACTTTGACTGTGGGATAATAACAAGCAATGTCCACTTCCACTCTATAGTAACTGCAGTGGTATATCACTAAAGATTCCTGAAAGTCAAATCATCATCCTTCAAACAAGATGACAGAGTGAAAAGGACAGGCAGGTAGAGTGACGCAAAGAGAATGAAGATTAAGGGGATGGGGTTAGGAGGAGGGCTGGACTTGGATGCCAGCATCTCCAGAGCCAAGTGATCCCTCCTGGTAGAATCTGGGCATCATTTTAGCAGCTACTTCCAAGGCTAGAAGCCAAAGGCTGAAATGATAAATAGCAGCTCTTATGAAGTCCCAGCCTGACAGCGAATTCATGATTAGTCCAAGAAAAATTTAAATGGACAACCTGGTTATGTTAGTCTCTTAACTGTAGTAGAATATCATTTCTCCTCTTAGTCTACCAAGGTTTGTCTGCTGTTATTCAGTGAGCTTGTGAATATTCAAAGATTGTAACCCAAATAACCACTGATGGAATTTTATACAATCACACATCTTTTATTCACTAGCACATTTTGTGCACATGCATATCAATAGTCAATTTTCTTAATAACTTGAATATATACAAATGCTTAAACACCAAATCACACCCTCTCCAGTAAAGTTCTCCCATACTTTCAGGCATTACTTTTCAACTTAGTGGCTCAGAGCTAGTTTTTAAATGTGAGTTTCAGCAAATATAATGGCATGAAGGGAATAATGTAGTAAAATTTCCAGCTTGGGTATTTAAAAGTTCATCACGTATGCTGTACTGACATGGCATTCTACAATTATTTATCTCCTAACAATAAAATGAGGAGAAAGGCATGCTCTAATACCCAATAGCGCCAAATGCATGGTATTAATTAATGACTGTATAACCTGAAAGCTCAATGAATATAGAAAACTACTTCATGTAGCCGGCATCCCCACACTGAAACAGATGAGCTCGGAAGAGATAGGCTCAAATACCTGTTTGCCTCATGTAACTTAAGTGTAAGCACCAGCTCTGTTTGGTTAATTTGGTGCATGAATAAAACATGAAAAATGCAACAAAGAGAGGAAGAAGGGTTAGTTCAAGAATTAATATCAGGACAGCTGAGCTTACCTGAATCTAAAATAGAAGCTGTTTAAAAAAAATTCACTTAAAGAAAAGTAGATCAAAGCATAGTGGAGGTTGGGAGAAGGCTTAGGGTGGAGCTGGCTGCCAGCAATTTACCAAAGACGCAGTGAGATCCTACTTCTAAGGATTTCTTCCCTATACACTAAAAAATATGCAACTCTACCACTAAATTTCTGTGAGATCTTCTTCCTGATCTCAGAGAATGTGGACTTTTCAGCTAGACTAAAATTTTCTCTAGATCTGAAACCCAGCTGACATAATGTGTGTGTGTGTGTGTGTGTATGTATGTATGTATATATACATACATACAACAACACACAAATATATATGTAATCAGTCCTATGACAAAACAATGGTAACTTTGGTACCATCACTAAAGGCTCCCTATGCTTAATGGTCTTGAGAACTTAGTTTTCCTCTTATCACATGACTCTTCTCCTAATTAAGTTGTTATTACCTCACTCTCAGGTCAGTTATATTTACTGGAACAAAAATTCAACTAAACAACATTTACTGGGTTCCTACTATGTGCAAGGGGCATAGAAGGTTTTCAGGAACGATTAGTACCTCTGGTGTAAAGGCTGTTGAGTCCTTTTTTCAGGGCTGCTTTCCACCTTTGGTGTCTGCTGTAGTATGCACAGTAACCACACCCCAGTAGAAGCATCTCAGTAGACAGCTAAACCAGGTTGAAGATAACCAACAGGCCATGTGAATTGAAAGAACTGACTAGAAGTCTAAAGATCTTGGTTTTAGTTCTGACTCAACCAACTAATTGTGTGAACACTTAACCCTCTGGACCTGTCTACCCCAAGCATGTAAAGACTTCCTCAGGGAAATAGGCAGATGTGAACAATTTGTTTCAACAGGCCATGAAGGCAGAGGAACAGGTGCTGTGGAGTGCTTAGAGCTTAGATGGACATCAAAGATGCCAAGATCAACCACTGCATCCTGAGCCATTGCCAGTCATCTTGACTTTTGTCTTGCTGCTGGACTTCAGTGACAAAGACGGAGAGAGAGAGAGAGAGAGAGAGAGAGAGAGAGAGAGAGAGAGAGAGAGAGAGGAAGCAAGAGAGAGAGAAAGAAAGAGGAAGATAGAGAGAGAGGAAGAGGGAGGAAGAGAGAGGAAGCAAGAGAGAAAGGAAGAGAGAGAGAAAGAGAAAGAGAGAAAGAGAAGAAGAGAGAGAGAGGAAGAGAGAGAGAAAGAGCGAGAGAGAGAGAAAGAGAGAGGAAGAGAGAGAGAGGAAGAGAGAGAGAGAGAGAGAGAGAGAGAGAGAGAGAGAGAGAGAAAGAGAGAGAGAAAGAGAGAGGAAGAGAGAGAGAGAGAGAGGCTGACAACTTCACACAACTTTGCCTCACTTAAATCCAATTTATGTGCAAGTCAAAAGACATCACTTGTATGATTTTACCATTTTACATTTTATTATTTACAACTTCGTTGTTTTATTATTTTACTCCTACTGAAAGTACTACGTGATGGGCAAGTGACAAAGCAGCAGTATGGATATACTAGGAGCTATGGTCACAACTGTGCACACAGGCCGCCCGGGGCATAGGGTCATCTTCTCACTGGACTAAAGTAGCAATGCAATTCAGCAGCTGCCTAGGTCTCTTAATAGCATTTTTAAGGACCACACTGCTCACCTTCTGGCATGCGTAAGGGGCTAGAAAAGGTGCCCTAAAAATTGTCTGTTTCACCTAACCTAACCCTCGCCTGCTCACTTACCACAGTAGGTAGAGATCCTACCTGGCAGTCAAAACATGCAAAAAAATTGTACAAAAACTTTTATGAAGATAATTCCATCATTAGTACACAGAATGTGCTCATACTTATGGACAACATGTAGCCTAGTAGACCTGAAAGACAAACAGCTCTTGTTGCAAAAGAACTCAGTAGGTGTCTCATCTAAATAGCATCTGTGAGGGAAACAAGGCTGACAAGGAAAGGCCAGTCACCAAAGTTGGAGCTGGATACATATTTTTTTCTGGAGTGGCCTCGGTGATGGAAAGTATTGTGAAGCTGGCATAGGTTTTGCAATTAAACTAATCTAGTCAACAAGCTTGGATGCCTCCCTTAAAGAGTGAATGACAGGCTCATTACAATGTGATTACCCCTTGCAGGAAAACACCATGCCACTATCATCAGTGCATATGCTCCCACTATGACAAACCCTGATGAGGTCAAAGAATAATTTTATGAAGATCTGGAGAGCCTCATCATCAATGTACTGAAAGAGGACAAGCTTGCAATTCTGGGTGACTTTAAGGACAGAGCAGGAACAGAGATGGTAAGGAGTCCTTGGGAGGAATGGAGTAAGAAACACCAATAGTAACAGCACTTAGTACTGAAGACTTATGCCTCTGATGACCTTCTTATCACCAACACTGTCTTCCATTCACTTAAATGCAATACAACTTCATGGATGCACCCTCACAACAAAAATTGGCATTTAATAGACCATGCCATTATAAGGAGAAAAGATAGACAAGATGTGAGAGTGACAGAGGCAATGCATGGTACAAAATGCTGAATTGATCACAGACTTATCCTCTCCAAGCTAAACATTTGCATTCTACAAAAGCAAGGACCCAAGGAAAGACAAAGACTTAATATCAACAGATTAGAGTGCTTCTTTATGCACAGTTCCTTGTTGACTTAGAGGGAAAGCTGAGCTAACACATAGTTGACAATAGTGGACCATTATAGGACTGGGTATATTTACTTATCTGGGCCAGAAAACCTGCAAACATCAGGACTGGTTTGATGAAAATAATGGGGAAATTCAGAAGCTACTAAGTGAAAAACAAGAACTCCACAGGGTTTACTAGCAGGATAGTTTACTGTCTCCAAGAATGCAGTGTTCAACTCCAATAAACACAAAGTGAGATGCAGTATTCTTGGGTCAGTAAGAAGGCAGATGAAATTCAGCTTTACACTGATAATAACAACCCAAAACATTTCTATATAGCCTTGAAGGCTATTTATGGGCCAAAGACCTATGGTACATCTCAGTTCTCAGCTGATGGAGCCACATTGATTAGTGATAAGCACATGATCCTGGAGAGATGGGTGAACACTTCCATAATATTCTCAATATATTGTAATCAATGCTGAAGCCATTGACCATATATCTCAGGTTGAAGTCAATCTCTTTCTAGCCAAACTTCCAACTGAAGAAAAGTTTGTGAATGCCATTAGGCTCTTCTTGTGTTGGCAAAGTAGCTGGTGCTGATTCTTTCTGCTGAGATTTACAAGACAGAGGATCCACTGCTCATTCAAAAGCTGACTAAAATCTTCTGGGTTATATGGCAAGAGGAGGTGAACCTGCAAGAGTTCAAGGATACCTCCATTATCCATCTTTAAAAAGAAAAAGGAAATAGGTTGTCCTGTGACAATCACAAGGGAATCTCTCTTTAAAAATGCCAGCAAGATTCTTGCTAGAGACTGATAATTAACAGACCTATCCTTTACCTAGACGATGGTTGTTTACCTGAATGCCAGTGTGGCTTCAGAAAGGTCTGAGGAATGGTCAATGTGTGTTTGCTGCCCAACAACTCCAGGAGAAATGCCAGGAGCAGAACAGATGTCTGTACACAATAATCTGACCAAGGCCTTTCATACTATTAGCCATGAGTGCTTATGGAAGATCATGGCAAAATTTGGTTGCCTAGAGAAGTTCATCAATATTATGCACCAGATGGCATGTTTGCATGGGTTCTGAATAATGAACAATGCTCTTACACTTACCCAGTAACCAATGGAATGAAGCAGGGCTATGTGCTTGATCCCATGCTTTTTAACATTGTTTTTTTTCAGCAATTTTGTTGGATGTCTGCAATGAGGATATAAATATCATCATGGTCAGCTACCACAGTGATGGTAAATTATTTACCTTGCAAAGGCTACATGCCGAGACTAAAGTGGAAGGAAAGTTTCTGTGCAACTTTTTGCTTGCAGATGATTGTGATTGTGCTTTCAATGTAGCCTCTGAGGCTGAGATGCAACAGAATGTGGATTGATTCTCTGCTGCTTGTGCTAATTTTGGTCTGACAATTAATACCAAGAAAACAGAGGTTCTCCACCAGACAGCACTGCATCATCCATACATGGAGCCATTGGTTATAGCAAATAGAAAGATTATGAGTGCCATGGATAAGTTCATTTACCTTGGCAGTATACTTTCCAGGGATGTCCACATAAATGACAACATTGATACATGCATTGCCAGAGCTGGCTTAGTATTTTGGAGGCTCTGAAGGAGAGCATGGAAAATAAAAGGTATTAGGCTGCCTACCAAACTGAAGGTCTATAGATCCATTGTGCTGACCTCATTGTGTATGCCTATGAAACCTGGACAATATATCAGTGCTACACCAAGAAATTAAATTTCTTCCATCTGAATTGTCTTAGGAAGATTCTGAAGATCACCCAGCAAGAAAAGGTACCAGATTCTGAGGTCCTTTCTCAAGCTGAACTGCCAAACATTCAAACTCTACTGCAGAGAGTACAACTTTGATGGGCTAGCCATGTTGTTTGAATGTCAAATGCTCATTTGCCTAAAAGCCTATTTTACAAAAAACTCACACAAGGCAAGAGCTCACATGGAGGTCAGAAGAAGAGATAAAAGAATACTCTAAAGGTCTCTCTGAAGAACTTTGTTATTGATTATGAGACATGAAAGGGAATGGCACAGAGCCCTCCAGCATGGTGTGCCTGCATTAAAGAAGATGGGCTCTATGAGCAAAGCAAAATTGCAGAAGAAATGTGAGATGCACAAATGGAGACATCTGCATTCCAAATGTATCATATAGGCTATTTTTGCCCTATCTGTGGTAGAGCCTTTCAAGTTCTTATTTGTTTGATCAGCCACAGTCGGACACATTGTACATTGGCCCTCATGTAGTGATGTCATTTTGGTCCTCTTTAACTGTGAAGGACAACAACCATGTGTATGGTATTGTGTTAACTCTGAGAAAGATACAAAGCATGTAGAAAATGTGATCTCTTCTATCTTGGAGCTTACCATCTATATCAAGTAGGGGCTTATGACCTAACATCAACAACCATGTAACATTAATATATAATCAGTGGCCATGAGAGGTATAAACTAGTCATTAACTTGGTAAATCAGGGAAAATTTTATGCCAGGGGTGATATTTAATTTGGACTTGAAAGGATGGGTAGGGATTTAGTGGGTATGGGAATAAGGGTATAGATTCTGTATAGATAAAGGATTAAATAAAAATGAACAATTTCATAAAAATGGGTCAGATATTCCCCTTGTCTGTTGAAAACTTTGTCTATTCTTCCAAATCTAACCTCTTCTGAATTTAATTGTTTCAAATTCAACCCAACTTCTATGCATGATCTAGACTGTGCTATCTTCTTGAATATCACTTCCTCTCTACTTTTTCTTTTACTCAAAAAGGCAATATAAGTCTTTCAAGTCATGATTAAATGGAACTATAACTAGGTCTCTGACCTCGAGTGTCAATATCTGGAGAAGAGTCCTTCATCTGATGATGACCCTGAAACTAACAGCTCAATCTTACACCACATAGGTATTCATTGGCCTGTATTTGTGACATGAACTTGCTACCATATCTAGCACATATCTTGAATTCTCAATAGTCCCAAACTCTAATGCCCTTTCCCTAATGCCATTTTGCCCCTAAGGCAGAAGAGTCCTACAGCCAGCTCAAGTAGGCTCAGGAGAGTCCTAAAAGGACTCGTGGTGAACCATGCTATCTGCCTCCAGAGAAAGAACTGATAATGTCTGAATACAGACTGAAACATGCTATTTTTCACTTTCTGTGTTTCTTTGCTTTTCTGTTCTTTCATTCTTTTTTTTTGTTCAAGTCTTTTTGCACCAAATGACTAACATGTTTTACATAATTTACATGTATAATCTACATCATATTGCTTACCATCTCAGAGAGGGTAGAAAGATAGAATTTGGAACTCAAAATTTTTTTAAAAATCCAAAGGTTAAAAATTGTGTTAATATGTAATTGGAGAAAAAGAAAATAAAATACATTTTTAAAGTGTGTCATGTATACATTTTTCTCATGGAGAGTTGATGATTAAACAATTATCAGCATACCACTACCCCAACCCTACTAATACAGACAACAACCTGGTGGGGGGATGGTTGGTAGAGATAGCCCAGAGATAAGTCTGAATATAGTTGTGCTTGCACTGGGAGTGGGGATGTTTCACAGTTTTTAACAGCATTCACATAAAGCACGAACTTTCTGCTTCACCCATCTTACCCTCTGCACTGTTGACACTCCTTACTTCCCCTACCTGAAAATCAAACTGTCTCTGTACTGTGCTTTCTTCCCCAATGCAACTATTTTTAATCCAGGTGAAATAATCTCTTGTTAAAAATCTGGATAATTGTCCGTATTTCTGGGAGAAGTGTTTGGTCATTAAAAAAGCTGAGAGTTACAGATAAGACAAAATAGGAGACATATGTATGTGCGTGCCATTGGGTCACTGTTGTTACGTTAAACAGAATTCAACAAATATTCTTATGTTTTTATTAATGACTTTTGTGTTTATTATTCTTTCCTCTCCTTTATTTCACATTCAGATAATCATTTCTGAATATAGCTCTTCCATCTTTTCTTATCCAGTGATCTTTCATTTTAACAAAGAATGAATAGATGAAGAAGCATTTATTAAATGACTACTCTTTGCCAACCACTGTTCTAAGTGCTGGG
The DNA here is from genome assembly GCF_003287225.1 of Phascolarctos cinereus. NCBI lineage: Eukaryota > Metazoa > Chordata > Mammalia > Diprotodontia > Phascolarctidae > Phascolarctos > Phascolarctos cinereus. The sequence continues at coordinate 94,926,627 of NW_027556098.1, forward strand.
AATCAAAGTAGAAGTAAACATAATAGTCCCTAATCTCAAAGAGCTAATATTCTAATTCGGAAAGGCAACACAAAAAAAGGGAACTAGAAAGGGGACAAAGGATTCATGGCATAATTGGTTGGAAATGACTGGGTTGAGGTGTGGAATTCTGGCTCCAAGAAAAATAAGGCAAAAGCTCACCTATCAGAACCTAGGATCCCAGGTCTCCCACCATTTTGGTGGGAGAGGGGAAATTGTTGAGTTTGGGAAATAAAGAAGATGGCTGCAGTGTAGTCAAAATGGTTTAGAAATAGCTGAAAAGTGAAGTGGAGAGTGGTTCCCAGCAAGATAAGATGCAAATTCACTGTGAAGAAGAGAAGAAGAAGAAGAAGAAGAAGAAGAAGAAGAAGAAGAAGAAGAAGAAGAAGAGGAAGAAGAGGAAGAAGAGGAAGAAGAAGAAGAAGAAGAAGAAGAAGAAGAAGAAGAAGAAGAAGAAGAAGAAGAAGAAGAAGAAAGAAGAAACACTTCCACAAACCAACTAATGTATCTACTCTATCTGACAGGATATGCAATTTTTCATGCCTATATTCCCTTACCTCTTCAATGAAGGAAGGGAGGGAGGGAGGTTCAGGAGATGTTTGTGAATCACCTGCTATGTACAACACATTATGCTATTCTTAGGGGAAAAACATGAATTAATAAAATGTGGCCCCTGCCCTATGGAGCTTATAATATAGAAAAGGTGACTATTCCTTTGGAAAATCTGGAATGGAAAAACAGATTCCAGGGTTCAAAGAACAGAGTTGAACGAGACCAAATGTAGTCCTAAAGAATTTTCAGTATGCTGTAAGAACTCTGGTGCTCAGGAAAGCCAAAAGATGGAGTGGTAGCTACAAGGAATGGTGTGGTCTAGTTTTCAGAGGACTAAAGAAACTAAATTGTTTTTAAATGCATCAGTAAAGGAGTCAGGAAAAAAAGAAAGCCTTTTGTTGATTGAGGGAAAACTTCAATTAGGCAAATATGGAATCTATTCAAAAATCATTTTAGAACATAATTCTAAATTCATCTAAACTTTCCTTTCAGTTTGTTTTTGGCAAAACAGCAGACTCTCAGTTTTTATTTTATCTAATTCCCTTGATAGTCTCAGAAAAAGGAGTAAGAATCACTTCAAACCTAAATTCATTAACAGACATCATGTAGGTTTCCATTTATATGTGGAAGAAAAAACAACAAACAATCTACCACTTTTAATTTAAGTGCTTGAAAGAAATCTCACATACAATGGATTCAATAAAGAGGAGCTTTTTAGGGAAACTCAATATTTTATGAAAGCCAAAACTTTTCACAAAAGTAATAGAGAGATGTTTGAAAACACATAGGCAGATTTCCTTATCTCTACTTATAATGGAAAAGTTGTTACTCTTAGGGCCACAAAGATTTGTTCCCTGTCTATCTTTAGTGTCAAAACTCTTTGTTTTGATTTTTATGAACGAGTGAAATTAAAGCTAACTTTAAATAAAGCTGGAGTCCTCCCTATTTTTACAAATATTCTCATTCACCAAAAAAAGTATCTGCTTCTTTCTTATAATTAATGGAAGACACCTCCCCACAAATGGAGTTTTTTTTACCTATCCTGAAATAAGAGAAGAAAAATAATATGGCACTGCTAAGCAAGGGAGAAAACTCTCCAAAACAACAAACAACAAATGATTAGACATCCTGTTGTATTTGAAGATGTCTCTCAAAACTTTGAGTTTCAGTAGGTCAGCATGCTGTATATGTTCTCATATGCAATGAAGGTTATCACTGGCATCATCATTAACATATGAATCATCTACTATGTGCAAATTGTGCCAATAATTAAGCCATCTTTTGCCTCAACTCTTACTTGGCTCTCAATCATTGAATGGGCACGGCCTCAGACAAATTAAGACCTGGGAAAAACCTTAATGTGAAAGGCCAAGATCATCCACTGCATCTTGGGCCATAGCCAATCATCTTGACTTTTGTCTTGCCACTGGACTTGAGTGAGGCTGACTACTTCACACAGCTCTGCTCCACTTATATTCAGTCCATGCAACTCTCTTGATGTCATCAGTCCTCTCTGAGAGCAAAGAACAAACAACAACAACAACAACCACAAAAACAACAACAGGTTGAGCCAGCTTGTGACCCTCCCAGGAAATAGCTGTTTAGAGATAGGTATGCAAAACCCTGCCTCAGAGGTGGTGTGTTACTCTCCAGAGGCAGGAGTCATTGTAGAGAGAGACAGAGAGACCAAATTTCATATTTTGTCTTATCTATAACTCTCAGATTTTTAATGATTAAACACTTCTCCCAGAAACATGGTCAATAATGCAGATTTTTAACAAGGGATTATTTCACCTGGGTTAAAAATAGTTGCACTGGGGAAGAAAGCACAGTACAGAGAATAGAACACAGAGAGAGACAACTAACACAGAGGTGGATTTGGTCTGGATGTTGAGAGAATTGAGTCTAACACCATATTGCCATTATAAGAACTATTCTAAGTTCATTATATATTTAACAATCACAATAATAACGATGGTGAGATGACCAGGGCGTTGTCTGAGAGCAACAGCAATTAGAGGGTCAATGATAGCACTTTGAGTCCTCCAGAAACTCAGAGCCAACTCGTTTAGCATCTAGTTCACAAGAATAATTAGTTAAATTAGACAGCAGCTTCCATTCTTCAATAGGTGTACTCTAGGTGAACCTTTATCTGGCCCAACCCACTCTGGTCCTCACTTTCAGACATGGTTTGTGTTCTGCTGTCTGTGGTCTCACTATCACCACTCCACCAAATGAATTGAGTGTGCTTGCTATGCTCCTTTCCCTAGCTTTTTTTTAAGACTGTTTGTCCCACGTGTAAAGATTTTTAGTTATGTTTCTAATAATTATCCTGCATTTGGGATGGAAATGAGTATCCCTGTGCTACTGGTGACAGAGTATGAGCAGCTTGAGGAAGTAGAGGATGCATGTAAGGATTCTTTTCAAATACTGGAGTTTAAGAGCACCTCTTCGTCTTGGAAAATCACTTCAGCCCTGGAACTCACGTTCTGAAACTACCCTCTGACCTTGGGGCCCTTCTTCTTGACTGGAGAGTGAAGTGCATCTCCCAGAACCTCCATTTAAGAAAGGCACCTTAGCTAACCATTTCTTCATTTCTGGCCAGACTATCCTTCTCTGTACTTCTCCATCCCTCCAGTGCTTAGCACGATGCCTCTCATATAGTAAGTGCTTAATAAAGGCTCATTGACTAAGTGTAGCTCTTATCTATAAAAGCAGCCCATTAACCTGCTCACCACCATCAAGGCAAAAAAATGAGCAGAGTTCATGGCTCATCCCACATTCCACCACACTATGCACCTTTTGGGTAACCCTTGGTAACCTCATTTGCCTTCCCTGGCTGCCTTTGATGCTTATTTTGACCAAATTTCATCTGTAAAACAAAACAACAAAACAAAGGCAGAGAAGAACAGAGCATACATTGTGCCTCATCCACCTGAACCCAAGGATTGACTATGATATTCAAATCCCATAGGAGAATGTGAATAGATAGAGCATCATCATTTCCTGTTTCTCCCTGGTCCATTCATGCTTATTCCCCACAATCTGACTAACAAACTAAAGTACTCCTTTCTATTGTCTTTCTTTGTTACTTGAAAAGACTCTCTTTTGATTCCTATTTCTTACCACTCCTCCTGTCTCCTTTCTCATCCCACATCATACTGGAGAATTTTCCTCCAGGCTCAGTGTTCTGCCTCTGTTCTTTTCTTTTCCCATTATGCCAACTTTTTCGGAGGGCTCCACCACCTCTATACTGATACCAAAATGTATGCCTTCATGTCAGAGCTCTGATTTGATATGTACTCATACATTTCCAACTCTCCTTAAGGTCATTTGGATGTCTTGCTGCAAACTTACACCCCCCCACCCCCCCACACACACCCTTTTCTTGCCCCCAAGCCAGCTTCTCTTGCAAAATTCTCATTTCTGACAATAACACTAACATTCTCTAACTCTTCCTTCTTCTTTGTCCTCATATCTGGTCATCAAATCTTAGCAATTTTTCATTTACTCTATCAGATTTACCTCTACCTATCCTCATCTTAGTCTAGGTTTTTCCTATTCATAAAACTTTTATGACCTCCTTAATTAATCTTTCCATCTAATTGGCCTTTTCTCCCTTCAATCCTATCACCTTCAGCTTAATCAAGCTAAAACAGTTTTCATTATCATATTTCTTTCCTATTACAATGACTTCTTCCCTTTCAAGTTCAAGTACAAATTCTTCATTTAGCCTGGCATTATAGTCTCTCCATCAAGTGGTCTTTTCCTCCTCATCCAAGCTTTTCTGAAATAATCATCACTTCCCCCTCTCCATGAACTCTCCACTTAAGTCAAAAACAGTCTTCTTATTCCCTCTAGAAATAATACTGATATTCCTGTTTACCTGTATGCCATTCCTTTTTACTTAGAATCTCTTTCTTGTCTGCCAAGCCAAATTGTAGGCATGTACTGGGTCAGTCATTGGCATTAAAAAAGGCCACGTGAAGGATCTGTTATTATTTTTTTAGTTAACTATGCATGTGAGAACTCCATCCATTGATATAGATTACAAAAGGTCTATGACTTAGAAAGTGAAGTCAATTGTAAAAATAAAATGACTGATTTATTTCTACATATTTCCTGGCCAGAGGGAATAAGAGGAGATTTTACTATAGAATTTTTTTATAGACAATTCTTTGGAATCATAAAGGGCTTGTACATTTCAGGTTTTGCTAACATCAGGTTTCAGTTAGTTATTTTTTGAGACCTACATCATTCTCCCCCAGTATGATCAGTGGATGTGCTATCTACTGAAAATCTGAAATCTAGAGAACACCCATGTGGTAAATAATCTTGCTTTTCAAGAACTAATTTCCCTAAATTGCAGGCTGTTACAGGTTTGCTCTAATTAAAGACAGCAGAGAAGGGGAAAATAATAACTTCAAATTTCAATTCTAGTATTTAAAAAAGCCTGATTGAGTCAAATTAGAAAATGTTCAGTTATTTGTGGTTGTAAGGTTTGTTTTAGGAACATTCAGTTTCTTAATCCACATCCACCCACCATAGTTCCTTATTTATTCTTCAAATGCTTAATGTGAAACTTCAGTGGGATATAAAAATCACTAGAAAGAATTACAAAGGAAAGTAAATCTTTACAAAAATATTTTAAGAGCTATATAATACAAAAATGAGCACTGTAATTAAGAAGCAAACAGGAACCTGCCTTTCGGGTGATCATAATTTAGATATACATGTATGTGTGTATATACACAAACACATAAATTAACTGGCTCAAGAATTTCCTCGTTTTTCCCATAATTTCAGATAATGATTTCTGTTTTCTGTGGGTTTTGATCAAAAATACTATTAGGAAGAACAAAATGTCAACTTTCTGATGGAAGAATCGTATTCTTTATAATTTTTGGAATATTGCAAACGAGTCCTTGCAGTTTTTTTTATTTTTTACCCTATAGTCTCCATTCATCCTAGTCTATTATATTTATGTTAATTAAAGAAATGAAAAACATCTTTACTGTGAAAAATGTCCCCCTCCTTGAGATATTTAAGTGCCTTTTTGAATAAAAAACCAAAAAGCCAAACCTAAGGAGAAATGAAATATTTCATTAAAAAACATGAGAATTCATTTAAACAAAATTCAACAATTTTTTTTTATTAAGGATCTACCATGTGTATGACACTTTCCTAGATACTGGGGATAAAGAGATAAAAATGAAACAGTGCTTGATCTCATGGAAATGTCATAGGAAAGATACAAACAGGTAGAGCCAATAGAAGAAGGAAGGAAGAGATAGGACAAAAAAGGGGGCTGTAGGAAATTTTGAGAAGGGAGAGAACACAGCTTCTAAGGGGAGGAAGACATTCTTCTTGTCATCATTAGGAAATGAGGAAGGAGTAGAGATCAGAAGGCATGGGGGACTGTTCTTGCAAAGGGACAGGGTCATAAGACGATGGGTTGGAAGTGACTTCAGAGGCTAACCCTTCTCATTTTACAGCTGAGGAAACTGATACCCTGAGAGGTCAACCATTTTGGTCAAGGATATGTAAAATATCCAGTTCTGGGTACTATCAATCTGGCTTGACTGGAACTGTGAATTAACTAAAGGAATCTAGTCTGTATGATCAGATTAGAAAGACAACAGGTTGGAGGCAGATCATTCCAACCTAAGGAATTTGGATTTTTTTCCTAGAGGTAATATGCAGCCCCAGAAAGTTTTTGATCAGGGCAATGCCAATGTCAGACTTGGGTCTTAGGAAGATTGTTTTGACAACTATGCTAAGAATTGGCTGAAGTAAGGAGATACAAGATGTAAAGAGACTAATTTGGGAGCTGCTACAATATTCCTGGGGAGAGGTGATGAGAGCTTTTGTGGTCATGTAAATGGACACAAGATGACAGATGAGAAAAATAGAGTAGAATCCAGGACTTGGTCGCTAACTGGTTTTAAGGGATGAGGGAGAGGTAATTGGTTCAAGATGACTTGAAGGGTACAAACCTGAGTGATTTGGAGGATGAGGGTCCCTTCAACAGAAATAGGAAGAGTTGGAGGAGAGTTGACTTTAAAGTAGAAGATGATCAATCAGCTTATTCAGGGATGTATTATGGCCAAGGTGCCAATGAGGCATCTAGATAGAGATATCAAACAAGTGTTTGGAGTGGGATGCAGTTAAAGAAGATAGGTGTGATAAATAAAGAGTACAAGTGGGAATACAAGTGGGATGAAATTCAGTAGAGATGTTGGGGATTGAGAGAAAAGAGAGATTTAAGAGTTTTTTGGAAAGAGATGATAACTGAACTATGGAAATAGATAATGTCACTGGAGTATAAAGTTTAATAATAGAAGACCAGGACAAAAGCTTGGAGAAAACTCATGCTCATGACAATGACAGCAAAGATGCCTAAAAAGGAATAATGAATTGAACAGGATGAAAACCAGGAAAGAATAGAGAATTCAACTTACTCTTAGACTGTTGCAAGAGGCTGACAGTGAAATGTTCATCTCTACTTATATGTTCTTTCTGTCACCCAGCAAGACATACACTTAGACTAGATTTTGTCTAGATCATTTTCAATAAATTATTGCTTTGGGGGGGGCAGAGCCAAGATGGCAGAGTGAAAGCAGTGACTTGCTTGAGCTCTCCCCCAAATCCCTCCAAATACCTATAAAAAATGGCTCTAAACAAATTCTAAAGCAGCAGAATCCACAAAAAGACAGAGTGAAACAAATTTCCAGCCCAAGACAGCCTGGATGATTGATTAGAAAGGTATACTGTGCTGGGCTGGGAACAGAGTTCCCAGGGGACTGAATTGTGGGCAACTGTGGCAGTTTCCAGACTTCTCAATCCAGGAATACCAAAGACAATCTAGAAGGTCAGTGGGAAAAGTCTGTTTCTGCGGTGCTGAGAGAGGAAGGTGGGATCTCAACTCCAGTTCCCTGAGAGTGATGTCCTGGGGGGGCAGATGCCTCCTGAGCTTCTGACCTGCAGACTGAGCAGGAATCCAATGGCTGATCAGAGAGGGATTGCAGGGATCTCTCTGCCAGTGCTGAGGCAGGAATCTCTTGCTTTGCCAGTGCTTGGATCTGAGTCACAGTTCTGGACGGGGGTTGTGGGGTAGGAGGAGCGCTGGCATGGTAGAGCTTGTAGTTACTGTGGAGAGGAAGCCTTCCTCACAGTTCCAGGACAGAAAGTAGTGCTTGTGGTCACTAATAGAGCAGAGCACAGTCCAGGAAAAGAGTAAATACCTTACCCCTTATTATGCCACCTTGCAAGAACTGAAAATTTGCAGGTCCCTAGAAAATCTGAAAACAGTTGTAGAAACCCCTGAAGCTTGGGACAGTACATTATCCACATTGGAAGAAGACCTCTACCTTAACAAAGAGTTTAAAACTCAAGTAATTGGCTGGGATCATGAGCAAGTAGTGCAAAAAGAGTCAGACTATATTATCTTACTTTGGTGACGAAGAAGATCAAAATATACAACCAGAAGAAGACAACAGAGTCAAAGCTCCTACATCCAAAGCCTCCAAGAAAGATATGAATCAGTCTGAGGCCTTGGAAGAGCTCAAAAGGGATTTTGAGAAGCAAGAGAAGTAGAGGAAAAACTGGTAAGAAATGAGAGTGACACAAGAAAATCATGAAAAACAAGTCAACAGCTTGCTAAAGGAGACGACACAAATACTGAAGAAAATAACACCTTAAAAAATAGCCTAACCCAAATGGCAAAAGAGGTCCAAAAAGCCAATGAGGAGAAGAATGCCCTAAAAAGAAAAATTGGCCAAATGGAAAAGGAAGTCCAAAAGCTTACTGAAGAAAATACTTCCTTAAAAATTAGAATAGAGCAATTGGAAGCTAGTGACTTTATGAGAAATCAAGACACTGTAAAACAAATCCAAAAGAATGAAAAATAGAAAACAATGTGAAATATCTCATTGGAAAAACAACTGACCTGGAAAATAGATCCAGGAGAGAGAATTTAAAAATTATTGGACTATCTGAAAGCCATGATCAAAAAAAGAGCCTAGACATCATCTTTCAAGAAATTATCAAGGAAAACTGCCCTGATATTTTAGAACCAGAGGGCAAAATAGAAATTGAAAGAATCCACAGATCTCCTCCTGAAAGAGATCCCCAAAGGAAAACTCCTAGGAATATTGTAGCCAAATTCCAGAGTTCCCAGGTCAAGGAGAAAATATTACAAGCTGCCAGAAGAAACAATTCAAGTACTGTGGAAACACAATCAGGATAACACAAGATTTAGCAGCTTCTACATTAAAGGACCGCAGGGCAATATAATATTCCAGAGGGCAAAGGAGATAGGATTACAACCAAGAATCACCTAACCAGCAAAACCGAGTATAATCGTTCAGGAGAAAAAATGGTCATTCAGTGAAATAGAGGACTTTCAAGCATTCTTGATGAAAAGACCAGAGCTGAATAGAAAATTTGACTTTCAAATACAAGTCTCAAGTGGAACATGAAGAAGTAAACAGGAAGAAGAAATCATAAGAGACTTATAAAGGTTGAACTGTTTACATTCCTGCATGGAAAGATGATATTTGTCATGAGACCTTTGTCAGTATTGGGGTAGTTGGAGGGAAAAAATTATATGTATGTAGATATATAGATAGATAAATAGATAGATGGCACAGGGCGAGTTGAAGATTAAGGGGTCATATCTGGAGAATAAAATTAAGGGATGAGAGAGGATTATACTGGAGAAGAGAAAGGGAGAAGTAGAATGGGATAAATTATCTTACATGAAACACATAAGAAAAGGCTTTTACAGTGGAGGGGAAACAGGGGAAGGTGAGAGGAAATGAGTGAATCTTATTCTCATAGGATTTGACTTACAGAGGGAATAACATATACATTCAATTGGGAATGGAAATATGTCTTACCCTACAGGAATATAGGGGGAGAAGGGATCAAGAAAGCAAGGGAATGATAGAGAGGAGGGCAGATTGGGAAAGGCAGTAATCAGAAGCAAATACTTCTGAGGAGATACAGGGTCAAAAGAAAAAACAGAATAAATGAGAGGGCAGGATAGGATTGAGTGAAATAGAGTTAGTTTTTCACAACATGTCTACTATGGAGGTGTTTTGCATTACTGCACATGTATAACCTAAATTGAGTTGCTTGCCTTTTCAGTGAGGGTGGGTGGGGAGGGAGGAAGGGAGCAAATTTGAAACCCAAAGTTTTAAAAACATGTATTTTAAAAAAGATGTTTTCACATGCAACTGGGAAATAAGAAATACAGGAAATGGGTTACAGAAGTCTGTCCTGCCCTACAGGAAAATAGAAGGGGAAGGGGATAAGTGAAGAGCAGGGAGAGATAGAAGAGGGGGCAGACTAGGGAAGGGATATTCAGAATGCATGCCATCTTGGGGTGGGGGTAGGGGCTAGATGGGGTGAAAATTTGGAACTCAAAATCTTGCGGAAGTAAATATTGAAAACAAAAAATGAATAAATTTGTATTAAAAACAAAAAACAAAAAAAAATATTGCTTTGACTTATGTCCCCACTCATGCATAATCTCTCACTGGGAAAAATGATCCTAATTTGTCTCATTTTAACTTGCCCTAAGAGAATTAGATTTCATTTCTAAAACAACGCAAAGCTGCTATAGGTATTAAATATAGGATGTTTATTTATAATGTAGTTACTTTTTCTTTTAAATAAATTGATTTCTTATTCTGAACATAAAAACAATATTAGCTTTTACATACACACTGCAGAACACAAAAAATGCTATGTATGAAACAGTGAAGCTCTATTTCACCCTGCTTGCCTTTTAAAAGAAAAAATGCATTATAAATTCAACAAATTATTTTCAAAATTGTAGTTCTTGACTGTACTTCCTTCTGAACTACTATTTTCTTCTGTGCATTTAAAAATGTTTCCATTGTCATCTTTTTTTTTTTTTTGGAGATTACTATTGCTACTCAATCCTTCTCCATATAAAAATAGAAAAAAAACAAACAAACTTTGTAACATCTTGGGCAAAATATATATTTACAAGCATTAGGAATTGGTAATGAACTATCAAGTCTGAATGAGTGTTGTTACTTAGATTTCTCCCTTCCTTCCAGAAAGTCTTGGTCTAATTTCCTGACAACACATATCATCCATAAGGGAAAGCTAGAGGAAGAACCAATAGCTTTTATTATATTGTGGTCTGTGATCCCAATCACTGGTCCCATGGCAAATGCAGATTTTGAATCCCCATGTCAGCTGTTCTGTCTGTTTATAGCAGTTGCTGTTTCCACAGCTGCCGTGTGCTGTTACTGTTATCCTTCCACTCTATAACAATGCCCTCAGCAAGTTCTCTTCATTCCTAACAAGATGACATCATATGGAAGTCCTCTAACCTTTCTTTATGGTTCTTCTATTTCCATCTCCCTTCTTCCTTCTCTGCTTAGCAATGATACTCATTCAGTGGTCTCTGTCATTCCTCTTAAAGCCATCCCATCATTCTAGGGTGGCAATTTACTGCAGCATACTCCATGAGTTCCTCCTGCCTTTTTCTTCCAATACCTGCCTCAACAAAGGTATGGGAATTAAAAAAAAAAGATAGGAAAGATTCGTGCAGCTGTCTGCTACATGTGTATGTATATTTCTCACTGTACACACTTTTATGTACATATCTATAGGAAGTGCACCTATACATATGTACATATATCTGTATTTATACATACTATATTTTTATGTGTAGATGTTCGTGAGAGGGGTATGTTTTTGTGTGTATATGTCTTTTATGGCATCACTTATGGAGAGAACTTGAAAGCCAGCTACCATGTCTTACATACAAATTATAAGACCAGAACTATTTTTTCCTTTATAAATAGAGATCATTAATTGCTTTCAGACCTTTCCTTTTGTAAGAGTTTCAGTGAGTAGAGGACAGGTATTTTTAACAGGTTATTCTGATAAGCCCTAAGATATATTCAAATGAAGGGATTAAATTACACATGTCTAGAGGATCAGGAAAGTATCTAAGCCCTGCATGCAATTAGGTGCTTAATAAATGCTTTTTGATGATAATTCAGTTGAACATTTTCTTTTTGCATATCATAGTGGGAGTCAAACAAATTCAGTTAAAAAAGAATTTTCTAGTAGAATACCAGATTCAGTTGTAATTACATTTCTGAAGAAAATCAAGTGCACGGCAGTTTTCCTCTTATAATTATTCTTTTAAAACTCATTCATAGTACTCTGATATGACACTTACGGATCATTTCTCTTACTTTGGTGTGTTTTAGGAGAAACATAAAGGGAAAATGGATGACAGGGAAAAGTGATGTAATGAAACAATTGATCTGGAAGCCCCTGACCAATATGATGAGTTCTCCCAATCAGCTTGTTGGCAATATTGTGCCTTTTCCCTTTTGTACCTTCTTCTAGAGTGTAGTATGGAGGGGCAGCTAAGTGGTACAGTGGGTAGAGCACTGGCCCTGGAGTCAGGAGGACCTGAGTTCAAATCCAGACTCAGACACATAATACTCACTAGCCATGTGACTCTGGGCAAGTCACTTAACCCCAATTGCCTCTCAAAAAAAAATGGAGTTAATTATGGGGGAAGAGGTAGAAATGGATTTCTCCCTCCTTCTCCCACTCCCAGGAACACTTAGGGGTGACTTGCAGAAGACGCACGTGGTTAGCTACACATGCTTACTCAGGTGGCCTGATAGAGTAATTCATGGATCTCAAGTTCTTGGCTGCCTTTTTCCTTTTCAGAACACAGGTTAGACACTAGAAATTTTGTGAATGAACTTTTCATGCCCATCATATGACAGAAACCAGGGCATTCATACAGTTCTTTCAGAAGTGCAAGGCAGAGGTACATATGTGCTCATGAGTGGCCTGAGAAGAGAGGTCCTTAGAGAGGACTTTCTCAGCCTTGAGATTCACCTCTTGGGTGGTCACAAGTTTAAGAGTTTCCAAGGCCCTTCTAGGGCTGAGTCCCAAAGAGATCATAAAAATGGGAAAAGGACTCCCATGTACAAAAATATAGCAGCTCTTTTTGTGGTGGCAAAGAAGTGGAAATCGAGGGGATGTTCATCAATTGGGGAATGGCTGAACAAGTCGTGGTATATGATTAAAATGGAATACTATTGTGCTATAAGAAATGATGAGCAGGCCGACTTCAGAAAAACCTGTAAAGACTGATGCTGAGTGAAGTGAGCAGAACCGGGAGAACATTGTACACAATAATAGCCACATTGTGGGATGACTGACTTTGATGGACTTAGCTCTCCTCAACAGGGCAAGGATCTAAGACAACTCCAAAAGACTCACTTGGAAAATGCTATCTATATCCAGAGAAGAACTATGGGGTCTGAATGCAGAAGGAAGTATACTATTTACTTGCCTTTTCTTTTGTTGTTTTGTTTTATTTCTCCTTTTTCATGGTTCCTCCCATTAGTTATAATTCTTCTTTACATCATGACTAATGTGAAAATATGCTTAATATGAATGTATGAGTAGAGCTTATGTCATATTGGACACCTTCTTGGGGAGGGGGAAGGAAGGAGGAAAAAATTTAAAACTCAAAATCTTATGGAAGTGAATGTTGAAAACTAAAAGTAAATAAATTAATTATTTGAAGAAAAAAAGAGTTTCCAAGGTCAAGCATTACCCAGGTGAGTGTTCAGGCACTGTTCTTTGAGAGGGAGAAATTTTCTTTAATAGTGTACTTCTTAGGAAAGGAAGCAGATTGCTAATGTGAACCCTGAGGCCTGAAAACTGGAGCTTTATCATAAGGGAACGAGGAGGAGGCCACCAAGATCTTACCACTCATCCCTGCTATTTATTGCCAAGAGTTGCTCAGACAGTGCAGTTATGGTTGGGAAGGATTGCTTTGTCCATAGCTCCCAAAAGCGTGTTTACTTTTTGCCTTGAGTCAGATTGGTTATTCAAGTACTTTTCATGTTTCTATATCTGTTTAGGGGTTTGAATGAGTCCTTTGCATCTCTTGCCTTTTCTATGGCTGTGTAACAAAGGCTATCCTATACACCAGTATACACTGAGTGATCCTGTTGCCAACTTGGGGAAGCCATGAACTATACCATGAATATATTCAGAGGTTTTTTTTGGAGTACAGTAGATGAGTAAATTGAGGCAAAGAGATGCCTCCACCACAGGGCAGGCCCTCCAGGTCAGAACCAGTGTGTGTGAATCCAGAGTCTTGGTCATGCCCTGGACCCTATGTTATTATTACCATTTAAAAGAGATAAAAGGGGCCTAAATATAATTCACCTAACCTCATTTTGTAGAAAAGGAGTCTATTGATGACCAGTTAATTGGCCAAGATCAGAGAGGTAACATGCAGTAAAGCTGGGCCTGGAACCTTTGTCTCTTGTTTGCCAAGTCTTGTTCTTTTTTTGACTCTACTAAGCTGTCTCTTTATGGGCTATGTCTTTAATTTTTTTAAACTAGGTCTCTAATTTACTCCCTCCAACAGAGAGTCTATTTTACAGACTCTCAAACCCTCAGTTTATTCTGCCATTTCTGAAGACTTACTTCATTGGAAGCTATGCCTATCTGAATGATTAGAAAAATGACATAATTAGAAGGAAAAAGTAAGATGTGATTCTAAGACATGAAGCTAGAGGAATTCCATTCAAGAGAAATAGACTTCTGACCAAAACATTAGCATAAAATAGAACCTGTCACCTTCTATATGTTGTTCAGTTTTGTCCAACTCTTTGTGACCCCAAGACCATAGCATGCCAATACTGTCCATGGGTTTTTTTTGGCAAAGATACTGGAGTGATTTGCCATTTCCTTCTCCAGTGGATTAAGGCAAAAAGAGGTTATGTGATTTGCCCACAGTCACAGAACTGAGTATCTGAGGCCGAATTTGAACTCAGGTCTTCCTGACTCCAGGTCCAGTGTGCTATCTATCCACTGTACCCCTGAGCTATCTAACTGCTTCCTCTCTCTCTGTTTCTCTCTCTCTCTGTGTCTCTCTGTCTCTGTGTCTCTCTCTGTATGTATATATACATACATATATACATATTCTCTATATATACACATATGTATATATACATATATGTATACACATATGTATATATACATATATGTATATGTACACATGTATAAGTATATGTGAACATATTTATACAGAGGTATATATACTTGTATGCACAGAGGACCTAGAAGTATTCAAATGGTGATGGATCTTTGTCATAAGATCATTACTATGTTCTTGACAAAATCTTTACCTTTCCCTGTTGTCTTAGGTGGGCCTGTCTGAGGACATAGGAGCCTAAAATAAAGCTAGCAAGGAGTAGAGCTTCAGTGAAGGTCTTATGCCTCCAAGAGTACCAAGATCTTTCCATTGAACCATATTACTGCCCATCTTTGTATTTGAGTCTAGCACAAATAAATAATAAATACTCTATAAAATGATTGAATTATTCATCATAGTCATTCAATGAAACAACTTCAAAAACAGTTCTGAGATCTTACTTTCTTAAAAATGAACTACACACCTAAATAGGAAGGCATAAGAAGTCAAATGATTTATTTTAATTCTTTTTAACAAGTAACCAGTCAAGAAAAGTGAGCAGGAGGTAAGAAGAGGAAAGAGCTCTTTAAAGAACATATTTGCCACAAGTTCTGGTTTTCACTTCCATCCATTTGAATTCCAAGGATGAGTTGCACAGTCTTTGTCATGACCAAGATAATACTCCACTCCCCTTCAGCGTATGAGGTGTTTGATGTGACAAGGAGCTTAAACTGATTGCATCTTGATATGCTTCTAACACATTTGCCACAGTCCAAATAAATATTCACCATTGGTGCTAAATGAGTTTCTTGGCAATCTTTGCCCTTTTTTCTGACATTGCTGTCTGTTCTCTGGAGCGTGTTTCCTTTAATCCAGTCAGAATATAGCTAAGTTAATGGCAAGATCACAGGCTGGGTCACATTTAAGTAAAGAGAATAGAAGATGTTTTCATTAAAGCAGCTTTTGAAATTCCCTCTCTCTCCTGGCCTCTTCCATTTTACCTTAATAACATCTCCCGACACCAGAGTTTTTAGTTAAATAGAGGTTAGCAGAGACCCTCACAGGTGACAAATCGATGAAACTACTGAGAGAAATAGCAATGGGGCTAGGGAGGCAGTTAATTATGCTCTGATGCATGCCTTTGTTAAGCTACTATTGCCTCCTCCACTGCTCTCAATAAGGCATTTCTCCAACCTCCCCTTAGCAAGAGATGCAGGGAGAACTCTCCCATCAGGCTACTCTAGCTGGGATGTGGTGGTCCTGTCTATGAGGTAGTCTTAATGAGACTGAGTAATGCAACCTGACATGGCCTGATCAATGTGACCCTCCAAAGGGAAGGCTTGCCAAATGCAGGTTTCATGACAAACACTATTTTCTAAACAATGAGAGCTTTTATTTATTTACTAGTCCATTGGTCATATTTAAAAAGGATCTAGCCTAGGAAGACAGTTTCGGATTTGATTATGGGAAATATCTCCAGTGGTTAAGGGGATTGGGAAATGTTAATACAGTTGCAGCTGTGTCTATCAACACCACAATGCACAATCACTCTTCCTCTCCCAGCATCTCTTCAGAGACTGCTTGGATTCTGGCACCTCCTCTGTTGGACCAACTGCTGGATAATAGACTTTCACGCAAAATGGTAGGACTAGAGAGTCACTGATAACTGCCAATGGTTTTCTTGACCAATGGTATAAAGCTCAAATAGAAATGGGGACCACTTAACCATACATAAGTTCCCTGAGATACAGCCTGCCTTAGAAAACCACATATTAACATTATATATATTTTATTTCATTTTTATTTATTTTCTTAAACTTTTCCCAATTACATTTTAATCTGGTTCAGGCAGCACTCAGGAGTGCTGTTGGCTACATGTGACCTGAAGGCTACATTGCTGACCTCTCTTTTTTAGGCCTACCACTGTCAGGAACATAGGTAATAATACCATATAGTACTAATAAAGCACGCTTGTTCTGTTATCAGGGGACCTCAGTTCAAATCTCACTTTTGATGCCATCTGTGTGACCTTGGGCAAGTCATTTAACTTCTCTTGGTTCCAGTTTACTCATTTATAAAACGATGGGATTGAAGAGATAGTCGGTAAAGTCTCTCCTGTGACCATTATTTTTATGATACGCAATCCAAGTTTTAAAATAGATCGTAATATGTGTATGTTTTGTTGTGGTGGTTGTTATTGTTGGATTGACTTTAGTTTTGGAGTGTTTCTGGGTTATTATGATTTTTTTAAAAATTTCTTTTTAAAATGTAAAGTCTCATGCTTGTGATGTAATCATCAGTGACAGAGGAATCACTCTCCTGTTCTACTTCTCAAGCTCTTTGAAATGTGAGTCAGTTGTTTCTTTCTCTC
Organism: Phascolarctos cinereus; assembly: GCF_003287225.1. Classification (NCBI taxonomy): domain Eukaryota; kingdom Metazoa; phylum Chordata; class Mammalia; order Diprotodontia; family Phascolarctidae; genus Phascolarctos; species Phascolarctos cinereus. The sequence goes on from NW_027556098.1 coordinate 94,943,579, forward strand.
CATTTTAAAGTTCTATATAACACTGGCCAAAAGTAAGACACCATCACAGCATAGGCCCTATTTCTAGCACAGCTTTGTGCATTATCATGGGGATCTTGGATCTAGAACTACAAAGAACAGTAGAAGCTTTGTCCAACCTTCTTGTTTTAGAGATTAGTGACAAAGTCCAAAAGAGATTGTGTCTTACCTAATGCCATGCAAAGAGTATGAGTATCAGAGGTAGAATCTGAACTCAGGTCTTTTTACTCCAGACCCAGGGCTCTTTCCACTTACCACCACCTGGTATGAAGAGAGTGAGGAATCAATTCCTTTTTTTTAAGGATCTTAAATATATTTTTAAAATATGTGATCTCACTAATGCCCATAAAATTTACTTGAGATGGTATGGAGATCCACATTGCACACATGAGAAATTGAGGTGCAGAGATATGAATTATATTATCTAAGGACACAAAGAGAAGTCTATATGGATTCGATATGAGGCCTGCTGCCACCTTAAACTACTTCCCTGGACTGTCTTTGCTGAAATCTCTGTGTTTTTTTCAGGATTCAGAATGAGATTTCTATTCAGGTACAATCTATTGTATAACCCTTGCACATGCTGAGTGTTCTGAATACGCTAATGTCTAATGAAGATTAGGTAAGATTCAGTGGCTTTTTCAGCTCTTCTTTTCAGTTCTTTTTGATGGGCTTTTGGGCATCTTGCCAGCTCATTTTGACTTGACTTGTTTCTCTGGGCATTTAGCCTAGTTTATTCTAGTTTTGGCCAGAGCAACCCATGAAATATACAAAAAACACTAAATTGCTCTCTCTTCTTTGTGAACTCCTATCTACTTTCAAAATGATGGTAGGGGAAAAAAAGAACAGAGTGTGCCAAGAATCACACTGTTTATTAACTATCTAAAACATTCATTTAAATATTGGTATGGCTAATGTGAGATCTTTGTTCAGTGACGAATCCATAGGCCATCGACTGCAGTAATGTCACTGATATTCTTACTGAAAATGAAATCAGGAAACATAAAGGTATGGTAAACTCAGGGATTCTTCTAAGAGATGCAAATATGATAATTGATTTTATCAGGTGTAAAAAGAACAATAATTCATGGGTCAATTGGTTGTCTTATCTTACAGTGTTCCTGATGTGTGTAAGGAAATAGACCGACATGAAGATAATTGCTGCAAATGCGCTAGCATCTGTTACAGACAATGAAGTAGGGAAAGACCTGAGGAGAACTTAAAAGATGCTCTAAGTTGTCGATGTGTATTTTTAGACTTTCGACTTCATTGTAAAAGTGGATGAAACCCATGTATTACCAGACTGTGACACATAGCTCCATGGCATCACAATCCTATCAGGTTAGTCCATTAATTGCATATAGGATGTATACAAATATAATTTGAACAGATGCTGCAGATGGAAAATGAGCCAGACTCAGAATTACATGAAGTTAATTGCATAAGAGATCAAACCAATTTGCATTTGGTAAATTATGCAGCACTTTCAATGATCCCCAAACAATTGCAAAGATCTCTGTCTATCTTTAACTCCAACAGTCTTCTGATGATACTCTATGATTGCTTCCAGCATGGAATTATTTTCTGTGCATTTGGTACGGTTTGACTACCCTTCCCAGCTTTTTTTCTATGACTATAGGACACTATCATCATGGAAGAATCAAATTTTTATAAGTAACCCAAAAGGGTAATGGAAAGATACCTGGTAGACAGAAAAGTAGGTCACAGAATATTACTAATGGTGATGTAAAATGTGATAAAATACATCATTAAGCATCTATATTCTCAGCAAAGAAGGCAGCCTAGTTATGCAGTAAGAATGAGGAACAATTGATGTGTAACTCCTATTTTTCACTGGTACATGGGAAGTTCTCCAGTGTGGCATTGTTTTTCAGTCATGTCTAATTGTTTGTGACTCTGTAGACCATAGCATGCCAGTGCTATCAGTTGGGCTCTCTAGGCAAAGATTCTAGAGTGTTTTGTCATTTCCTTCTCTAGTGGATCAAGGCAAACAGAGATTAACTGACTTGCCCAGGGTCACACAGCTACTAAGTGTCTAAGGCAGAATTTGAATTCAGATCTTCCTGACTCCAGGCCCAGCACACTATTCCCTGAGCCACTTGGCTACCTTCAGTGTACTGGGTTGGGAATACCATTGATGGGAGGAGTACCCACATGGGTGAATTCAAATATTTGTGAGAGAATCAGACATTTTTCATTTTACTTGATTCTGCAGAGTGGCCCAATTAGAATGAGAGTTTTTTTTTAAAAGATAGTACTTTTACCATAAATAAATGTTTTTATTATACAAATATTTAAGTATCTGTAATCAGTTCTAAATGAAAAACTCCCATTTCACAACTCATTGAAACCAGGAACCATATTAGGCTCATATGAACAAAGAAAGAAAGAAAGAAAGAAACAAACAAACAAAGAGAGAAAGAAGAAAAGAATCTCTTTATACAAAGAATTTCTTTTTTGAAAATTATTTATTTAGTGTTTTGTTTTCTCCCAATTATAAGTTAAAATAATTTTTAGCATTCATTTTTGAAATTTTGAGTTCCAAATTCTCTCCCTTCCTCTCTATCCCCCTCATTGAGAAGGCAAACAATTTGATCTATGCTATACACGTGTAGTCATACAAAATATATTCCTTATTAGTCATGTAAAAGACATAGGCAAAAAAAAAAGAAAATTTTAAAAAGTAAAAAAAAAAGTATGCTTCAATCTGTATTCAGACTCCATCAGTTCTGTCTCTAGGAATGGATAGCATTTTTCATCATAAGTCCTTTAGGATTGTTTTGGATCATTGTATTGCTGAGAATAGCTAAGTCGTTCACAGTTGAACATCTTACAATATTACTGTTACTGTGTAAAACGTTCTCCTGGTTCTACTCATTTCTTTTCATCAGTTCATGTAAATCTTTCCAGCTTTTTCTGAGAGCATCCTGCTCATCATTTCCTATACCACAATAGTATTCCATCACAATCATAAAACACAGCTTGTTCAGCCATTCCCCAAACTGATGGGCAATTTCCAATTCTTTGCCACCAGAAAAGAACTGCTATAAACATTTTGTACAAATAGATCCTTTTCCTTTTTAATCTCTTTTTGGGATACACACCTGGTGGTGGTGGCTGGAACAAAAGGTATGCATGGTTTTATGGCCCTTTGGGCATAGTTCCAAATGGCTCTACAGAACAGTTGGATCAGTTCACAAGTCCACCAACAGCACATTAGTGTCCCAATTTTCCCACATTTCTGCCAACATTTTCCTTTTTTGTCTTATTAGCCAATCTAATACGTATGAGGTAGCACCTAAAAAATGTTTTAATTTGCTTTTCTCCAATTGATAGTGATTTAGAGCATTTTTTCATATGTCTATAGATAGTTTTGATTACTTCATCTGAAAACTGTTCATATCTTTTGACCATTTATCAATTGGGAAATGGCTCTTATTTTTATAAATTCGATTCTGCATATATATGTATATCTCCATATATCTGAGAAATGAGGCCTTTATCAGAGAAACTTGCTTTAAAATTTTTTTTGATTTCTAACTGCATTTCTTTCCATCCTATTTCCCCCATTTATTTTATTCTCTTCTCTCTCTGTCTCTCTCTCTGCTATCACCCTATACCTCCTCAAACCACCTCCCCCAATCCACCTTCCCTTAGCATCCTTCCTCCTTCTCTTATCCCCTTCCCCTCCTACTTTCTTGTAAGGTAAGATAGATTTCCATGCCCAATTGAGTGTATATGTATGAAGAATTTCAAAGAGGCTAGATTCAAGACACATGAAGACAGAAGAAAAAAATTGTTAGTGGTTCTTATTTCTTTTATCAGTCTCTGTTTTTCCCTCTAATGGGCAAAATGTAGTAACTCAGATAGAAGTAAAAATTTCTATATATCATGCTGAGAAAACCATTGTGTGCCTATTAGTGGGTTTCCCTGCCTGTGCTTTATCATAAACAAGGGTGACAGACAAATAGCTTTTGTTAAGGCTGAGGATGGGAAGTGCCATAAAGTGATGTGAAGATGGGCGCACAATCATCCACATCCCACTTCAGTCCTTGGCATTTATTTTTAAAAGACAACTTTCCTTTACAGAGTTCAAAGCGTTTCTCACGTTCTGGAAGATTCAATTTTGATCAGTACCCAAATGTATAAATTATTTCTGAATAAATGTTTCAGTATAGGTTTTTTTTTATTCCCCTGAAAATTCTGAGTCTTAGCTGAGTCTGAGCTCCTCCTCTTAGAATCTGTTTACAGATTTTCTAGATTTCCATGTGCTTCCTCGACAGCCACAGATAGCAGAATCAGTCAGTGTCAAGGAACATGAGATACTAAGGTTGTCAATAATGAGGCCTCCTCAGTTTATTTGTAAGGTTCACCCGTCCCTATCTCAGTGGCATTCTTATTAATAATAATTTTCAGACATCACTCTGAGAGGCACAGGCAGCAGCTTTCAGTGACTTGTTCAGTCATGAAGCACGTGCATACATTGACATCATGGGACTGAAATTTTGGGGAAGTCATTTAGTGCTATAACCCTCTATTTTATTAGTTTTCATGACCAACTTTTAGGGTAAACAACTCATAGCTTTCGCCTTATATTACATGAAAAGCAGCATGAGGTCCTGGAAAGACTGGTAGCCAGAAAGGCCTGGGTTCCATTTCCAGCTACACCACAAGTTATTTGGGCAACCTTGGGCAAGTATAATGTGATACAGTGAAAAGATCACTTGCTTTAGATTTAGAAAACCTAGGTTTAAATCTTAACTCTCTTTTCCTTATCTGAAAAATGACGAGGTTGGATTATGTGAATTTTGAGGTCCTTCTAAATTTAAAATTCTATAATCTAAATCATACCCTCTTTGAGTAGTATTTTTATTCATCTGCAAATCTTACATAACAATGATTACACTGTGTGTGTGTGTGTGCGCGCGCGCGAGCTCGCTCGCATGGATATGTGTTAGCAAAGAACTGGAAATAAAGTATCATTTTTCACTGCATAATCATTGCAGATTTCATGCCAGTTTTTTTTTTTTTTTGCAAAAAAGTGGGATGAGACATTATGTAAAGCTTTTAAAAAAATTGTGCTGGTATTATTTAAAAATCATTTATTACCAAACTGTCTTTGGTACAAGATTAGGATGCATGGAATACTCATGAATACACATTAAAATTGAATACTGACAATGTATGTACAGTGAGAATTCTAGGCTCTCAATGCACAAGAGATAAATGCTTATTCATATGTCACTCACTGGTGAATACATTGCTGTTTACCTTTTAAGCAGCCCAACCAACAGGATTATACCATGCAACAATTACAAGATGAAAGGTCATAAACAAATTTTTGAACCAAAAAAAAAAACCCAGGATGCTACAATTATGCGGTGATGTGGTGAAATACACAGATGCTCATCAACTAGAGGAATGGCTAAACAAAGTGTGGAATATGAATATAAAGGAATATTATTATGCTGTAAGACACAACAAACATGATAAAGGTAGAGAAGAACTGGAAGACTTACATGAAGGAAGGCAAGTGAAATAAGTAGAACCAAGAAAACAATAGTCCCAATGACTACAGCATGGTAAATTACAAAAAAAAAAAACATTAAAAAAAAAAATGACACAAAATTATTAAAATCAAGCTTGGCTCCAAAGAAGAGATATGAAAGATACCTCCTCCCATTCCTTTGCAGAAGTGGGAGGGGGTCCACAGGTTTGGAGCTTTCCACATTATGTAAGATTTTTTCAACATATTGATCTATCTTGATGAATATTTTGTTCTCTTATTCCTCTTAACTTTTTTTCTTTTAAAAAATTATTTGTTATAAAAGATTGTTCTCTGGGAGCAGAAGAGGGAGAGACAAGAGGAAGAAATCCATGATTTGTAAAATCATGATTTTACCCCAAATCAATAAAACTATTTTAAAAATAATAACTGTACTAGCTACCTCATAGGATGGTTGTTAGGATCAAATAAGATTGCAGTTTACATGTAGGTGGCCCTGGAAGATTTGCAAAGTACTTTACCTGCATTTCTTCATTCAATGATCAAAACAACCTTGTGAGGTAAATAATATTATTATCAGCATTTTACACATAAAGGAACTGAAGCCCAGAGATGTTAGGTGACTTGCCCAAGGTCATGCAGATAGTAAGAGTCTGAAATGTAATTTAAATCTAGGTCTTCCTGAATGCCAGTCTAGCTCTCTTTCCAAGATACCATGCTGCCTTATAATATATATAAAAACTCTCTGTAAAAAAAAGTAAAGGGGGCAGCTAGGTGGTGCAGTGGATAGAGCAACGGCCCTGAAGTCAGGAGGACCTGAGTTCAAATCTGGCCTCAGACCAACACTTGATGCTTATCAGCTGTGTGACCCTGGGCAAGTCACTTAATCCCAACTGCCAAAAAATAAAAAATAAAGAACTATACACATACCAATTGTTTTTATTCCTTTCTTTGTTGAAATTTATCAGAAGATACATGCTTATATATAAGCCACATACCTACACATTTCCCCCACTGCTTCCATAGGAATGGTGAAATATTTCAGTGGCACAAACAAAATTGTCATGATGTTGCTGACATGACCTAATAGAAACGTATTTTGGGACTGTAGTTATTCATAGAACCAAATCTAATGGATAAGACACCTAGAAAATGAGCAAAATTGATAAAGAAAAGCAAAGGAAAATTGGATTTAGATCATTCCAGCCGTTGTTATTCAAAACTCTAGTTGGGGTTGTGGTAGGAGTAGGGAGGCACACATGGTTTTGGAAGTTCTTCACTCCCAGACTGATTTCTTTTGCCCCTCTAGTTCTGAAGCCCAAATTCTGTTCTTCTGACAGTAAGAAACCACTCATTATGCACTGCAAGTCATCAAGCAGAGGTTAGCGGATGGATGCCTACTCCCTGGAGCAATTTGTTTTAGCAATGCTGCTGGAGCACAGTTCAAAATTATCTTTAATATGAATGAGAAGCTGGAACCACTTGAAAAGGCAGATGGAGGTTTTTTTCCAGACCCATAAACTTGTCTGCTTCTTTTCCTCCAGTACATTCATCATCCTTGCTACTATTTGGTGCTTAACCTTGTCCTGCCAGAATTTCCTTATTGCTTGGCAGGCCCGATCCGTGCCTGGTGGTTTGATTGGCTTTCTTTAGCACCCCCCATCACGCATTCCCATCCCACGTGTAATTCATGTCCCATTAGCTCCCACCTAATTTAAACTAACATAGTGCTCGTGGGAGCAGTAGAGCTCTAGGAAGCAGGTGCAATTGGTCAGATGGCTGCCTTGCCAAAGCCAAAACAGGACCAACTCCCTTACTAGCCAGATCTGAGATTGATGGGTTGGGAGGAGCTATAGGGATCAGAATGGAGCTGAGTCTTGTCTTATTTGCCCGGGCTCTTTTGTTACTTTTCCCATTAGAATTCAAATGCACTCTTTTCTGGTTAAATCCAATATTAAGAAATAACAACAACAGTGAAAACAAACCTACTGTGTTTCCATTATTGAAAATGTACTAACTCTACACTGGGGTATTATTTGTTTCTTTTTTAAAAAAGAAGTCATATTACTTGAAAGGTTAATTCAGGATACCTCTGACTTTGCTACATGGTCAGCTACATCACCGCTATCTTTACCAACATCCCCCAACCCTTAATCTCTCCGTGATTTGATCATCTGTGGTACCAATTCCCAACTTTATATCAGCCCCATGGTCTGCTTTTTTTCCCTCTTGGGCTTGAGATATAGAAAACCCTTGGATAAATTTTTTTTTTCTGAAAATACCTCCCATTTGCACTGTATATATCTCATATGTGCATGGTTGTTAGCATGTTGTCTCCTCCATTAAAATGTGAGCTCCCTAAGGGTAGAGCCTACATTTTTGCCTTTCTTTATATCCCCAGAACTTAGCACAGTGCCTAGCACATAATCAATGCTTAATAAATACTTCTTGACTGACAGAGAGGTAAGCCATACATAGCTGGTCACAAAATTGTGCCTTATCTTCATTTTGGAGCATTTTAATCTTTTAAATTATCATCTGTTAATTCTGCAGCATAATTCCAGCATTGGTCATTTGAAACTTTTCCCACAATTCTCAGGTCTCCAAATTCCCTTGCCACCACCATACATCTTATATTCCCTTCTCTTAATCGCCAGTATCCTTCTACCAGCCTTTCCCTTTCCCTTCCTCTACATGACTGACACTGCCACCTATGCCCTAGATCTTATTTTTCCCAATACCTGAAAGTTCCATACATATAAGCTTCTTTTTAGCATGTTTAATCCCTTCCACCTCCCCAACAATTTCTTTTTCCTCTGCCTTCAAACATACACAAGATTTCACTACATTGAAGACATCTACTATTACCAGCCCATTTCTTTTGTTTCTTCGACTGGAAAAGTTCTTGAATAAATATATAATTTACTCTTAACACCTCTATTTCTTCCCAATCCATTCATTTCTTAATCCTTGTAATATATTCTCCATTCACTCTTCTATTCTCAAATAATTGTACTCCCAAATATCATTAGAGGTAACCTAATTACCAAATCTTATGGCATTTTTTCCCTCTGTAGCATTTTGCATTGTTTAAACCTTCCTTGAATTCTCTCCCCCCTTAGCTTCCATGATGCTTTACTTTTTTAGTTCTCTTTTTTCCTTGCTGAAGGATTCTTCTCTATCTCATTCCCTGGCTTCTTATCCTCAAGTAACCTTTTTACTGTTGTCCTTTTCTAAGACCTATGCTCAGATGCATGTATACTCTGTCACCCAGTGACCTGCTCTCGAAAGATTTCACTATCACCTATAGGTTAGTTATTTAAACAAATCTCTTTAGTTCCCACCTCTCATCTATAACGCTACTAAACTATCTGTGACTATATACGAGGCTTCTTAGATGTGTCCCTTCTTGGTTTTTCTATTTCCGTCAATGATATCATCATTTTCCCAATTATTCAGTCTCAAAATATCAGAGGTACCTTTTACCTTATCCCTCTTGTTCAATCCATCACCTATATGCCATCAGTAGCCTTGTCCTACTGATTCTTCAGTGTGTCTCTCATATCTGTCCCTTCCCTCTATTATCACTGCCATCATTCTAGTCCAGGTACTTATAATTTCATTCTTAGGTTATTCAATAGTCTTCTAACTAGACTTTTTATTTGCAGTTTCTCCTCTATATGATTCATCTTGCATAGTCCCTGAAGCATTATTAATATCTCAAACACCAATTTCATCACATCACTTTCCTGATCAAAAACCTTCAATGACCACCCCCCACACACACTTAAATGATAAATTTTAGATTTCTTAACCTGGTGTACATGGACATCTGTTTCTGCAAGCTATTAGATTTCACCTCTTTAATTTCTTCTTATAATTTTCCTGTAGTTTCTCTCTATTCCAATCAGATTATAGAATCATAGAACATACCTCAGAGGTAATCTGGTCCAACAACTTCATCTGACCAATGAGGAAATGGAGCCACAGGGAAGTTAAATGGTGTGTCCAAAGCAATATAGATTATTAGTGACAAAGCTAGGATTGTAGTCCAAGCCCTTTCCAGTGTCAGTCAATAAGGGTTTATGAGATACATCTTATGCCAGGAAATGTACAAAGATTAAAAACAACCCCTGTCCTCAAGGAGCCCCCATTATAATGATGTATGTTCTATTGCTAGACCCTACTGCCCATTGCTAAAACAATGAAAAGAGGGAGAAGCTGAGTGATGACTTTAATCTTTTTTAGTGAAATGAGAAACTAAGTGCCCTTTGACACATATTTCAAGATCAAAGGCAGATTAACTCTGTAAGTTAGTTAATTTCTGCTGCTAGAGAAAGGGATTGGAGATGTAATTTTATTGATATAGGGAATTCTTATAAGAGAAAACTCCCTCTATAAATTCAGGTCAACACGTTCTCTGCAACTTAGAGTCTTAAGAGAGGTGCCTAGAGAACTGAGTGGCTAAGTGATTTTCTCAGGGTCATGCAGCATGCATGTGTTAAAAGTAGGACTTGAACCCAGATCTTGTCCTCTGGAGAGAGATAGGACTGGAATGCAGCTTACTATCTACTATGTGCCCTAATAACAACAATAGCTGCCATTTATGTAGCTTTTATTTTTTTTCAGTGTCTCTATCATCTCATTTGATCTTCATGAAAGCTCTGTGAGGGAGGCACTATCATTCCCATTTTAGAAATTAACACACTGAGACTCAGAGAGTTTAAATTATATTCTCATAGTTGCACAACTAGGAACTGGTACAGGCAGAATTTGAGCCTCAGTCTCTCCTCTTTTGAGGTACAGGCCTTTCTCTACTACCCCATATTACTTTATAAAATAATATGTAGATATTGTTCCACCAAACTGCTTTATAATCTAGTATCATTTCTTCAACTCAAACAACATGACCATACTACCTTCTCCCAAGTTCCCAATCTTATTTTTATCACCTAGTTTCACCCACTACATGGTTCACCCATCACTTGAACCATTCTATTGTGTTCTTTGGAATCTCTACTTTATTTTCAAATAGACTAGCATTTATTAGGGATTTACTATATACTAAGCCCTGGGGACACAGAAAAAGGTGAACACAGTCCCTGCTCTGATGGAGTTCACAGAATAATGGAGGATGTAATAAACAAATAACTGTGCACAAAAAGGCTATATATAGGGTAAATTGCAGGGAGATCACCCAGCAGACAACTGCAATAGTCCAGGCAACAGGTGATGAGGGCCTGTATGAGGATGGTGACAGTATCAGAGGACAGAAGGGAGGATTTATGAGTGATGTCATGGAGGTGAAATTAATAAGACTTGCAACTGATTGGATATAGAGTGTGAGAGAGAGAGTAAAGAGTTGAGGATGACACCTATCATCACCAAACTCTTGCTCAAAATTGTCATCCAACATTCTTTCCCTTTTCTTCCTTTAATCAAAACTGGATCTTCCCTCAAATCATTAACCACATTCTCCTCTGGAGACTACTCTTTCCCTTACTCATAGAGCTAAAGAGAGGTAGGCACATTTTCTTGCTCCCCATCGCCACTTTCACACAATTCCTCTACAATCATCCCTTAATGACTTTTTCTACTTGCAAGGTCCATGCAATCTGCTTGACAAGTGGTGAGGCAGAGACTTGATTTACATAACTGATAACCCAAACCACCTCACACTGAACTTGGGAAAAGCAACAATGGTTTCTAGAGCCAGGGTTCTTAGGGAGACTTCAGGCATCTCTCCCTACATGGTTATATATCTTTGAAAAAAAGATCACCATTCCTTTCATATATTATTTACAGAGTGACTGGGTGTGTTCAGCACTGTCCTAAGTCCATAAACAACTTGAGTGATACATAATAAGTTATAGGCCAGTTTATTTTATTTTATTTTACAAAAGTGAAAGAACCATTTCCCCCTTTTAACTCAAATGCCAAATTGAGCTGTGAAGTTATTTATTGAGATAGAGTCAACCAATACCAGAGAAAGTTTTAAATTTAGGAAACTTGATGGATTTAAAGTGACATTTTTGAGGAGTGGCTGATTTAGAAGAGTAGTTTTTATTAACAAAGCTATATTTGTCAAGGATTTAAATGTCTCTCTAATCTGAAAGATTGTAAGTATTCTGATAAGTATCAGATCTCTAATATTTGATGCCAAATTTCATGACTAGAGAGAGGCAGTGAAATATGCTAGAAAACATTGGGTGCTAGGTGGCACAGTGAATAGAGTGCCAGGCTTGAAGTAATGAATTCTCATCTTCCTGATTTAAATCTGGCCTCAGACACTCCCTAACTGTGTGACCTTAGGCGAGTCACTTAACCCTATTTGACTCAGCTCCTCATCTTCAAAATGAGCTAGAGAAGGAAATGGTAAATCACTCTAGTATCTGCCACAAAATACCCAAACAGGGTCATGAAGAGTTGGACACAACTAAAGGCCTAGATTCTAGTCCCACTGTACTACTTATTAGTCATGTGACCTTGTGTAGGTAATTTAATCTCTTAGTCTCTTGGTTGTTTTATTTTTAACTATAAAATGGGGATGATAATAATAAGGTCTGCCCTACCTACCTCACAGAGCAGCTGTAAGAGCTAAATGAGATAATGTAGGTGAGAGTGTTCCCTAAATGAAGAAGCATTACATATGTAATGGGGGCTTTCCTTTGGAGTATGTTCAGATTACAGAACATGAAGATGCCCTGCAAGCCCCTCAGGACACCTCTATGTTTGGAAAAAACGCTTTACACATAAATGTGGAAGATTATTATCATGAACAGAGATAATGAAAGGTTTCTGAAGAAACCTTGTTTTCTCTTGTTGAATTTCCATAGTAGATTGGTATGGTGCTCTCCCCCTTCCTTCCACTCTCTCCACCCCTACACAACCCCATACAACCCCACACTATTGTTCACTTTCACTTTTGTGCTTAACTTACTGTGTCACCAAAAAAAGAGTTAATTCTATTTCCCCTGGTATTTATAGGAGCCCAATGCTTAAGGTATTCAGTATTTCAAATTTTACTTCTGAATTATCTCTATATATCTGTATAATTCGTAGATTCATAAATCTGTTGATTATTAGAAATGGAAATGACCAATGACAATTCTACCAAAATTAGTTTACTGATTTAGTGACATATCAATCAAACTACCAAAAATTATCTTACAGAGCTAGAAAAAATAATAACAAAATTCATCTGCAAGAACAAAAAGGTCCAGAATATCAAGGAAATTAATGAAAAGAAATTCAAGGGAAGGTGGCCTAGCTATACCAGATCAAAAACTGTAGCAATCAACAAAACTACTTAGCACTGGCTAAGAAATGTAGTGGTAGATCAGTGGAATAGGTTAGGTACACAAGACACAGTTGTCAATCACTCTAGTAATCTACTGTTCAATAATCTCAAAGACTCCAGCTTCTGGGATAAGAACACATTATTTAACAAAAACTGTTGGGAAAACTGAAAAATGGTGTGGCAGAAACTAGGCATAGATCAATATCTTACACCGTATACCAAGATAAGGTCAAAATGGGCAAATGATTTAGACATAAAGGGTGATACCATAAGCAAATTAGGACAATGAGGAATAGTTTACCAGTTAGATCTGTGGAGAATGGAAGAATTTATGACCAAACAAGAGACAGAGAACATATGAAATGCAAATTAGATAATTTTGATTACGTTAAATTAAAAAGTTTTTGCCCAAACAAAGCCAAGCAACCAAGATTAGAAGGGAAGCAGAAAGCTAGGAAACAATCTTACAACCAGTGTCTGATAAAGGCCTCATTTCCAAAATGTATAGGGAACTGAGTCAAATTTATAAGAATACAAGTCATTTCCCAACTGATAAATGGTCAAAGGATATAAACAGGCAGGTCTGAGAGGAAAAAATTAAATCTATACGTAGTCATGTGAAAAAATGCTCTAAATCACTATTGATTAGAGACATGCAAATCAAAACAACTTTTTTTTAAGCAATTGGGGATAAGTGACTTGCCCAGGGTCACACAGCTAGTAAGTGTCAAGTGTTTGGTCTGAGGCTGGATTTGAACTCAGGTCCTCCTGACTTCAGGGCCAGTGCTCTATCCACTGTACCACCTTGCTGCCCCATTTAAATTTTTTTTTTAGGCAAAATCAAAACAACTTTGAGGTACCACATCACACCTATCAGATTGGCTAATATGACAAATCAGGAAAATGACAAATGTTGGAGAAGATGTGGGGAAATTAAGACATTAATGCATTGTTGGTGGAGTTGTGAAGCAACCTAACCATTCTGGGGAGCAATTTGGAACTGTGCCCAAAGGGCTATACAACTGTTCATACCATGTGATCCAGCAATATCACTACTAGGTCTGTATCCCAAAGAGATCATAAAAACAGGAAAAGGACCCACATGTACAAAAATATTTATGGTGGCTCTTTTTGTGGTGGCCAAGAATTGGAAATCGAGGGGATGCCCAGCAATTGGGAAATAGCTGAATAAGTTGTGGTATATGAATATAATAGAATACTACTGTTCCATAAGAAATGAGGAGTAGACGGATTTCAGAAAAACCTGAAAGACTTACATGAACCGATGGTGAGTGAGGTGAGCAGCCAGAAGAACAGTATATACAGTGACAGTAACAATGTGCCACGACCAACTTTAATAGACTTAGCTCTTCTCAGCAACACAATGATCTAATATAATCCCAAAAGCCTCATAGTAGAAAATGTTATCCACAATCAGAGAAAGATCTATGGAGTCTGAATGCAGATCAAAGCATACTATTTTCTCTTTCTTTTGTTTTTTGTTGTTTGCTTTTTTCTTTCTCATGCTTTTTCCCTTTTGTTCTGATTCTTCTTTCACAACATGACTAATGTGGAAATATGTTTAATATGATTATACAAGTGTAGCCTACATCAGGTTGCATGCCATCTTGGGGAAGGGGAATATGCAGGAGGGTAAAAATTTAGAATTCAAAATCTTATAAAAGTGAATGTTAAAAGCTAAAAATAAATAAATTTAATAATAAAAAAAGAAATGGAAAGCACCTAGGGGATTGTATAGTTCAGCTATTTTACTTTATAGATGAAAAAAACTGAACTAAGATTAAGTGATTTGCCTACATAATTCCTACAGTTATTAGTAATATATTTAATTTTTAGTTACCTTTTGACTACCTTAATGGTAAATTATGTTTTCTCACATTACTTTTTTTTTGTTTTTTGGCCTGGATCTCAGATTTCATTAGGATGAAGAACTTGGTGGCCAAAATACCTTTGACTGGTTAGTTTTGTAATTTTTCCGTTGGTTAATTTTGTAACTTTGGGAAAGGCATTTAACTCACTTTATACCAAAACTCATTTTAACATGTCCTTTATGCAGTAAATTACACAAAATGTTAAGTGAATGAAAAGGCATTTTCCAAATGGTACAATGGCAGAAAATGAATTAAGCCATTTCTCTTGAGACTTTTCCCCAACAGTTAGATGAATAGAAATCTGCCTGCCACCTTATTCCCAGAGCCTTTGTAAAAATGAAATGGACCATATTAAGATGGGATATATTTTGAGTACTTTGAGAAAAAGGATCTATGAAAATTATTATAACTATTACGATTAAAGTTCATGATATAGTTATGTAGGTTCTGTTCAAGGCGAGTCATAATGGGGGGAAACTGATGGTTTATTTTAGTAGATTACTTGCTTAAAAAATGAACAGTGTGACTTGGCAGCCAAAAATGTAAATGAAACATTGAGCTGTATTAATAAAAGAATAATGTCCAGAATAATAGAAGGGTCAGTCTTGTTATATTCTGTCCCAGTCAGACCACAGCTGGAGTTTTATGTTTAGTTTAGGAAGGATGTTGATAAGCTGGAATGTGTCCAGAGGAAAGTGAGCGAGATGTTAGGGGCATGAAACCAAGCCAGGAAAGGGTCTTTTGAAAGAACTAGGGATGTTTTTAATAGGAGAAGAGAAGACTGCAGTACAGGAGAATGACAACTGTCTTCAGGAGCTTAAAAATTGTCTTGTAGGAAAAATAAAATGAGACTTATTCTTATTTATACAGGGAAAATTTAGTAGCAATGGAGAAAAGCTGAAAAAAGAGAGATTTTACCATAAGGGGAAACTTGCAAATAATCTTAGAATTTGAGTTTCTTAAGGTCAAGTTCATCCCATAAATGAACAAGAATCTTCTTAATAATGCATCAAACAAGTAGTCATCCAGCTTTTGCTTGAAGACTGCAAGTAAGGAGGACCCCACAACCTCATAAGGCAGCCCATTCTATTTTTGGGCAGCTCTATTCATTAGGAACTTTTTGTTTGCTTCAATCCTAATGTTTTCTCTTTGTGTCTTCTACCCATTACTCTGCTATAGCTATCAAAGTAATCTTTCTAAAGCACAGGTATCACCATATCATTCTGTTCAATAAACCATCACAACTCCCTATTGCCACCAGAATCGAATATAAAATCCCCAGTTTAGCTTTTAAAGCCTTTCATAACCTGACCTCTCCTACCTTTCCAGTCTTCTTATGCCTTACTTTCCTCTATGTACTTTTCAAGGAGTGACTCTGGCCTTGCTATTCTTCACAAAAGACACTCCCTGTAAAGTCTGAGTCAAGATGGTGGAGACAAGGGTCACAACTGCCAGACTTCCTCCAAAACCTTTCCTCCAAATAATCACAGAAAACACCAAACCAAATTGTTTGCAGAAAAGCTAATACAAAATCACAGTGAGTTATTTTTCTAGCCCAGGACAGCTTAGAAAGACAGAAATAGATGTCTGCAGACACTGGACTGACTGGCATCGTGGCTCATGGGACATGGAAGAAGTAACAAGAGGTGTGGGCCTTAGAGGTGACAGTTGCAGCAGCAGCAGTAGCAGAAGCAGCTGCAGCTATGGTGGCAGCAGTAGCAGTGGCATTGGCACCAAGTGTGCCCGATGCACAAGGATGGTAAGGGGAATTTATACCTGCTCAGAAGGAGATTCCAGCGTATCCTTGAACTTGCACTGGGTACAAGACTGGGTGCTGTTGGGCAGCTCCATAACCTATTATCTAATTCTGGGTTGCAATTCAAGGGTGGACAGGAGTAGTTGCAGTTGTGAGGGAGCAAGGACCCTACCTGGGTAAGGACCAGAGTGCTAATCAACAGACCTCTCCTTGGATCACATCACTTTGAAGGCACCAAAAACCAGATCAAGCTACAGAAGCTTAGGCCAGCCATCCTATTCCCCACCCAGGGAGTAGAGCTCAACTGTAGCAAAGTCAGTCAAGAAACAGATGGCAAATAAAGCAGACACTGTATGTCCCAACTCCATTTATTTTCAGTGAATAAAAGTACATGACTGTCCCCTATGCATGGAATTTTCTCTGCCCTCACTTATACCTCCTGGCTTCCTTGGTTTCCTTCAAATCTCAACTAAAATATAACCTTCTGCAAAAAAAAAAATACACAAACTTTTTGCATTCCTTCTTAATATTAATGCCTTCCATATGAGCTGACCTCAAATTTATCCTCCTGAATATATCTTTATATAATTGTTTGCATGTTGTTTTGCCCATCAGATTATGAGCTTCTTGAGGGCACAGGCTTTTTTTCACATACACAAACACACATACACACATTTTTGGGGTATTCCTAGTGCTTTGCAAACTACCTGGGATGTAGTCAGTGCTTAATAAATGCATGTCAACTTTACTTCTTCCTTTTGGGCCAAGAAGTGAGTACTATTCTTTCTTCCCATAAAGTAACTAGCCTCCAATTGCTCTATTCTAATTTTTAAGGAAGTATTTTCTTCAGTAATCTTTTGGACTTCCTTTTCCATTTGGCCAATTTTTCTTTTTAGGGCATTTTTCTCCTCATTGGCTTTTTGGACCTCTTTTGCCATTTGGGTTAGGCTATTTCTTGAGGTGTTATTTTCTTCAGTATTTTTTTGGGTCTCCTTTAGCAAGCTGTTGACTTGTTTTTTGTGATTTTCTTGGGTCACTCTCATTTCTCTTTCCAGTTTTTCCTCTACTTCCCTTACTTGCTTCTCAAAATCCCTTTTGAGCTCTTCCAAGGCCTGGGACTGATTCATATTTTTCTTGGAGGCTTTGGATGTAGGAGCTCTGATTTTGTTGTCTTCTTCTGGTTATATATTTTGATCTTCTTCGTCACCAAAGTAAGATAATATAGTCTGACTCTTTTTTGCGCTGCTTGCTCATGATCCCAGCCAATTACTTGAGTTTTAAACTCTTTTTTATGGTAAGAGTCTGCTTCCAATGTGGAGAATGTGCTGTCCCAAGCTTTGGGGGTTTATATAGCTGTTTTCAGAGATAGTTGTAGAGACCTGTAAATTTTCCGTTCTTGCAAGGTGGTATGGTAAGGGTTTATGAGGTGTTTATTCCTTCCCTGGCCTGTGCTATGGTCTATTAGTGACCACAAGCACTCCTTTCTGTCCTGGAACTGTGAGGAAGGTTTTTTCTCCACAGCAACTACAAGCTCCACCATGCCAGCATCCTCCTCACCCCACGACCCCCCGTCCAGAACTATGACCTAGATCCAAGCATGAGCAAAGCAAGAGATTCCTGCCTCAGCACTGGCAGAGAGATCCCTGCAATCCCTCTCTGATCAGCTATTGGATTCCTGGGTCGGAAGCTCAGGAGGCATCTGCCCTGCCCCCCGGACATCACTCTCAGGGAATTGGAGTTGAGACCCCACCTTCCTCTCTCAGCACCGCAGAAACAGACTTTTCCCACTGACCTTCTAAGTTGTCTTTGGCATTCCTGGATTGAGGAGTCTGGAAACTGCCACAGTTGCCTGAAATTCAGTCCTCTGAGGCCTGCTCTAGGTTTGCTGCGGCCTGCGCCCCATGCCAGGCTGTGCTGTGTTCCCAGCCCGGTACGGTATACCTTTCTGATCAATCATCCAGGTTGTCTTGGGCTGGAAATTTGTTTCACTCTGTCTTTTTGTGGGTTCTGCTGCCTTATAATTTGTTTAGAGCCATTTTTTATAGACATTTGGAGGGATTTGGGGGAGAGCTCAAGCAAGTTGCTGCTTTCACTCCGTCATCTTGGCTCCACCCCCAACTCTTTCTTCCACAGAATAGTTCTTCAAATACTTGAACACAGATACTATCCCCTGTCTCCACCAAGTCTTCTGCTTTCTATGTCTTTCAACAGATCTCTAATTCTTTCAATGAATTCTCTAATGTCATGAATTTGAGGCCCTTCATTATCCTGGTTCCATTTCTATATTTTTTTTTTCAGCTGATCAGCCCCTTCCTAAACAGTGGCACATAGAACTGAGTGAAAGGGCATAGATTTGATCTAACCAAGGCAGAGTAGAGATACTATAATCATCCTAATCTCTAGAAGTCTTCAGGTAGAGGATATGGAGAATGACCTCTTATGAGTTATGCTGAAGCTGGGAATCCAGTTCAAGTGTGAGTTAAAATAGTAGACTTCTGAGGTTACTCTTTCAGCAATACCTCCCTATAGATTTATTCAATGCCCTCATGTGTTCCACAGAGGCCCGGACAATGTGTTAGAATGTCACATGCTCTACACGAACATTTCTCAAGCTGTTTTGGTCATAGAACATCACAGAGTTTAAAATAGATTACTTTTGTCATTCAGTCATTTTTAGTCTTGTCTGACTCTGTGACCCCCTTTGAGATTTTCTTGGCAAAGGTACTGGAGTAGTTTACCATTTCCTTCTCCAGCTCATTTTACAGGTGAGGAAACTGAGGTAAACAGGGTTAAGTGACTTGTACAAGGTCAGACAGCTAGTAAGTGTCTGAGGCCAGATTTGAACTCAGGAAGATGAGTCTTCATGACTCCACTCTATCCACTGTGTCACCTTGATGCAGAAATATATTGCTAGGATCCAGAAAGTCTGGTCTTGTGAGAACATGATATACAATATGGAATTCCTCCAGGACAGAGGGGGTGGTTGGGAAATATAAGAAAAAATAATGGAAGTTATTATGTAATCTCCAGAACCATTATTGGTTTTGCTTCTTTTAGTACTATTTGTAACTTGTAGTCACTGTTCTTTTGGTTCTGCTTATTTTATTGATCCATACAAATCATCCTACGTTTCTCTGAATTTCTCTTATTAATATGTCATAATTTGTTCAGTCATTCCCAATTAATGGGCATCCATTTATTCCCAGTTACTTGCTGTCACAAATACTTCTATGACTGTATTGGTATACACTTAAAATTTTGCTTCTGTCTTTTAATTTATTGGACCAAGGTATGAACAATTTAGTTAATTTTCTTGGATTGTAGCAGGATATTATCCAGAATGGCTGTACCAACATTTACAATTCCATCAACAATGCATTTGTATGCCCGTTATTCCTTCAAACCTTGACTTTAATGACGTTACACGTAACACTGTCTTCTCATTTTTGTCAATGTCCTTCTTTTGGAAAAGAAAGGCCTTTGTTTTGTGTTTATTCTCAGTTACCTTCTTTTGCTTCCTTTCTGTATGTATGTATATGTATATATTATATATATATATATATATATAAAATCTTAAAATATTAATTGTTGTTTGATTAGTATCCCGCATATTCATATCATTTTCTTTGGGTAGCTCTCCTTTTTCTTACCCATCAAAGTCATTTGCATTTGTATCATTAAAATTTCATCCTGAAGGACTTCTCATCCCTTTTGGGCTGACTTTCCTGATAGATTTTTGGGGCATAGATCCTTATTTATCCTTTCTTTTAATTATGTGAAGTGCTTCATCCCTCAATTCTATTCTCCCACAATTTACATGTCAAACATGCTCAGCTTTCCTCTCCTCTCTCATGAATTCTGAGATATAATATTCATCAGTGTCTCTTTAATGGTCAAAACAGTAATTTCCCTTATCACTTCTCTCAACTTTTTGAGAATGAAATTATTGTTAGTTCAATTTATATACCAATTGCTTTACTGTTAATTCAAAGACCAAAAAATAAATGCATGTCAATTTTACTTCTTCCTCAATGGGCTTATATTCTACTGAGCAAGTGAACTGCTCTCATTTTGACAGGGAGAGAGTGAGAGACAGAGAGACCAAGAGAGAGAGGGAGAGAAGAGAGCAGGAGAGAGAATTGAAATCCTTCATTACTACAATATCATATTTTCATTTTGTGATCTGTTTAATGAACTCCTAGTCTATTTCTTCTTTGGTCTAGGAAGTTTTTGACATACTCCTACAACAATATCCTTCTGTTTCTCCTTATGGTCATCCTAAACGGTATGTTTTCCATTATGTCTTTACCCTCTGGTTCCTGGGCTTTATTTGTCACATGTGTAGGTCTTCTTAATATACAAAGCTACTATTCCACCACTCGGTTTATCTCTTCTTTTCCTTTTAAATGAGGCATCCTTTTATAGCCATATTCTGATCATTAGTCCAATAATTCCAGGTCTCATTGACGCCCATGAGGTCAGATTTGCCTTCTTCAATTAGAGTACCTCGTTCCATTTCTTACTGCCAACATTTTTGCACTTTTGTGTATAGACAGCTGAAGCATAGATTGTATGCTGGTTCTCTCTTTGGATACTGTCTCCTGTAAATTATTATTCATCTCTACTGATACTTGTCTGCCTTTTCTGCACCTACTAGTCCCTATGGTATCTAATTTGTCAGTTACACATGGGCAGTTTATGCCTTCCCTCTAACTTTTTCTGTGAAAAACTTTCTTGATCATATTCACAAGACTCCAGGCAAATATATATTTTATCAGCTCTCATTAGGTACACTTGTCAAATAACCCATCATTCTTACATTTTAAACTTTGGTCTAGGAATCCTAATCCTGTCTTCCAGAAAATATCTTCTTAGCCACTTGTTCCCTTTGCAAATCTGTCTCTTATTGGAACTGCCTTCAATCTGCAGGCATGATGGGAATACCACTGCTATCTCCAAAGTCTTGTCCCAAACTATATAATCTCTCACAGTACTTTCTAGGTTTCTTCTGGTATTATAGCATAGTTTGTACCCACATGGGAGTGGATAGTGATTGTCAGGTTTGACAACTCCCTAATGGTTCCCTGTCATGTTCCAGATCTATGCCTTGGGAAGACAGCAGACCTCTTTCTATTATTTGTCAGGCTGATAAATAGCTGGAACAGTACCATTCAACAAGGGGTCTCATTTAGCACTGCTATTCATCTCTGCTTCCTCTCAATGTTGCTGGATGACCTTTCTTTTTTTTTAAAATTAATTAATTTATTTTTAGTTTTCAACATTCGCTTTTATAAGATTTTGAATTCTAAATTTCCTCCCTCCTTAACTCCCCCCTTCCCAAGATGGCATGCAATCTGATTTATGCTATACTTGTATGATGATATTAAACATATTTCCACATTAGTCATATTGTAAAAGAAGAAATCAGAACAGAAGGGAAAAACCATGAGAAAGAAAAAAGCAAAAAAAAAAAAAGAAAGAAAGATAAAATAGTATGTTTCAATCTGCACTCAGACTCCATTTCTTGGGATGTGGATAGCATTTTTCATCATGAGTCTTTTGGAATTGTCCTAGATCATTGCATTGCTCTGAAGAGCTAAGTCTAACAAAGTTGGTCATCATACAAGTTTGCTGTTCTCCTGGTTCTGCTCACTTCACCCAGCATCAGTTCATGTAAGTCTCTACAGGTTTTTCTGAAGTCCTGCTCACTATTTCTTATAGAATAGTAGTATTCCATTGCATTCACATACCACAACTTGTTCAGCCATTCCCCAGTTGATGGGTATCCCTCAAGTTCCAATTCTTTGTTACCACAAAGAGAGCTGTTATAAATATTTTTGTACATATGGGTCCTTTTCTCTTTTTTTATGATCTCTTTGGGATACAGATGTAGTAGCAGTATTGCTGGATCAAAGGATATGCAGTTTTATATCCCTTTGGGCATAGTTCCAAATTGTTCTCCAGAATGGTTGGATCAGTTCACAACTCCATCAATGATGCATTATAATTCCAATTTTCCCACATCTTCTCCAACATTTATCATTTTCCTGTTTTGTCAAGTGAGCCAATCTGATATGTGTGATGTGGTACCAATGACCTTTCTTCTTGTAGCACCTGTAAATGGACATCCCCATTCCTTGGACCAAGATGTTGCTTTCTTCCTAGAAGATCCAGCTTCTCTACTTTAGGGGAAGAGATCCATTCTTATTTAATTGTACTACGTGATCAGGAGATCTTGCCGCTTGTGTCACCTTCTTTTATCCTCCATCCTCCTGAATTGGTTAGGATGCCTTCTGTGCCTTTTCAGATTCTTTATTTTTTTCTTGAGAGTTCTTCTTCCAACTTCCAAAAAAAAAAAACCCCAACACTTCATTTATTCTTCCTGAAGTACTGGCATGTCTTTTCTCCTCTCTTTTAATCTCTTTTAGCAGCAAGACTAACCTGCATTGTGCTCGTTTAGCTGTCATTAGCCTTGGCAGAAACACGAACTGCTATACTTTCTAACTTGCATTGTAAAATGTCCTTTGCCCTCCACAGCTGCATCATCCCTAGCACACTGTCATTTCAGTTAGCTTCTCTAGTGACCAACTCATGGCAAAATCTCTGTTTTCCCTGCCCCTGGGATCTCTGCGGACTTGATAAAGACTTTATTTATAGCCCATATTTATAGCTCTCGGCAATCAGCAGATTCCTGCCAAGCCCTAATGCAAACAGAAGTTGTCCTTAAATATAATCAGTGAGAGGGCTTCAATCAGAAATCCAATTATCAGCAAGTCTTCATTTATTTAAATCTAATTACCTTTATTTATTTAAATCTAATTATCTCCCCTTCTTTCTTCAACTACCTTGTTCCTCTGGCTGCAGTACCAGAGTTATCCTTCTTTATGACAAATTGTTCCCATCCTTTGGGCCTATATTTGATAATTACTTGGCTATGATCTGTGTTTTCTTTTCAATAAACACTAAGTACCTACTGTGTGCAAGGCACTCTGATATGCCCTAGGGCTGTCAAGATAAAGAAGACACAGTTCTTTCTCTCCATAAGCTTTTTTTTTTATATTCAATAAACATTTTTAAACATAATTAACATTAAACATTATGTACTTTGTATAAAACTCTGTCCCAATCCCCTCCACTATTGTTTTTCCTCTGAAACCACCTTCAAGTTAACTACTTTGTGTTTATTCTTTTTTATATTTATTCTGTACATATCAACATATCTATGTAGATATATGCTTATATGTGTATCTCCATATGTTTTTATTCAATCTCTACCTCTCTGTTTCTCTATCTACCAATTTATTTATCCCCTTATTGTCTTTCCTGTTAGAATGTAAGCTACTTTTGTGTAGAGATTGTTTCATTTATTGTCTCTGTATCCACAGCCCACTTAAGAACAGTTGCCTGGCTCATAGTAAGTACTTCATAAGTGTTTATTGTTTGATTAATTTTAAATCGTTGTGTCAATAACTAGAGAAAATTTTTAAAGGGGATGCAGCTGAGCATGGTACAAAGAGGTGTAAGTTGGAAATCAGGAGACCTGTGGAAGAGTTACCTTTGTAACTTCCAGCAGGTCTTAATGTCTTTGGAGCTCATTTTTCTCAATTGTAAAATGAAGGGTGCTTAGATAAGATGACCTCTAATGTCCTATCCAACTCTAACATTCTATGTTTCTATGGTAATTGAGTAAGCAAGGAAAGTCCCTGGTGCTTCAGGCCAACTTAGTTTGAATAACAGAGCAAATGTGATTCCTAGGCATCCTAATGGAGACAGAAATTTTCAGTCAGCTGAATGGACAAATAAACCTCTGAAAGTGAAGTCATAGGAATCAGACAAGACCAAAATTCAGTCTATGTTGGGACAAGGACCAAAGGACCAGAATAGAGCTACTGTTCCCTGTCTTGGCAAAAAGGGTATAGAGAAAACTGCGGTAAGAACACTGGGTACTAGGAAAGCAAAAGAAACCTTTGTGGAAGTCAAGGATCTGAATTAGACTGGAGCTAGATTGGTTAACTCAATGATAGTATCTACAATGAAGAGACCTCTAGGCAAGATGTCTCCCTAATTAGACAAGAATTGGTTTCTGTGTATACTCTACATGTGTTTTTGGTATATATCCTTAGAGCCATACTTAGGGATTATTATACCTGGGACTGGGACCAGAGATTACTCTGAGGCAAAGGCAGGAAAATAACCTTTTGTGTGGATTCCAGGGACAAAACTTCATGGGAAAAAACAGAGAAGCCAGAACGCCAACCTTTATGGGCAAACATCTCAATCAATCAACAAGTATTTATTAAATGCATACCATGCACTAGGTCATGTGCTTGGTGCTGAGTATGCAAATACAAAGAATGAAGCAATCTCTTCTTATAAGTGGCTTAAATTCTAATAGAGGAGACAATGATTACATATATAAGTATATTCAGCATAAATATAAGGGGAATAAATATAAATAAATACAAAGTGGTTAAATACAGGGTGGTTTGGAATAGAGGGCACTAGTGCTTGGGGGATAAGGAAAGGCCTCATGTTGAAGATAATGCTTGAAAAGCAAGTCTTCAAGAGTGGAACTCTAAAGTGGCAGTGAGGAAAGAATCCATTTCAGGGACAGGAGGAAATACCCTGTGCAAAATGTGGAGGTGGAAGATAGTGTTATGTGTGAAGAAGGCCAATTTTGCTGGATACAAGTGCAAGAAGGGGGAAAGTAATCTTCAATAAGGTTGGAAAGATAAGTAGGGGCCAGGTTGTATAGGGCTTTAAAAGCTAAAAAGAAGAGTTTTTATTTTATCCTGGAAGCAAAAGGAAGCCACTAGAGTTGATCGAGGAGAGTCATGTGATCAAATATGCATTTAGGAAAATTACTTTGGTAGCTGCATGCAATTTAGACTGGAGTTATAAGAAACCAGTCAGGAGGCTGTTACAGCAATCTAGGTGAGATGTGATAAAGACCTGAAGTAAAGTGGTAGCTGTGTCAAGAGAGAGAAGGAATCAAATGTCCAAGATGGTGAGGAAGCAAAACAGCAATACTGAATACTGCTGGGGAAGAGTGAGCAGTCAAAGGTTATGAAGGCCAAGGTTACGACCCTGGAAACTAGAAAGTTGGTGGTGTCTTTGGCAGAAATAGTAAAGTCAGAGAAGGGGAAGTTTTGGGGAGAAGATAATGAGTTCAGTTTCAGATACTGAGTTTGAGGTGACTCTGTGATAGCCAGTTTTAAGTGTCTAATAGGCAACTGGTTATATGGGACTGTATATAGTGATAACATGAGTTCATGAGAATACCAAGAGAAAGAGAAGAGAAGAGGATCTGGGACAGAAACTTGGGAACATTCACAATTAGGAAGCATTATGTGGATGATGAGTAGGCTAAGAAGGCAAGATCAGATAAGTAGGAGGAAAACCCAGAGGGGAGACACTATGAGGTATGCCACATTATGTCATAGTATCAAATGCAGCTGAAAAGTCAAGGAGGGGAAGAATTGATAAAAGACGTCAGATCTGCCAATTAACAGATCTCTGGTGATTTCGGAAAGAACAGTTTCAGTTCAGTGATGAACTTTGAAGCTAGATTGTAATGGAACAAATAAGTGAGAGATTGGATCAATCAACCATTCAACTGAGCAAACAAACTCTGTATTAAGGAATTTTCCTCTAATTTCAACACAATATGTAGATGAGCTTTCAATCAATTTGAAAGAACTCTAGGGTAAAAGGCAAATTTGAAAGAACTCTAGGGTAAAAGGCAAATGATTCCACAATGTGGCAGCTAGGTGGTGCAGTGGATAGAGGACCGGCCCTGGATTCAGGAGGCCTCAGAGTTCAAATTTGGCCTCAGACCCATAACACTTACTAGCTGTCTGGGCAAGTCACTTAACCCCATTGCCTAGCCAAAACAAAAATGAAAACAAAACCAAAAAAAAGCAAATGATTCCACAATGAAAACATCTTGTGATTGGTTGAAAAGATCAAGTCAGACCTCTTGGAATTCATAGGAGAACAAGTCTTTTTAGCAGCAAGTGAGAAAAGTAGTGGAGTAGTTTTGCAGATTTCAGGTTCAAAGGGAATACTTCTTGGGTGATGGGGTAAGGAGGAGAAGAAGGAGTTTTATTTTTCCTTCTCCTTTGTTCCCATTGACCATGTAATTGGAGAAATAGGACCAGTGGAAATAATACATCCAGCCAGGAGCAGAGAGAGGTATAGTGGGACCAAACAGATGGTTAGATAACTAGGTGGACAGAGTGCTGGGTCTGTAGTCTGGAAGACTTGAGTTCAAATCAGGCCTCAGAAACTTACACTCTGTGTGACTCAG
The DNA here is from genome assembly GCF_003287225.1 of Phascolarctos cinereus. Lineage (NCBI taxonomy): Eukaryota > Metazoa > Chordata > Mammalia > Diprotodontia > Phascolarctidae > Phascolarctos > Phascolarctos cinereus. The sequence continues at coordinate 94,970,381 of NW_027556098.1, forward strand.
GCTAAGTCACTTAACCCTGTTTTGTCTCAGTTTTCTCATCTGTAAAATAAACTGGAGAAGGAAATGGGAAAGCATTCCAGTGTCTTTGCCAAGAAAACCCTGAATGGGGTCACACAGAGTTGGGCACGACAGAAAATGACTGAACAACAAAATAGATGGTTTCCTGAGAAAAGAAGAGGCTATACCCCTGTTTTTTCACTGTTAGTCTGAAAGGTTTGACTGTTAGGATTGACACCATGTGCCCAGCCTGTTGTCATGTGTCCATGAACATGTGATGCTTTTGTTTCCTTTGTATTTATTCTTTCCTGATCATTGGTGAATGAGTACAGAACTGTAAGATGGGAGGACCCGGGTGATCTGGTGCGTTTGGGACATGCAGAAACACAACTATTACATGAAGGAGGTACCAGTAACCACTAGAATGATAGTTGTGAAGACAGAGGAAATACCTTCAGATTGATGTGGAAAGATAGTAACCCAAAGATGGTGAAAGCTTCAAGGAGATACACCCTTCACATCAGAGAGAAGTACCAGCTATGTCTCACCAGAAGCACTGACTCTCATGGCTCAACAGAGAACTACATCTAAGGGCAACTTCATAAGACCTCTGAAAAGGAAAGAAAAGAACTTTCATTCACAATAGCTATAAGGGACCACTTTGCTAGTTCTCTCTCTCTCTCTCTGTCTCTCTCTCTGTCTCTCTCTCTCTCTCTCTCTCTCTCTCTCTCTCTCTCTCGTGTGTGTGTGTGTGTGTAACATGAATATGCATGTATATACATGTATATATGTGTGTACAAATACACACATATACACACATGTATTATGAACTTGTACATGCGTGTGTATGTACACATGCACACACACATCCCTTTATATTGTTATATTTTAAGTTTGAGCCTCCATTCCCCAAGCACATTTTCTGTGTAGGGAAGTAGTTTCTCTTTTTCTTTTTTTTTTGGGGGGGGGAGGGTTGGGATGGGAAGGGGATGTTTCAAACCAAAATTCTTATGATGCTTCCTTTGTAAAGACTAATTACCTAGCTGGCAAATTGTTAATAAGAACTACTCCAGCGGAAGCTCATGAGCAATGGTAACGGAACCCTAACCCTCAAGGTTGTTCCTAAAAGCATGAGGATGTAGCAACCACAGTCCATCTGGGGCCCAGGTACCAGCTGGGAGTTGGGGAAGTAACCCTTGAGGGGGTGATGCATTTTGCTCATACTTCAACTGCTCCACCCTACCACACCATCTTGTTAGGAGACTTTTCCTAGAAACAAATTAATCTCACCACTAGGCCCTATCTCCACCCCTTTCCTTGGAAAGTTACACAAATTTCAACTTCTTGCCCGAGGACAAAAGTCCTGCAGCCCCTACCTTTGTTCAGACTCACTTGGTGCACACTCAAATTAATCCTCGTGCTCACACCTTTGTGTTGTTATCCTTGCTCTTGAGACAACTGATTAGAGTGTACTGCTAATGACAGTTTGCTATGAAGATGGGAAGAGGGTAAATAGAAGAGCAATGTTCATAGAAGGATTTCCCCAGGCCCCGAAGTGGTGCCAGGAAAGGCAAGGAGCCTGGCATGAGGCCACATTCCTTCTCCCCTTCCCCATCTATGATCATTGTTTCATTGCTTACCTACCTCCAATATCCTTAATCTCCTCGGATACTTTGGGTGAGTCAGGTTTCCTGAGCCATAGTCAAATGTCTCAATCAGGGCTTCTGACACTTTCCACACTGAAGACCATTCTCCTCTCAGGCTGTAGGAGAAAATAAAGGGCACAGAATTGCTGCCTTCTTTCAGAGAAAGGGATAATTAATTTACAACAACTACTCCAATGTACTTCATAATTGAGTGAAACAGTTTCTTTAGGGCTTGTCAATTATACCATACAAGCCAGCTTTTGAGTGATAGGCATCACCTTGAGAAAAAATTGGAGATGTGCTTTCATCAGCAGTACTGGCAAGAAGAATATTAATTCATCTACAGAGACAGGTAGAAAATATGGCTATGATGCCAAGTTATGAAATGATTCCACAGCTCAGATCATACAAAAACCTATGAAGGTATGCAGGTACCTTTGTAGCCTTGTTTCACATTACTCCTTTTCATCCACTCTACATTCAAGCCAGACTAGACGTTTTATTGTTCTTGATGGCATCTCGTCCCTGGTAAGAGGCAATGTGGGTATAATCACAGGAGCAATGGATTGGGATGCAGAGGACCTGGGTTTAAATTGCACCTTTGCCACTTAACTACCAGTGTGACAATAAGCTAGTTATAGTTTCTCCGTAAATTTGAAAGGGTGTGTCTAGATTGCCTCAAAGGTCCTTTTCAGGTGGTATAATGGATAGAGTACTGAGTCTGGACTCAAGAATACTTGAATTCAAATCTGGTTTTAGACACTTACTAGATGTATGACCCCGGACAAGTCACTAAAACTCTGTCTACCTCAGTTATCTCAACTTGTAAAATGGAGATAATAATGGTACCTACATTACAGGGTTGATGTGAGAATCAAATGAGACAATGGCACAATGCCTGGCTCATAATAAACACTTAGTAACTCTTGTTCCCCTTCCCCATTATGATCCTTGGAACACACCCCTTCCTCATCCCCACCCATTCAATCAGTCAATCATCATTGTGCTTATTAAGCACTATGTGCCAGGCATTGTGGGAGGCAGTGGGTAGACAAAGACAAAAATGAAACATTTCCTGATATCAAGGACCTTACAGTCTCTGGGGTCAGAAGTAGGATCTGTCAGGCTATAGGGTGTTGTCATGGAAATTTGTGGTCAGTTTCTTTTTAATGTATTTGGATATTCCCCATTTTCCATAAAACAGAACAAAAGGAACAGCAAAAAAAAATAGTATAAAGTACATTTATAAATGTTTATATAACACCCACACTTGTACGTATATATACATCTATGTTTTATAGAACTTTAACATGACCAAGAAGGCTAATGCATTATGGGTATCTCTTCCTGATCCCGTTTGGGGTTTTCTTAATAAAGATACAGGAGTGGTTTAACACTTCCTTTTCCAGCTCGTTTTAGATGAGGAAACAGGTAAAAAGGGCTAAGTGACTTGCTGAGGATCATACAGCTAGTAGGTATCTGAGGCCAGATTTGAACTTGGGAAGATGAGTCTTCCTGATCCAGACCCAGCATTCTATCCACTGTACCAGCTAGACACACACACACACACACACACACAAAGGAGGGCACTAGCAGCTAGAAGGTTCAAGAAAGGATCCACATAGTAAGTGGCACTTGAAGAAAACCAGGGATTCTAGTCAGTCGGTCAGCCAATAAGCATTTATAGTTTTAGAGATAATAGAGAGCTTCTGGCTCTGCTTAAGTGTCATTGACAAGAAGCTTTGGATTTGGAAGGGACCTCAGAGGCTATTTCATCTAACCTATACCTTATTCAAGTATTCACTTTCCTTATTCACCAAAAATGGTCAACCAATTTTTGCTTGAAGACTTTCAGTAAGGGGGATCAAACTATCTCCTGTGTGAGTCCTACTCCCATTGTGCAATGTTCTAATTTGTCCTGATAGGAAAGTTTTTCTTAGATCAAACATAAAGCCAGTCTCTCTGAAACATCTACCTGATACTTTTAGGTCAGCCTTCTGCAAGAGTCCTTCAATTACTCTAAGAGAGATAGCCTCTTTTTCCCTGACCCTGCCTAAATGTTTTCTTTAAGTTAGAATTCTCCAGACCCTTTAACTGAGCCTCATAGGTCATGAGTTCAAAGTCCTTCTTCGGTGATCTTGATCACCTTCATCTGGACATTCTACAATTTCTCAAAGTCCTTCATGAAGTGAGATCTCTGCCTCCTCAAACTGTACTAGAATCCTTTAGGGTCTGTCACATTTGCTCCCTTAGGTCAAAGACCATGTCGTTTTCAACCTTTATGTTCCCAGAACCTAGCACAATGCTTTGCCCATAATAGTAACAACAAATCTTTTTCAAAAAATTAATTGAATTGTTGAGTTAAGACTAAACAAATGAAGGTGTGATTTTCAAATCACGCCTTCAGCATTGGTAGTATAGTGGTTAACATAGCTGCCTTCCAAATTATACCTCCAATCAAAAAATAAATCTTCCTACCTCAGCAAGTAGCTGGCTCCCTTATTTTGTTGTTCATCCTTCATTCTTGAAGAGGACCAGTGGCATCAGAAGAGTGATGTCTTGACCTGCAAGTGAAATAGATTTAAGTGAAACAAGGCTGTGCAAAGTCATGGCCCTGGATGCAGTGGGAGACCTTGGCCTTTTTAAGCTAAGGTCTTTCCCAGCTCTCAGTTTGTCTGAGACAACACCCATTCATTAATTAAAATCTTCTCCATTTACATTATTTTAAGTAACTAATCAAAAGACAAGAAGAAGAAGCATGACTTAGTGGATAGAATAAGCCTGGGAACCAAGAAGACCTACGTTTAAATTCTACCTCTTATACACACTGGCTGTGTGACCCTGGGGAAGTCACTTAACCTCTCATTGTTCTAAGCAGCTTTCTGAAAACAAGTTGTAGAGAAGGTGCTGACCTGCTTCTTCGGTGGAAGGTGTTTCCTCAGCTACAGATCCCTTATACCAATGAAAGCATACATCCTTATCCCAAGCATCACTGTAGGAAAAGTTCCTTCAGCTCAATGCAACCCTTCCAAAACAAATGACAAAGGTTGATAGAGACAAATCAGATGACATGATTTTCATGCCAATTAGTAACTGAAAAGCTTTGAACATTTCAGTACCTAATCAGATAATCTTCAGTACCCTTTGTCTTATCCCTTAACTGTGGACACCTTGCCAGTGCCCAAAGACACCCACAGGGCATTAGCTTCCTTGACCATGTTAATGCTTTATAAAATGTCTGGAGCCTTTTATACAGATTTCTGACAAAATGAATGGAATAATTCCATTAAAGCCTGATTCAGTCTAATATGGCATCCATTATATTACTGCGATTTGGTGTGATTACCTAAGTATCAGAAGGATAGCCAACCCAGAAATACTTTAATATAGGTATTTCTGTCATCCAATAAATTCCTCAGGCTGGTTCCAAATGCCCTTAGTAATGAAAAGATCACATTAACCCTTTAGTCCGGATGTATAGATATGTCTTCTCAAATGAGACATGGATGAGCAAAAGCTTCACCCAGAAGACTTCTCTGGTTACAGCTTCGAAAAACATGAGCCAATAATTCATAGTTAGAGGCTTCAGAAAAGCAGAAGGCATAATGATGGCATTATTATTATTTTGCACTTCTAAAGGTCCTTTCTTCTGAGGAGAAATCTCTGAGAAAAGAGCTAAAGGTGCCAGTGGTGACCTCTGTTATGGATTACAGGATAATGTCAATGTTTAAATCCCCATTTTTTTCAAATGCCACTAACTCTCTGGAATATTCCTGTTCACTCTAATATGAGCCCTGAACAGATGGTAAATGCACCTCAGATCAGAAAAGGCATTCTCCTAAGAGTCAAGGGCCAACATTCTGCTTACTGGCAGGTCTCAACACTGTATCCCTGTCACATTCAGTAGTGGGTTTGGAGGGGAACTCTGGTAGATTGGAAAGTGGAAGCAGAGAGAATAGGGCAATAACAGAAAGAGGGAATAATTGAAATCATTACCTTTCATTTTCATGATCATCACTTTTTGGAAGGGAGTATGTTGTGAGAGGGGCTGCACAGAATTAGCAGAATGAGAACCAGAACCACCTGTGCCTCCTTAGCATTTAGTCTAAAACTAGGTCCAGCCTTAACTTAGTCATAGAAGGAAATACACAAGGAGGGTAAGCTCTATAAATATTTGTCTTCTACGCACTCACAGTTGGATGACTCAGTAACCCAATTTGTAATGACCATTAACCAAAGGAGCTATACAACTGCTGTATATCCTGTAGAGTCATGCTCTGACATGATAATCAGAAATTTTAATCAAATGGTTTCGTAGCTGGGAACTCAGCAGCCATCAGTTCCCATCTGTGCCTGAGAATCTCCTCTACGACACCAATCAACAAATCGACAAGCGGTGATTAAGCGCTCACTACCGCCAAGAATTGTACTAGGTTCTGGGGATACAAAGTAAAAAGTGAAACAGTTGCTGTCCTCAGAAGGCTTCCATTCTTTAGGTGGAAACAACTGGCAGGTATCTAAGTTACAAAGAAGAATACAATGAACACAAAGTAATTTAGTGGGGGAGGCATTAATAATTGGGGGAGGAGAAAAGGTCTCATAGAATATGCATTCTCGAAGCTGAGTTTTGACAGTAACTAAGAATTCGAAGAGACAGAAGTGGGAAAGAAGCACATTCCGGGCATGGGGGACAACCACTACAAAGGTTTAGAGACAAGAGAGGAAAGGTTGTGCATGAGGAAAGCGACTAGGTCAGTTTGGCTGGACCAAAGACGAGGTAAGGGGGGAGAACTGTAAGGAGAGCAAGACTGAAACAAATGGGTGTCCATTCTTTGCTTTAAAAATCTCAGGCATATCTGGCCCTGCAGTCAGGGGGACATGAGTTCAAGTCCAGAATCAGACTCTTACTAGCTGTGTGACCCTTGGCAAGCCACTTAACACCGATTGCCTCCAAAAAAAAAAATCTCTAGCAAGGCAATGAACCTGCTACCTTTCACAGCAGCCCATGACAATTTTGGGTAATTCTAATTGCTAGGGAAAGTTTCTTATAGAGACCCAAATCTTTCAATCTAAAATATACACTGATTGTTCCTGGTTCTGCCTTCAGGGGTGAGTCAGCAGAAATGGATTGGCTCTTACAAATGACAGACTTTCAATTCCTTTAACAGGGCCATTGGGTCTTTCATAAGTCTTCACTTCTCCAGGCTAAACATTCCCGATTCTTTCAACCAATCCTCATATGACAGGAAGTCAATGCTTTTTTTTTTTTTGCTTTTGTCAGCCTCCTTTGGACACTTTCCAGTGTATCAATGTCTATTCTAAAATGTGGTACCCAGAATTATATATAATTCTCCATATGTGGTTTAACAAGCTGAGTGGAGTGAAACTATCACCTTTAATTCAAGGACAGCTGGGTGCTTTCTTATTATCTCCATATTTATTTTGGGTAATCTCCCCCCTTTATTTAGGCTTCCCAGTCCAAAGATCATTCTCTTATCACCTCTCTCTAAGAATATTATAACAGCCTCCAAATTGGTCCTCCTGCCTTGTCTCTTTTTCATACAGCTGTCAATATTCTTAAAGCACAGAGATGACCATGCATTCCTCTATTCAAGAAGCTCCAGTGGCTTCCTCTTGCCTTCAGAATAAAATGCAAGTTTCTCTGGCTCTTAAAATCCTCCACTGGTTTCTTCCAGCATATCTTCCCTAGCAGATTGCATATCATTCCATCTGTCCCTATGCTCTAACCTATCTATGTTTATGAATATAAATTAGAATATGAAATCTTGAGAACAGGAATTGTCTTACTTTTCTCTTTAGGTCTACAGGTCTTCACACATAGTAAGCACTTAAAAATGACTTTTTCACTTCTTCAGTTAAAAACAGCCTACAATTGCATTTGCTTTTGTTGAATGATCTCCTCCAGATCTTTTGATGACAAATTGACATCCAAACAAATTTCCATCATATTCTGTTTGTGAGGTTGATTGTTCAGTAGAAGCGCAGAACTTCACATTTATCCCAATTCTCTCAGCTTATTAGAACCAGCAGTTAGGTGGAGCAGTGCATGAGAGCATTGAACATGGAGTCATGAAAACCTGAGCTCAATTCCAGCCTCAGATACTTACTAGCTATGTGACCCTGGGCAGGACACAACCTCTTCCAGACTCAGGGTCCTCATTTGTAAAAATAGGGTTAATAAGAGCACCTACCTCACAGGGTTGTTGTGAGAAACAAATAATAAAACTCATGTAGAGCACTTTGCAAAGCTTAAATTAATCAGCCCAACTTTCCGTGTTAAGCTATTTCAGGATCCTGACTCTGTCAACTACTGTGTTAGCACACCCTCCAAACATGATATCATCTAAAATTTTTACAAGCTTGCCTTTCATACCTTCATTCATGTATTGATAAAAATGTTAAACTGAAAAGAAGTAAGTACAGATCCCTGGGGCACTCTGAAAAAGACTTTACAAGTAGACATGGAACCATTAGTTACTATTCTTTGTATCCTTTTACTTGATGAATTCCAAATCCATATAATTTTGCTCTTCTCTAGCTTAGCAATGTCAAACACAAATGTAAATGGGGGCTACTAAACCGGTTCATAAGGCTCTCTGTGGGCAGCATATTGACTTCGTTTTAAAATGTAATGTTATCTATGTTTTATTGCATTCTTTTTGATTTTCTTAATATATCCCAAATACATTTTAGTCTAATTTGAGTCACATTTGGGAGTTTTATAAGCTACATGTGGCCATAAGCTGATGTTTAACACCTCTGCTCTAGCCCATATATCCCCATCTTGTTCACTATGATGCTGGAGTTGACACTAGCTGTAGCATCAAGATGAAAAGCAATAGGGCTGCTTACAGATAATACCCTGGAGTTCTCTGCTGTAAGTTTAAAGGATATGTGTCCTTCTACTACATTGAGAGTGCAACAATCTCCCTTACAGGCAGAGCAAGCTGAGTATATGACAATGTAGCTTCTACCTAGTTCAATTCTTTGCTATTTACCTTAAAAAATTCTGTTTTAAATAAATTTATTTTGTTTTGAATTCATGGGTCATTTGTCTTTGTTAAGATTTAGTGGAAATGGGGGCTTGGAGCTATGAATACAAATAAGTAATGAGACTTTAAGAACCATGATCCTGAATGAAGTTTTTATAGTCATATTGAGATGCCCAGGCTACATTTAAACTAAATTGTTTGATGAGTTCTCTGTATACACACACTGGTATCTTTGGACAGCTTCACTTTTGCCTTCCCATTAGAATTTGTTTCATTTTTTTGTTGTCAGGATTTTATTCTCAAAATTTACCATTCCATCTTTAAGAAACCTTGACTAGGCCTGCTGGTTAATCATGAGAGAGACAGATGAAATTTGAGAGGTTTATTATGAGTGTCACTTTTCTACTATAACATAGATAATCTCACAGAAAGGTGACCTCCACAAATCCTAACACCCCCAAATGCAAAATTTTATCGCAAAAGAAAAAGTAGAAATCCAAAATCCTTTCCTAAATATAATACCTTTGGTAGGAGATGAGAAGGGGATTCCTCATCTCTCTTCTTTTACTTGCTTGACAGCTTTCCCCTGAACACCCGTAGGAAAATGAAACTAAGTCAACAGCAGCACCTCATGGTCAGCAGCATTGGAAACTGAAGAGGAAAAACATAATCCTTCTGGAATATGGGAAGAGCTGCCAGGGCATATATGCAGACCTCGTCCACAGCTGACAGATGGGTGTCATTATGTGGCATGTGCCTCAGATTAATCTGATGTTGTTCTTTTAAGGAATTAGGAAACTGAAGGCAGAGAGCTGGATGAATACAGGGACCAGAAGCTAATACCTCTATATCTAAGCTGCTTTATGTTTCTTTGCTATTTTCATTCCCTCCCAAAGAGAATGCTTTTGAAATCTCTCTGAGTTCATTATTTTTTAAATAAATAAATAAAGAAAAATGATAGTCTGTTTAAAAGATAGCTATTTGGGGCATGTGTGTTTGTACTGGTTTTTTTGTATATGCTACTGAAAGCCTCAACTTAGCCAACTCCGTGTCATTAACTTCATTTGATCATTCCAGATTTAGTAACTTAGGAACCAGTTGGTGCCCATATGCAATACTTCTTGATGTTATGGCACTCTGGGGAAATGAATTTATGAAGTTGTTTTAAAATTATGTTCTGTTCTGTTAGCATATTGGAAAGAAGAAAAAAAAAGAGCTGTACAGATTCCCACCTTCCTGTCCAAATGGTTATACTAAGGAGATGATATGAAGTGCTACCTTGGGCTATTTTTTATTTCTTTTGTTTGTAGTTCTGAGTTTTTGTGGGCTTTGGGTCTTCATATGTTTTTATTAAATGTAATATTATCTTTTCTGCCTGGCTCCTCCAAGCAAAATCCAGACCATAACAAAGTGAGTGTTGAGAAATACTATTAACAAGATCAAGATATGCACACAAATATGTGCTGCCATCAGCCTTTCTTTACATCAGTAAGTTATTTAGGGCAGAAGAGGTTAGCCCATTTTAAAGGAACTGGAAACCTGCAGCCATGAGTAGTCATTTTTGAGATTGTTCTTTCTTTTCTTCCTTGTTTCCCCTATTCTTCCAGTCTTTTGAGTTGCCCCTCTTGCATCTAACTCTGTTTGTTGTTACTAAAATCCCCTCATCTCTTTGTCACCCATTCTGACCTAAAAGAGGAAACTTTTATGTTTTCTATCCTATATTTAAATCCCTGAATCTTTTTAGAGGGAACATGGCACACTAGATAGATAGATTGACTTGAAGCTAAGTATATCTGGGTTCAGATCCTGCATCTGATATATACTGACTGGGAGACCCTGTATAAGTAATATCCTTCAATATTTTAGGCCAGAGATATCAAACATGCTACCACAGATCATGTAAAGTCCACAGCACTCCTGAGCACCACTGGAATCAGATTAAAATATAATTGGGAAATATTTAACAAAACTAAAAATAAAGAAAATAAAACATAATCTTAACATGTGGTTTTCTAAGTCAAAACATTCCTGAAGGGATCCTTATGGATGGTTTATTGACTCTCATTTGTACTTTAATATGACATCACTGTTCTAGGCAATTCTCTAAAGGTATAAGTTGTATATATGTTGCTGACCTACATTGGTAGAGGTCAAGGTTCTCAGGTAAGTTTCCTTACCTGAGAGTTCCCTGTGTCAACAAAATCACAAGTGTAATCTTTATCTTCTTGAATGTTCAACTTCTTCACCTCATTCTATCTACTTTCCCTTTTTCTTCATCTTTCATTACATTTCTCATATCTTTTTTTTAATATAATTATTTATTTTTTTAAAATATATATTTATTTATTTTTAGTTTTCAACATTCACTTCCACAAGTTTTTGAGTTCCATATTTTCACCCCATCTTCCCCCTCCCCCACCCCAAGATGTCATGCATTCTGACTATCCCTTCCCCTACTCTGTCCTCTCTTCTATCTCTCTCCCCTTCTCTTATCCCCTTCCCCTTCTGTTTTCCTGTAGGGCAGGATAGACTTCTGCACCCCATTTCCTATATTATTTCCCAGTAGAATGTGAAAACATTTTTTTAAACATATGTTTTTAAAACTTTAGGTTTCAAATTTTCTCTCTTCCTCCCTCCCTACCCACCATCATTGAAAAGGCAGGCAACTCAATATAAGTTGTACATCTGCAGTTATGCAAAACACATCCATAGTAGACGTGTTGTGAAAAACTAACTCTGTTTCCCTTAATCCTTTCCTGCCCTCCCATTTATTCTATTCTTTCTTTTGACCCTGTCCTCCTCAGAAGTATTTACTTCTGATTAACCCCTTTCCCAATCTGCCCTCCTCTCTATCATCCCCCTGCTCTCTTGTCCCCTTTCCCCCTATTTTCCTGTAGGGTAAGACAGATTTCCATACCCAATTGAATGTGTATGTTATTCCCTCCTTAAGCCAAATCCTATGAGAATAAGATTCACTCATTCCCTCTCACCTTCCCCTGTTTCCCCTTCCACTGTAAGAGACTTTTCTTTTCTGTTTTTTTTGTGAGATAATTTACCCCATTCTACCTCTCCCTTTCTTCTTCTCCAGTATAATCCTCTCTCATCCCTTAATTTTATTCTCCAGATATGACCCCTTAATCTTCAACTCACCCTGTGCCCTCTATCTATCTATCTACATATACATACATATAATTTTTTTCCTCCAACTACCCTGATACTGACAAAGGTCTCATGAGTTATAAATATCATCTTTCCATGCAGGAATGTAAACAGTTCAATCTTAATAAGTCTCTTATGATTTCTCTTTCCTGTTTACCTCTTCATGTTCCACTTGAGTCCTGTATTTGAAAGTCAAATTTTCTATTCAGCTCTGGTCTTTTCATCAAGAATGCTTGAAAGTCCTCTATTTCACTGAATGACCATTTTTTCCCCTGAAGGATTATACTCAGTTTTGCTGGGTAGGTGATTCTTGGTTGTAATCCTATCTCCTTTGCCCTCCGGAATATTATATTCCATGCCCGGTCCTTTAATGTAGAAGCTGCTAAATCTTGTGTTATCCTGATTGTGTTTCCACAGTACTTGAACTGTTTCCTTCTGGCAGCTTGTAATATTTTCTCCTTGACCTGGGAACTCTGGAATTTGGCTACAATATTCCTAGGAGTTTTCCTTTGGGGATCTCTTTCAGGAGGAGATCTGTGGATTCTTTCAATTTCTATTTTGCCCTCTGGTTCTAATATCAGGGCAGTTTTCCTTGATAATTTCTTGAAAGATGATGTCTAGGCTCTTTTTTTGATCATGGCTTTCAGATAGTCCAATAATTTTTAAATTCTCTCTCCTGGATCTATTTTCCAGGTCAGTTGTTTTTCCAATGAGATATTTCACATTGTTTTCTAATTTTTCATTCTTTTGGATTTGTTCTACTGTGTCTGATTTCTCATAAAGTCACTATCTTCCAATTGCTCTATTCTAATTTTTAAGGAAGTATTTTCTTCAGTAAGCTTTTGGACTTCCTTTTCCATCTGGCCAATTTTGCTTTTTAGGGCATTTTTCTCCTCATTGGCTTTTTGGACCTCTTTTGCCATTTGGGTTAGGCTATTTTTTAAGGTGTTATTTTCTTCAGTATTTTTTTGGGTCTCCTTTAGCATCACTCTCAGTTTTTCCTCTACTTCCTACTTGCTTCTCAAAATCTTTTTGAGCTCTTCCATGGCCTGGGACCAATTCATATTTTTCTTGGAGGCTTTGGATGTAGGGGCTTTGACTTTGTTGTCTTCTTCTGGTTGTATATTTTGGTCTTCTTTTTCACCAAAGTAAGATAATATAGTCTGACTCTTTTTGCCTGCTTGCTCATGATCCCGGCCAATTACTTGAGTTTTAAACTCTTTGTTAAGGTACGAATCTGCTTCCAATGTGGAGAATGTACTGTCCCAAGCTTCGGGGGTTTGTACAGCTGTTTTCAGAGATACTTGTAGGGACCTGTAAATTTTCAGTTCTTCCAAGGTGGTATGATAAGGGGCAGGTGTTTACTCCTTTCCTGGCCTGTGACTACAAGTACTCCTTTCTGTCCTGTAACTGTGAGGAGGGGTTCCTCTCACAGCACTACAAGCTCCACCAGCCAGTCTCCTCACCCCAGCACCGCTGCCCAGAACTGTGGCCCAGATCCAAACAGGGCAAAGCAAGAGATTCCTGCCTCAGCACTGGCAAAGAGATCCCTGCAATCCCTCTCTGATCAGCCACTGGATTCCCCCTCAGTCTGTGGGCCGGAAGCTCGGGAAGCAGCTGCCCCCCCAGGGCCATGCTCTTGGGGAATGGAGCTGAAACCCCGCCTTCCTTCCTCAGCACCGACAGAAACAGACTTTTCCCACTGACCTTCTAAGTTGTCTTTGGCATTGGTGGATTGAGGAGCCTGGAAACCTACACAGCTGCCCGAGATTCAGTCCTTTGAGGCCTGCTCCAGGTTTGCTGCAGCCTGCGCCCCAGCTGCCTGCTGCCTGTGCTGCTCTCAGCCCGCACGATATACTTTCTGGTCAATCATCCAGGTTGTCTTGGGCTGGAAATTTGTTCCACTCTTTCTTTTTGTGGGTTCTGCTGCTTCAGAATTTGTTTAGATCCATTTTTTATGAGTATTTGGAGGGGTTTGGAGGAGAGCTCAAGCAAGTCACTGCTTTCACTCCGCCATCTTGGCTCGCCTACCTATCCTATCTTCTTCCACTCCAGTCTATTGATCTTTGCCTTACTCCCCATCTTGCTGCTGGGGAGAAAATATTCTGAGGTGCTTCATTTGGGGAACAGTAGGACCCCAGGGTTAGGAGGCAGGAGCTCTGGAATATATTTAGCTTCCATTGCCTGAACCCTAGGCATCTTGCAACCAAGAGTCCCAAAGGCACTAGGGCATCACAAGGTCATTATGCTTGATGAGTTCCAAGCCACACTCCTAACCAATTAGTACTAGTTTGTATGAACTGAGTAAGACAGAAATTATAAAATGTAGCCTCAGATAAATTTCCAAAACTATGTTATACATGGTTTGCTATTCAGTCAAGAGTTCCCTGGCTAAAAAAAGGGTATTTATAACAAAGAGGAAATATTATGAATCTAAAGAAAAAAGGAAAGAAACACACAGATATATCTAACTAAATTCTTTACCATAATACTAGTCTACAAGTTATGAACTTATAAACTGGCAATTGTTAACTCTAAAGACTGATAAATAAGGAATTCAATATACAGGAAACTATAAATCAATGAGTATCATCATATTTTACTCATCTTTAGCTCTAAATGAGCTATCAATGAAACACTGAGAAGGAAAATAGCTTATCTATTGCTGTTTCTACTTTCATACCCCTTATTGTACAGTTTCAAAGAACCCCAGACTTATTCTCCTGTCTCTTAATATTTTCCCCAAATTCTGGTGATAGGTTTTTCTTCTTATGACTATTCAAGAAGGGCCAATGAAATAGAGGCCACAAGCTCCTTCTTTTGAAAGCTTCCTCTCAAATCTAAGGACTTTCCTTCCACTAGAAAAGGCCTCTCCTCTCATTCTGCATGGGATCAACATAACCTTTAAGTGCCTGTTTCAACCTCAGCTGTGCTGCCTCTCCCAGATGTAAAGTACCTTAAAGGCCTATAGAATTGAACTCTAGTTTCCCTGGCAACTATCACATGTCACTCACAGATGTTCCGAAGTGCACAGGTAATATTCCATCCCATCACCTCAATTTTAAACTCAGGGAAAGACAAATGAAATGGGTGTTAATAATTCCTCAAGCCTGTGGAGATAAAGGAAATGGATGAAAAGAAAAAAGAAGGGAAAGACATAAACAATCTACCTCTAATATCTGATTTCCCTTTCTCTCCTTTCTCTGTTCATTTCTCTTTTTAACATTGTTGTGAAAGATTTAAAATTAGATATAAATTTTCCTGGAGGTTAAGCTCCATCTCTCAGCATTGACTCTCCGACCCACTTGACCCCTGCATGCTAGAAGTAGTGCATCCTACTAAGACTAGACTTGACGATTTCAGTTATGTAATCTAAGCTCAATTTCCTTCCTCCACCCCATTCTGTTAGAAGAAAATTTAATCTTGTTCCTAAATATTCAACAATAGACTTTAATGCAAATCATTTAAATGCTAATACTCTGACTTTCTAAACATCTCTACAATAGGGATGAATTCTATATAAAATAATGGAAATAAAATTGAGGGATTAATTTTTGTCCTTATTCCATAATGCCTTTTCAACACGTTGGATATAACAAGAAGTTCATTTCAGCGTATATCTGCTGGCATTCATCTTGTTTGCTCTGGGTAGTGCTGGTGGGGAAGTTTTTTCACATCATTTATATAGCATGAGAGTGCTTCTAGGACAAAGAGCACTCTGAGGGGCCAAGGACACCTAAAATTCCTGGCCCACTAACAGAAACATCAACCTGATGGATGACAATTTTATTTCTGAAGAAGCTGGCAAAAGCACACAAAGAATGAAGACAGAATCCCCTTTTAAAGAATTCTTTTTGATTGTCCAGGTCTATATAATGCACTTATTTTCATGCCCTTATCAACACTGATTTATGGAAATCTTGGGCCTTGTGCAGAATTTAGCTGTTCATTTTATTTTTGAAGAGGTATTGTATTACTTGTTTAACTTGATTTTTTTTTGAAATGGACATTACAAAGCAACCTCATGCACACTGTAGTTTGCCTTCACTGTGAACTGACTAGAGTATTTTCCTATTTTAGTTAATATAACCATAAGACCTAATTGCTAAGATCAGCCTCTAAGGACAATGGCTACACAAATTGTGAAACCATAAATTACTTACAAAAGGTTTTGGGAAATGAGTTTACTTTTTATTAAAACTATTATATATGCAGTCAAATATAGTCCTTGCATAGAGGAAAATAGTATTTACCCTTTCAGGTGCCACTGAGTAGAACTTTTGCTTCCATCGACTATTACCTATGCTACTTTTCATCCCATTTACTTCCTCTGCATATTTGTAACAACAATGAGCACCAATCATTTGCTTTATGTCAACAAATTTTTGAAGGGTCAATACACAGTCCGTTGTACCCCTTCTGAGCATTTTAGTAATATGCTTCCAATTTGATGAGGTTTGGCTCCAATACAGTCATTTTGAAGTCCTTGAAGGTCATCAAGACAATTTGGCCTTAAGCTGTATTGACCTACTTTGCTAATTCTTGCATTACTTTTTGGGTGCATAGTTCCATCCACAATAGTACTCAAGTTAGACCTTGTGAAATAAAACCCACCCATTCATGAAATAACTCAATGAATACAAAGCTGCTGCAGAATTGTCAGGATACCCAGTGGCCACAGGCCATTTACTACCTTCAATGGAATGTTCTACAAAAGAGTTTCAAAGCAAGGTATGATTGGCTCCTAGTCTCTCAGGATATAAAGCAACCTTAGAGTTTCAAACTTCACTGCCACAAAAAGCTAACTTAGTTTCTCATCTAATCGGGTTGCTTTATATTTCAGTAGGGTTCCCTGGAAGTAGCAAAATAGGTTTGTGCCAGTGGTCAGGGTAATAGTGCCCTCAAGCTTAGGAGGAAATGGAGCGGAGCTAATAGGTTTAGTAGGATAGGTCATCTATGCTAAGGCTCATCATTTTAGGAGCCTACTGCTTATCCTCTACAGAATTGGGGTTAGGAATAGAGATTGGACAGACCTGTGATTTCTTGATATAGGGAGCTCTCAAGTATGGAAAGTCCTTCTATCAATGTAGATTGGTACCTTCTCTGCAACTTAGAGTCTTAGAGAGTTGCCTAGAGCATAGAGAGAGATTAAGCGACTTGTCTAGGGGAGGACCTAAGCACAGGTTGTTTTGGCTCAGCTCTCATATCCATTATACCATACTGCCTCTCCATACTTTACAACTGTCAACTATTTTTAAATCCAAAAGTAAAAATATCCAACCAATCCCAGTACATAGAACCAAAACTACAGTAAAGAAATCATTGCTACTTTGCTATAATGTTGACCCCACTACTTAGGAGCTGACTCATAATTAACATGGGACCAACAGAATTTGGCCCCAAGGTACCTATGCTGGGAACAATGGGGAAGAATACTTCCTGTCCACAGAAAGCACCATCTTGTACATTACCTTATGACCCTCCATCATCTCATTCTGCCATAGAGTACAAACCACTGCTCTCCTCCTTCCTAAAGGACCTAGTCCTATAGTGTTCCACTCTGTCTCCTGTGCTGCTGTCACACACAGCCCCCCAACATATTTAATTGAATTTATCATAGGAATAAGAATTTTTAGTTATGGCTCTGTCTATAATGGGCACAAAGAGTTTAATCTGAAGTAGCTGTGAATTGAGGCAAGATACTCACTGTCCAAGAAAAACTGGGGGCCCTACTTTAGTTTCAACAGAGCTGATCTTATATGCCTGTCCACTAAGGGTTTCTACCACTATCCAAGATCGCGGAAAAAATGGAATCCCAATTTCCCAATTTCAGTCAATAGCCCAAGCCTTTTTCAACTTTGTAATATATAGCACAGACCTTATGAACCTGTTTCTAAGGTGTGGTGGTTTTTTATTTTTTGGATGGGGGAAGGAGGCACATCCAGACCTTTGATATTACCAGGTTGGAGAAATTCAGTGTAGAAACTACTTATACAAATATAAGCCATCAATTCATCCATAAATTATAGTCTTAGAGACTATATGAAAAGTCTCAAAGACTTGTATAAACTGACAAAGAATGAAATAAGCAAAACCTGAAGAATAGTGTATACAATAATAACAACTATGTTAAAGACAAGCTACTCTGAAAGCAGTTAGATGAAATTTAATGACCATCTATGACTCCAGAAGTCTGATGATGAAATATTCTATCCTCTTCCTGACATAGAGGTGATAGATGTAGGTTACAGAATAAAACATATATAATTTTGCTTATAGTCATTTAGGAAATTGGTTTTGCTTGACTGTGCATATTTATTATAAGGATTTTTCCCCTTTTTATCTTTTCCAATGGGGTAAAGGAGTGGGAAGGGATAAATAAAGATTTTGGTTAATTAAAAAATAGAGATTTGGGGAGGATGCTACAGATATTGTATGTTGCATATACTTTCAAATGAGATTACTAAATCATTAGTTTTTCTTAATTGCCTTATTTGGTTACAAGAGATCTTCCACAAAGTAAGAACAATCTGTCAAAGTATGTGCTCGAAGAACAAAACATTAATAAAATTTTGGGAGAGAGAGAGGAAGTGGCAGGGTGGTGAGGTGGGCAGGTAAAAGAGAAAGGGAGATAGTTGCCAGGTAGCACTGAGAGGTTAAGGGAATTGCAGAGATCATGGTCTGTATGTATCAGAGACCGAAATTGAATTTAGATCATCCTGACTCCAATGCTGGTCTTCTATCCACTATGCCATGATGATTCTTGCCTTATATTATATTAACCCTAAAAATGAGTGGGGATGGGGAGTGAAATGGGAGGGATGGGCACAGAGATGATTCTGACTCTAAGATCCCATTGGGTAGAACCTATGAGAATTTTTAATCTTGATAATGGTTTCAGTGGTATGTGGATGAAGTGATTTTTTTTTTTTACTAATATACAGATGGTTTGCCAGCAATAAATGCAGAACTCTCAAAGTCAATGACACCTATTCTATTCATCAGTTTTTTCTACCTTCCTCCTCACCACTACCAACAGATTAGTTTGTGCATAGGAGGGAAAAGGAGGGGCTTCTTACTCTTTATGAAAATGATTCTCCCTGCCTCAGCCTGAATCCAATGTCCTCCTGTTCTGTAGTTCACAAAGCTGAAAATGTTGTTCAGTTTGATATAATAATGATAACTCTAATCACACAAATTGCATATTCCACTCAGCATGGAGCCTCATACTGAATTAATTGGCTTTGTATAGCACAGTCATGTATCAAAATAGCAGGACACAGGCAGAATTCAGGAAATGTGAACACTCCCTTTACACATATGCTCCTGGTAACCTTGCGGCCTCTCTTAGATGCTGTACTGGAGAGTAGGTAATCCATAAAGGGAGAAACATCATAAAATACCCTCTGCCCTACAAAGTACAATCTTTTTATTTTTTCCCCCTTCAGATTTGAAAACAGAAGCTCAGGTATTTCTGGGTAAGTGTGAAATGCTTCAAATATCTGAACCTTAACACAGATTTGTTGGTTCCAAGACTGTCCAAGTAAAATATTTTTTCTTTTTTCTTTTCTTTGTCCCACCTTCCCTTAAAGGTATCCCTTGTTCTCTCAAGAAACCATTCTGTTAGCATGTCCAATAAGATATGGAGTGAAGCAAGTATGTCCATTATCACCACTATTCAATATTATACTGGAAATGCTAGCTATAGCAAAAAGACAAGAAAAAGAAATTGAAGAAATTAGAATAGGGAATGAGGAAACAAAACTATCATTCTTTGCAGACAGTATGATGGTATCCTAGAGAATCCTAGAGAATCAACTAAAAACTAGGTGAAAAATTAGCAACTTTAGCAAAGTTGAAAGATATAAAGTAAACCCAAGTAAATCATCAGCATGTCTCTATATTGTTAACAAAGTTCAGCAGGAATAGATAGAAAGAGAAATTCCATTTAAAATAATTGCAGACAGTATAAAATACCTGTGAGTCTACCTGTCAAGACAAACCTAGGAACTATGTGAACAAAATTACATAACAATTTTCATACAAATAAAGACAGATTTAAATAATTGAAGAACTATTTGCTCATGGTAGGCTGAGCCAATATAATAAAAATGACAATTCTACCTAACCTAATTTATTTATGCAGTGTCATACCAATCAAACCACCAAAATTATTTTATAGAGCTAGAAAAAATAAAAGAACCATCTGGAAGAACAAAAGGTCAAGAATATCAAGGGAATCAATGAAAAGAAATGTGAAGGAAGGTGGCTTACCAGTACCATATCTCAAAATGTATTAAAATTGGTAATGCTTAAAACAATCTAGTATTGGCTAAGAAATGGTGGATCAGAGGAATAGATTAGGTACACAATACATAGTAGTAAATGACCATAGTAATCACAAAAATACAAACTTTTGGACAAGAACTCACTATTTGACCAAAATTTCTGGGAAAACTGCAAAGCAGTTTGACAGAAACTAGGTATGAACCAGTATGTCACATCATATACCAAAGGTCAAAATGAGTATGTGATTTAGACATAAAAGATGATATCATAAGAAAATTAGGAGAGCATGAAAAAATTTACCTCAGAATTTATCAATAAACAAGAGAAAGAGAATCATGGGAAATAAATTGAATAATTTTTATTGCATGAAATTAAAAAAAGGTTTTAAACAAACAAATTCAATATAGCCAAGGTTAGAAAGAAAGCAGAAAAGTGGGGAAATCTTATTTACAGTTAGTTTTTGTGATACAGGCCTCATTTCTTAAATACATAGGGAACTGAGTCAAATTTATAAAAATATGAGTTATTCGCCAATTGATAAATGGTCAAAGGATATGAATAGCAGTTTTCAGAAGAGGAAATCAAAGCTATCTATAGTTGTATAATGAAAATATCAAAATCACTTTTGATGAAAGAAATGCAAATGAAAACAACTCTAAAGTACCACCTCATACCCAAAAAAGTTGCTAACATAACAGAAAAGGAAAAAAACAAATGTTGGAGGAGATATGGAAAAATTGAGACACCACTGCACTGTTGGTGGAGTTGTAAACTGATTCATCCTTTATGTAGAGAGATTTGGAATTTTGCCCAACAGACTATAAAACTGTGTATACCCTTTGACCCAGCAATACTACTAGTAGGTCTGTTTCCCAAAGATTTTTAAGAAAAAGGAAAAGGACCTATATGTAAAAAAACCCCAAAAACCAAAAACATTTGTAGCAGCTCTTTTTGTGGTAGCAAAGAATTGGAAATTGTGAGAATGGCCATCATTTCTGAAGAATGGCTGGACAAGTTATGTTATAGGATTATTATG
The DNA here is from genome assembly GCF_003287225.1 of Phascolarctos cinereus. Classification (NCBI taxonomy): domain Eukaryota; kingdom Metazoa; phylum Chordata; class Mammalia; order Diprotodontia; family Phascolarctidae; genus Phascolarctos; species Phascolarctos cinereus. The sequence continues at coordinate 94,991,521 of NW_027556098.1, forward strand.
ATGGCATATTATTGTGCTATAAGAAATGATGAGTGGGATGGTTTCAGAAAAAACCTGGGAAGACATATGAACTGATGTGAAGTGAAATGAGAAGAACTGGAAGATCACTATGCACAGTAACGGTAATGTTGTAATGATAATATGATGATCAACTGTGAATGACAGCTTTTCTGATCAATAGAATGATCGAAGATAATTTCTTTCTTTTTTTTTTTTGTAGGCAATGGGTTAAGTAACTTGTCACACAGCTAGTAAATGTCAAGTGTCTCAGGCCGGATTTGAACTCAGGTCCTCCTGACTCCAGGGCTGGTGCTCTATCCACTGTACCACCTAGGTGCCCCTGATCCAAGATAATTTCAAAGAATCAAGGGACTTATGATAAAAAAAAAAGTTATACATCTCTAGAGACAGCACTGATGAAGTCTGAATTCAGATGAAAGCATAATTTTTGCTTTATTTTTTCATTATTTGGTGGAGGGGGAGGTCTGTGTTTTCTTTTACTACATGACTAATATGGAAATATGTTTTGCATATGTATAACCTATATCAAATTGTTTACTGTCTCAAGGAGCAGTGAGGGAGAAAGAGAATTTGGAACTCAAATTTTTAAAAAATGAATTACCCTCTCCAAAGTTACTAATGATCTCTTTATTGTCTAATTCAATGGCAACAAATTTCAGTCTTAATCCTTCTTGACCTTTCTCTACAACCTTTGACATTAGTATCACCCTCTTATTGATACTCTATTCTTTCTAAGTTTTCATGGCATGGACCTTCACTAGCTGTCCTACTAAATGTCTACTACTAAATTTCACTCCTTGAAATCCTTTGCTTTGTTTTCATCTAGGTCATGTCCACTAACTATGGGAATGCCCCAGAATCGAATCCTGGGCTCTTTTCTTTTATCTCTCTTGTTTCATCAGCTGTCGTCTTTTCAATTAATATCAATATGCAGATGATTCTCAGATCTACTTGTCCAATCCTAACTTCTCTCCCAGTTTATGGTTTCACATCTCCAAGTCCCTATCAGAAATCTCAAATCTTATTCTTTTCTCTCTACCTCAAATCCTCCCTCTTCCTAAGTTACCTATTTCTGTTGAAGGCACCACCATATTCCCAGATACCCAGGTTTAAAACTTAGACCTCATCCTCAACTCCTCAATGTCTCTTGACAATTATATTCAATCAGTTGCCAAGTTGTGTTGAATCTATCTTTGCAATATATATATATGTATATGTGTGTATGTATGTATGCATGTATATGTATGTGTGTATATGTATATGTATATGTATGTGTGTATGTGTATATGTATATGTATGTGTGTATATACATATATACATATACATGTGTGTGTGTGTGTGTGTGTGTGTGTGTGTGTGTGTATAATACATGTATTTTATGCTTCCCCTTCTCTCCTCTAGTATTGCTACCACTCTGGTGCATATCATCCTCCTATCACACATGGATTATTGCAATAGTCTACTGGTTGCAAGTCTCTTCCTACTCTAATTCATCTTTCACTAAGGCATTAAAATGATCTTCATAAAATGCAGGTCTGACAATATCATTCCCCTATTCAATAAATTGAAGTGATTGTCTATTAACTCCAGGATCAAATATAAAACCCTCTGTTTGCCTTTTAAATCTCTCCATAATCTGGTCTCTTCTTACCTTTCAAGTCTTTTTATACCTTACACACTTCCATCTACTCTACAGTGCAGTGACAACTGGTCTCCTTGTTCTTCCTTATAAATGATACTCCATCTCAGGACTCCAAACATTTTAACTGCCTATTCCTTCATGTCTGGAACTCTCTCCCTTCTCATTTCCACTTCCTGGCTCCCCTGCCTTTCTTCAAAACTCAGTTAAAGTCTTGTCTTTTGCAAGAAGAATTTCCCAGACCTCCATAATCTTTGTGCCTTGCCTCAGAGATTACTACGATTTGTTCTGTACGTATCTCATTTGTACATAGCTGTTTGCATTTTGTATTTCTCATTAGACTGTGTGCACATCCATTCCTCAATTATTAATGATCAGGAGATATGAATAAATGGTTTTTAGAGGAAGAAATCTAAGCCATCAGTAGCCATATGAAAAAAAAATTCTCTAAACCACTAATGATTAGAAAAATGAAAATTAAAATAATTTTGAGATTACTGATGGGCAAATTTGATAAAGAAGAAAAACGATAAATGCTGGATAGTCTGTGAGGAATAGGTACATTAATGTACTGTTGATGGAGCTGTGAACTTGTCCAGATATTCTAGAAAGGAATTTGCAGCTATGCTCCAAAAGCTACTACACTTTGCATATCGTTTGACTCAATGAAACTGCAACTAGGTCTATACACCAAAGGGATCAAAGAAAGAGGAAAATGACACATTTGTTTAAAAATATTTATAGCAGCTCTTTTTGTGATGACAAATAAGGGGAGATTGAAGGGGTATCCATCAACTAGTGAATAGCTAAGCAAGTTATGATATATGCATGTGATGGAATGCCTTTGTACTATAAGAAATGATGATGGGGTGGTTTCAGAGAAAAGTGGGAAGATTTTTATGAATGCCTGTAAAATGAAATGAGCAGAAAAAGAACAATATTGTAAAGAAAAATACATTGGAAAAACTTTGGAAAACTGATCAACACAATGGCCAATGGAAATTCCAGATTAATGATGAAACATACAATCCACCTCTATATAGATAGATAATGGATTTAAAGCACAGATTAAGGCTTATGGGTTTATTTGTCGTTTGTCTGTGTATTTGTTTTGGACATAGCCAATGTGGGACTTTGTTTTGCTTAACCATAAGTGTTTGCAATAGATTTTGTTTTTCTTTATTTCTTAATGAAGAGAATTAGTGGTGGGGAGGGGAAGTAAGGTCAGAGGGTGAGAATTCAGACCTGAAAATAAAATCTAATTGAATATAAAGTTAAAAGGACTATGTGTTCCTTGATAGCAGGGAATGTTTTTGTTTGTTTTGCTTTTCTTTGTATCACCAGTGGTTAGCATAGTGCCTGGCACATAGTAGGTACTTAATAAATTCTGCTTGACTGAATACATCCAAGATAATAATTTGCAAGTAGGAGTCCTTTTTTGCTACCACCTTTCATAAAATTCATGATTTATTTCTATTCATTGAAAATGTTATTGTTCATAATAAAAAATCAAGAATATTTTAAAAATACAGAACTATTCATTACATAGTCCTATATAACAACCAAAGGAGTGGATATTTATTCCTTTAAATCTAATAATTTGCCTTCACTGTACCATTTTTCCTTCCCTCTTTCCCCAAAAGCACACAAAGGGTGTCATACAGATGAGGGTCTACGTCTCTGGGGAGGAATACTTGGGAATAAGGCAGAAGCTTCAGCTATTAAATCTTTGCCAAACCATTTTCTTCAAGATATTGCTTCTCCTTCTGCTACCCTAAATCATACAGAGGGCTGTGGAGTACATATCGATGCAGCAGCCAAGAGATGAGAATCGTCATATGTTGTCTGATTGCTCTGAATTATCCTTCATCTGCTGCAAACACTTCCTTTTTGTCTCTTCAAGTACTATATAGGTATGGTTCTTTAGTTCACATCACCTGAACGTTTAGATATCATCAACAAGAATACATTAAGTTCTTGTTATGCACCAGGCACTGTGCTAGGACATAGGGATTAAAATACACAAGTGAGATAGTCCTGCCATCAAGACATTTCCATTGTATTAGCGGACACAACTATTAGGGGACAATATCTATGAAGCTTTGTTCTAGAGAGGACTTGTTGCTGAGGTAACCTTACAGACTTGTTTTCAATGAGAAAATAGTAAAAGTCACAGATTTCTAGACTTGTCTTCCCTTTAGGTTTAACAGTGTTATCATTAGTCCAGACATTATTCTGAGCTTCCCAGGTCCTTTCAGAACTCTTTATAGAGTACCAGGAAAAGTGGGGAAGAGATCTGTCCATCCTTCAGGAGAACTCAATAGCATTCATTTTGGAAGTCTGTCAAAGTTCAATTCAAGTGTCACCTACAAATGATCTTTCCTTATTCCCCCAGTTGTTAGTACTGTCCAGGTATCATGTGTGTATGTATGTATGTATGTATGTATGTATGTATGTATGTATGTTAGAGAGAGAGAGAGGAGAGAAAAAGAGAGAGAAGAGAAAAAGAGAAGAGAGAAAGAGAAGAGAGAAAAGAGGGGAGAGAGAGAAGAAAGGAGAGAGAGAACTTACTAGAACTTTCACATCTATATATATATATATATATATACTTACATATATACACACACATATGTGTATATATGCATATATGTGTGTATAAATGTATAAATATACATACATATATACATATATAATATACATATATGTGTATGTATGTATGTATGTATGTAGTTTCCTGTCAATATAATGCAAGCTTCTATAGGACGGGATTTTCTTTTTGTTTTCTTGGTAAACCCGCAACATAGCAGCTTACCTCACCTAGAATACACTGCTAATAGTATTTGTTTAGGATAGGATGATTGGATAGGCTAGGTGAGGCTGGGCTAAGCTAGGGTAGGTGAGGCTAGGCTAGGATAAAAAGATAGGATGAGATAGGATGAGATAGGATTGAGTAGAATTGAGTATCCCTGCTTAACAGATTGCCTTTACTCATGTATACACCCTTGTCTCATCCACCTTCCCACCCATAACTTCATCTTTTTGAAGGCCAAATCTTTATTTTGTTCATGGAATGGAAACATGTTTTGCCAATTGTGAAAGGGGAAAAAAATTATTCACTCTATAAGCTCTGCAGCCACCTGGCCTCCTCCTTAATATTTCATGAAGAGTATGATAACAGCATGTCGGTAACAGAGCTTATATCTGGCTTTACAATATTCATGAATTCCACCATGCAACAGCTATTTTTAAACCTTTTGTCCTCTCAACAGTTTCTCCTTACCATATGTCCAGCTCTGACTTACTTAGCCCCTGCTCCTCTCCTGGATGCCTTCACTGTCTGCAGCTCCACAAGGCTCTTCCACATCTTTTCCCTCAGCTCCTGAGCTTTACGGACCATTTCAGGCTTTTTATTACCACAGCAAGGATGGAACATATTGCTTTATCAGTCAGCCACTCACTCAGACAATGTTATTACCGGTCTAGTCCCTGCCCCACTGAGTCTCACAGATGGTTCATTCTACCACAGCTGTATTTTATGCAAGAGAAGTGGGATGAGGGACCCAACACTGCCACAACAGCTTTAGTCATTCTATGTACTGTACTGCTATTTTGTACACATGGAAGAAGACGAGTGAGTACTGTACTACTCAACCGAAGGCCTGAAATTATGAAAACTTCTAGCACTAGAACTGAGATAATGTCCTCTATCCTCCTTCCTCTCTGAGATTTAGAAAGAACTTTCCAGAAGCCCAAATAATAAGTGGTTCAGCTCCAAGAAGGCTCTAAATGTAGTTTTATATTTTAGCATAATGAAGACAGAGACATTACCACCACACGGCAGCCATACATTATTTCTTCCCTCATCAGCCCCAATGCTGGCCTCTCCTTAGAATTCTGCAAACTATCTGTTGCATTGAGGCATCTTATGAGGGAAAATGTAAAGAACAATCACCATTCAAAACTTTGGAGCTGTACAGAAACAACCTTGTGTCACTGGTCAAGATAGAGAATGACCATTTTCTGTCATTGCACACACATACACACAAAACTCCACAATAGCCAAATGCTTTCAGTCTGTCTGCCTCCAAATAGTGCCTAAATAATCTGCCTTATTTGGGTGATTGATTGTAGGTGTCCTGCTCATACATTCGAAATATGGCATTATAAATCACATCTTTCATTTGAAAAGGATAAATTATATTCATATTGTCATATGATTTATTATTTTGAGGTTGAGCCCAATGTGACTTCAATCTGTATTCTCTGAGAAGTGACAGACTAGATCTTATTAGACTCATGAAGAGTTGGTTCTAATGGTTGTTTGGGATATCAGAAGAAAAGTAAAGGTATAGAAGCAATGACCTCTGATTGTATCAGCTCTATATTAATTAGCCATTATAATATAAATAAAAGCTATGCTTTAAAAGTTAGATAAAAGCTCTTAGCACAGCACCTGGCACATAGCAGGCATATAGCAAATGCTTATTGACTGGCTGGTAAGATGAAACTTGGGCCATCAGAAGCTACTATGTGATAATTCATGAATCTAACCTATGGAAGGCAGTATAGGATAGATTGAGAAGAAATCTAGAATTGGTGTCAAGGAGCTGGGGTTAATTCCTGGCTCTATTACTTACAAGGTCAAGTGTGCTCTTGAGTAATTGTTTTAGCCCCTCTGGGCAATAGTGTCCTAAGTAATAAAATGAATGGCTTAGATTAGGTGGATCTCTAAAATCCCTTCCAAGGTTTAGCCCTCTGTGGTTCAAAACTGATTTGTTTATTCTAATGGGATACTTAAAGGGTGTGTACTAATTTTTCCCCCCCAATGCCCAGGAGAGCACCTGGAAAATGCTATTGTAAGTACTTAAAACATTTTTGTGGAGTTGAATTGAGGCAGTATGTCCACACAGTCACAGTGTTAGTGACTTCTCAGAGGGGATTAGGCTAGGGACAATTACATATATCATGGGATCAGGAAAATCACTTAGAATTCTATATAGGATGTTCCAAAAATCTTCCAGCTGTTTTAAGTTATTAAGATTTAAGGTATTAAGTACATTATTTAAGCTATTAATGCTTAAAACTGTACTATGACTTTTTGGATACCTTGTAACTATATCAGATACCTTATTATAAAGCTTTCCAAGATTTACAAAGCACTTTACTTTATTCAATTGATGCTCACAATTCTGAATATAAGCTAAATATAGTTGTTTTAAAGATGGTGAATTTGAGGCTTAATCAGCACTTTTTAAAAAAATCATTCATATTTACAAAAATTTATTGGTTGAAAAATAAATTCTTTGAAACAAACTCGCAGAGTCCAGTAAAATAAATTACTACATTGACCAAGATTGAAACTAATATTTCTCCTTCTGCATTTTAAAACCATGGCAATTCTTAAGACCTCTGGCAAGAAGTGGGTTTCAAGCTTCCACTTCCTTTGGGCTATGATTTGTCACTTCACTAATGAGAGTTTAGAGAATACTGTCCTCATTTCCCACCTGGCTGCACTTACTTTGGACTTCTTCGCCTTCTCCAAGATGTCTTCAGTACTCATTGTTAGGAAATCCTATCATCTTGCGAGATTCAGTAAGTCCTGTTCCTCACATGTCATCAGGATCCTCTGCTCCTCTGTTTGGAAGGTAGAGCTACAAAATTCTCTCTTCAAGGAGGGGAGCAGGACTATCACCTCATTCCCTACCTAACTGCACCCATTTGGGGTTTCTTAGCCTTCTCCACCATGCCCCCAAGCCTGGCACTTCTTCACCATAGTCCCTTCCCAGCTCACTGTCCCTTTCAGTTTTCTTCTCTTTTTTTTTGTATTATCTTTTTTTGTTAGATTCTAAGCTCCTTGAAGGCAAAAATATCTTTTTTTTTTTTTTTGGATATGTATCCCCAACACTTAGCAGATTGCCTGGTATATAGTCAGTGCCTAATAAATGTCTATTGGCTATTAGCCTGTTCCATGGGCTAATAAATGCTGAAGGCAAAATTTAACACTAGTTCCCTCCTAACTCTATGTCTAAGTCCTTCAGTGTTTGCAGATCAACATGACTATATTTCTCTTGTCCACCTTTGTGAGGAGAATGAGGACTAGCCATCTCATCTCACTCAAACTTAGACACTCATACATTCTATGAATTATTTTCATACACAATATGTTTCTGTATATGCATATATATGCATCATTGATTAACTTAAAAATGCAGTCAATCCCCAGATATCCCTTGTTCAGTAACTTTTCTTATTTACTTTTCCCAAACTTAGCCTTTCTAACTTGTTTACTCTGGGGTCTCATGTACCAGGCCTTAGTTTTATTCTTTATTGTGGTTCTCCTGGCCTTGGTTACCTGTTTGGTACAATGCCTGGGGCTTTTTCACTAGCTTCTAGTTAAATTCATGTTTGTCAAAGTTTGGCATGCTCATTGCCAAATGAAAATGAGTGAGAATGTTTATAATTACTACATAATAATGCCAGCCCTACCTATTACTAAGTTACAGGGTTATCTATTTTTCATATATTTATTTAAAACTATTATGGTTATAGTCATTGTAAAGTTTGAAAACACAATTCTACAAAACTATCCTGAAAAAAAGTATATATGCATCTAATTGTCTTATTAAGTCTGTTTTTGAAATGTATGCTTTCTGGAGAAGGTAACATGGCTTAGTAAATATCACACACGATTTCCAACTGTGAAAACCTAGATTTAAATATTGCCTGTGATGCCTTAATTTACCTAGTATATATCTCATATATTTCTAGTTATTTACAGGTTGTCTTTCTAATTAAAAGGTAAACTACTTAAGTGTAGGAAATATTTTTGCCTTTCTATCCTCAGCGCTTAACATGGTGCTTGGCATACAGTAAGTGCTTAATAAATGCTTGTTTACTATGTGACAATGGGTAAGGTATTTAACCTCTCTGAGCCTCAGTGTCTTCATCTATGAAATAGGGATAATAATAGTATAATTCATAGGATTGTTTTGAGAATCCCGTAAGATGATATACATAAAATATTTGCAAATTTTAAAGTAACATGTAGATGTGAGTTGTTGTTGTTATTGTTGAGGGTTTTTTATTTTCATATTTTTATAAATTTATATACTTATTTTCATATTAAGCTAATCCTCTATCTTTACCTTGAGTCCAAATCTATATAGTATGTTGTTTTCTTTGCCCATAATATGAGTCTTCCTGAAATCCAAGATGTTGCTGTGTCTTTGGATATAGATTATTAATCAGTCCAGCTCCTTAGAAGTATGAATTATAATGACCACTTTATTGACCTTATTGAGAAGCTGACAAGCAAAAAGTGACCAACATAAACACTTATAATTATATGCAGTGTCCCAAAAGTCTTAACACAATTTTAAACGTAGTAGGAGTAGAGATCTTCATCCCTCCTGGGAACTGTCTATTACCAACACAACCAGCATGGGAGCTGCCTAATGGCATACATAGCCCCATCTGCCAGCCAGCTCTGTGGAACCATGCTGGTAATGCTTTATTCCTGGGGAGAGAGCCAATGACTATCAGACATTGCAGGTGTCGTTCTACATATGGGATGTGCAGCTGAGCTTAACAAGGTCATGTGAGGTGTCACTCACTGTGGTGGTGCTGGGCCTCACAATTTCATCCCTATTCAGGAAGGTGATCAGATCATTATACATCATTTCTCCTGCTCTGAGAGACATGATGATTGTCAGGAGAATGTGCTGGAGTGGCATAGCTTGCTCTCACGACTCGCAGCATAATTTTCAATGTCCTTTATCATTCAGGAAAACATCAGAGAGCCTACTGTAAGTCCAACATACTGCCTGTAAAATGCCTTTCCTGCTTCTTCACATTCTATAATTCGAAAAATAATGCTAAAATGGAGGAATAAGAGCACAGACAAAATGAAGTGCATGCAGGTTGAAATTTTTATTAGAAGACAGGAAGGAAGGAAAGAAGGAAGGAAGGAAGGAAGGAAGGAAGGAAGGAAGGAAGGAAGGAAGGAAGGAAGGAAGGAAGGAAGGAAGGAAGGAAGGAAGGAAAGAAGGAAGGAAGGAAGGAAGGAAGGAAGGAAGGAAGGAAGGAAGGAAGGAAGGAAGGAAGGAAGGAAGGAAGGAAAAATGGAGAGAGGAAAGAAGGAAGGTGGGGAGGAAAGGCTGAAGAAAGGGAATGAGGGAGAGAAAGAAGAATGGGAGGGAGGGAGGGAAGGAAGGAAGGAGAATAGATTTTAAAACCAACAAATGTTCTGTCCTAAGAGTAATAGTGTCAATCATTACTTAATTTGCCGATTGCTCTTCTCACTTTCAGATATTTATTAGCTTTTAGATGTATGTTTTAGTTTGCACAGTGTATGGGCATAAATAATGGATATGTAGTACCTTGGGGCATTTCCCAACTTTTAGGGTGAATCCCTCAGAGACAGTTACTCCAGATTAAGGTACTATAATGGGTCCTCATCCACTCAGAAACATAAGGCATGAGCCCTCATTGATATATTTAAGTTTAACAGCCAGAGGAAATAATCAGTTGGAAGAAAAATCATTTAATGAAACTACATATTAATCAATAAACATTGAAAAACTGCCTGTTACTTGGTAAGTACTGTGCAAGGCACTCTGGATACAAATATAAAAAGTTAAAGTCCTTGCTCCCAAGAAATTTTCATTGTGGTGGGGGGGCAGTGTTGTGGTGGTGCTGGGATATATTCTCATATAAGTATATACAAAAATCTATTAAAAAACAAATAATATTTTAAAATAAAAATATTCAAAGTAAAAAACAACCTTTTTGGGGGGAGGAAGGCACTAGACATCTGGGGTGATCAAGAATGATCCTACGCAGAGGCTGGCATTTGAGTTCAGTTTTGAAGGAAACAGGATTCTCAGGGATGAAGGTGAGAATGGAATACATTTCAGGAATTGGGGTGAAGGGGCACAGCTAAAGCAAAGGCAAAGAGATGGGAAATGGAATGTTGTATGTGAGAAAGAGCAACAAAGCTAGTTTGGCTGGACCAAAGTACGCACAAAAGGAAATAATGTATGATGAAGCTGAAAAAGTAGGCTTTAATAGACATTAAATGCCACACTCAAAGAAATTTGTGTTTGATCCTAGAGGTAATAGGCAGCTATTAGAATTTGCTGAGTTGGAGAATGGTATGTTTACATCTGTGCTTTAGGAATATTACTTCAGCTACTCTATTGAGAATGGATTGGAGAGAAGAGAGACTTGTCAGGGAGACCACTTAAGAGGCTATTAGAATAGTTCAGCTGAGAGGTGAGACAACTTGGATTAAGGTGGTGGTCTTGCAAGTGAAGAGAATGGTGTAGATGTGAGAATATTTGTAGAGACAGAACAAATAAGATTTAGCAACTGTTTGTATATGTGGGTAAGGAAGGATGAGGACTTGAAGATGACTAAGGTGGTGAACCTGGAAGGTGACTGTGGAAGGACAGGAGTGCTCTTGAAAGCAACAGGGAAGTTGGAAGAGGAGTGGGTTTGGGGTGAAAGGTTTTGAGTTCCATTTTGAAATGTCGGCTTTGAGATGAATACAGAACATTCACTTCAAAATGTCGAATATGCCCCTAATATACTAAGAAAAGTATCAATAATACATGTCCCTCTAAACCTAAGCCATAGTCTCCTATCAATTTACATGCAATGTTTGATGTCTAGATTACTTCTGGCAACTCAATAACTACCAAACCATTGAATGGTCCTCTGTTTTCCAACTCCACATCTTTTCTATTCTCCTGTGTTTATGATTGGGAACGGAAAAAGAGAGAAACAAAGCTTAATCTAGGGGGCAAGGTCATGGTCTCCTTTACCTTCCCAGCTACCTTCTTGGTCTTTTTTACACAGATGTGATCAGAAAGGCCTGAAAAATCTTTGAGTTCACTTTTGCAGAACTATATGCACAGTCAACTATAGGAATATAAAGTACAAGTTATCTGAAGGAGCAAGAAATAAGATATTTTGGGATACCAGTAATCTGGAGACATTACCCTGTAACAGGTTGATAGAGGAGGAAAGCCTTCAACAGAGAAGGATGACAAGGATGTTATTAGTTGCAGGGAGCAGGGTGGATCCTCTGGACAGATGAATGGCATGTACAATAGCTCTGAGATAGAAAAATGTGAAGTGCCCATGGGAGATGACAAATAGATTAGCATAGTTAGAATGGAGAAGACTGGACTTGTCCAAGTTGTCGCAGAAGATAAGAGCAGTTAACTGTGATGGGGGGTGAGGGTGGAGGACAGTTTAAAATTCATGCATAAAAATGTGAGAAAGCTACTGTGCAGCTATGTCTTTTTGTTTGTTTGTTTGTTTTATTTTAGCAATTGAGTTTAAGTGACTTGCCCAGGGTCACACAGCTAGTAAGTGTCAAGTGTTTGGTCTGAGGCTAGATTTGAACTTGTCCTCCTGACTTCAGAGCCGGTGCTCTATCCACTGCGCCACCTAGCTGTCCCCTGCAATTATGTCTTAATAGTGTTGGACAAAGCACTGGATTGAGTCAAGAAGACAAGTTCAAATTCTACCTCAGACACTTACTATATGACCGTGGGCAAGTTACTTAACCTCTTTCAGCCTCAATTTCTTCCTGTCTAAAATAGGGACAGTAACAAGGGGTTATGGTAAGAATCAACTGAGATAATACAGGTAAAGGACACTGCAGTCCTTCAAGTGCTACATTAATGCTAGCTATTATGTTCATAGGTAATATGAAATGGCACACAGTAAAGGCTTAATAAATGCTTGCTGACTGCCTTCTATCAGAGAAAAAAAATTTGATCTCTATTAAAAACAGGTTGACCCAAGCTGTTTAATTATGAGTCACTAATTAAGAAAACCCTTCACTATGTAGATTAAGCATTTAGATTCATAAACTCTTCAGCCCTAGAAAGGCTTCCGTATGGCCAAGAGATGTAATGATTTGCCTAAGTCCAAATGTTGAATTGTTATCAGAGCTGGGTCTGTAACACAGGTGCTTTGACCATCATGTCATATTTTTTTTAAGATTCTACTTTCTTTCTTGTTTGTTAATTTTTAACACTCTTTTAAAAATTTGAGTTCCAAATTCTCTACCTCCTATACCTCCTCTCTCACTTATTGAGAAGGCTAGCATTATGATATGCATTATATATTTTATCATGCAAAGTATATTTCCAAATTGGACATGCAAAAAAAGTTAGAAAAATAAAGCATAAAAATATGTTTCAATCTGCACTCAGAGTCCATTTTTTCTCTCTCTGCAGGTGGATACATTTTTTGCCATGTTGTTCAGTTGTTTGCATCTCAATATTCATTAGGGAAATTGGTCTAGATTTCTTTCTCTGTTTTTGCTCTCCATGGTTTAGGCATCAAAACTATATTTGTGTCATGGAAGGAATCTGGTAGGACTCTTTCTTTACATATTTTTTCAAATTGTTTGTATAGTATTAGAATTCATTGTTTTTAAAATGTTTGGTAGAATTAGGTTGTAAATCAATGCCTTTAAGGGCCATACCTGATGCTAACCATACTGCACTCCCAGCCATCTGCAATCCTAGCGTCACAGATCTCTCTTTCTGACTTCCTAAGTTGGCTTGATCTGGAAAATTGTCTCATCCTGTTGACTATGCTGTTCTAGAAATTGATTTGATAATTATGTTAATGTTTTTAGAGGGGAATAAAGGGAGAGTTTAGCTTTCATGACTCCTGTACTCCATCATCTTGGCTCCGCCTCAACTATCATATTTTGATGCTCATTCTTTTGCTCTCTGTTGGTAAGTTCACTGTGAGGAAATACTAAGGATGGGCTAGAAAATATGATTCCACTAACTCCTCAACTTCTATCCCTACAAGAATGGGGAGATTGGAGGTAATCTACTACTGCATACCTCCCTATGTTCTTTCTCCTTTTAAAAGACTAAAGCTTCCCATTTTATTTCATGATGAAGATTAAAAAAAAATAAAGGTTTGACCATTCAGAACTACCCTAAAAGATAATATCATCTAATTTGATCTATTCACAATCAATATGGCTCTCATGCAGTCTTATTTTTCATTCATTTATTCAACAAATATACCTTGACTAACTGTTATGTACAAGACACAATATGATCCCTTCACGAAGAGGGGTAAAACAGAAGGGAAATGAACATTTAGGCCAAACAGTTCATCGTGTTTGGAAAAGCTTACCTCGGGTTAACAAAAAGCAGAGGAGTTCAAGACAAGCACTTCTTTTTCATTCATTTTGATTCTTTCCCTCTTGCTATTCATTCAGTGTCTAAACTGACAATATCCATTGACCTCTGGGGACCCTTCCAATTTTTTTTTAGCATTCTATGATCTGGTCAATGTTTTATATTCAAAATATAGAAATACTCAAATGAATTTAAAATCTCATAAATTTGGTTGTTCCTTTCAATGATTCAATCATTGAAAGTAGATAGTTACACCAGGCCTCATGCTAGGAACTGGAGAAATAAATACAGTAGACAGTCCTTGCATCCATGAAGCTTAAATTCTTCTGGGATAGATGCAACATGTTCACAGATAAAGAAATACACATTTTTACATACATACACATGTGTATATATGTAACACACACCTACATAAAATAAATTAATACATAGTAATTACATGATACATGGTAATTGTAAAAGAAATGTCTTTTGAAAGAACTGATATATGCAGTGGGACATGAGTGAGCTAGGCATTCCAGGAGGCAGAGCATTCCAGGCAAGAGAGGACAGTCTGTGGAAAGGAAAAGAGGCAAGAGATAGAGCATCCTATCAAGAGCACAGAAATTTAAATGGCTCATAATATTCTTTATTTGAATCAGTTCCATATATCTCTTGGGTATCAAATTTTTATTAGTGATGTCTGATGCAAAAAATTTTTTTCTCTACAATAAACTGTTAACAGTTACTCATCTTTTCCTGTCTTCATTGACAGGAAAAGCTTTTTAATTTCATGTTATCAAAATCATCTCTTCTGTCTTTTCTAATCTCTTCTATCTATTATTTTGTTAATGAGTATCCCCATTGCAAAGGAATCTCTGCCTCCTCCATCCTTTTATTACTTTTTCATAAAGCTACCTTTTATATGCAGGTCAAAGATACATTTTAAGTTGACCAGAATATATGCTTCAAAGATGTTACTTTTTTAAGCATGTGATAGAATTCATTTGTAAAACTTCCTGGCTCAGGGCCTTTTTTCCCCAGTTTGTTTTGGCTTAACTTTTCTTTCTGAGGTTGAATTCTAAAATCTCTTATTTCTTATTCTGTTAATTTTGGCATTTCACATGATTGCAATTACCCTTGCACTCAAAAATCTCAGTTTTGTTGGCATATAATTGCAGATCAAAATCTTTCCATTCCTGCCCATCCTGTGAAGGTCTTGTTCATGTCTTCCTATAAATGTAGTGTGTTGTAGAATAAATAGGCTGCTGGTCTTGGAAGTTTGGGGGCCAAATCCTGAACCAGACACCAGTGATACTCAGAAATATCTCTCTGACCCTGTACAAGTCACTTGCCTTAGTTTCCTCATTTATAATATGAAAGGGCTATACTCAATGGTCTGTGAAGTCCCTTACAGCTCTAAATCTGTGATCCTAAGTTCACAAGGGGCTACCTGGCATATAAGGTACCAATGGAACACTCTGGCTCTCTATGTGTTAAACATTGTTCTCTCATCATGTGACCAACCCATCATTTGTTTTTTCCTATCTAACCTTTCCCTCACAACATCCCTGGATTTTTTGCATTTAAGCAATTTTTGCCTATTCATGATAGGAGATATCTATCTATCTTTTTTTCTATATATAGATATCAACATAGAGATAGGTAGTTTCTATCCTGAACACCTATATCTATCTATCTACTATCTATCTATCTACGTATGTGTGTGTGTGTGTGTGTGTGTGTGTGTATACAAGATTTGATAAACTATGTCTGAGTAAAGGAATGATTATGACAAATACTATTAGTTGAAAGTATTTCATACATGTTATTCTGGTGTAAGGCATTAGACCTGAGATTTCCTTTGTATAGGAAATAGAGAACCCATCAGGTGAAAATAAATTTCCACCTGTCCATGAAAGTCGATGCTTTCTCTGCAACTTACAGTCTTAGAGAACTGTCTAAAGCTCTGGAAAATTAAATGATTTGTCCAAGGTCACAGAGCCACTGTGTCAGAGAATGACCTTGAATTCAGATCCTTCTCACTTCAAGGCCAGCTACCTATTGACTATGTCAGGCTCTTATTCTGATGGTAGAGTAAGTGAAATAGTGTCCAATCATTAATTTATCATTAGCTTCTCTTTTTACATAAATTGCAAAGAAAAAAACCCTGTAGTCGTAACTAATATGTATAATCCTTAGTGTCCTTCCAGATAAAAAAAAATCTTTAGAAAACTTTCAATTTATGAATCTGTTATATATTCTTAAAATTATAATCAAAAGCCAGTTATGGAAAAAATAACACATTTTGGTTCATGAAGAAAAAAGGTCATTTGTCAACAGGATATGGAGTTATTTTCAATTTATACATATGAGACCTATTTGATTCTGCTGACACATTTACATTACTTGTGTCATTGGAGCTGGTGGGTTCCAAGATTTTAGTCAGTAGTATTTTGTTAACCCCCAAAACCAAAAAAGAAAATCTTTTAAAGAAACTCAATTTTGATTTGTCTATTATATTTGGTATAAGAAAGAAAACCAAGCCTGGAAAGAACTTTAACAATTATTTCACTTCCACATTCAGAAACAGAAGAGACTCCAAAGCAAAGGGAGGGGAGAGAACCTTCCTTGTGATAGGTAGAAGAGAATATGTAGATGCTGGTGGCCAAGAAATGATTATATGCAGTTACCAATGTTCTTTCTGTGAATTAGTAATTTTGGAGAATAACAATATATATAAGGAATAGGAACTGAAAAGGACTAAGTCTGAGAAGAGAAGTATTAGAAGAAAATTTGTAATGAAAAAGAACCCAAACCTAGAAACAATACTCAAAATAATTTTAACCTGTGCCTCTTTAACTCTTTTCCCAAAGTAATGCTATTAAATTATCATTCTACTTGTGTCCTTATTTTCCTACTTTAGTTTTTCTACTATCTACATTCCCCTTGTCTTCCACTCTCTCACTCTGTCTACATCTAAGGCAGGGATGTGATGGAAGCTGATTGTTAAATTTTCAGTGTGAGCATTTATACCTCAGAAATCACCAAACCACAAACTGGGGCTTAAGTTATCATTTCGTTAATTGTCTAGACTTAAGAAAGTGATGGAGAAAATGTTAATGGCAGATTAAACTTAAAAGTGTGTTTTGTATATAATTTCCCTGCAGAGAGCCAGTTGTTAAACATTTACTAGCTTACCACTGAATTCCAATAAAATCCTCATGTAACCACTAGGGGAGGCCTGCATTTTAACCTAGTTATGTTTTCCTCTCAGTCAGATTCCTCAGGACAACTGGTTGTCTATCACCCATTGGTTCCACCCTTTGATTTAGCTTACAGAGGGTTCTGACATCTCCAGCTTATCCTATACAACTTGTTTGTGTATAGTTGTTTTCATATTGTCTGTCCATTGGATTGTGAGCTCCTTGAGACAAGGATCCTCTTTTGTCTTTCTTTGTATTCCCCAATGCTTTGTGTAACGTCTGGCACATAGTGGCTGCTCAACAAACTATTGTTGACTGACTGACTGGTCTAAGGGTATGTATCCATTAATTAAATACTTTGGTTAATGTCTGAACCCAGTGGTCACTCCTCTTTTTTCTTCCTTGAAAAAGAGATAACATGGTGCAATGAATAGAGCATTGGTCTTGGAATAAGGAAGAAATAAGTTCAAATTCCATTTTGGATGCGTTTCACTAGCTTTGTTACCCAAAGCAAATTACCGAACTTCTCTGCTAATTAGAAGGATGAAGAGATTTGGGAGAGAATAATAAGTTCATTTTAGAAAGTTTGGGTTTGGATGGGCTTATAGGACATTCAAAGGATTGTGTTCTAGAAATAGGTGAAGTAAAGGGGTAAGAGGATTCACCACAAAGAACAATGACATCAAATGCTAGAAAGAGGCTAAGGAGAATGGGGACTGACAATTGCAATTGGATTTGACAATTATTAAATAATTCATGCCCATTATTTGGGATGTTTCAGTAGAGCGGTAGGGAGCAGACATAGTGAAAGAGGATGGGGAGATCATAGGTGATAAGCATGTGGAGGCACTAGATGTAGACATCTTTTCAAGAATTTTGTTGATATGGGGCAGCTAGGTGGTGCAGCGGATAGAGCACTGGCCCTGAAGTCAGGAGGACCTGAGTTTGAATCCAGCCTCAGACCAAACACTTGACCCATACTAGCTGTGTGACCTTGGGCAAGTCACTCAACCCTGATTGCCTCACTAAAAAAAAAAATTGTTGATGATGGGTAAGAAATAATATCATTGCTAGATGTTGCCATGAATGCAAAGCTTTTTGTTTTTATTTTGATTGAAACCAGCTAAGCAAGTTTTTAGGAAGATAGGAAAGAGTCAGTGGAGCTGAGATTCACATAGGAAAAAGGGCATGATTATTGGCATGTGGTCCATAAGCTTGATAACTTTTTTCTCTTTGATACTCTCCTCTGTAGATTTTCATGCCACTACTCTCTCCAGATTCTCTTCCTACCTATGTAATCACTCTTTCTTGGTCACTTTTGTTGGATGATCTAGATTATCATCTAGATGATGCTTACTAACTGTGGGTGTCCTTCAAGTCTCTACGATGAGCTTTCTTCTCTTTTCCATATTTATCTTATTTTTCTTGATGAACTCATTAGATCTCATGGATTCTATTATCATCTCTATGCTGATGATTCTCAGAGCTACTTATCAGAACCTAACCTTTCTCCTGATCTCTAGTCATGCATCTCTAACCACTTATTAAGCATTTCAAACTAAAAATGTCCAGATTGAACTCATTATCCTTTCCTCCACTTTTTATCCCTCTAATCTCCCAGCATTTCCGATTGCTGTCAAGGGTACCACCATCATCCCAGTAATCCACATTCACGACCTAGGTATCTTCCTCAATTCCTCACTCTCTCTCATGCCCCATATCCAATTAATTGCCAACTCCTTCTGTTTTCCCCTTTGTAACATCTCTTGTATATGCCCCTTTTTTTCTCCCTCTGACATTGCCACCACTCTGGTTCAAGCCCTCATCATCTCACAACTAGTTGGTTTTTCTGGTTTATCTCCAAGCTTCAAGTCTCTACCCATTCCATTCCATCCTCCACTCAACTGTAAAATTGGACAAGTCTGATAATGTTACCCTTCTTCTCCATTGTTGTTTGTCCTTTTTTCTTGAAAAGGACCAATGACATTGGGAGGGTGATGCTTTGACTTGCAAGTGAATTGGGTTTAAGTGCATCAGAGTTGTGCAAAATCATCAGCTTTACTCTCTTCTCCAGAGTCATCAGAGTCCAGTGGCAAGACATAGGTTAGGATTATTAGTGATGGCCCTGGATGCAGTGGGAGACCTTGGCCTTTTTAAGCTATGGTCTTTCCAGGTCTCAGTTTGTCTGAGGCAACACCCATTCAATGATTAAGGGCTAGGTAAGAATTGAGGCAAAAAATGGCGTAGTTTGATTTCCCAAAAGATCTTCCCCTATTAAACAAACTCAGGTGGCTGCCATTACCTCAAATACAATATCCTCTGACATTTAAGGTTTTTGTAATTTGGCCCTTCTTATCTTTTCAGACTTCTACTTCCCTCCTGGCAATGTATTCTGTGATATAGTGACACTGACTTTGATGCCTTCAGTCTCCCACTCCTGTGCTTTTTCAATGGCTGTTTCTCATCTGTGGAATTCTTCCTCTCATCACCTCTACCTCCTGGTTTTCTTCAAGTCCCATAGTATCTCACCTTCTATAGGAAGTCTTTTTTAATCCCTCTTAATGGTGGTGACTTGCTCCCATTGATTATTTCCTGTATCCCGTATATATCTTGTTTGCCATAATTGCAAGCGTGTTATTGTCCCCATTAGGCTATGAGGTCCCTGAAAGCAAGGCTTTTTTGTTGCCTTTCTTTGTATCTCCAGCACTTAGTACAGTTCCTGGCACACAGTAAATGCTTAATAAATATTTCTTGACTTGACACAGTCGGAAAGCACAAGTTAATCAACTTTTTAGGTATCTCAAAGATGAGATAATTCTAATAGAGAAGGACAAGATCATGTATGATACTTACCACAAGGGGAAAAAAGGTTATCCAGAGGTTGGGAATATATTTGTTTTTTCACATGCTTAAAATTTTCATGAGAATGGTCTATGCATCTATCAAGGCTATCCTCAATAAAAATGTGAAATAAGCATAGATAGGCTTTTGCATATAATTCTCTGCAGCAAATAACATCTTTGCAATTACACAACTGACTGAAAGGTACAAAGAAAACAAGATGCAACTGTATTTGTTGTTTCTCGATTACAAAAAAGCATCTGATTTGTTTAAGCAAAATTAGGTGTTAGGAGTTCTCATACAAGAAGGCATTCAAATGCATATGTTAAGCTAATGCAAGAATCCTTGAAAGATGAAAGTCTTTGATGAAAGTCTAGAGATGAGTATATTCAGGATTATCAATATGAATGAAGTTATATAATAAGGAGACATATTTACGAAAGATAATTTGATTATGGCCTTTTTGTTTTATAAATAAGATATGTAGAAATGGGGGATTTTTGTTTAGCTAAAGTTTATTTGCTGATTTTAAAACAGTCCTTTTGGTATCATACGAGGCACCTGTGCTTATATAGATAACATATCAGATTTATTTCTCTAAAGATTTTTGTTGTAATTAGATTGCTTACTAACATTTGTGAAAGTATGAGCTTTATTGTCATTTTTTTAATCTATTGAAGAATTACTATAAGGATAAATGTGAAAAAAAAACAGGGGTAGCTAGGTGGCACAGTGCATAGCATACCAGCTCTAGAGTCAGGAGGACCTGAGTTCAAATCTGGCTTCAGATACTTACTAGCTGTGTGATCCTGGGTAAGTCACTTAGCCCTGATTACCTCCAAAAAACAAAACAAAATTCCTTCTCTTTACCGCTATTTTGAAAGAGGCATTGTGAAAAGTCCAAAGGGAATTGAGAGTCTCTGTGAATTGTGATATACACCAGGTATTCCTTTAGGCCAGGGTGGGGAAACTGTGACCCTCTAGGTCCCCAAGTGGGGCCTTTTGACTGAATCCAAACTTTACAGAACAAATCCTTTTATTAAGGGGATTTGTTCCTTTGAACAGCCTCAAGGCCACAGGTTTCCCATGCCTGCTCTAGGAAAATAAAATTGTTCTGATTACGGCAGTTAAAATCAGTTATCTGACAAAAGACTTCAGCTGAATGATTTCTGATTGGTAGGAGAGAGACTTACTTTCATTAGCCAAGTGCTTCAGTGACCCCTATTACCCTTCAGCACAAGCTAGAGGTGGAGTAAGGTGAACTTTCTCATGTACCTGTCACTTTCTGCTGCCACTTCTGGTTTAAGATGGAAAAGCAGAGGAGAAGACAGTTGCTCTGTATCCTGGTGATCTGGCTGGGTTTGTTTGCCTGGCTTAAAGGGTCTACTTGATCTATGGTGATCTGAACTCTGCTCTTATCAAACAACATAGCATCTAGAAGAGAAGGGTCTGTTCTGATGAGACAACACCACTTCTGGAAAACAAGAGTATCTGCCCAAGAAGAATCTGCCCAACAGATTTACAGTATATGGGGCAACAGTTCCATGGAGCACATATGTTGGGTGGACCAAAACCATCAAAGCCTGTAATCCAGAGTTGTGAATTACTTCATGCAAGTTACTCTAAGTATATGGATTTTACTCCCTTATTTCCTTCCTTGCTGGATTCTTTTAAGGCCCTATAGAGACTTGAATGCATAGGTGAAAGAGTGTAACATGAGTTTATAGATAGATAGATAGATAGATAGATAGATAGATAGATAGATAGATAGATGGATGGATAGATGGATGGATAGATAGGGATTATCATGTGTATTTTTAGAAATTTATTTATTTACTTTAATATATGAGGATCTATAATATTAGATGGGGACAGGTAGGTGGTACAATGGATAGAATGCCCAACATGGAGTCAGGAAGACTAATCTTCCTGAGTTCAAATCCAGCCTCAAACACTTACTAGTCATGTGACACAGGGCAAGTCACTTAACCCTGTTTGCCAGTTTCCTTATCTACAAATGAATTACAGAAGGAAATAGTAAATCACTCCACTGTTTTTGCCAAGAAAATCCCAAATTGGGTCACAAAGATTCAGACATGACTAAAACAACTGAACAACAATATGGTGTTAGTATTATTTCTTTTGCCATATTGCTAAGTAAATGGTGATGTTTCAGATCTAAAAGTGTCATCATTATGAGTGATTGGTTTGTGTTTACAGACATACACCATTTCAGTGTGCAGCATTACAAGTTGTTGAAAACATAAAGAGCATATCTGTAAGAGCTGAAAAATGAGAATGGAGAATAAGGAGAGTACATTTCCCTTCAAAAAATGTTCTCTTCTTTCATTAAGAAAGAATTGTTTGTAACCATATAGTGATGTTTTGTCTCTGAGAACCTAGGACTGCTAGCACAAGAAGCCAGATGTAGTGAGTGTGCCAACCCAGAAAGTGAATAGGGGTTAACATGCCCTATATGACAGGTTTTGCTTCATTGCACTTGGCAGCTATTACCATGGATGCTTGTTATATTTTGGGAGTATATCCTCTGGGACATTTCTCCCTCTCCCTCATGCTCTACATTTATCAAGTGTTCATTTTTTGAGGGACTCTTGCATTGGTAGCAACCTATTAGAGAGTTTCTTTTATATGGGAGTTATTGGATGCTGAGAGACATAAGTAGTACTTACAGAAAGAAAAAATTATTTTAAAAATATTTTCTTGGTATCTTTTTAAACCATCCATAACATTTTTGTGATATATTTGTGATTATTTGAATATATAAGAATTACTGTTTGTTATTTAATATAACTATGTTTAAATCCAGATATTAATATGATTAATTCAGATATAGAATGTTCAGAACATTGGTATTCAGCAATTCAGATAGAATTATATAGAGATGATTGAAGTGACTACAACCTGACCAGATGATAAAGATGTTGAAAATATTTTACAAGATGCCATTGAGAATTCTGGGAAATGTGAAGTAATAACAGAGATTTAAAAAAAGAGAAAAAAGAAACATTATCCATTGACTGCAAATTACCAGAGGATTTAGGTCATTTCAAAATTCTAAATAGGATAAAGATTCCAGGAAATGAGTGGAATATAATACCAATCACTAAGGAAGAGAAAATACTAGTGTTAAAAATTATGTTAATGAATAAGGGAATATTTAAAGATAGATCATTAGAATTAATTTGGGAAAAAAAGGCATTTGAAACACTAATAGCTACAAATATTAATGGGCTTCCACATAGTATAATATGTGATCACAGTGGAACCATAGACCTAAGTTAACATTTTTCTCAGGAGAATCTGTATAGTCCAGCACTTGTGAATCAATGAGGCAGTTGACCAAATCTTTTGTTCATCCACTTCTTATCCCAAAGATTTCCAAATAGTGTCAAAGAAGTCAAACTAGGGTGACTTATTTTATCCTTCTACTTCTGAACCATGCATTCATGAGTGAGATCATTGAATGACTTAGCAATAGCAGCATACTTCTTCATGGGTTTTTGATAACTGAGGTTCCTTGGATGTGACCAACTGTCAGCTCTTCTTTCTTCACTGACTCAGTGCTTGCTCCCTCTTGTGACTCTATACAACCCACATAACTTAATGGAAGATTGGCAGTTTCAGACCAGCTAATTCTAGTGGGTCTATCACTTTCATTATTCTTTTCCTCATATGATGCCAAGGTCTTTCCAAAGACAAGGGCTCTTTTAGGTATATCAGTAGTATCACTGGTGCCCCCAAGATCTTTTGAAGCATACACTCAAATTGGTAAAGGATTGAAACAATCAAATCTGGTTTGTTTGTTTTGTTTTTATTTTGCAGGCAATGGGGGTTTAAGTGACTTGCCCAGGGTCACACAGCTAGCTAGTAAGTGTCTGAGCAAGATTTGAACTCAGGTCCTCCTGACTCCAGGGCAGGTGTTCTATCCACTGCACCACAGTAGCTTCCCCAAAGCAATCTAATCCTAAAAGCATTGTTATGTTATGTTATGTTCAAGGTTCAATGTTGATGTATGGTACCATTCTTCCAGTCTCCCAGATTTGTAACTTTGGTCTTTTTCTTTATTCTTTGTTCTCGATCACCCTCCATATCCAATCTATTACCAATCTATATCCAACTTAAATCTTGCTGTTACTCCTTTAACATCTCATACATCTGACCTCATCTCTAGGGACATGGTTGTTACCTAAGTTCAGGCTCTTATCACCTCTCCCTTTCATTACTGTAATTACCTTCTAATTCATCTCCCTTCCTCAAGCCTCTTTCTACCAAGCTATTTTCCACATTGCTGTCAGTGACTTTCTACAAGTGCAGATCTGACCATGTTAAACTCTAGTGACTACCTTTCGAAGCAAAGAGATCTTAGGATCAATCAAATAAACATTTATTAAGCACCTTCTATATACTAACCACTATGCTAGGGATTCAAAAGAAGCAAATTTAAGTTTCTTAGTTTAGCTTTTAAAGCCCTTCTCAACTTGAGTCTAACCTATCTTCTAGCCCCACCATTAAATCCTCTCCCAAACTCTAATCCAGAAACTGTCCTCTCTATTCCTCAGATGACGCTCAATCTACCATCTCTGCCTTTGCCCCAACTCTCTCCTGTACTTTCGCTTCCTCCTCACTTACATCTCATAGAATCCCTTTCTTTAAGACACAACTTAAACATCACCTCCTACATGAGGCCTTTCCCAATCTCTTCAACCACTAGCCCTGTTTCAAACTATCTTGTATTTAACCACGTGGTATTTATTTGTATATGTTCTTGTCTCATATTACACTGTGCGATTCTTGGGAGCAGGTACTTTTTTTTTTAAGCGACTTTCTTTTTGTTCCCAGTGCTTAGAACAGTGACTGGCACATAGTCAGCACTTAATAAAGGGTTGCCAACTGACTCTTTCTTAGAATGTAAGCTCCCTGAAAGTAGTGACTGCTTCATTCATTTTATTTGTATCACTAGTGTCTAACACCATGCCTGGTACATGGTAGGTCCTTAAAAATACTTGTTGGGTGGTTGACTCAGCCTGATATTGGTAAGACAACGCTTAATGGTCAGATGATACTTAACCATTAAGAGCAGCTATTCATCACAGAAAGCTTGGGAACTAACTTTGGAACCAGGAAAAGGAATAAGAAAAACAATGGCCAAAGTATGAGGCTTCAATCCAACCTAGAGAGAGAAAGAGTCACCATGTGAATGGGGTTAGTAGAAGAGAAAGTTGTTGAATTCAGATTGAGTCAATAATGGCCAACAGTGTGTGGATAGGGGCAGAAGTCAGGATAAATAGAAAAGTTGGTTATCAAGGTTAGAAAAGAGTAGAGAAGCAGGATCAAAAAAAGAGCTCAGACCTAAAAAATGAAAGATGGCTTGGTGCCCCCAAATCCTGATCAAATGCCAGATCCAGCTCAGCATTCCTTAAAAAATGAGATAAAACCATCGTGTTGTCAGGATAGCATATCATAGACTCAGAGTTAGAGGGGATCATAGAGGTCATCTAATCCAATCTTTTCATTTTACATAGGATGAAATTAAGTAGCAAAATGACTTGCCCAAGGTCGTATAAGGAAGGCCAGAGATGAGATTTGAAACCTGGTTCTTTAGTCCACAGTCATTGCTCTTTCTACTGTGGTATGCAAACTGTCTTGTTGATTCCTAAAGAGACAACTTTTAGAAGCTGGAACTCATTGAGCTGATTTTAAATGTAACCTTTGGATATTGTAAAAGAAGTCACACTTGATTTCTCAAAAAGCCAAATATAAGGCAATTAGACAATTTTTGAATGTCAGGAGACTTTCAGGCATAGCTTTGTAAATGAACTCATAACTCTGAGAATTCAAAATATGCTTAAAAGTATACTGTAAACAACAGTTTTAAGTGTTCTTTTGTGAATGAATAGGGTTCGCCACTATTTTTTTCCCCCTGCAAAATAGTTTGAAGCACTGGAAATCACCTCACTTGTATCAGTGTTTTTATGTGATACTACTTCTGTTGACATTTAAATGGCTATCAGTGATCCTTGAAATTTTGATTAGCCAAAGTGACACTGATAGACATTAAGTTTCTCCCCATTGCTCCCCAGGGGGAGGAGCAGAGATAACATGGCAGCTGCCCAGATTCATGCTGTCCTAGCAACATTATCACCTGATTCTCATCATCAGCAGGCATTGATAAGTGTCAACTATGGGCAATTTTCTCTTTTCTATTCTTTTTGTGCATAAAGGGGAAATTGGGTAGTTTAAAACAACAAGCAATCCTCATTGAGATAATTCAGTTCAATTCAACCAAACCAATTTTTATTGAGGGCATTCTCTATGCAGGCCTCCCTGCTAGGTTCTGGAGCAACAAGAATTAAAGGAGACAGACTCTTTTAGGGGCAGAGGGAACAAGAGGAACATATGTAAGCAGGAGAAAAAATGCATGATAAAAGCAGAATGTGATATTCTAAAAAAGGACAGGCTATGGAACCATATAATTAAAAAAAAACACAATTGCTTATTTGTGTTAAAAGCAATATTCATTGCTAATATACATATGTAAAAGTGTATAGACATGGATATATATATTTAGAAAAAAGATGTTTTCTGCTAAAGTTGGATTGTAAGAAAAAGCTCTCTGCTAAAATAGCTTGAGTCAAAAATTTGTAAAAATTACTTTAATAGAGCTCAGTATTTAATTACTTCTAATGAAGATCAGATATAAATTGTTAGAAATATCAAATGAAAGTGGGTATACAGTCTTTTCCTTTGAGAAAAAAAATATCCCCTTCTAATTGAAAAAAAAAAAAGCAAGGAAATCCCTAATGAGTGGGAATAGCCTTTTCTTTAAGATGAAAAAAATTACTCCTTTCTAATTGGAAAAACTGCAAACATATACTCAACAATAATAATACCTCCCTTTGAGATGGAAAAATTATTCCTGATTAAAGAAAAGATATTAAGGGATCCATGCTGCTGTTGTGTTAATGCATTGCATATCTATAAATCTTCCCTTTCTTATAGCTTCTGCCAACATACATGGAAGGGAAAAATAGAGCTTTGAAGTAAGGGTGCAAAAAATCTCTGGAGTATCACTTCTGGAGCTAAGCAAAAGAGAGGCTGTTGTATCGGTTATCTACCACTGTGAAACAAGTTACAGAGATTCTAAGAATGGAGAAGCTGTGAATAAATTTTGGAAATTTTTATTCTTGAAGAAAGTGAGTGAAAGAAAGAGTTAAAAGTTTATTTCTTTAAAGCTGTGAAGGAAAGAGAGAGGAAGTTGTAAGATTAACTGTTTATTAATTTGTGAATAAGATATCTCATTATTTTATTTCTTTAAATCTTGTTCTTTCTATACATTTTAAATATATTTCTGTTTATGCTTATATTGCATTCTCAGATCCTTAGCTGTGATTATGTTGAGATAGTCAAATAAATAGTTCTATTTCATGTTAAAAATGAATAATTAAGTGAAAATAGCCATAATCTACTTGTCTCAGTGAACAGAACCTACAGTTTGAACCAAAGGCACATTAATTATACACTTGGTAACAGCTTTCCCTAATTATAAGTTCGTAACCTAAGAGGAAATCAGCTATCTAATGAGTTAGTTTTGTAAATACAGACTTAAAAAGTGATTGCAAATCTCACAGCAATTTATATGCTAAGAACATAAGCAAGAAATAGGAAGATGAATGTATAGTTTAAAAAGATGAAGACCAGTGCATATGATTCAGATGGTAAAGACACAGGAAGTACCTAATACAATATCTGTGTTCAGTTTGACAGAGGAGAAGCAGATGACCATAAATTAAATACAATCTATAGGAAAGCTAAATCATCCACCCAGCGGCTGCCTAAGAAAGTTGATTAGAATGACGAAATATGACAGTAAGTTCACCTCAAAAGCTCAGCAGGAAAATTTGTTGCAAGTCAGAAGAGGAGAGATTTCTTTTTTTTAAGTTTGAAAGGAGACTGGCTACAGAAGAAAAGAAGAAACTTCAGAGGGAGGTTCAGAAGGAGATTCTGCTTTGACAGGGAAAAAAAAACTAACTGAAAAATAAGGTTTGATTTCAGAAGGCTTACTTCAGACCACTCGAGAAAGAAGAAACAAAAAAAAACTATGGAAGAAACAGACTAGGAGCATGAAAGACCTAAAACAATGCTACCTTATATATGGAACTATTACTATTTAAATACAACTGAGAATAAACTGCATAAAAGAGAGTAAGGTACAATAAAAATTATTACCGGTCAAATAAAAACGAGAGCAAACTCTCCTTGTCCTTACTTTTGATTCTGTTTTCTTTTTTATTCAGGTATTGCTTGATATATTTTATGATTAGTAAAGGAAGATAACTATTTTATATTTTATTCTTGAAAATATGTTGGCAGCCAGGTGGCAGAGTAGATAGAGCTCTGGCCTTGGAGTCAGGAGGACCTGAGTTCAAATCTAGCCTCAGACACATGACACTTACTAGCTGTGTGACCCTGGACAAGTCACTTAACCCCAATTGCCTCATCAAAAAAAAAGAAAAAAGAAAAAGAAAATAAGTACAAATTCATAAATGTGTACAAAGGCACACACACAAACACGGTTATTTCATTAGTTCTGATGTTTCTTTTTTGTCTAATTCCATTGGCCAAGCCTAAATGACTAGGCTCTAATACAGGGATAGGGAACCTGAGGCCTCAAGGCCACATGTAGCCTTCTAGGTCCTCGGGTGTGGCCTTTTGACTGAGTACAGGTTTTACAGAACAAATCCTTTTATTAAGTAGATTTGTTCTATGAAGTTTGGATTCAGTAAAAAGGGCTGCACTTGAGGACCTAGAGGGCCTGCAATAGTGCTATTTTACCTGGTACCAAGAAAAAGGGGAAAGAGCCCAAAGCATACTAGAATAGGAATCTTCCCCTCAGGGGGAGCCAAGATGGCGGAGTAAAAAGGTAGTCACTCTCACTCTCCCCTATCAACCTCTGAAAACCCAGAAAATATCACCCTGGAACAGCTGACCTAGAAGAAAGATAGGGAACAGCGGTGCGGCAGCCTAGCAAACGGGTCTCCCAGTGCCTCAGCAAAAATAAGGGAAACAACACTACAAAGGGCCCCAGGCAGATAAGCACTCTGCAGCATTTATCTGAAAGGAGCTGAAGAAAGCAACCTAAAAGCTTCCTAAAGGCCAGGCCTTACTGGTTCCAGCCCAACACCAGGTGAGCTGTCAGAACCCTACAGCCTCCAATTGTTAACCAGGAAGAAATCCTGAAGGCCAGGTGGTAGAGCAGGCAAACACCAACACCTGGACCTCTGATTGCCTCCATAAAGTCAGGGGAACCAATGGAGGCCAGCTCAGAAAACCACCAGGTGCCTCAGCACTCTACCTCAAAGGAATCTCCCAGTGCAAAGGGAGGCCGCATTGCAGGGGGCCCCAGGCAGATAAACACCCTGCAGTACCTATCTAAAAGGAGCTGAAGAAAGCTAAAGGAAAGGAAAAGCAGGCAACCTAGAATTGCCTGAAAGTTCCAGTCTTGCTGATCCCAGCACAACACGAGGTAAGCTGCCAAACCTACAGCCTCCAATTCCAGCATAAGAGGCCCCAGCACACAAAGCCAGTGACCAAGACCTAGGCTCCCAACACAAGAAGCTTGGGTCAGTGCTCTCTGTTCCCCAGCAGGAGAGCTCAATCTCTTTAAAGGCCAGAGAATAAAGAAATAGCCATGAGTAAAAAAAAAAAAAACGTACCATAGATTCATATTATGAGAAGAGTGACAATCAAGACAGAAATTCTGAAGAGGACAACATTGTCAACAAACCCACATCTGCAACATCAAAAGAGAATATGAACTGGTCTGAAGCCCAAAAAGCCTTCTTAGAAGAGCTCAAGAAGGATTTTAATAGTCAAATGAGAGAGGTAGAAGAGTCCTTCAAAAATACAATTGGCCAATTGGAAAAAAATACACTGAAGAAAACAAGTCCCTAAAAAACACAATTGGCCAATTGAAGAAGGAAGTACAAAAACTAACAGAAGAGTACACTGAAGAAACAAGTCCCAAAAAACACAATTGGCCCATTGAAGAAGGAAGCACAAAAACTAACAGAAGAAAACAATCTGTTAAAAACTAGAATTGGACAAATGGAAACTAATGTCTCTATGAGAGAGCAAGAATCAGTCAAACAGAAACAAAAAATGAAAAAATAGATGAAAAAAAATACCTCATCAGTAAAACAACTGACCTGGAAAATTGACTCAGGAGAGACAATTTAAAAATTATTGGACTACCTGAAAATCATGATGAAAAAAAGAGCCTGGACAGTATCTTTCAGGAAATCATAAAGGAAAACTGCCCTGAAGTCCTAGAACCAGAAGGGAAAATAACCATAGAAAGAATCCACCATACCACCTGAAAGAGATCCCAAATTGACACACCAAGGAATATAATAGCAAAATTCCAAAATTACCAGATGAAAGAGAAGGTGCTGCAAGCAGCCAGAAAGAAACAATTTAAATATCATGGAACCACAGTCAGGATTACACAGGACCTTGCATCTTCTACATTAAAAGACCACAGGGCATGGAACATGATATTTAAAGCAAAGGAGCTTGGAATGCAGCCAAGGATCAATTACCCAGCAAAAATGAGCATCATTTTTCAAGGGAGGAGATGGATATTCAATGAAATAGGAGACTTCCAAACTTTCCTGATAAAAAGACCAGAGCTCAACAAAAAATTTGATCTTCAAGTACAGGACTCAAGAAGGACTTAAAAAGGTAAATGGGACAGAAAGATACAATATGTTGTTAATAAGGGGGGCTGTTTAAACCCCTACAAGGGAATATGAGACTTGCAACCCTTGAGAACTGTATTGTTATTACATGTTAAAGGAGTATACATAAAGAGGGTGGATATTAGTTGACTTTGATGTAATGATAAAAAAAATCTAATCAAGTGGGTTAAATGGATCCAAATAAGTGGATCAATCTGATCTTAGAAAATGTACTGAGAAAGGAGGAGGCAGACAAGGGTAAATTACATCACAGGAAAAGACACAAAATTCTATTACAGCAGAGGGAAAGAAAGGGGGGGAACATTGTTTGAACCTTACTCTCATCAGATTTGGCTCAAGAAGGGCATAACATAATCAGTTAGGTATAGAAATCTAACTTGCCCTATAGGCAGTAGGAGGGAAAAGGGGAAAGAAAAGGGAGGGGGGAAGAAGGGAGGGAAAAGCAGTAAGACTAAAGGGGAAGAAAAAAAGGGATAATAAAGGGAGGAAGGGACTGAAGGAGGGTGGTCAAAAGCAAAACACTAGTGAAGGGGGGAAAGGAAAAAGGAGAAAGAAAAGCATAAATGGGGGAAAAAAGGATGGAGAAAAAGACACAGATAGTAATCATAACTGTGAGTGTGAATGGGATGAACTCTCCCATAAAATGGAACAGATTGCAGAATGGATTAAAAACCATAATCCTACAATATGTTGTTTACAGGAAACACATTTGAAAAAGAGTGACACATACAGGGTAAAGGTAAAAGGCTGGAGCAGAATATATTATGCTTCAGCTGAAGTAAAAAAAGCAGGGGTAGCAATCCTGATCTCAGACAAAGCAAAAGCAAAAATAGATCTAATCAAAAGAGATAAGGAAGGAAACTACATCCTGCTAAAAGGCACCATAGACAATGAAGTAATATCATTACTAAACATATATGCACCAAATGGTATAGCATCCAAATTCTTAGAGGAGAAGTTCAGGGAGTTACAGGAAGAAATAGACAGCAAAACTATACTAGTGGGGGACCTGAACCTCCCCCTCTTGGTACTAGATAAGTCTAACCACAAAATAAACAAGAAAGAAGTTAAGGAGGTGAATAGAACATTAGAAAAGTTAGGTATGATAGACCTCTGGAGAAAACTGAATGGGGATAGAAAGGAATATACTTTTTTCTCGGCAGTACATGGCACATACACAAAAATTGACCATGTACTAGGGCATAAAAACCTCACAATCCAATGCAGAAAGGCAGAAATATTAAATGCATCCTTTTCAGATCATGATGCAATAAAAATTATATGTAATAAAGGGCCATGGAAAGATAGACTAAAAAATAATTGGAAACTAAATAATCTAATCCTAAAAAATGATTGGGTCAAACAACAAATCATAGAAACAATCAATAATTTCATTCAAGAGAATGACAATAATGAGACAACATACCAAAACCTATGGGATGCAGCAAAAGCAGTTCTTAGGGGAAGTTTTATATCTCTAAATGCTTACATAAATAAAATAGAAAAAGAGGAGATTAATGAATTGGGCATACAACTAAAAAAACTAGAAAAAGAACAAATTAAAAATCCTCAACAAACACCAAATTAGAAATATTGAAAACCAAAGGAAAAATTAATAAAATTGAAATTAAGAAAACTATTGAACTAATAAATAAAACTAAGAGCTGGTTTTATGAAAAAAACAATAAAATAGATAAACCTTTGGTTAATTTAATTAAAAAAAAAAGAAAACCAAATTACTAGTATCAAGAATGAAAAGGGTGAAGCTACCACCAAGGAAGAGGAAATTAAAACAATAATTAGGAATTATTTTGCCCAACTATATGCCAACAAATTTGACAATCTTAGTGAAATGGATACATATTTACAAAAATATAAATTGCCCAGATTAACCGAAGAGGAAGTAAAATACTTAAATAACCCCATCTCAGAAAAAGAAATTGAACAAGCCATTGATGAACTCCCTAGGAAAAAATCTCCAGGGCCAGATGGATTTACATGCAATTCTATCAAACATTTAAAGAACAATTAATTCCAATACTATATAGACTATTTGGGAAAATAGGTGAAGAAGGAGTCTTACCAAATTCTTTTTATGATACAAATATGGTGTTGATACCTAAACCAGGAAGAGTCAAAATAGAGAAAGAAAATTATAGACCAATTTCTCTAATGAATATAGATGCAAAAATTTTAAACAAAATACTAGCAAGTAGATTACAGCAACTTATCACAAGAATAATACACTATACCAGGTAGGATTTATACCAGGAATGCAGGGTTGGTTCAATATTAGGAAAACTATCAGCATCATTGAGCATATCAACACAAAACCAAAACCACATGATCATCTCAATAGATGCAGAAAAAGCTTTTGATAAAATACAACACCCATTCCTATTAAAAACACTAGAAAGCATAGGTATAAATGGAGTCTTCCTTAAAATAATAAATAGCATTATCTAAAACCTTCAGCAAGCATTATATGTAATGGGGACAGGCTAGAAGCATTTCCAATAAGATCGGGGTGAAACAAGGATGTCCATTATCACCACTGTTATTCAATATTGTACTGGAAACCTTAGCTTTAAATAAGAGAAGAAAGAAATTGAAGGCATTAGAATAGGCAAAGAAGAAACAAAGCTATCACTCTTTGCAGATGACATGATGATATACTTAGAGAATCCTAGAGAATCAAGTAAAAAACTACTTGAAATAATAAAAACTTTAGCAAAGTTGCAGGCTATAAAATAAACCCACATAAATCATCAGCATTTCTATATATTACCAACAAAGCCCAACAGCAAGAGATAGAAAGAGAAATCCCATTTAAACTTACTGTAGACATTATAAAATATTTAGGAGTCTACCTCCTGAAACAAACCCAGGAACTCTATGAACACAATTACAAAACACTTTTCACACAAATAAAATCAGATCTAAATAATTGGAAAAACATCAGTTGCTCATGGGTAGGCCGAGCTAATATAATAAAAATGACAATCCTACCTAAGCTAATTTACTTATTCAGTGCCATACCAATCAAACTACCAAAAAATTATTTTATAGAGTTAGAAAAAATAATAACAAGATTCATTTGGAAAAACAAAAGGTCCAGAATATCAAAGGAACTAATGAAAAGAAATGCAGGGGAAGGTGGCCTAGCAATTCCAGATCTTAAATTGTATTATAAAGCAGCAATCATCAAAACTGCTTGGTACTGGCTAAGAAATAGGGAGGTGGATCAGTGGAATAGGTTAAATATGCAAGACACAGTAGTCAATGACTATAGTAATCTATTATTTGATAAACCCAAAGACCCCAGCTTCTGGGATAAGAACCCACTCTTTGAAAAAAACTGCTGGGAAAACTGGAAAAGAGTATGGCAGAAACTAGGCATAGACCCAAATCTCACACCATATACCAAAATAAAGTCAAAATGGGTTCATGACTTAGATATAAAGGCTGATACCATAAGTAAACTGGGAGAACAAGGAATAGTTTACCTATCAGATCTATGGAGAACAGAAGAATTCATGACCAAACAGGAGATAGAGAACATTATGAAAAGCAAAATGGATAATTTTGATTACATTAAATTGAAAAGTTTTTGCACAAACAAAGCCAATGCAACTAAGATTAGAAGGAAGGTAGAAAATTGGGAAAGAATTTTTACAACCAGTCTCTCTGATAAAGGCCTCATTTCTAAAATATATAGAGAATTAAGACAAATTTATAAGAACACAAGCCATTCCCCAATTGATAAATGGTCAAAGGATATGAACAGACAGTTCTCAGATGAAGAAATTAAAGCCATCTATAGTCATATGAAAAAAATGCTCTAAATCATTATTGATTAGAGAAATGCAAATCAAAACAACTCTGAGGTACCACATCACACCTATCAGATTGGCCAACATGACAAAACAGGAAAATGATAAATGTTGGAGATGTGGGAAAATTGGAACACTAATGTATTGTTGGTGGAGTTGTGAAATGATCCAACCATTTTGGAGAACAATTTGGAACTATGCCCAAAGGGCTACAAAAATGTGCATACCCTTTGATCCAGCAATAGCACTTCTAGGGCTATATCCCAAAGAGATCAAACAAATGGGAAAAGGACCCACATGTACAAAAATATTCATAGCAGCTCTTTTTGTGGTGGCAAAGAATTGGAAATTGAGAGGATGCCCATCAATTGGGGAATGGCTGAGCAAGTTGTGGTATATGAATGTAATGGAATACTATTGTGCTATAAGAAATGATGAACAGGCTGACTTCAGAAAAACCTGGAAAGACTTATGGTCTGATGCTGAGTGAAGTGAGCAGAACCAAGAGGACTTTGTACACAATAACAGCCATGTTGTACATGACTAATATTTATAAACTGAACCCTTCTCAGCAATACAAGATCTAAGACATCCCAGAGGCCTTGTGGTGGAAAATGCTATCCACATCCAAGAAAGAACTATGGAAGTTGAATTGCTATCACTTATTTTTACCTTCTGTTGAGTTTTGTTTCATCTTTCTGATGGTTCCTCCTATTGGTTTTAATTTTTTACAACTTCACTAATGTGAAAATATGTTTAATGGAATGTAAATGTAAAGCCTATATCAGATTGTGTGCCATCTTGGGGAGGGTGGGGGAGGAAGGGGGAGAAAATTTTTAAACTCAAAAGCATATGGAAGTGATTGTTGATAAATCAAAATAAATTGATAATTTTAAAAAAAAATATTCAGGTACCTCTGCATAGAGAGTTCCAAGAGTGAGGAACCCATTTACCCTGTGCAGTAGCCCATTCCACTATATAACAACTAAATTTTAGGAACTTTCTCCTGACATTAAGAGTAAAATTGCCTCTTTCAGCTTCTACCAATTGATGATTCTGTCCTCTGTGGCAAAAACAAAACAAAACAAAACAAATCTGATCCCTCTTACACATGACAGCTAACCTCCTTCTTAACCCTACCCCCTCTCTAAGTTTTCTATTTTCTGGGCCAAACATCTCCAGCTCTTCTCATTCATCCTCAGAAGGTATGGATTTAATGTCCTTCATCCTTCTTCTTGCCTTCGTCTGGGCATTCTCCATCTTGTCAAACTCCTTCCGAAATCTGTCATGAGTTCAGCACTGTGCTATATGATAAGTGTGAGAAATACTCTATTACCTCAGTCACAAGATTACCAATTGCTTCTCTAAACCATAAAAGTTTTGATACCTTTTCAGTTAGTTTGGAGTAAAGATGGAAATTTTACCACTGAAGCCTCAGGAAATGCAGGTATTCTAGGCATTGTCCTTGAGAGTCCTAACTTGTATCAGCTGGGGCTGTATGATATTTCAACTAGGGTAGTCTGGAGGACAGAAATATTTTACCTGGCCTGTAGCCTAGAAGATGACTTGCAAATAGTGATATTTCAAGGAGAACTAATCTTGCCAGAAATCCTAAGAAACAGATGATTGACTACATTCCATATTAGTAACCATTAGACATCTCCTCTTATAGCTTGAAGATATATTCACATGAATTAAAAGGATGCATTTCAATGACACAGTTTTCTGAAGTTTGATTGTCAGAGGTAAAAATAATGTTGGTGACATAGGAGAGCATACCAAGATGTCTGAAGCAAGAAGCTGTGGTATGAAGTGATAAGTAAATAGTAATTAAAATAATATGTGCCAGAAAGCACAAGATATGCATCTGGGATTCTTGGGGAGTAAGGAAGGATTAAAGTTAGGAGAAGACAGTAGCAATCTGAGCTGCACTTGGCCAGAGAGAGTATGGGAAGAACTAATGAGAGTGTAGGGACAACCAATCTGTGATACTGTTTGAGTATAGAAAAATTTTGCCTATAGAATGAGCAGTTTTAGTTGGAACACTACCCAGATCATGTTCCCCAGGGAAATAAGGTGCCCATATGGGAGTCTAAACTTTCCCAGCAGCTTAGTCCATTCCCAACACAATAACCCTAAAAAATATCGTCTCAAAAAGATGACTGCTGAGGTCCTTTCCAAGTCAGAAATTTAGTGATTCTGTGAATAAAATAGCTTTACTTCAGAGTTAGCCTTACACCACATGGTTCCCACCTCTAGAATTTATCCCTGCCTTCTTAATATCCCAAGTTTCTCTGACAGAGAGGAATGAATACCTGTCCTTCAACAATTAAATACGATATTTAAAATATAAATGACTGGTTGAAGTAACACACTGCATGAAATTTATGCTATTAAAAGGTCAATAGATCGATTCAAAAAGTATAAATGATGACAGCAGATTTACTCTCATTTCTGCTAAGTCCTACACTGCAGAGAGCACAATTCCTACAAGTGAGACATTTTGTTCGAATGCCAAAGACAATTTTACAGAGAGCTCACACAGGGCAAGAGCTCACATGGTGGTCAGAAGAAGTGATATAAGGACGCTCTCAGAGTCTTTCTGAAAAACTTTGGAATCAATTGAATGACACTGGCAAAGGATCCCACAGCATGGTATGCCCACATCAGAGAAGGCTCTATGCTCTACGAGTGAAGCAGAATTGCAGTAGCTCAAAAGAAACACAAAATGCACAAATTTGGAGACACCTCCAACTCCAAATGTTCATATGGACTATTTGTGCACAAACTGAGATAGAGTGTTCTGAGCTTGCCCTGGTGTGATCAGACACACTGTACTGTACACTCTAACATAGTAATGTCATTTTGGTCCTCTTCAAGAATGAAGGACAACTAACAACCAACCAACCAATTAAACTAAAGAGCAATTGAACAAATACTAAAGACTGACAATGTATAATATGATGTGGACCTGAAGCAAGAGAAGAAGTTACCCCTAATGGGTCTCTGTGGAAGCTGGACCTCCTTCAGACCAAGAAAAGCCTTTTCCTTTTCCCATTCTCACCCCTTTTTTTCTCAATAGCAATCAATCACCTTTTTTTACTTTTTTCTTTTTTATCATTATATTTTACAGATGCTTTTTCTTTATATATCACATTCAGTTCTAAATATACCTATCTCCCTCTCTCTTATGCAAGGAGTTATTCCTTGTAATAAAAATGTTAAAAGAGAGAAAAAAAGAGTTCAACAAAAACCAATTAATGTATCAACCATGCCTGAATATTCCATACTAGTAGGTGCTATCAGTACAGTGAAGGGAGGGAGAGACATTTTCCCAATGCTCCATGGAAGGTAGAGGGTGAAGGGAGAAGGTCAAGCTTGATCAGTATAATTGCCTGGAATTCAGTTTTGACTCCATGACTATAGCTTCAGTTGCCTTCCAGAATGATTGGACCACTTCACAATTCATAAGCAGTGTATTATACTGAGCCTGTCACCCCGTAGCCCTTCTAACAATTGTCATTTTTTTCTCTTTGGGTAATCTTTGTCAGTCCAAAGGGTACGAGGTAAAACTACACAGTTTCTTTAATTTGTATTTCCCTTAATGATGATTCTGGAGATTTTTTAAATAGGTTTTTGATGGCTTGCCTTTCTTCTTTTGAGAACTGTTTGTTCATATCCTTTCATAATTTACTTATTGGGGCATGCATCTTTTTCTTATACATTTGTATACACAAATAAATAGCTTAGATATCAGACTTTATTTCAGAAAATTGTTCTGAGAGTATTTTTCTGTATTTAACTGTCAAATTTTAACTGATTTCATTTTCTTTCTATATGACTTTTCAATTTTATGCATTGAAATATTCATTTTCTTTCCAGCTATTCTCTTTATTCCTTATTTCGTAAAAAAACAAACAAACAAACAAACAAAAAACACACTTTCCTTATTGATAGTTGTGAAGGACATAACCTTTTCCTTTCTTCTAATTCGTTTATATTTAGGTCATGTACGCATCTGGAGATTATTTTGGTATGTGGCATGCAAGTTTAGTCTAAACCTAATTTCTGTCAAAAAAAACTTCCCTTCTTTTTTGGGTTTATCGAACATCATATTGCTATGTTTGATGGCTTCAGAATTTTATGTACTTAACCTATTCTGCTAAAAACTTTTCTATCTTTTAACCAGTACCAAATAGTTTTGATGACTACTACTTTGTAATATAGTTTGAGATCTGGTATTGCTGGTTGTACTCATTCAGTTCTTGTGTTTGTCTTGCTAGACAGACTCCCCAATATTTTATACATCCTCTACTTATTTCAAAATGAATTTTTTTTTCTGTTTCTTCCTGCTGGGTTTAGTTGGCAATATATAGAAAGGATGATGATTTATATGGATTTATTTTGTATCCTCCTATCTTACTAAATTTTTTAAAATTCTTTTTAAAAAAACATTTATCTTTAACTTTTGGAATAAAAGTTATTTTCATAACATAGTATAATTAAAAATAAATGATTGTACATGAAACAGTGAATCTATTATGTACAACTTGTTATTCTTTTTAAATATACAACAAGTTATCATGTAAATTTATTTTTTCCCTTTTCTCATCTCCTCCTCACCCTAGAGATGGCTACCATTATAAATATTATAAATACCATTATATAAATATCTGTGTGCATATATATTGATCATATATATGTGCATATATATACATATGTAAAATCATTCTATACATACTTCTATTTATCAGTTCTTTCTATGGATGCAGATAGTATCTTCCTTCATATGTGTTTGGAGTTAATTTTGGTATTTATATAGTCAAAATGACTTAGTTGCTCAGAATTTTTCTTAAAACAACATTGCTGTTAACTATATGCAACAGTCTCTTCATTCTGCTCATTTTACTCATCTTCATTTCTGCTCAGTGTTTTAGTTGACATTCTAAGGTTCTCTGAATTGTGATACCTACAAAAAGCTATGCCTTTATTTCCTCATCCAGAGTGAGTTATTTATGCTTATCAGCACAGCATTCACCTGCTGTGGGCACCAGGAGCAACATAGAACATTGTGGGTAGTATTATGGACATTCTTAAGAGGTTCTAATAGCAAAGATGGCTCCAGCATAGTGATAGCACTGTGGACATCAATGGTAGACAACATGGTTGGATTAATTTTGAACAGGTTGTGGCTCTACCAAAGACTGAGGCTTTTAGTCCCCAATATCTTCCTCCTTTGCTAGCCCAGTGGACCCTTGCTAATGAAGACTTGACTCCTGAGGATCTGTTTTGCCTAGTTCACCTCCTACTTTTGGAGAAGCAATTGTGTAGATGGACCTAAATGACTATCAGTCTGGTGGTGGGAGAGCCCTCAGAGGATAGAAGTACTGACAAGTCATACCACTGGGCTAACCTACGAACTATAAGACTGGCTTGTGAGAGTGCACTGAGGAATGAGGAAGAAAGATCTTCATCTACACTAATTCCTGGGTGGTGATCATGGAGTTAGTTGAGCGGTCAATGACCTCTAGGAAACAGGTCTAGAAAATTAAAGACTTTCCCCAGGGGCAGAGCCAAGATGGCAGAGCAAAAGCAGTTATTTGCTTGAGCTCTCTCCCAAAACCCTCCAAATACCGGTAAAAAATGGCTCTAAACAAATTCTAGAACATCAAAAGCCACAAAAAGACAGAGTGAAACAAATTTCCAGCACAAGACAACCTGGATGTTTGATTGGAAAGATTTCTAGCGCTGGGCTAGAACAGGAGCAAAGTTCGACATGAACCCGGCAGGCAAAGACTAGGCTTCAGCAAACCTGGAGTTGGACTCAGGGGACTAAATCATGTGCAGCAGTGGCAGTTTCCAGACTTCTCACCCACAAATGCCAAAGAAAACTTAGAAAATCAGTAAGAAAGGCCTGTTGGACCAGGGTGAGAGAGGAGCTCAGTCTAGCCCCAGTCCCAGAATAGCTCCAAGGCAGTGGCTGCTTCCAGACCTCTCAGCCTACAGATGGAGGGGAAATCAAGTGGCTGATTAGAGGGGGATTGCAGGGATCTCTTTGTCGGTACTGAGGCAGGATTCTCTTACTTTGCCCATGTTTAGATCAGAGTCGCTGTCCTATGTGGTTGTCCTGGGACCAGGAGGAATACTGCCTTGATGAAGCTTGTGGTGGTGGTGAGGAGAGAATCCTCCTCACAGTTCCAAGCCAGAAAAAAGTGCTTGTGGTCACTTATAGACCAGAGCACAGGCCAGAAAAGGAGTAAACACCTCATCTTTGATTGTACCACCTTGGAATAACTAAAAATTTACAGGTCCCTAGAAGTATCTCTGAAAACAGCTGCACAAAACCCCTGAAGCTTGGAGCAGTACATTCTCCACACTGGAAGCAGACCCCCACCTTAACAAAGAGTTTAAAACTCAAGCAATTGGTTGGGATCATGAGAAAACTGTGCAAAAAACAAACAAACAAACAAACAAACAAACTCAGACTATAGAATCTTATTTTGGTGACAAAGAAGATCAAACCATACAACCAGAAGAAGACCACAAAGTCAAAGCCCTACAGCCAAAGCCTCCAAGGAAAATATGAATCAATCCCAGGCTATGGAAGAACTCAAAAAGGATTTTGGAAAGCAAATAAGAGAAGCAGAGGAAAAACTGGGAAGAGAAATGAGAATCATGCAAGAAAATCATGAAAAACAAGTTAACAGCTTACTAAAGGAGGCCCAAAAAAATACTGAAGAAAATAATAACTTAAAAATATCCTAACCCAAATGGCAAATGGGGACCAAAAAGTCAATGAGGAGAAGAATGCCTTAAAAAAGCAGAATTGGCCAAATTGAAAAGGAAGTCTAAAATGGAAACTAGTGACTTCATGAGAAATCGAGAAATTGAAAAACAAAGCCAAAAGAAAAAAAAATAGAATACAATGTGAAATATCTCATTGGAAAAACAACTGACCTGGAAAATAGATCCAGGAGAGATAATTTAAAATTATTGGACATTTGATGTCCAATTTCCATTTCATGGAAAGCCATGATCAAAAAAAGAGCCTAGAAATCATCTTTAAAAAAATTACCAGTGAAAACTGCCCTGATATTCTAGAATCAGAGGGTCAAATAAAAATAGAAAGAATCCACCAAAGGTATCCCCAAAGGAAAACTCCTAGGAATATTATAGCCAAATTCCAGAGTTCCCTGGTCAAGGAGAAAATATTGCAAGCATCCAGAAAGAAATAACTCAAGTATTATGGAAACATAATCAGGACAACACAGAATTTAGCAGCTTCTACATTAAGAGATCAGAGGGCTTGGAATATGATATTCTGGAGATCAAAGGAGCTAGAACTAAAACCAAGAATCACCTACCCAGCAAAACCGAGTATAATCCTTCAGGGGAAAAAATGGTCACAGTGAAATAGAGGACTTTCAAGCATTCTTGATGAAAAGACCAGAGCTGAATAGAAAATTTGACTTTCAAATACAAGACTCAAGTGGAACATGAAGAAGTAAACAGGAAAAAGAAATCATAAGAGACTTATGAGACCTTTGTCAGTATTAGGGTAGTTGGAGGGAAAAAATTATATGTATGTAGATAGATAGATAGATAAATAGATAGATGGCACAGGGTGAGTTGAAGATTAAGGGGTCATATCTGGAGAATAAAATTAAGAGGTGAGAGAGGATTATACTGGGAGAAGGAGAAAGGAAGAGGTAGAATGGGATAAATTATCTCACATGAAACAGACAAGAAAAGGCTCTTACAACGGAGGGGAAACAGGGGAAGGTGAGAGGGAATGAGTGAATCTTATTCTCATAGGATTTGGCTTAAGGAGGGAATAACATGCACTCAATTGGGTACGGAAATCTGTCATACCCTACAGAGAAAAAGGGGGGAAGGGGATAAGAGAGTGAAGGGAGGGCAGATTGGGGTAGAGGTAATCAGAAGCAAGCACTTCTGAGGAGGGGGAGGGTTAAAAGAGAGAATATAAGTAACGGGGGTAGGATAAGATGAAGAGAAATATAGTTAGTTTTTCACATGACTACTATGGAAGTGTATTGCATGACTACACATGTATAATGTGTATCCAGTTCCTTGCCTTCTCAATGACAGTAGGTGGAGAGGGAGGAAGGGAGAAAATTTGGAACCCAGAGTTTTAAAAACAAATGTTAAAAATTGTTTTCACATGCAACTGGTAAATAAGATACACAGAGAATGGGGTATAGAAATCTATCCCGCCCTACAGGAAAGTAGAAGGGGAAGTGGATAAAAGAACAGGTGAGGGAAATAAAAGGGAGGGCAGATTAGGGGAAGGGGTAGTCAGAATGCACGCGATCTTGGGGTTGGGGAGGGGCAAGATGAGGAGAAAATTTGGAACTCAAAATCTTGTGGAAGTGAATGTTGGAAACTAAAAATTAACACATGAATAAATGTTTCATATTAAAGAAAGAAAGAAAAAAAGGGGGGGAAAAGCTTCCCCTTTTGGTGTCAGGACCAATGCAGGCAGTTTGTTAATATTTCCCTTACATAAGTTATCTGTGGGGTATGCCATCTGATACGTACACTCTGCTAAGAACAACCAGCCTAGCGTCCTTGTGAGGACAGTAGAAATTGAAGAGTGACTCCTTCTCCAAACATGGAGATTGTGACACCATACTGAGATGAGCCCTGGGACCATATGATAGCCTCCCTAGGAAAACAGTAATGCTCTTCATGCAAATCCAAGTGCAAATTTATCCCTCCTGGTCCTCCTTCCTCTGACTGGTAATTAGCTCCTTTCCTCAAACCTGAGGCAAGAGGTTTGTTCCTAATAAACAAGATCTTCATCCCTGGCTACTGCCACATCTAGGTTGTACAGACACTACCTTAAGGAGAAGGAGAGCCCTCTGATCCAACAGTTTCTTGAATTTGGCTTTCAGGAAGACTTTCCTAATAAAGATGAATTACTTTTTGGCATGGTCCTAGCTGACCCTCTCCAGTCCTTCCTTATTTCATACAAAGTCACCTGGACTTGAAGTTCTTGCTTGCTTAGAGAGTTCCATAAATCCTGGAGGAGTGACTAGGGGCCTCTTTAAATGATATCTTTTATCACTCTCAGAATGATTCAGACAACTCCTTCTAAGAAAGGGTTTGAGAAACTAAAAGGTGGAATTTATTAGAGGTACCATGCTTTCTAATTATGTGGAAGAAGTGAAATTGTCTTTGCATAACTATTGGTAATGTGTATTTACCTGGAAGATAAATATATTTTATTTTAGCTCACAATAATCCTGAATCTGAACCACTAGACTGGCCTAGATCAAGTTTTGCTGTTTAGTAATTTTTCAGTCATGTCCAACTCTTCGTAACCCCTTTTGGGGTTTTCTTGGCAATGATACTGCAGTGGTTTGCCCTTTCCTTCTTCAGCTTATTTTACAGATGAAGAAACTGAAGCAAACAGGATTA
Organism: Phascolarctos cinereus; assembly: GCF_003287225.1. Lineage (NCBI taxonomy): Eukaryota > Metazoa > Chordata > Mammalia > Diprotodontia > Phascolarctidae > Phascolarctos > Phascolarctos cinereus. Next base: position 95,035,441 of record NW_027556098.1, read on the forward strand.
AGTGACTTGCCCCCTTATAACTAGTAAGTGTTTGAGGCTAATTTAAACTCAGGTCTTACCCTAGGAGCTCAGATCAAGTTTAAAACATTAAAAGACTTCCTTTTTAGTTTCTCTAGAAATATTAAGAAATACTATTCCTCTAACTTAAAATGCTTTCCAGAATTTTTCCTTTAGGAAAGTGGAAACATCAAAGGCTAGGTTCTTTCTTTGAAATGGATTAAGGATGATAACAAAACTTAACTTTTGTCTGAATGGGACATTGCTTCCTCATCCCCTAAATTGATTGGTACCATAACCGACATGGGGACAATATCTTCATGAAAATCAAACTTAAGATACTAATCCCAGGAAGGAACTTATAAGTGGATGCCATCTATGAAGGAATTGAAGGGTGGCTGTAATGTTAATTTCTAACTCTATTTTAACATATTATAATATTTTCCTTGTTCAATATTCTTATAAATGTTACCTGGAATTGTTTGGGTATATATTAAATGAAATTATTTATAGCAAATTCAAGCTTAAATTGCCAAGGGCATCATAAATATTTTTTCTCCTTTGGCACAGGCCAGGCCCAGAACACTCGTATATAGCAAATTGTTGGATTTCTTTTTCTTAAACATTCTGCTATTCTTGTTTTATTGGATTATTTAATCCATTCACTTTTAGGGTTAAACTTTTTTAGCCTTGTGTTTTCCTCCATTTAGTTTTGCCTACACTACTTTGATCTTAGCCTATTTCTACAGGGTGTTTCCCTGCTCCTGTTTATCTCCTCTGTTCCAAGTTCCTTGACTTTATTAAAAGTTCTGGGAAATTTTCTTATGTTAATTCTTATTATGTGGTAGTCAGATTAAAAATAAAATTTTGTTGCTATATTTTACAAAAAATGTGGAATGGGCTTGATGTATAGATGAGATATACAGTACTGTCAAAAGAGTTGTAAGATAATGTGTTGGCTTACTGAATCAAATTTTTTTTTCAATCAACAAATAATAAGCACGATTGATTTTATATTCTCTACCTTTTTTTTTTTTTAGATAACTTGTGTGAAGGTAGGGGAGAGTGGTTGGGAAATTGATCTGAGTTTTTACCAGCAGTATTAGGAATTAGGTGGGAATTGAAAGTGGAGTCAGTCCTCAGAAATATAGATAGAATCAGAGAAGAAATGTATATAATCAGATGATAGGTCATTCAGGAGAGAAATGGAACAGTAATAAAATTTCCTTAAAAAGTAGATCCAATGGAAACATAAAGGTGATAGTAAATATGTAGTAATGATACTCTGATGCTTCTATAAGTCTTTAATCATTCCCACTTTATGGAATGGGAGTGGTCACTGTGACTTTTTAATCCAATTTAATTTTCAACATCACTTCCTCCTTCTATAGTATTTTGGGTACTAGGAAATGCAGTAGTTGTGCTTGCAACCATGATAAGAATTCACTACTATAAAAACATTGGCAGATCTGTAAATCCATTTCATTCCATTTCTATTTTCTTTGTTTTTCTTCCATCTTCATCTCTAAATGCTCTTGGAATGATCAGGCTTAATTCAAACTCATGTCAAACAATCAGGAGCTTTCCAAAAATGGTGTAGACTTCCTCAAGAGAATGAGTTCCTCCTGCTTGGAAGACTTCAAGAGAAGGTTGAATGACCACATGTTGGGCATGTCATAGTGGGGGTTCCTTTGGTGTATGGGTTGGACAAGATGATCACTGAGGTCACTTCCAATTCTAAAATTCTGTGATTATGTGAAATTTAGGATTTGTGGAGATGGCAGAGAAAGGGGAAAAAGAGATGGAAGATAAGGAAACAGACAACTGGTACAAGGGGAGGAAAAGACTTAATTTGAAGGAAAAAGACTCAAAAATAAGGTCCTTAGTAGGAGAAAGAGGAGGAAAAGGAGCCCCAGAAGGGGAAGGTCTTGAGCTGAAAGAAAAGGAAGTTGGTCGATTTAGTAAGAAAAACTGGGAAGACAAGGTAGGAAAAAACAAGAGTAAGGAGAGGAAGTTAGGTGTGGCTTTTAAGATGTACAAACAAGATGAAGAGAAAGTGATAGATTCAGAAGATGTCTGTGATAGAATGTATCTGAAAAGAGGATTTAGATATCTGGCCTATGAAGTTAAAATGTGTGAATAATATACTTCAGGCCAGAGGTGGCATATATTTAATGAGGATTAGTATGTTTTAATTTATTTTTTATTAATGAATTAATTTCTAGTTTTCAACATTCACTTCCACAAGATTTCAAGTTCCAAATTTTTCCCCATCTCCTCCCACCCCAAGACAGCATGCACTCTGAATACTCCTTTCCCCAATCTGCCCTGCCTTCTATCACTCTACTTTCTTTTATCCCTTTTCCCTTCTATTATTCTGTAGGGCAGGATAGATCTCTATACCTCATTGCCAGTATATCATATTTCCCAGTTGGATGTAAAAACGATCTTCAACATTCATTTTTAAGACTTTGAGTTCCAAATTCTCTTTTTTCCTCCCTCCCCACTTACCCTCATTGAGAAAGCAAGCAATTCGATATAGGTTACACATGTGAAGTCATACAAAACACTTCCGAAATAGTCATTTTGTGAAAGACTAACTATATTTCCCTCTATCCTATCCCACCCTTCAATTACTTTATTCTCTCCTTTGACCCTGTCTCTCCTCAAAAATGTTTGCTTCTGTTACCCCTCCCTTCTATCATCCCCTTCTCTTTAATTCCTTTCCCCCTACTTTCTTGTAGGGTAAGATATATTTCCATACCCAATTAATTATGTATGTTATTCCCTACTTAAGCCAAATCCAATGAGAGTAAGATTCACTTATTCCCTCTCACCTCCCCCCTCTTCCCCTCCACTGTAAAAGCTTTTTCTTGCCTCTTTTATGTGAGATAATTTACCCCATTGGATCTCTCCCTTTATACTTCTCCCAGTACAATCCACTCTCACACTTTAATTTTATTTTTTAGATATCATCCCTTCATATTCAACTCACCCTTTGCCCTCTGTCTCTGTCTCTGTCACTCTCTCTCTATAGATATATATGTAGATATATAGATATCTGTAGCTATATAAATACATCTATCTCTGTAATATATAATACACATACATATATATATGTGTGTATATATATGTGTGTGTATATATATATATGTGTGTGTGTGTTTTGTGTGTGTGTGTGTGTGTGTGTGTATATATATTCCCTCCAACTACCCTAATACTAAGAAAGGTCTCACAAGTTACAAATGTTATCTCTCCATATAGGTATGTTAATAAGTCCTTTATGATTTCTCTTTCCTGTTTACCTTTTCACGCTTCTCTTGAGTCTTGTATTTGAAAGACAAATTTTCTATTCAGCTCTGGTCTTTTCATAAAGAATGCTTGAAAGTTCTCTATTTCACTGAATATACATTTTTTCCCCCTGAAGGATTATACTGAATTTTGCTGGGTAGGGGATTCTTGGTATTAATCCTGGCTCCTTTGACCTCTAGAATATTATATTCCAAACTCTCTTATCCCTTAATGTAGAAGCTGTTAAATCTTGTGTTATCCTGATTGTGCTCCCAAAATACTTAAATTGTTTCTTTCTGGCTGCTTGCAGTATTTTCCCCTTGACCTGGGAACTCTGGAATTTGGCTACAATATTTCTAGGAGCTTTCCCTTTGGGATCTCTTTCAGGAGGTGATTGGTAGATTCTTTCCATTTTTATTTGACCCTCTGGTTCTAGAATATCAGGACAGTTTTCTTTGATAATTTCTTGAAAGATGATGTCTAGGCTCTTTTTTTGATCATGGCTTTCAGGTAGTCCAATAATTTTTAAATTATCTCTCCTGGATCTATTTTGTCAGGTCAGTTGTTTTTCCAATGAGATATTTCACATTGTCTTCTATTTTTTTTTTCCATTCTTTTGGTTTTGTTTTACAATGTCTTGATTTCTCATGAAGTCATTAGCTTCCATTTACTTCATTCTAATTTTTAAGGAAGTATTTTCTTTAGTGAGCTTTTAGACTTCCTCTTCCATTTGGCCAAATCTGCTTTTTAAGGTATTCTTCTCCTCATTGCCTTTTTGAACTTCTTTTGCCATTTGGGTTAGGCTATTTTTTAAGGTGTTATTTTCTTCAGTATTTTTTTTGGTCTGCTTTAGCAAGCTGTTGACTTGTTTTTCATGATTTTCTTGCATCACTCTTATTTCTCTTCCTAGTTTTTCCTCTATTTCTCTTACTTGCTTTTCAAAATCCTTTTTGAGCTCTTCCATGGCCTGAGAATAATTGACATTTTTCTTAGAGGCTTTGGATGTAGGAGCTTTGACTTTGTTGTCTTCTTCTGGTTGTATATTTTGATCTGCTTTGTCACCAAAGTAAGAGTCTATGGTTTGAGGGGTTTTTTTTTTGCACAGTTTTCTCATGATCCCAACCAATTACTTGAGTTATAAACTCTCTGTTAAGGTAGGGATCTGCTTCCAGTGTGGAGAATGTACTGTCCCATGCTTCAGGGGTTTTGTGCAGCTGTTTTCAGAGATACTACAGAGATGGTACAATCAAAGGTGAGGTGTTTACTCCTTTCCTGGCCTGTGCTCTGGTCTATAAGTCTATAAGTCACAAGCACTCTTTTCTGGCTTGGAACTGTGAGGAGGATTCCCTCTCCTCTGCCACCACAAGCTCCACCAGGGCAGCAGTCCTTCTGGTCCCAGAACTGCCACCCAGGACAGTGACCCAGATCCAAGCAGGGTCTAAGAAAGAGAATCCTGCCTCAGCACCAGCAAAGAGATCCCTGCAATCCTCCTCTGCTCAGCTGCTTGATCCCCTTACCATCTGTGGGCCTGCTGCCACAGCCACCATCCTGGGGCTGGGGCCAGACCACGCTCCTCTCTCACCCAGGTCTGACAAACCTTTCCCACTGATCTTCTAAGTTGTCTTTAGCATTTGTGGGTTGAGAAGTCTGGAAACCAACACAGCTACCAGTGATTCAGTTCGTTGAGGCCTGCTTCAGGTTTACTGGGGCCCTGTCTTTGCCTGTGCAGCCCATACTGAACTGTGCTCCTGGCTCAGCCAGGTGCAACAGACCTTTCTCATAACCATCCAGGTTATCTTGGGCTGGAAGTTTGTTTCACTCTGTCTTTTTGTGGGTTCTGCTACTCTAGAGTTTGTTTAGAGACTTTTTTTTATAGGTATTTGGAGGGGTTTGAGGGAGAGCTCAAGCAAATCACTGCTTTTACTCTGCCATCCTGGTTCTGCCCCCAAGAAGAAGTATTACTGTGATTTTACAAATGTAATCAAATCAGTTTTAAAGTAAAGAGAAAGGGTGAGAGGAGAAAACTGTGTATCTTTACCAAGCTAGATAACATACAAAGTATCTACAATGCAAGAAGAAGAAAAATGGTAGAAATACCTAAAAATTCAGGAAGACAAAAATCCACAAAAAGAGACAGCAATAAAATTTATGACCTTAGATGTCCGTACACAATGCAACACGTGTGTATGACAAGCAAAGTGAATTAGGGATTCTGAAGCAAAAAGGCAAATTTGGAGCAAAGCTTCAAAGTTAATGAAGACTTAACGGGATGAGACTAGAATATGGCTCTGAAGGGGTATATCTTTTTCTTTTTCTCTTCAGACTTGTCAATCTCTTTTATTTAAATAGTATTTTATATTTTCCCAATTATATGTCAAGACAATTTTTAGCATTCACTTTTACAAAATTTTGAGTTCCAAATTTTTCTCACCCCCTCCTTCCACTCCTCTCTTCCTAGAATGGTAGGCAATTTGATATATACATGTGCTATCATGTACAACATATTTCCAAATTAGTCAGAGATGTGAAAGATGATCAAGAGGGAAAAAAAAAAACAAAAAGAATAAAGTACATTTTAAAAAAAGTATGCTTTGATCTGTATTAAGAGTCCATCAGTTCTTTATCTGGATGTGGATAGCATTTTCCTTAGTGAATCCTTTGTACTTGTCTTGGATCGTTGTGTTGCTAAGAAGAGCTGAGTCATTCATAGTTGATCATCACATGATGTTGTTGATACTGTATAAAAACTTTTCCTGGTTCTGCTCATTTCACTTTGCATCATTTGTACAAGTGTTTCCAGGTTTTTCTGAAATCTGCCTGTTCATTTCTTGCAGAACAATAGTATTCCATTACATTCAAATGCTATAGCTTGTTCAGCCATTCCCCAATTGATGGGCATCCTTTCAATTTCTAATATTTTGCCACCACAAAAAGAGCTGCTATAAATATTTTTGTACATGTGAGTCTTTTTCCCTCTTTTATGATCTCTTTGGGATGCAGACTTAGTAGTAGTGGTATTGCTGGATCAGAGAGTATGCATAGTTTGGTTACCCATTGAGCATAGTTCCAAATTGCTCTCCAGAATTGTTGGATCAGCTCACAACTTAACCAGCAGCACATTAGTGTCCTGATTTTCCCATATCCTCTCCCACATTTATAATTTTCCTGTTTTATCATATTAGCCAATCTGATAGGTATGAGGGGGTACCTCAGAGTTGTTTTAATTTGCATTTCTCTAATCAAAAAATGATTTAGAGCACTTCTTCATATACCTATAGATAAATTTGATTTCTTCATCTGAAAACAGCTTGTTCATATCCTTTGGCCATTTACCAACTGGGGAATGGCTTGTATTCTTATAAATTTGACTTTGTTCTCTATATATTTGAGAAATGAGGTCTTTACCAAAGACACTTGCTGTAAAGATTGTTTCCCAGCTTTCTGCTTTCCTTTTAATCTTGGTTGCATTGGTTTTATTTGTACAAAACATTTTTAATTTAATATAATCAAAATTATCTATTTTACATTTCATAATGCTCTCTATCTCTTGTTTGGTCATGAACCTGTAACTCAATTAACTTCTTTAAGAATCTGAAGGCCTTCCTACTTGGTGCATATATGTTTAGTATTGATATTACTTCAGCAAGATATGGTGCCCTTCCTTATTTCTTTTAATTAGGTCTATTTTTACTTTTGCTTTGTCTGAGATCAGGATTGCTACCCATTTCTTTATTTTTTTTTTTTTACTTCAGCTGAAGCATAATAGATTCTGCTCCAGCCCTGAAGGGATAAATCTTAATTAAAAGAAACAGGAATAGGGAAAAATGTATTGGAAGGAAGGGAAGAGTATTATTGTGTTCATGTAAGGAAATACAGAAAATGGGTGGGAAGCATGATGGGAAGAATCTAGGTGAAGTTCCATGGAGGCAGCTATTACTGTTTCTATAACATAGACCACCTGGTCAGAAAGAGGATATAGATGAAGAGTTTAGAAAATATCATAAACCTGGCACCAAGACATAATATAGTACTGATGCAGGTTTAAGTTATTTAGATATCTTCTAAAGATCCCTCTTCCTCCAAAAAGCAGAGCAGTGAATAATTTATTTATTTGTAATAATTGTAATGTCATCCTTTAAAAAGTACAGAAATTGGCCAGAGAAACTGCTATTCTGAATATTGTCAACAGAGATCCATTTGTTGGTGTGGAAATAATGGAAGCGTGAGAAAAAAATAGTCGTTCTGAAGAGCTATAGAGGAAAACTCATCATAGTTTAACATTCACCCTAGATTTTAGGATAAGACATTTCAAAGAGATTAGAACATGAATAGGTAGGATCTCATAGACTACAGTTTTGTAGGAGTCTACATGGGATTGAAGACCTTTTTACTTGTTTCATGGTTATTATACTTTTTTTTTTTGCCTAGAAACTTCTTTTCACTAGAACCAGCTGCACTGATAGTAGATGCAGTGGAAAGAGTGCTGGTAGTGCATGAGTTAATCAAGGGCGCAGTTCCACTACTGATCAGCACAGAAACTTTGACCAGCTCTGTTTCCAACCTGGCCAGTTCACTCCTTCTTAGTCTTCTGACTCCACACTCCTGGAGGGACTTACCTTACTGATACTGAATTTAGTATAGCCCACTGCAGCTGAGAATTCTTAAGTACTAGGGATCCCAGCCTCCCAGAACCTGGGATAATAGGCATGATTTACCTCATCCTGCTTTTGTGGTCACTATCATGGCCAAATAACTCATCAGGTATTGATCAACATACTAATAACTAGCTTCTCACTACTTAGGAAGGTCTCAGAGACTTCCAACAGTCCATCATCAATGGATACTCAAAGCCTTTCCATCTTGATAAAACCTGCCAGAGCATGTGTTCAGTTGAATGGTCTTTGAGAACCCAAGGTTTTCTTCTTGGTGAGAAAGTCTTCTGATGAAGACTCATGTAAAGGAATATAAAAATAATGCTAAGTAATAGTTATAAAGTGACTTAAGGTTTGTAAAATAGTTTTCTCACAACAATCTTCTGAGGTATAGAATATCAGATCCATTATTCCCATTTTGCAGATGAAGAAACTGACATTTAGAGTGATTAAGCAATTCACTCGTGGCTATATAGCTAACAATTCTTTTTCAGTCAGCGACTAAGTTAAGTCTCTTGTTGAGAAAGAATGGCACTGAGTGGGAGGTAAGGAGTGGGGGATTTGTGGAGAGAGATGGAAGAAGGAAACAGAAACTCCAGGATGAAAAATGTATCAATGAAAGATTGAAATCTAAAATCAAGATGTGTCTGTCTATCTTTATCATGTGTCATATACCTAATATTTCTACTCTTGCTATTTTATTTTTTCCTTTTTATGCTAAAAGACTTTTTCTTATTCCTCTAAATGATATCACTTAAATTGATTAAATATTTAAAAGGTCAATGGGAATCAATCAATCATTCTATAACAGGGATTCTTAACTTGTTATGTGTTGTGGATATCTTTGGCAGTCTGATGAAAACTGTAGACCTCTTAGAATAATATTTCAAATGCATAAAATAAAATACTTAGTCTCATAAATGAAACCAATTAAGAGGAAAGACAGTTATCAAAATATTTTTTAAAAAAAACAATGTCATGAACCTAAAGTTAAGATCACTGGCTCTGCAAACATTAGTTAAAGATATACTCCATATTTAAGAGGCAGCTAGGTGTCACAGTAGGTAAGATTAGGAAAAATGAGTTAAAATCCAGATTTAGACACTTTCTAGCTGTATGACTTTGAGCAAGTAACTTAACCTCTGTTTGCCTCACTTTCCTTATCTGTAAAATGAGGGTAATAATAGCACCTGCCTCCCAAGATTGTTATGAGAATTTAATGAAATGATATTTGTATAGCTCTTTACAGAGTTCCTGGCACATAGTAGTCACTATGTAAGTGTTAGCTATAATAATAATTGTTACTACTACTACTACTACTACTACTACTACCACTACTACTACTACTGCTACTGCTGCTGCTGCTGCTGCTGCTGCTGCTGCTGCTGCTGCTACTACTACTACTACTACTACTACTACTACTTTTGAGGTATTGTGCTAGGTTACAGGGGATACAAAGATAAAAATAAAAATGGTCTTGCATTAAGAAGTTCTATGATCTATCAGAGGAGATAACATATACATTTTTAAGTATATAAAAATGCAGGAATAGATTAGATCTTGATTTCATTGATATAGGGAACTCCTGCATGATGACACTCCCTCTATCAGTGCAGGTTGGCATTCTCTGTAACTTCTCTGCAACTTGCAGTCTTAGAGAGTTGCCTACAGCACAGAGAAGTTAAATGACTTCCTTAGGTTCACACAGCTAATATGTTTGAGGCAGGACCTGAGTTAAGTGTTCCTAGCATGCAGCAGTTAGTGTAGTGGATAGAGCACTGGGCTTAGAATCAGGAAGACCTAAGTTCAAATTTGACCACAGACACTTACTAGCTATGTGACCCTGGGCAAGTCCCTTAATCTCTGTTTGCCTCAGTTTCCTCAATTGAAAAATCAGGATAATGATAATACCTGTTGTCCTTTGGTCATTTCAAACTCTTCATGACCCCATTTGGGGTTTTCTTGGTAAAAATACTGAGGCAATTTGCCATTGCCTTCTCTAGCTCATTTTAAAAATGAGGAAATTGAGATAGAGTTAAGTGACTTCCCCAGGGTCTTATAGTCTGTAAGTGTCTGAGGTCAAATTTGAACTCATCTTCTTGACTCTAGGCAGGTGGCTCTAGGCACTACACATAGCTGCCTGATAATGATTACATGTACCGCATAGCAGTGTTGTCAGCATCAAATGTGGTATTATTTATAAGAAGAAGGAAAAAAAAAGCACTTATCACAGCGCCTGGTACATAATAGACCCTCCCTTCTTGGCTTTGAGGTCAGCTCTCCATCAACTCTGTAACATAGCTTCTCATACAAAAATGCATATAAAATAAATATGAGGTTGGGGGCCGGGAAGCTGGTAGCTAGCAGTTCTTGAGTTGATTCAGAAGGAAATTAGGAATTCTAAGAGACAGAGCTGTTGAGGAAATAAAAGGTATGTGCAGGCAGGAAAATGGATTGGTTCATAAGACAGAGATATTTGCCCCGTGGGCTCTCTATCATGAAATTTCCATAGCCTGGATAGGTTTTCTCTATGGCCTATGGGCTAACTCATAACACAAGGAGGACCTCCAATCACATTCCAGACAGATCAATTTATTTCTCAGAGTCTAACTGAGCCCATTGCTATACTTTTTAGTCTATAACATATGAAACATCAATTATAATTTTCAAAAGAAAAACAATGAACCCATGACCCCAAGCATCAGTGACAAACATTCTCCCTTCACAGTCATTTACACAAACTCATTTCCCTCCCTGAATTCTTCAATTTACACTTGCCTTCATCAGGCACTGAGGTTACCTAAAGTCTCTCTCCTTCCTGAATCTTTAGCCCCCTCCCAGCCCCAACCAGCCATTAATAATCACAACAGTAGGTATATTTTCTCTGTAAAGCATATTAATGCTAAAGCCCTCCTTTAAAGGACGCTCGATTATTAAAGCCCTGCAGGCAGCTTTTTCCCACTCTCAGAAGATCCTCTGAGCAACTTACGCTAATTAATTTTAGCCTAGAAGATTACATTTCTGGCTGTGTGCTTCAAGAATGAGGATTCATAATTCTCTAAAGGAGAAAAACAGTCTATGACATTGTTTTTCTTGAATCTTTCTCTTTTCAAACAAAGGCTTCTATTGCTAGAATGTAAGTGAATCTAACATTTTAAGAACTTTCAATGATATCAATCTGATTTAACAATTAACAGCCTGTTCCCATTCTATTAGTATCTAGTACAACCTGGGGATAGAATCACAAATGATAGAACCAGCAAAGCAGTGAAGTGTTAAGAAGATGAGTCCTTGAGTCAGGAGATCTGAGTTCAAGGTTTAATTATGTCGCTTGGGAGGCATGTAATCTGGGCAAATCATTTAACTCTCAGCCTGGGTTTCCCCAACTCTAAAATGAGCATAATGGTATTTGCATTGTACACTTCACAGGGTTATAAGCATGTAATTGTAAATCTAAAAGGGCTATAAAAGTGAACTATTATTATTGTCACCATCATCATTATCATCATCCAGTTAGGCCCCTTCATTTTAAAAAGTGTGAGGCAGAATGAAAGCTGGAGGAGGAGGGGCAAAAATAAACATTTTCATAAAGCTCCTTAGGAGGCAGGTACTGTAGTAAGTGCTTTTAAAAAATGTCTCATTTGGTCCTCACAATAACCCTGAGAGATAGGTATTATTATTACCCCCATTTTACAGTTGAGAAAACTGAGGCAAACAGAGATTAAATGATTTGCTCAGGGTTACACAGCTATTAAGTATTTGAGACCAGATTTGAACTGAGGTCCTCTTGATTCGAGGCTCATTTCTCTATCCACTGCACCACCAGATGCTTGGTGTAGGTAATGGAGTATTGAAGACCCAGATTCAGGTCCTGCCTCTGATATCTGCTACTTTTGTAACCATGGGCCAGTCACTTGACTTCTATAAGCTTCAGGTTCCTTACCTATAAAATGAGCACATTAGTGCCTTTTCTCTCTGGTTTAATTTTTGTGAAGAAAATGAGCTGCTGGAGGTCTCTAAGTGAAAGAGCAGTCTCAGGCCTTCTCTGATTCCAGACCATTATGAAACCATGAGTGCATGCTGCTATTATTGCTTCTTTCTCTGTTGTGGCTATTCTTTCTTGCTTGTAAGTGAAGGAATATTGAAGAAGGAAATGTGGAGTGAGCTTTGAAAGACTGAGAGATCCACCAGGGGTCGAGGAACTGTAACCCAAATCAACTTTCAGATAGTGACTTACTTTATGCACTGCCGAATCCACTTGGCAATGGAGGCACTGTGTCCTGAAGCAAGGTTACAACCTGTCCAACAGGTATGTTTAACTCTGAGGTGACTTTGTTGGGATGATTGCTTCACCCTAGGGACTGAGGAGATATAGGGCAGAGTATACCTCAGAGTAAGGATGGGGGGGGTGGAATAGTTTGGTAGTTGGGTTCTCCAGAGGTTTTATTTTTGTTATTTATTTCTTACAATTTCCTGAATAGAATTAAATTGTCAATAGTGTCATTGAAAAACAATGTGGTCCTTGAGAAGGTGCTGGTCTTTGAGGCAGAATACCCTCTAATTCTGGCTTCTAATTCTGGGTTCTAATTCTGCCCTCTAAACTAGTTGTCTGACCTTGGGCAAGTCATCTAATGTTTATATGCCTCAGTTGATTCCCTAGGATTTATAGTATCTATTTCTGGAAATAGTTGCCTCAATTAGGATGCTTCCTGGGATGGTAATTGAACTGATTGTAGACTTGAAGCTAAGGTGTGTAGATGATTCTAAAATTACTATGGCATAATGGAAAAAACATGGGCATCAGAATATCTGGATTCTGATCTTGATTGTCACTACCTATGTAACTATGGGCAAGACAATTTATTTCTATGGGCCTCAGTTTCCTCATAAGTAAAATGAAATGGTGGGACCAAATTATCTTTAGGGTTCCTTTTAGCTCTAAATCCTGTCATCCTCTAATCAATTCTTTCAACCCTCTCACTCTTCTATTCTTAACCAGTTTTTCTCTCTGTAACAGTTAGAGAATTGGAATGGATAGATAGTCTGATCTTAATAAGGTCATCTAAATGACTGTGTTGGAATAGAAGGCTACCTTTGTGGAAGACCTATTGTGTTTCATTTTGTAAGAGAATAGATTTCAGGGAAATTTAGCTTGAAGTCTTCAATTCATTCTGTTATGATAGCCGTATTTTCAGCTAACCAGGCTTAGAACCTTGCACTTAGCAAGTGAAATACTTATTTCCACAGGGAATTAAAAGCTTCTGTTAGTGTTAGAAATAATGAACTAGATGTCTATTTATGACCAAAAACATCTTTCTGAAAACTCTCTTCAGACCCTGCCTTGTTCACACCAAAGACAGTAGACCATCCTTCTAGTTCTGGTATTTAGAGACAAGCTTCCACACCTTAAAAGTTATCTATGGGATATCAGGCATTTTCCGGATATGTCTTTTAGCATTGGTATATGTAAAAATGAGCTGTGTTACAACAAGATTAAGTGTATTCTTTTTTGATGTAATGTGGTTCAAATCCTCTTATGACAGAAACCAAAGCCACAGGATATTGTGCAACAATAATATTGCTAAGCCCTGCCTATCTCTAATAATATTTAATATAACTGAATTCCATTGTAATAAAAGAGCCTGGACAGACTTAGCATTTGTGATATTGGGATTTGAAATGCCACCAAGGAGTTTATCATTTGAAAGGTTTTTTTTTCCTGCTCCTATATTATATATCTACAACCTGGGGGAATATACATATATAATCAAGAGGAGTGAGAGCTTACCAAGGGGGAATAGGAATATTTTCTTTTGATTTCCAATCAATGAAATTTTTAAATATTTAGTATACTATTGGAGAAACATTTCCTGTTCTTATTAAACCTACTCAGAGGGATAGACAAACACACACACACGTGTGTGTGTGTGTGTGTGTGTGTGTGTGTGTGTGTGTGTGTGTGTGTGTGTGTGTATGTAAATCTATGTGAGACACAATCTCTCTGTCTCACTCCGGATGGAAGTATGGTCACAATTCACTACCAGTTCTTACTACTGATCTGCAGGCAAGCCCTGACCTACTCCTTTTCACCCTGGGTGGCTTCTACCATCTTTAAATAGCTTGGTGGCCCTCTGTTCCCATGGCTTCACTATATTGGTTCTAGAGTTAGTGTGGACCTTTGATTGGCTTTGGGCCTACCTCAGCTCAGTAAATCCTGAACTTAATCAATCCACTAACCTCAGACTCCTCAATAGCCAGTACTGTAAGTGTGAGCCACTATGCCCAGATTTAATTCCATTTTTAATAATCAATCTCTGTGAAACAGGCTTCTCAATCCCGTTCTCAAACCAACCCAATGCAAAGAACAAACTGGCGGTTGAACATGATATGTTCATGATATGAACATGATATGAAAGTGAATACTACTTTCAAAAATTAGAACGATTCAAACTGTTCACTAACAATCTCCTTACTTTATTTTTTATGTGCTTATGCACGCTCAGCTCTAGAATTTATTCACTTTAAATTGACTAGGGGGTATCTGAAGGTTACCTACCTGATTATCCTAGTTGAGGATCATGCCATACTGCACTGTGTATACCCCACTCCAACATTTCCCCTCCTGCCTTTTCCACTTTTGCTCTGAAAACAATAAACATTTTTTTTAAATTGGAAAAGATATGGTAATCAATTGCCTATGGCTCCATTTACCATTCCTTTGGCTTCCTAGAGCAATATATCCCTCCCTGGTTACCATTGCATGTGTTGTCTTTTCCTATTAAAATGTCAGCCTCTTAAAGGTGGGGAATATCTTACTTTTTGTATTTTTATCCTCAGCATATACCACAGTGCCTGACACATAATAAACTCTTAATAAACGCTTTTTCAAAGAGTCATTCAAAGGAAAGAAACGTATAGGATAATAGCTTAAAGGTATGTTTGGCAAGGTCATTGACCAATTCTATCTTTAGAACAAAGAAAACTAGAGAATGGGTCTTGAGCCTGCAATAATTGTGAAAAGAAGATGTTGTTTCTAATGAATTACTTTGTGAAAGAAATATATTGAATTATGTAGCCTTATTGAAGTGTGCTTTTATTCTAGCCAAAAGTAATCCAAGTATGATATACGTGGTAATTTTATTTATCAGAATATGCTATTCACTGACCACAATGTATAACAAAGAATTTATTGTGTTTTCTTCAAAGCAAAATGCATCCATCAGGGTCTAAAACTGTACTTAGTAGCTTCTGATAGCAATCTCTCTTCACAAACAGACCCAGAAGAGTGGATATGAATAAGAGTACATCTATCACCCCAGTAGAAAACAATTCCACAGTTTTGCTATATTGGTTCTAGAGTTAGTGTAGACCCTCAGTTGGCTTTAGGCCTACCTCATCTCAGAAGTCCTGAACTTAATCACTCCACCAGCCTCAGCCTCCTCAATAATCAGGACTGCAAAGGTGAGCCACTATTCCCAGATTTAATTCCATCTTTAACAATCGATCTCCTTAAATGCCCTAGTGGTGTAGGGTTAGTAATATTGGGTTCATATACAGAAAAGAATCTGATATTACTTATCATAAGAGAGCAATTCATTCACAAATGCATATTAATGTCTTCAATATGTCCCGAGGTCCAAGGGAAAGAGCATTGACTTTGGAGGACCATTCAAATACCACTTCTCACCTTTACTTCCTGAGTGACTTGTAGCAAGTTACTTAACTGCCCTAGGCATGAATTTCCTTATCTGTAAAATGAATGGGTTGCATTATGGCCTCTGAGATAAATTTGAGATTCATAAACCTATGAATCCTTGCTCTTCCCCAGATTCTAACTCTAGCTTTCCACTTCCTGTATTTATACAAGCTATCCCTCATACTACAGTATACCACTTCTTCAACCTGTGTCTCAAAATTTTTCTATTTCTTCAATTTTCAATTCAAATACCAGATCCTATTTTAAGGCTTCCCCTACCTGCAATTGTTAGGACTCTCTTTTGTCCTCAAATTATCTTGTATTTATCTGTGTGTATGTTATGTCCATTCTTAATCCTTCCCCAACAATTTCCTTTAGGACTGAGACTGTCTTTTTTTGTCTGGACCCCTAAAAGGAAAAGACCACGTCTTTGAAAGCAACCCAGTCCCTGAATTTTCCCACACATTTCAGTAGCCCGGATCATTAGTGCCTCTGCCCAAGGCATCTGGCCCACTCCAGCCCACCTTGATTATTTAGTTTACTTGACACACCTTTATCTCACCTACCCTTCTCTGGTACCTCAGGACTACTGCAGGCTACTTACCACATCTTGATCCCTTCCAGATTTTCTGTCTTTTTCTGTATAAAATCTCACCCCCATTAAATTGCACAGATTCTTAGAATCTGACCTGCTTGTATTGTTGTCACAAAAACTGCAGACTCACTAGGAATCTTGACCATTCAACTGGTGTCATAATAAACTTGCTACTTAGACTGAAGGAAGGCTTGAGTGGTTGAATTCTTTCAAGGCAGACATGCCCTGTACCCTTGCGTTTCATGGTTCCTAGCACCCCTAGACTGCATCACTATGGCTTGACTAGCCTACTGTTTACTTAACTTCTGAATTCTTCAGAAATTGCTCCACAAGCTTGTGCATCTGTCAGTTCCCAAGAGGGGTGTGGGGAAGTGGGGGGGGGATAAATAAGGCACCTGGGATTTCACTTGGAAAGTGATCCTAGGAATAGGGTCAGGGACAGAGTTCAGTGATTGCTTCTTTTGCCTCTACTTCTATTCTCTACCTAGAGCACTCCCCAGTCTACCAACAGGATGGATTGGCAGCCTTCATGGTGGGAACAATAATCTACCTCTTGCACCTATACAAGTCAGGCTAGATTTTCTTTAAAATGTATGGAGACCATCCTTAAGATTAAGTTGGCTAAGGGGGTGACTAAAGATTATGGCTATTGATTCCAGATACTTGTCTCTTAAGAATAAAAAGTCCATAAAGCACTCCAGATGTGCTCTGATGTTTGACTGGTGGACCACAATTCAAGCAAGGCAGCTTTGCTGAGCTATATTAACTCAAGGTATCCTCAATGTATCTCTTTGTTGAATATCCTTCTCCAGTTATGACTTAAGACATTTCCTTTTAACTGTTGGGTGACCTACAAATGTCTCATTCTACTCCAGTATCAAATATAAATTACCAAGAGACTGGCCTGAGTTGGGTCTAGCCAAGAAAAGAGTTGCTGTTCATTTCCTGCAGTTTCTGGTGGATTATTTTCTATCTACAAATGTTCATTTATTTCACGCTCTACAATAATGTTGCCTAACAGTTTTCATTTTATTTTCAAAGCAATGATTGTCAGGGGTATATTGTCACTTCTCTGTTGACTTTTAGAAGCATTGAAGTTGCAGGTATAGATTAATTTCCTGGACCAGGATGATATTTCCAACAAACAAAAAAAGCATTTGAATTTTTTTTTTGCCTTCCTGTTTCATTCTGTCATGTAGTTTTATAACTTTTTTTTCCTTTCCCTGTTTCATCTTTCCCACTTCCTTTTTTGAAGAAAACTTTAATTTTCTCAAGTTCCTTTTCAATTTGTCATTAAGCCCTTCTTTTGGTGATACACCATAGGGAGAGAGGCTTCAAGTACTATAAGATAAGCTGTCATTGATATTTGCATTAAACTAATTGCTTATTGATTACTCTCCTAGGTGAGCCAGTTCTAGGTAGCTAGCCTTTTCGCAACAACTTCCTTCAAGCTGCCTCATTGTTCCATCTCAGAATTAAATTCTATGAGTAATAAAAAATATGCTTATACTGTATGATTAAAATCCTGTACAGACTTCTGGGAATTTAACTACCATGTCTAATTTTTTACAAGAATGTTGGGTCTAAATGTATAATGCATCCACTTTTTCTCTATTTCTTTCATTCCCTTCATTCCTCGAGGGAACCTTTTATCACACTAAAAACAATAAACCTTTGTTAACTGCTTACAATACGAGATCACTGTGCTAAGCACTAGGGAATGGGGGTAGGAAGTAGAATCGTGAATTTAGACATGGAAACAACCTGCAAGGTTGTCCACTCCTATCTCTTTATTTTATAGAATATAAAATAATAGGATCATAGACCTAAAGATGGAAAGGAACCCAGAGGTCACTAGTCTAGTCCCCTCACTTAACAGCTGAGGAAACCGAAGTGCAGGAATGCCCAGCATCACGGAACTAATAAGCAATGAGGAACTAAGGCCCAGAGAAATTAAATGACTTTTCCGAAGTCACACAGATAGGTAGTACAAGGATCCGAATTTGAGGACAGGTACTCTGACTTCAACATTCAGTACTCTTCATTCTGTGTTACAAACCTAGTTTCGGGGAATAAGGTCAGGGAGGAAGAGAGAAGACCTGTTTCCTCCCTAGTGGAAGGATCTTTTAGGAGGATAGGGAACCAGCACAGACAGCTGTAACATACAATATTAAATGGCAAATTCAATAGAGACTTATAAAACAAAGTGCTACAAGCTATCTCAGGGTAATGAAGTTTGAATCATTAGCAACTGGTGGGATCAGTGAAAATTCCCTGGAAAAGATGGTATATAAGTATAAAATAAAGGGATTGGATAAAAGGGTTTCTAAGGTCTCTTACTGGTGTGATATTGTTTTTATTTTGAGTGGAGCTTTAAATAAAAACAACAAGAAATGAAAGAATTAAAGTTTTTAAAAGAAAAGTATATTCTTTATGTGGAGAGACAAGTGATTTTGTTATGGAAGAAATGTATAACAAAGGAAAAGAATTAAAAACAAAGGAATTAGGGTGAACTTCACCTGCTCCATTGGTACCAACTGGGCTTTTCGGTCTTGCCCCAAGCCACATAAATTGTTTTGCATGGTAATCAGATGAAATATAGGTTTCTTGGTCATGTATATTCCCTGCGGATATCCTCTACCCCACTGGTCATATGATAACCTATGGAAAAGTCTACCCCTGTGTGTATGGAGAGAATCTTTTTTGTCATCTCCTTGCAATGCTGTCCAATTAAAGTTCTATTGCTTTGAAAGAATGTTTCCTTCGGTTGACCACTAAGAGAAACACATTAGTGGGGGCTTCTGAGCTATGATTTGTCATGAGCCTAGCCTACATGCATAATTCATTTCAAACCTGATGTAGCATTCAGAAAGGGTCCTTACAAATGAGGCAGGGAAAGAAGGATTCTGTGCCTATTGAGCTCTACATTTGAGTTAAGAGTTTAAAAAAAAGATGTAGCCAACAATACCACATTAGCCTGTCACTTTCCAGTGAGGAAAGATTTCTTATTACTGTGTGTTGTCCATACAATGGTTTCCTCAGAGAATCAAGTTAATCCTTCATTAATATACACATCATCTCGCAAGAATTAAGAACTTAAAAATGTAACCCTGTAAGCATGAAAAAGCTTCTCATTTCAAGTGCCCTAGGGTGCAGGACAATTTTACCTCTCCACTGATAATTCTATCCTGTACAAATAAAAGTGCACCTTGAGTTACTAAATTTAGTAAGCAGGGACACATGACAGAAGCATAATGTTCAAGGGCTATATAGCTATACCAGCTCTCAAGTCTAATTACATATTGGCCACACTGGGTATTTTGGTTAGTCAAGGAGGTTCTTAGGGAATTTATACTGTGTTTCTATTTTTAGTGAAGGAAAGAAGTTGGAGTCCCTTTATTGGAAGTTAAAGAATAAAATACAGTGATTCAAGAAGTCATTTAGTTGGGGCAGCTAGGTGGTACAGTAGCTACAGCAGCAGTCCTAGAGTCAGGAGGATATAAGTTCAAATCCTGCCTCAGACACTTATTAGCTGTGTGACCCTAGGCAAGTAATTACCTCCAATTGCCTCCAAAAAAAAAAAGTCATTTAGTTCACCAAATCTATGATTTTACATCTTGGTGTTGAAATGCTCCATGATTCTGAAAGGCTAAGCCAGTATAATCAAAGTTCTGACACATTCCATTTTGCTGAAAAAGCCCCCAGTACAGTTCATGTGACTGACTGTTTTCCAAGGACCAGACTAGCTTCTATAAGTAAGAAAGAATTGTTACCAGTAGACTAGCCACATAGTGATTAATTCTTTGGCCACAGCAATTAATGAATCTCACCTCTACCCCCCCCCCAAAATACTTATGATTTAGTAGTGTGAGTCATCTGAATAGTCTATTAGTTTTTAGCCTATCATTTTTCCCTCCCGAAAATTTATTGAAAATACCTTTTTTGCTGTCCTCCAAGGTTCTGCACGCACTCTTTTGCTTCTTTGAGTGTGGGACAATGGCATAACAGGTGTTGGGGGGGGGAAGGATGCTAAGAAACACATAAGTTTTATAAGGTCTATAAGCAATAATATAGATATTAGTGCTCTAAATGTGAGGTCCTTGTCTAATATCCCATCCTGGCAGTGTTTCTAATGCTTAGATTTTGCCAGCATGACACAGCAGCCTTTTCATCCTGTAATTTCCCTAACCCTAGTGTAATATCTCTCTGCCATACTGTTCCCCTTTTCCCATTGGTGAGTTCCTGCTGGGAACATCCGATTTTGGGATGGGCCCATGATAACTATGCTTCATTCTTTTCCTGGCTGTGCTTCTGACTGTCTGGACTTCTTCACATTTGTCAAGGAGGGGAAAAGGCCCAAGGCTTCTTCCCTTATAACATTTGCTCACCAGATGCCATCCAGCAGGAAGATTTCGATCAGGGAAGCAGTCAAACCAAAAGAGCTGAAGCCTTTGGGAGGTTTCCCCATTTCCAATCACATAATTTTAGCCAATTAAAGCAAATACCACTCACCACACAGGTAGGTGGCACACTGGATAGAGTACCAGGTCTGAAGTCAGGAAGACTCATCTTCTTCAATTCAAATTTGGCCTTAGACACTTCCTAGCTGGGTGACCTGTGCAAGTCAACCTTGTTTGCCTCAGTTTCCTGATCTATAAAATGAACTGGAGGAGGAAATGACAAACCACTCCAGTATCTGCCAAGAAAACCCCAAATAGGGTCATGAAGAGTCAGACATGATTGAAAAACAACAACAAACATTATTAATAGAATGATGCTGTCACCACAACATGGAGTCTAGAGTGTAGATCTCAAGGAAGGGCATGGGATGGAAGAGAAAATTGGTAGCTATGATAAACTACAGGTTTGCCAGTAAAAGCTCTCAGTGATTGTGCACCCAATTTGCAGCTAGTACCAAATTTTCTTTGACTCAGTTGCCACTGAAGCAACCACTATGTATGTACAGCACATGAGGAGAGTGGGAGCGGGGTCAGCAGAATGATGCTAAGCAAATAATGCAACCCTTTCTTTAAAATTTTCTATAAGGTTATCTCCTGAATATTTCCTTTCTTCCTCTTCTTTTAATTGCTATATTACTTCATTTGAAGCATTCCTTACTCATTTTATGATGGTGAGGGGAGAGAGTTGGGTTTGTACAGAAACTTTTACTCCATTATCTTGTCAGAAGTCTATCATCTCATTAGGAACTTTAGTTTGCCTAACACTATTCTTGCAGGACTATGTCACATTCTTGTATTTATCATGTATTATGGGCCCTAGCTTCCAACTTCCATAGATTTTGCTTTAAAATGTATGCCAGTTGATGAGTTACCTGTCATACACACTAGTTTCTTAAAATAACTTCCTCTTTTCCTCCTGATCAGAATTGTTTTTATTTGTATGTTGAAAAGTTTAAACAATTTCACATTCTTTCTAAGCTGCCTTTCCTTGATGAATTTTAGCTCGCTCCATGCTACCTACATATGTATTCTCTGAACTTTTAAAAATATGTTCTCTTCAAAGCTGGGTTGCATCTTAGGCTATGCCTATATATAAGTTCCTTCATATCAAACCTTCTAAGACGGAATGATTACTTTTCCTCATCATTTACATGCCAACAACCAATTCCTTCTTGAAAGTAGGAACCAACTCATAATAAGAAGTCCCCCTTATTGATTCCTCAGCCTTTTGAAGGATGAAATCACCATTAAGGCAAACCAAGAAATTATCAGCTGCTTTGCTAGTGATAGAAAGAACACTCCAGCATGTGTCTAGAAAACTGCCACCTCCAAACACTACTACATCATGACTTCATGCCAAACTTGTAATCTATGTCCCCAAGTCCTCATGAATTTTCTCTTTTTATCTAGGTGGCCTGTAGTGAACTCCATTTACCATATTGTTTCTGCCTCCATTGATGTTCACTTAAACTTTCCACCATAATTCTTTCATGTGGTTTCGAGATTTCCTCACATGCATAAATCTTTTCAAGAAACAAAGCTACTTTAATCATACCTCCAGCTGTATTAAAAAAAAAACCCTCACGGTTATGCTGAAATCCTTAACCTCTCCTTGAACTACTCCCAGAATGCTTTAGTTTTTTTAACCTGTGTGATACAACAGTTTTCCTTTAATTGCAAGCTTGGATCCACAATATATGTCTGAGTGTACATAGTAATTGTGTTGTGGGCATCAATCCCTATAAATATATGGATATATACATGTGTGTACCATTGTTACTATGTGAATACAATCTATGACAGTGGTGACTTAAACCAGGGGTGGGGAACCCGCAGCCTCAAGACCACATGTGGCCCTCTAGGTCCTCAAGTGCAGCCCTTTGACTGAATCCAAACTTCACAGAACAAATCCCCTTAACAAAAGGATTTGTTATGTAGAACTTGGACTCAGTCAAAAGGCTAAACCCAAGGACCTAGAAGGCCTTATGTGGCCTTGAGGCTGTGGGTTCCCCACCCCTGGTTAAGTTTTTGCAGGGAATCATTTCCTTAATCCCCAGGCATATTTGTTGCTACACAGCATAACCTGGTAATGAAACAATTTTGCTAGTTGCATTCTACCTTCATATCAGACATTCAAAGAAGACGTAATTGGTGATGTTTTTTCTCTTGATAATAAATCACAATGACAAATACGATTAAAGCCAAAAAACTTGTCTCTTCATATAGTCCAAGTATAAAATTTAAACTGTTGCCTGCTGAGCCCTTCTTTCTAGGAATAAAGTTAGGAAGAAGAGGGCTTCTGATATCATCTCAAAGCAAAGAAAAATCAAGGCTTTCTCAAAAGTGAGCGGTCCTAAGCATAAATTATGATCATATTACAAGCTCATATTATGTGACCATTCTATTCCAAAGAAAATTTTTGTATATATATATTTGTTTGTTTGTTTATTTATTTATCTATTTATCTATATTTCAATTCCTATAGACATCATCACTATGTTGAAAATAAACTACATTTTGCTATGAAAATCTTTGAATAGCTCTTTTTTGGTTTTGTTTTTGGTTTGGGGTTTTTTTGGTTAGGCAATGGGGTTAAGTTGTTTTGTTTTTGATAACACTGCCAGGATATATTCCCAACAAATGAAATTATTATTAGCAACTATAATCAAATGCTAATAATGCAATTAAGATGGACAAGTTTAAACCATACAGAGATATTTGGAATGATCCTTATGAAATAATGTGAAGAGAATATTACAGAACCAGAAGAATTGAGTACATACTAACTATGATCATATGATAAAAAGGAAGTAAGAATGTAAAAAAAAAATTCCAAAATTAAACTGAGGAGAATGGATTGAAAAAGTAATATGATACTTTAGGCATTGAAATAAATTTCAGTGTAAATGGCTCCTAAGTAAAATTAATTGTATACATTGTCATTCACAGCTATTTCTAATAAAATGTTTAACTTCATTTTTAAAAGAAAGGAACTGCATTTATTATCATCATTTCTGTCCAACACGTATATATCTATTCTTTCTTTGAATATAAATTCTAACCACTAGGAAAGTGAAACTGACATTGGAAAAACACATTTCTGTTCATTATTTTAATTCCATGTTGTTCTTGTTTTGCCTCAGAGACAAAAAAAACCATAATACAATTTTAATGACATTTAGCAAGATAATGAAAACTAAGAATAGCCATTTTCCAAAGGTTAAACACTTGATCTTTTATTGCATTAACTTAAAATCAATTACAAACACTCAGACTGAAAAAGAACAACATTTCAATAAGGAATCAATATACCTTAATGAAGTGCCTACACCTGAAATGATGTCAGGATCTTTCTACATGTACCCATATAGATGTACAAACTTAGTCGGACAGCAAGTTTACATATGGATTAGATGTCTCTAGGCCCAAATACGAATTTGAATGAAAATAGCTTATTATCTGGAGAGACTTTAAGCCCCTGTAAATTTCCATTAACAGTCATACACATTACCACTACAAGGACTTCTGTCTCTACATTCTTCCAGCACCTAACATGACCTGCCATCTGAAATAGGAATGTAAAATGCTTTATGATCCAGCTTCAGGAGCTTACTAGCTATGTGACTCTGGGCAAATAACTTAACCCTGTTTGCCTCAGTTTCCTAAACTGGAGAAAGACATGAAAAACTAGTACCAGTATCATTGCCAAGAGAACCCCAACAGGGTCACAAAGAGTTGGACACAACTGAAACATCTGAACAACAACAAAAACAAAATGTTTTGTGTAATAAAGGCAAAGAAGGGATGTTTTCAAAATATTTTACTATTTCAGGCTCAAAGGGTACCTCTTGTCATCAAAAATGCACTTGGTATATTTTTCTAAAGCTTTGATTTAACTTTATGTAATCATTCAGTTCAATTCAATTGTACAAACATCTTTTAAATGTCTACTGTGTACATGCATGTAGATACTAGGGAGATGCACATTTTAGGTATGACTTAGTAATTACCTTCAAGATGCTTTGCATCTAATAAAGGGACATATAAAATATATGAATAACCAGAATATTAGAAAATCACAGGCCTGACCACGTCTTTCCCCTGTTCAAGGAGAGTTTAAATAACTTCCTACTTCCTCTAGGATAAAATTCTCAGTTCTCTGTTTGAAATTTAAAGTTCTTCACAATCTGACTTCAACCCAACTTTTCAAATAGATTTCCCATCACTTCCCCTTACACACTTTGCATTCCAATCAAGCAGTCCCTCTTTTGGTTTTCTGTACATAAGGTTCTCTTCTCTTCTACACTTTCTTTTAGAGCCTTCCAAACACTGAGCTAGCACTAGCAATGCATGCACCAACCTCCTTATCAATGTGTGCATCCCTGGAAAGTATATTGCCAAGGTAAGTGAACTTATCCACAGTATTCAAAACTTCTCCATTTGCTGTGGACCAAATAGTTCCATGTACGGAGGGTGTGCTGCTCACTGGGAACCACTTCTCCGTAGATCTTCAGTTTGGTAGTCAGTTTGATACCTGTTCCATCTAATATGTTCTATCTATATGTGCTCTCCACTGTGCCCAGAATGCTCTCTACCTTCTCACCCCTGTCTCCTAGAATCTCTATACCCCCCTAAGCATCAGTTCAAATGCCACTCCTATAAGAGTTATGTTTTGTTTTGAATTTCAATAATACTTAGTGCTTGCTACTTCCTCAGATATTCCTTTGTATTTTTGGGTAAAGATTTTACATTAACTCATATTGCTGTCCATGTTATTTTCTATCCACCCCCCCAACAGAAAGACATCCTAGATGTCTGGTACAGTTTCATTTTTTATTTTGTATCCTGAGTTCCTACTATCATATCTACCAAGCAAAGAGAGGTAGGGAGAATTCCACCAGCAGAGAGGAAAGGGAAGAGCATTAAAATCACTGGGCACAGAAATGGGAAAACAAGATTTTTTAAAAAGTTTAACAGTCTTTAAAAGTGAATATTGGTTAAAAACCTACCGAAAAGAAGTTATTATGGTCATCTATAGCCTAGATGACCTTTAAGGATACAGGTAGATCTGATTATCTCTGAGCCTTCTAGCAGAATTAGCAAAAATATTGACCAGCCTATCTTCTACTTTATTTATATATTATAATATAATAACATATGTTACATTGATATAACATGACATAACATACAACATATAACAACATAATATAACACAATATAACATAATACAACATAACATAATATGTAATATAACATAACAATATAATGTAATGTAATATAATATACTATAATTTAATGTAGTATAGTATAGTATCATATGATATGATATATATGATATGATATGATTGGTATAGTATAATATAATATAATATAATACAAATGGATCTTAATTCTGACTGTGCCACTAATCAACTTGGATCCTTGGGCAAGTAACTACCTAGCTGAGTCTTTTTATTTTCCTCATCTGTAGTATGGGGAAATAGCCTAGATGACCTTTAAAGATACAGGTAGATCTGATTATCTCTGAGTCTTCTAGAAGAATTAGCAAAAATATTGACCAGCCTATCTTCTACTTTTCTCTGGACCTTTGAAACTGACACAATTTGTACTGTGCTAGATTGTGATGTTGCATTGGCATTCTCCAAGGCAGAAAGGGGCCTCCAAAGGGTACCAAAATCACCAATGGGTGATACAGCTGAGGCAGCCTGATAGATCACTTGTACTAATCAGTTTAATTATCAGCTCCCATATGAGATAAGTAGCAGGGTAGAAACCTTGGTCTGCCAGACAGGGTGGCAGATAAAGGGCAGGTGGGGCAGTAAATAGATAGACTAGAAGGAGTCCAGCCCACTTAGTATTTACTTGGAATTTATTGATAGAGAGAAACTGCAGCTGAAAAGAAATAAAATGGGCATTGTTCTCAGTGTAAATCAATTTCATTTTTTCCAAATCTGACCTCTTTTTCTACCACTGATTGGGAAGAGAGTAAGAATTCACCATGGTGTAACTGATCAGAGTTTCATAATACAGACATCTATAGCAAGATCATGGGTCAACCTAGTTGAAAGGGGGAGAAGTGTCTGCCCTCCAAATACATGCTGCTTTCATTCCCTAGGGAAATATCTTGAGGTGGTTCATAAGAGACACAGCTAGCAGAGACTCCATCTTCTTTTGAACAGAGTAAATATATGGAACAATAATAGACTACAATTGTACAGTTAAGTGGTTGAACCTGGCTTCACAATGTATTTATGTGATGTCTGCTTGTTCTTAAATTAGACATTTCTATAGTTCACTGTCTGCATGGGTTGGCCACAGTCACAAACTAGAGAGACTTTAAGTTTCTACTTGAAATATGGCTCCCTGAATCTTCCATGGTGTATGTGTGGTTATGATGAAGCTTAGGGTTGCTAGGAACCCCCAAATATCAAGGTACAGGATGGTATCTGCCTAGAAAGAATTCACACACTCAAACCTTCTTCTAGTCAAAGTGGCAGTAAAGTAGTCCAGGGTGAGTTAGGTGTAATACTGAAAGAAATATTAAGTAGTCTGGGGTGGGCCAAGAGGGACAGTAAAAGGACTGTCCAATAAGCTAATTAAGAGATCTAGGTGGGCTGGAGTGGGTGGAGGTGTCAGTGATCTGGGCTACTGAAGTGTATGGGAAAAGTCAGGGACTGGGTTGCTTTCAAAGACATGGTCTTTTTCCTTTTAGGGATCCAGGTCCCATCACCCCATCAGTTATAGCACTGCCTATTCACATTCTTCTCTGCTTTCAATGTTAATCTCTGGTGTCACCTCCTCCATGAAAAATTTCCAGATTTCCCCCTCCCACCTCCATTCTAGCTGAAACCTTCTCCCCTCTTGGATTTTTTTAGATAACTTACTCTGGATTCCTCTTCTGTTTTTATCATAAAATCATGAAAGAGGTCAGAGGTTCACAGGAAGAGATCTTGAAGCTATCTAGCAAAACCCTCTCATATTATAGAGGGAGAAACTGAGGCCAAGGTTGTTAAGGGTTTTCCCAAAGTCATGCAGATAGTAAGTGTCAGAAAAAGGATTTCAATTTAGGTCTGATTCCTGTGGTTACAGAGCTAGGGCTCTTTCCACTGTACCCCCAACATTTCCACACTCTACCTTGTAGCATATATGTGTATGTCATAGCTCCTGGTAAGTTTCTTGAAGTCAAGGACTGTCATTTTTCACCTTTAAATCTCCAGTCTTAGTTTCATAACAACAGATAGAGTAGCTAGATGGTACAGTGGATAGAGCACTGGGCCTGGTGTCAGGAAAACCTGAGTTCAAATCTGGCTTCAGATACTTACTGGTTGTGTCACCCCAAGCAAGTCACTTAACCTCTGCTTGCTTCAGCTTCCTCAATTGTAAAATGGGGATAGTAATAGCACCTGCTTCCCACGGTTGTCGTGAGGCTCAAATAAGATAACATTTGTAAAATACTAAGCACAGTGTCTGACACGACCTAAATGCTCTATGATAGTTAACATTTGTTAGCTATTATTATTATATTTATATAATGCTTTAATATTTGCAAGTCACTTTAGACATATTTCCTCATTTGGTTCTCTTCATAGCTCTGTGAAGAAAGTTCTGCAGATATTACTATCCCTATTGAGAGATAAGAAAACTGAGCCACAAAAAGTTTAAATAATTTACCTGGGGTCACAGAGCTAGTAAATGTAAGAGACAAAACTGAAATTCAGGTCTTCCTGACTCCAGGTCTGGAGTGCTACCTACTGTACCATGCTGCCTATTCTGGATAGCCTAGTACTTAGAACATAATATTCACTTAATGTCCATTTAATTGAGTGAAATACAATTTAGGGCTACTTTTCAACTTCCTAGATGATTAATACCAGAGAATTATTTTTTTTAATTGGATCTCCCAAATGGGCTTGAAACCTTGAAGTTATCTACTTCTTATTGTTTTCCTTTCCCTTGCCATATCTCGTCACATCATCTTACTAACCTTTCCCTTTGAAATTTTTACTATCACTACCACTTTAATGCCTCATCACCTCATGACTGGAAGATTTCAATTGTTTCTTAGTGGACCTTCCTGACTTCAGTATTTCTCTACTTCAATACAGCAGGTATACCATTGTTTTCCTAAACCAGAATTTGCATTGTTACCCTAATCAAACCCAGCAATGGTTCCTACTGCCTATTGAATAAAGACTAACTTGTTTATCTAAATTTCAATAAACTAACTTGACCCTATTCAGACTTCCAACATATACACATATACATTCACATGCATACAAGTGTTTTTGCATATACTCCACCCTGTTTGATCTCCTATTTTTTTTTTCATGAACTCATTCCTGCCTTCATGATGTTTCACTCTCTTGGGCTGTTCTTGTCTCTCATCTGATTATTTACATCCTGTCCATCCTTCAAGGACCAGTTCAAGTCTCACCTTCTGTCATCAAGCCTTCTACACCTAGTTGAGACCTCCAAATTTCTAAGCTGTAATAGACTATATCATATTGCCTCACCCTTAATTATGTGTGATTTTAGAATATTTGCTCTAGTTTTATTCCATTCATCAATACATCAAATATTTATGAAGACATTATTTAAGTAGGTCACTGTATTTAGCAGGGTGTTATGATTGCTGCTGTTGCCATTTTGGGATGGAACATCTAATTTCATCTGTGCAGGGAATTCCCAGTGATTGAACTTTTTCTAATACAGTTAGACCTTCTCTGTAACTTATAGACTTGAAGAGTTGTCTAGGTGGCCCTGAGAAGCTAAGTGACTGCCAGAGTCACACATGAACCACATCTTCCTGACTTCAAGGCCTTCTTTCTATTCACTCCACACAGTGTTAGGCTCTGGGGAAGATAAATATTCCATCTCCTAGGAAGCCCAGTGATCAAGAGCTGATCCCTTTTAAAAAGATTGCCCTTCTTCTCCATGTTAGTGACTGCTCTCTGGGACCAGGGCTGATTAGATGAAAGAGTAACTCCCTTCTGACCTCCCTTAGAATTCTGGGGAATTTCTCTCCTGACCCCATTTGTTCATGGCTCTAATTTTCTAAAAAGCACATATGCCATCACTTCCTTTCTGACCCACCAGCCACAGCTTGAACTCACACTGTCAGGCTCCCCTTATAATGCATGTAGGACTTGATTAAGAGCTATATTTTTCTTGTCTTTTTTTGTTTTCATTTTTTAGTTGCAAAGTAAGAGTGCCTATAATGCATGTAGGACTTGATTAAGAGCTATGATTTTCTTGTCTTTTTTCTGTTTTTATTTTTGAGTTGCAAAGTAAGAGTGCCTACATTTCATATCTGGTCAGTGTTTTGTAGAACTGAAACATCTGTGCTTTTGATTGATTACTTTTTATGTTATTTTGGATCATGGATAAAGAATTTCTTCATTCACTGGACAAAAAACAGAGTTCATTTTGGCTATTTAGGGATGAACACCATTCTGTTTTACAAATTCTCAATTCATCTAGAAGTGAGGTTAGAGAGCCTAGAGAGCCTTACAGTAGGTCATGAGCTACCTGGCTCTATGGCACTATCTTTTGAACAAACTGAAAGAAATGCTATCTAGCATTATTAGACCACATTTCCAAGATTCTGAAGCCTACCTTCCAACCTACAAATTGATTTAACATTTCTTACTCAAATTTCCGGGGCTTCTGGACATGGCCCTGTCAGCTACGTGTTGATCCATGCTACTGTTGGAATAACTCTTTATTTAAATCCATAGCTCTTTACCTACTCATCCCCTGCCCAGGTTTCTTTTGCTTAACCAAGTTTTAAGTGACCATGAATTAAAACTGAACATGTTAAATGAAACAGAATACCTACACAAAATTAGGAGATTGAATTAGTTATTTAAACACTCTTGGAATGACATGAGTTTATGGAAAAGGATGGATGCAATAAATGATGTGAAGGTGGAATCCACATGACTTGGCAAGTGATTAGAAATGGGTTTAGGGGGGGCTTCCACTTCCAGAAGCCAAGGTGGCAGAGCAAAAGAGTAGTCATTCTCACTGTCCCCTATCAACCTCTGAAAACCCAGAAAATATCACCCCAGGAATAAATAAAACCTGGAACAGCTGAACTAGAAGAAAGATGGGGAACAGCAGTACAGAAGCCCAGCAAATGGATCTCCCAGTGCCTCAGCAAGAATAAGGGAAACAACACTACAAAGGGCCCCAGGCAGATAAACACCTGGCAGCACCCATCTAAAAGGAACTGAAGGAAGCTAAAGGAAAGGAAAAGCAGGCAACCTAGAATTGCCTGAAAGTTCCAGCCTTGCTGATTCCAGCCCAACACCAGGTAAGCTGCCAAAACCCTACAGCCTCCAATTGCCAACATAAGAGGCCCCAGCACACCTAGGCTCCCAACACAAGAAGCTTGGGTCAGTGTCCTCTGTTCTCCAGCAGGAGAGCTCAATCTCTTTAAAGGCCAGGGAATAAAGAAACACCATGAGTAAAAAGAAACATACCATAGAGACATATTATGAGAAGAGTGAAGATCAAGACAGAAATTATGAAGAGGACAACATTGTCAACAAACCCACATCTGCAACATCAAAAGGCAATATGAACTGGTCTGAAGCCCAAAAAGCCTTCTTAGAAGAGCTCAAGAAGGATTTTAAAAGTCCAGTGAGAGAGGTAGAAGAGTCCTTAAAAATACAATTGGCCAATTGGAAAAAAAAGTAAGTACACTGAGGAAAATAAGTCCCTAGAAAACACAATTGGCAAACTGGGAAAAAAGTACACTGAAGAAAACAAATCCCTTAAAAATACAATTGGCCAATTGAATAAGGAAGTACAAAAACTAACAGAAGAAAACAATCTGTTAAAAACTAGAATTGGACAAATGGGAACTAATGACTCTATGAGAGAGCAAGAATCAGTCAAACAGAAACAAAAAAAATGGAAAAAATAGATAAAAACATAAAATACCTCATTGGTAAAACAACCAACCTGAAAAATCGATCCAGGAGAGACAATTTAAAAATCATTGGACTACCTGAAAATCATGATGCAAAAAAGAGCCTGGACAGTATCTTTCAGGAAATCATAAAGGAAAACTGCCCTGAAGTCCTAGAACCAGAAGGTAAAATAACCATAGAAAGAATACACCACTTATCACCTGAAAGAAATCCCAAATTGACCACACCAAGGACTATAAGAGCAAAATTCCAAAATTACCAGATGAAAGAGAAGGTGCTGCAAGCAGCCAGAAAGAAACAATTTAAATATCATGGAACCACAGTCAGGATTACACAAGGCCTTGCAGCTTCTACATTAAAAGACCACAGGGCATGGAACATGATATTCTGTAAAGCAAAGGAGCTTGGATTGCAGCCAAGGATCAACTACCCTGAAAAATGAGCATGATTTTTCAGGGGAAGAACTGGATATTCAATGAAATAGGGGACTTCCAAACCTTCCTGATAAAAAGACCAGAGCTCAACAAAAAATTTGATCTTCAAGTACAAGATTCAAAAAAGACATAAAATGGTAAATGGGACAGAAAAATACAAAAAGTTGTTAATGAGGGTGGACTGTTTACATCCCTACAAGGGAAGATGATACTTGCAACTCTTGAGAACTGTATTGTTATTACACCATGTTAAAAGAGTATACATAAAGGGGGTGGATATTAGTTGACTTTGATGTAATGATAAAACAAAATCTAATCAAGTGGATTAAATGGATCCAAGTAAGTGGATTAGTCTGATCTTAGAAAATGTACCGAGAAAGGAGGAGGCAGACAAGGGTAAATTACATTACAGGAAAAGGCAGAAAATCCTATTACAACAGAGGGAAAGAAAGGAGAGGGGTGAGCATTGTTTGAACCCTACTCTCATCAGATTTTCCTCAAGAAGGGAATAACATAATCAGTTAGGTATAGAAATCTAACTTGCCCTATAGGCAGAAAGAGGGAAAAGGGGAAGGAAAAGGGAGGGAGGATAGAAGGGAGGGAAGAAGCAGTAAGGGTAAAGGGGAAGAAAAGGGAAAGGGATAATAGGAAGGAGGAGAGACTGAAGGAGGCAGTGGTCAAAAGCAAAGCACTAGTTGGGGGGGAAGGAGAAAGGAGAAAGAAAAGCATAAATGGGGGGGAAAGGATGGAGAAAAAGACACAGATAGTAATCATAACTGTGAAAGTTGAATCACTATCTTTTTTTTTCTCTTCTGTTGAGTTTTGTTTCCTCTTTCTGATGGTTCCTCCCATTGATTTTAATTTTTACTTACAGCTTCACTAATGTGAAAATATGTTTAATAGGAATGTAAATGTATAGCCTATATCAGATTGTACACTGTCTTGGGGAGGGTGCTGTGGAGGAGGGGGGAGAAAAATTTTAAACTCAAAAGCATATGGAAATAACTGTTGATAAATCAAAATAAATTAATAAAATAAATTTAAAAAAAAGAAATGGGTTTAGGGGCAAGAGAATGAAGAGTAGAGAATGACCCAAAATTATGGACCTGGAGTCACCTGAGTGACTGGGACAATAGTAATATCCACAAAAAGAATTTATTTATTCAACAATTAAACCGTTATTTATAAAGTACATACTCTGTACAAAGCATTATGAAGGGCATTAGTAATATAAAGGCAAAAACAGTCCTTGACTCCATTGAGCTTATAGTCTATAAGTAAGATAATGCATAGTCATGTATTATATAATTATATGTAGTAAATATATAGTATATAATTATATAATAGACTATATAATAAGTGGTGAGGGCCTAAGACAGTGATCATGTGAGTGAAAGTGAGGGAAGGGAAGAGATTCAAGATATTTCATAAATTCAAAACATTTACCTAGATATATCAATATAAAAAGTATTGTGCTAAGATTCAGTATAATTTCAGGGTACAGGAGATACTAACAACTGGAAAGGTCATGTAGAAGATGACATGAGATAAGCCTAGGAGGAAGCCAGGGATTCTAAGATGCAAGGAGGATGCCTGGGAGCATTTCAGCTATAGAAGAAATCCTGTGTTAAGAAACAAATCTGATGGTTGCATAGAATATAACTAACAGAGCAAGCAGGCTAGTTTGTTAGGAATATAGCACATATTAGGAGGAATAGGGCAAAATCAATCTGTGAAGATATGTTGGAATGAGACAATAAAGAATTTTAAATGCCAAATAGCAATAGACATTTACTGAAGTTTCTTAAACAGAGGAGTTATGTGGTCAGACTTGTAGTCAGTTTGGCAGCTGGGGAGAGGATAGATTGACTGATCAAGATGATGGGGGAGAGGGAGAACTTAAGGAGAAGGGACCAATTAGGAGGCTATTACAATAGTGTAGACCAGTGGTTCTCAAACTTTTGATGTCATGACCTCTTTATACTACTAAAATTCATTAAGAACATGAAAGAGCTTTTGTTTATGAGTTATATCCATTGATATTTTCCATATTAGAAATAAAAAATGCCTTAGAATTATTATGAAAATAGTTTTGACTTCCTGAAAGAGTCTCAAGGACCCCCAGATGTTTTCAGACTACACTTTGAAAGCTATATAATAGACTACATAATAGTCATATATTATATAATTATATAAAGTAAGTATATAGTATATAATTATGTAATAGACTATATAATAAGTGATGAGGGCCTAAGATAGTGATCATATGAGTTGAGGAAAAGGAAGAAATTCAAGATATTTCATGGAGGTAATATCAACAAGATTTAGCAACTTATTGGATATGGTAAGGTGGGGTGTGTATCAAGGGAGAATAAGAGTCAAGAATGACTCTGAGATTGTCATCCTCAGTGACTGAAAGTATAGTGGTACTCCTAACAGAAATAAGGAATTTAAGGAAAAGGTGGCTTTAAAGAGAAAAATAATGAATTCTGTTTTGGGTGTTTGGAGTCTGAGATACCCCAAGAGTATAATTAGAGATATTCAATAGGCAATTTGTGAGGATGGATTGGAGCTGAGCAGAGAGACTAAGGCTGGCTGTAAGGATCGGGGAATTCTATGTAAAGATAGGGCAGTTGGACTCATAGGCCCTGATAAGACCATAAGCATGCAGAGAGAAGAGAAGAGGGCACAAGGCAGAGTTTTGTAGAATACATATGGTTAGAGGGAAGGATGTGGATGATGGATGTTCTGAGGAGGAACAGCCAGCCAAGTGGGAGAAGTTGGACAAATCAGTGTTACAAATGCCCACAGAGAAGAAAGTATCTAGAACAGGGGTGAGGAACCTGCAGCCTTCAGACCACATGTGGCCCTCTAGGTCCTCAAGTGCGGCCCTATAACAGGACTGAGAAGGCCATGCCTGGAGGCTGCAGGGTCCTTACCCCTAATAGGAGATGCTGATTAATGGTGTCAACTGCTGTAAGGAGGTGAGGATTAGGAAGAAGGAATAAGAAAAGGTGTTTAACAGTTAAAAGATGGTTGATAACCTTGAAAATAGCAATATCAGCAAAGTAATGAACTTAGAAGGTAGATGAGAAGTTAAGTAATGAATAAGAGGAGAGAAATTGGAGGTATCAAATGCAGATGGATTTTTATAGGAATATAGAGAAAGAAAAGTAGGATGATAGCTTAGTAGGGAAGTCTGGAAGAGGGCTCAATTTTTTTAGGGGGGAAGGGGAGATAATAAGTTTTGTTTTGGACATGTTGAGTTTCAGCTATCTATACCACATCTAATTATAGTTATCCAACAGGAAGCAATGCAGAATTATAGCTTAATAGGGAGACTAGGGTTTGCTAAACAGATCTGGGAGTCATCTGCATATATATAATAATTAAACCCTTAAGAGTTGATGAGATTATTAAAAGAGAAGGCATGCAAGGGAAGAGCATAAGGCCCTGGACCAAGCCTTGGGGAATGCAATAATAATAATCTCACAATTACATAGTACTTTAAGGTTTACAACAAAGAATAAACCTCACAACAACTGGATCAAGCAGATAGCACAAGTATTAACACACCCCTTTTTCAGATAAGGAAATTGAGTGTTAGAAAGATCAAGTGACTTTGTGCCTCGTCACTTAATGATTATTAAACTCAGAATGTGAGTGCACAATTCCAAAATTCAGGTCCAGAGATCTTTTGTCTAGACCCTGCTTCTTCTCTACACTATATTCTTCTTCCTATACCAGCCTGCCTCCCTTCACTTTTGACGTAATTATATTGCTTTCATATTCTAAGAAAAACAAGGAGGAGAATAAATTTGGATAAAATGAACAATTACTTAAATCACTGCTTTTATTGTTTTTGTTGTTGTTGTTTGTTTTATTTCATTTTTTTTTTTTTTTGCAGCAGTAGAGTAGAAATTGGAAGGATGCCTTGGAGAGAAATTTAGAACTCTGGGCTGCTTGTTTGACAATGGTAGACAAACGTCAGTCAATAATTAAAGATTATGATTTCCACAGTGCCTATAACTTGGGTAATTATTAAAGAGCTACCTGAGACTCAGAGAGATTAAATGACTTACCCATGGCCACATAGCTATTAAGTGTCAGTGATGGGAATTGAACTTAGATTTTAAGATTATAGATATAGAGCTGGGAGGAAAATTAGACTAAGTCCAACACAGATGAAGTAACTGAGACCAAACAAGGCTAAGTGACTTGTCTAAGGTCTAGGGTCACAAAGCTAACAAGTATTTGAAGTGGGATCTGAACCCAGGTCTTTCTGACTAGTAAGTGGAATGGGAATAAGAGATTAGGTAAGAATTTGACCTCTATAGAAATATCCCATGAGCAAGAATGCATTTTAAATTGATTCCCATGGCACTGCCCAACCTGAAATACCTTCCATTTTTACTATAACTTTTACTTTTACAAATATTATCTCATTTGATCCTCACAACAACCCTGTGAGATAGATGTTATTAAAATTCCCATTTTATAGTTTGAGGAGACAGAGGCAAACAGAGGTTGTCCTTTGCCCAAGGTCACATAGCTAGTAAGTGTCTGAGGTAGGATTTGAATTCAGGTCTTCTTGACTCACAGCCCAGAGCTCTAACCACTGTTCCACCTGTTGCCTTTAAATTTAGCGTTCCATCTATTATGCCCTCCAAACTTGGTAATGTGTATTATAGAAATATAGGCAGAAGGGTGAGGTCTGTATGGAAGATGTTTATATAATCAATTGAATTCTTATCTGTAGATATAGATTCTAGATACATACATACATACACATGTACATACTTACATAGATACATACATACATACATACACATCTATTTTATTAAGACAATGTCAGAAATTGCTAACTGGATGTTGGAATTCCATCTAGCTATGTAATACTCCCTCCCCCCATGCTGACTTTGTTTTATTCTTCAAGGAGAAAAGTAATTTGTTTTAATAAGAAGTATCAGCATAATTTACAGTATTTCTCATGATCCAGTCCTCTGGACTCTATAATTTTTTTTTATGCAATTTCCTGTTTGGTTATTGAACCCTATGCTTGTATTACAGATTATTGTTCATCCACCAACCAGTGTGCCAAGAAGGCAGATGCAAATTGTGCATGGTTATCATGTTTCTGGACACCTCAATTTAACGGACATAATGATTATTCAAGCGCAGTCACACATGGTTCTACTTGTTATTGAACCCACCACTAAAGTAGCTATACGATGACACTAAGGTAGCTACACAGTGAGTTGCCCCTGGGTTGGAAGAACAGAGTAGTAAAAGGGAGGGCATTTCAGGTCAGGCAGTGCCATGGAAATCAATTTAAATGTCACTCTCTCTCATGGGATATTTCTA
Organism: Phascolarctos cinereus; assembly: GCF_003287225.1. Taxonomy (NCBI): domain Eukaryota; kingdom Metazoa; phylum Chordata; class Mammalia; order Diprotodontia; family Phascolarctidae; genus Phascolarctos; species Phascolarctos cinereus. Next base: position 95,072,867 of record NW_027556098.1, read on the forward strand.
AGAGGTCAAATTCTTACCTAATCTCTCTGGTGAGAAAAATAGAAAAAAAGACAGCAATTGTAAGAGCTCATTTCAAGAACTAAAATGGTTATGTCAAACTTGAGAGTTCTGTTTTTCATTATTTCAGGTAATGAGAATGCAGTCATTTGAAATAGTCAATTTCTTGTTTGAGCAGGGAGCCAAGAATGGATTTTCTCATCAAAGAGTACTGACCCTGTAGTCACAAGATCTGGGTTCAAATCCCACTTTTGATACTTTCTAATTGTATGACCTTTGGAAAAGCACCAGAGAGCCACTCCCTGGGCTGGATTACTTCATCTATAAAATGAAAGGCTAAGATTAAATGGACTCTGAGGTCGCTTCCTGCTTTTGATATAGAGACATACGATTGATTGAAATGCAAACCTAAGAAGTTATGATTATGATAGTTACTGGAAGTAAGATACATTATGAAGAATATTTTTGGAAACTGTTTAAGTTTAAAGGCTGTATTTCAACACAAAACTGAAAGCCTAGCTACATATCTGTGGCAGCTTCCAGTTCTCATGTATTCTTGAACATTTAGATAAACTGTATAAAGACCCCATGAATTCACTATACTGCTAAGTTAAACTGACCTAATATCTAGGGGGGAAATGCTGGCAAAGGGAGAACTATTGTGCTGCTTAATCCAATCCTGAAAAGGAGAGAAATTCTCTAAGAAACTATAAATAAGGAAATGCTGCCCACTCCAAATGCATTTTGCTATATGACTGTCCTTTCTGAAATTGGGCACTAAATTTGTGGGACCCTGTGAACACAAAGTTTTCTTTCATCGGGTCTTGCTAAAATCCTAAACCAGTTCCATTAAATTTGAGACATTAAACTTGAAAATGAGTAGAACAGAGTAAGGAGATTCTAAATCAACCCTTAGAAATGTTTGTGTTTTAATACTATTCCAAGTTTCAAAGAAGAGCCGGCCTGCTGGCTATCTTTCAGATTGTTTGGTTGTCTTTCAGACTAAAGTACTATCACACTTCTTACAAACCTTCGATGGCCTCCCATTGCCTAAAGAATCAAGTATGAATTCCTTAGCCTAGCATGACAAAATATGGTCTTGATCTGCCTTTCCAGGCTTATATCTCTATTTCCCTCCATGACCCCTTAACTCTGATCATACTAACCTACTCCCATTCCTCAGAATATACCACTTTCCTGTCTCTGCAACTTTGTTCATGCTTCCTTGACGACCTCATCCACTCCTTCCCTAGCCTACAATGCTTTTCTCTAGTGACTCTGTTTATAGAACTCCCATCAGTTCTTCTGGGTCCTACTCCACTTCCACTACCTTAATGAAGCTTTGTTGGACTCACAGAATTTCAGAGTTAAAAGGGACTTTCAAAGTCAATTAGTCCAACACATATCCAAACAGTAATTCTGTTTACAACAACTCCATGAAGTGATCAATCAGCCTTTACCTGAAGACCTATTGTATAGGAGAGCCCACTAACTTCAAACTCATTTTACTTTGGGGCAACTCTAGTGTTAGGAAGTCCTTCCCACTCCCGCCCACCCCATATGTACCACCCTTAGAAGGTATCGAAATCTGCGTCTTTGTAATTTGCAACTGTATTTTCAACATAGAGGCAGCTAGATGGTATAGTGGATAAAAAGCTGGGCCTGGTGTCAGGAAGAATTCAAATCTGCCTCAAACGCTTTCTGCCTGTATGACTCTGGGCAAATTATCTGACCTCTGTCTGCCTCAGTTTCCTCCACTGTTAAATGAGGTTAGTAAATAGCACCTACCTTGCAGGTTTGTTGTGAAGATCAAATGAAATATTCTTTGTAAAGTGCTTGGTACAGTGCCTGCCTGACATATAGGAGGTATTTAATAACTACTAGTTGATTTCCTTTTCCTTCTTTCCTTCCTTCCTTATCTGAAGGGCTCTCTTCCACATGCTAATCCTTCAACTACTTGAAGATAGCTATGTCTCATCCAAGTCTTCTCTTTTCCAGGCTAAAAATCCCTATTTTCTACAACTGAATCTCATATGGTATAATTCTGATTTTCCTCATCATCCTAGCATCCCTCTTCTGGATGATCTACAGCTTATCACTGTCCTTCCTAAAACACGGACCTCAGAACTGAAGCAAATAGTCCAAATGTTGTCTGATAATATTGGATACAATTTATTTCTTTCAATGTAGCCTAAGAACGCATTAGCTCTTGTGACTTCTATGTCACATTGTTGATCCCATTATTGAGCTTGTGGGTCACTAAGATCCCCAGATATTTTTGAAACAAATGCCATTCAGCCACGTACAAGCTTTCCATAGCTTATCTAGCAGCCAGACCACAGGACTGTTGCCACCAAGACCTTTGCTAAGACTCAAGCCTCAGACATCAGTCCCAATCAAGAGCCATGCACAGGTTCCACACGAAGACCATTTTCTGACTTGGGCACCATCCCTTATATCGTGGGATGAAGTGAAGAAAATGATTCTGAATATGTCTAGTCAGTCAGCCAATAACTCAACAGTTAGTCAACAAGCATTTATTAAATACTTACTCTGTTCTAGGCACCGTGCTTAGCACTTACAATATGAAGAAATTCAAAAACACAATCCCTACCCTTAAGAAGGATGAAGACAACCTGTAAACAATTAGGTACATAAAAGATATATTCAAAATTGATAGAGATTAATCCCAGGACGGCTAGGTGGTACAGTGGACAGAGTGCTCAGCCTGGCATCAGGAATATGTGAGTTCAAATCCAGGCTCAGACACTTACTAGCTGTGTGACCCTGGCCAAGTCACTGAACGCTGTTTGCTTCAGTTTACTCATCTGTAAAATGAGCTGCCAAGAGAAACTCTCCCAAAGGGGGCACAAAGAGCTGGACATCATTGGAAAAAAAAAACTAAACTGAACAACAACAACAATCTTGGTAGTAGTTTAAGTGCCTCTAGTAGCACAACCACGAGGTAGATCTCCCATTCCATCTTCACTGATATTTTACAAAGAATAAACTTATGGCTTTTGTCATTCCTGAATCCTTGAGAGGCCTGGTCAAATGTTACTTTGTCCTAGGACTAGTAAAATCCTACTTCCTCCACTTCTGCCCTCTGTGATTCAGAGTCATTGGGCTGCCTAGGTAAATGGTCCTTCCCTTATATTAAGTTTTATTCTCTTATGACCTATCCCTCCTGAGTCCTTACCCTGTTCTTTTGTGCCCTCTGAATCCTGCTTCTTCTCATTTTAGATGTCTTCCTCTAACACTCCTTCCATCTCCTTGTGCTCATAGGAACTTGTTTCCTTGTAGAAGGCCACTGGTTCCTCGGCCATCCTTCTTAGCACTGGGCAGGTTTGCTTGCATGTCTCTGACAAACTGGGCAAAGAGAAAGAACAGACAGGATCATTGCTCCTCATTGTCACTTTCAGACCCACCCTCTGTTGCCATCATTTTCATATTTTAGGTTCACTTTATCTATCTATTTTATCTCATTATGGTTGCAGTGACTTTGTGACCTCTTTGGTCCACAAGTTTTTTTTTTTTAATGAGTATGGGTTAAATGATCTTTCAGGTTCTTTTTAGCTCTAAATTAAGATTGCTCTGTGTTTACATATCACCCTTATAGACATTCTGTCTTCTCAAGGAGTTCAGAACCTGGCCACCGTCTTCCTCTTTATCCCAACCCTTGCCCTACTATTTGGAAATTTCAACATACATAATGATTTCCCCTTAATAATCCTGTTTTCCCCATTGATCATCTTTTCTGAAATCCCATAATCTATCCCTTTATTCTACCTCAACTACCTATACGGCTGGTCATATCCTTTCTATGTCTATTCTATGTCTATTATTCAAAAATCTGAAATTCTTCTCTATAACCATTACCTCGTAAACTATCTTTCCCTCTACATTACTCTCTCTATAACCTATTCGTTATCCACATCTCTTCCTCCAGTAACCATCTAGTCTACCTCCTCTTCCCTGGACTATGGCAATGGTCAATAACACTTATTAAATGTCTACTATGTACCAGCCACTGATGCAAGCACTGGGAATACAAATAGAGAACAGAGAGCACCAGCCCTCAAAGAGATTACAATCTAATGGAAGAAGATGATGTACAAAATACAGCTAAAGAGCATGGGGGTATGGGGAGGTACCTTGCATTGGGCATGGTTGAGAAGTCAAAGGAGTTGAAAATTAATTCAGCTGGGCAGAAAATAGGGAGAAGTTTGTCTTGTATTCCCTCCTTAAATAGGGGTTCATGGCTCTACTCCTCTAATCAGAGGGGCAATAAGATGCTACTGAGGTGGGAGTACCAAGGCTGGTGGCATCTTGCAGGATGATAAGAATTCCCAAAGATGAGGTCCCTGGGGCCATGGTGGAGAAGTCAAAGAAGACCCTAATGGGTGAAACTGGGTGGGAAATTGGCATTATTCTCTAAAGTGGCCCCCTACTCTCAGTTGCCCCCCTTGCCATCATTTCTTTAGCATAGTTGCCAAAATAATCTTCCTTTAGCTAAAGATTTCTGAGCAGGAGGTCAATCTCTGTAAAGCAATGTTTTAGGAAGATTGATAGGACAGTCATGTGTAAGGTGAATTACAAAAGGGAGAGTCTGGACATGAAGAGAAAAGCCAAGAGACTATTCCAATAATTTAGGCATGGCATGACAAGGGCTTTGATGAGGGTCATAGTAAAGGAAGAAATGGTTATGTTAACAAATAAGAATCTCCAAAACTTGGTGGTTAATGTGGGAGATGAGTGAGAAAAAAGAGAAAACATTTCAAGCCTTTATTCCAGAGGGAGTCAATGATGACATCATTAGCAGAAACAGAGAAGTCTTTAGGGACGGCTGCTATAACAGAAATGATGCTGATTTTTTTTTAAATTTGTTGAGTTGGATCCACTAGCAGAACATGCAAGTGGAGATATTCAATGGCAGTTAGGAATACAGTTCTGGAACTTGGGGAAAAGGTTAATGATGCATATTTGGGAACCACTCATTTAGCCATGACAGTTGAAGCAACAAAAGGAAAGAAGACATAGTAACAAACTGAAGTTTGAGATGTGCCTGTATTTAGCAGGCAGTAATAATATCTGACATTTGCATATAACTTTAAATTCTACAAAGCACTTTAAATACAGTATTTTCCTCTGTGAGGTGGGCATCGCAAGTATAATTAGCCCAGTTTTGTAGATGAAGAAATTGAGCCTCAGAGAGGTTAATTGATTAGCCCTGGTTTTCTAAGGATCAGAGGTGGGATTCAAACCCCAACCTTTTAGATACTAGGTTAAGTACTAACTACATCCACTCCATGCTGCCCTTCTGTAAAAGGGAGTCAAGCCTATGAGGAAGAGGACTAGTCAGAGAGGGAGGAGGAGACCCAGAGTAATGTAACCCAAGGAATCCCAGGAAGAAGAGAGGTTTTGTTTTATGTTGCTTTTTAAGGTGAGCATGATTAAGTTACCAAAAAATACAAAAAGGCAGAGTAGAATAGGGTCACTTATTTGAAAGATAGTTTACAAGTAGAAATCAACTTTCAGCAGATGTAATGTGAGTAGGGGTCAAGGAAAGAGATACAGAGGTATGAGTACTTCTTTGAGAAGGATATATACGTATACATTTTTGACATGTGTTTGTGATTGTTCAGTCTTTTCAGTCATGTCTAATTCTTCATGAACCCATTTGGGGTTTTCTTGGCAAAGATATTGGATTTGTTTGCCATTTTTTTCTCCAGCTTATTTTACAGATGAGGAGACTGAGGCAATCATGGTTAAATGACTTGCCCATGGGTCACGCTGCAGCTCAATGTTTGAGGCTGGATTTGAACTCAGGTTTTCCTGACTCCAGGTCCAGCTTTCTTTCCACTGTACCACCCCCCCCTCCAGCTGCCCCATTGATGTGCATGCATAATTATAGTTACAAAATGTGCATTGTATTTTTTTCTCTTTTTGTGTATATATGTATATGTTGGAAATAGATTTTAAGCTTCTTGAGGGTAGGCACCATTTGTTATACTTCTTATGTGCACATGGTAATAACAAACCCTTATATGGTGCTCTTAAGTTTCCCAAATACTTTTCTCACAACAATTTTGTGAGGTAGCCGTCATTTTAAAGAAAAGGAAACTGATTTCTTGCCCCCAAGTTACACAGCTAATAAGTGTAAGAAAAGGGATTCAAACCTATGCCTCTATTGACCCCAAGTCTACCTCTACTTTCTATTAACCCACTAATAACCCAACAATAGTAGCTATTAAGTACTTATTTGCTTGGTAGCTGTTAGAAACACAAAACTGGAGCTCAGGACAATGGGCTAAGTCATAAGAATTAGAGCTGGAAGAGGCACTAGAAATCAATATTTTACAGAAAAGGAAACTGAGGGCCAGAGCTGGGATGTCACTTAACCAAGGTCAAACAGCTAACAAAGGGTGAAACCTATATTGTTTGACTCTAAATCCACTGGCCTCTGATTAAATAGTGTGTCATAAAAATTCAACCTTGGCACAGTCAGAAAAGTCGACAGTTTCTGAAGGTTTGTCAAAAAAAGCCAAATGAACAGCTGAATTATTCACAAATAGCCTCAATTGCCAAAGCAGCAACAACCTGCCCTTCAAATATACTGAACCAGCACTGCCCTCCAGGAGAGCCATTGTCCCCTCCAGAAAAAGACAAAAGTTCTTGAGGACTCATTAAAAATGAGACACATGTAAATTTAATCAAATTTACAGAAGAACAGTTTGGCTCTCTCCACCTCCCACTTTTCCCCAACCATGCATACATATGTAATCCAAGGAGAAGACAGCTAGTCTTGACACACCCTCAAAGCTGTGTGCAAGCCTTTTTTATCAGCAAAGCTCAGTCTCTGAGAACTCCTTTAGCAGATGAGATTAGTTTCTGAAGCCAAGGGAAGACTTTATCAATGGCACTAGGTGGCTGAAATGACTTTGTGCAGTTCGTGATCCAGACATACATGGGACCAATTTATAGCTCAGGAAGCAGACTGGTAATGGAAATTGGTGAGATTGCATGCAGAGATGAAGCAGCAAATACTTTGCTTTTTATGATAGCATTGGATGCAGTGTAGAGATACATAAATTACCAATGGTACTGCATAACCACACTCAAAGAAGTTTTTTTTTTTTCTGTCTAACACCTTGAATGCTGAGACAGCAACAAAATGATTAAAAAAAATACACTCCACCACCATATCTACTTATTTATACAACACCATAATACCTTGTTCCTTGTTAGAACCATGTGGACAAATTAAAGAGGTAAAGAAATAGGAAGAGGGCCTTTCTTTCATTAAAAACAATTTTTGTAACTTCAGTCACTGCATTTATTCAAAATAATGCCACAGCCACATGTTTCTATTTAATTCCATTCAATTTCATTCAATTAAAAAAAGCATTTATCCAACACCTCCCATGTGGGAGACACTATTCTAGGTGCTGGGAATATAAAAATGAAATCAGTCAGTGTCCTCAAAGAACAATGAGAAGAGCTCTGGACTGGGTGTCAGAGAGATTTGGGTTAGAACCTTCCCTCTACTTTTTTTTTTGCCTGACTACAGGCAAGTCATCCTCTGAAGGCCTCCATTTCCCTATCTCTAAAATGAAGAAGTTAGATTCAATGACTAAAGTTCATGGTATAGTTTCTATGTCCCTTCCTTATATGTGTCAAGCCTACCTGCTTGGTAAACAAGGTAGATGGGATTAGGCAGAAGTAATCATCAGGGAAAGGGGAGGGGAGTGGACCCAAGCTAGGTCAGGCAGGCAAGTGACCAGAAATAATGAGGCTTGAACAAGGGCTTGGTAAAGTGGGTGGGTTATGATCCAAAGACCAATATATTGGATTGAGCCAGGGTGTAATCTGGGGAACAAATGAAGGCTCAGAGCTAGAGCCCACATAGGGAGATGCAGGTCCCTGGCATTCTATTACCTCACAGTCCCTGCAGACTGCTTGGCCCCTCCTATATCTTTCCGGTAGTCTTTCTGCATATAAGGTCCATCTTGTCTCCAATAAGGTGCTCAAATTCTTAAAACCTAGCCACTGCTCATATTTTTAAAATCTGAGCCAATAGCTCAGTAATGTTCAGATTCCTTAAGAGTCTGGCCTATAGGGTAGATGTTCTAATAAACCTTCTCTTTGGCTGAAATAAGGCTTGGGTCTAATTCTTTCAGGCAGGACCCATGTGTCTGATCTTGGGGTCCCATCAACCCTAAACCTCAACAATAATGTGGGTGTGCTGAGAATTCTAGGGTCATGGCTCATGTGCAAGAAATAAATGAGTATCTATAGGCCACTGGTGAATATATTGTGCTCTGTTTACCTCCTAAATGGTGTGATGAACAGAATTATACCATGAGACAATTATGCAATGAAAGGTTATAAACCAATTTTTGGACTGAAAAAAAAAAATAAAAAGGTGTGATGATTATGTGGTGAAATACAGTAATAGTGAGAGATCCCCAGTTTAGGAAGACTATTTTGGCAGCTGTGATATGGCAAATGAATTGGATAGAAGAAGAGATTAGAACTAGGTTAACCAATTGGAAAGCCATTGCTATAGTCCAGGTGAGAAGTAATGAGGCAAGAGGCTAGGATCATAGATTGATAGCTGGAAGGGACCTTGGAAGCCATCAAATCCAACCACTTCATTTTATAAATAAGGAAACTGAGGCAGAGAGGTTAAGGGATTTTTCCAAGTTCAAATAACTAGTAAGTATCTGAGACAAGTCTTTCTGACCAAGCCAGGTGTATTGTGAGGCTCAAATGAGACAATGGATATAAAAATACTTGGCAAACTTAAAAGTGATATATAAATGCCCATTATTATTAGTTTTATTATTAACCTACAGTCATTATTCTCCTGTCTGGTGATGCCTACTACTGTAGTCCTGCTAAGCTCAAGCAGTGTGTACAGAGCAATAGAGCCATAGTTATAAATGTTTAACAACCAGATTCTGGGGATGGGGGTGGGATAATGCACATTCTTTTAAGTTTAAACCAAATTACTGACACTCTTAAGTCTGGACAACCAACAAAGTAGTCAGTCAAGCCCTGATTTGTGCTGATTGCTGATTTGACTAAAATTTTAACAATGACTTGAAAGATGGTTCCAGCTGGCTTCAGCAGGCTCTTGCTTAAAGCCCAATGCTGTGCCATTAATGGTGGTTGGTGGCCCTATGGTTGGAAGCATTATGGAAGTAGTTGAAACAAGACTTGACAACTAATTAAATGGGGGTAAGGGGTGGAGGAGTGAGACAGAGAGACAGAGAAGAATCTCCATTTTTGGTGAAATGGAGAGAGAACGCATACATTCATCAAGTTGTCTGCTAGCTACTCTACCAAGAGTTCAAGCACCTCAAGGGAGATGGATAGTTCTTCTGAGAAGCAGATGCTCTGCTATGCAGATGGGATTTGGGGGCCAGAGATAGCTACATTCCTCTTGCATACACGTGTCGTCCCTCCATGCAAACCAAAATCTTAAGTGAAGCTGATACCTTGCTCTGTAGGCTCATAGATGTAGAAATAAAAGACCTTAAAGGTCTTCTGCTCCAACTCCATCATCTCATAAATAAAGAAGCTGAAGTCCAGCTTCCAAGTACTAAAGAGATGAAGTGACCTGACCAAGGTCATGCAGGTAGTAAGTAAAGAGCTGAGGATCTGAACCCAGGTCTTCTAGATGCAGGACCACTATTCTATCTGCTATATCACAATGTCAGTGCTACCTCAGGCCGAGGAGCATGGTCTTGCAGACACATTTTGTGGATTCCTACCTCCCAGCTTTTTACTCTTCTCTTTCCCTATACAAATCCTGCCTAAGGCCCCTATATTCTGTGGAGCCTTCTCAGTTCAAATCAGTTCGCTATGATGGGAGCCACAGCGGTATCATAGAAAGGCTCTGGGTTTAGAATTAAAAGTCCTGGGATCACATCATAACTCTCCTACTTGTCTATGTTAACTCTCCTGGACTTTAGTTTCCTTATCTGTCAATTAGGTAGTTTAGACTAGATCAGAATTCTTAACCTTTTTGTGAGTCACGGCACAGACTTTGGCAATCTGGTAAAGTCTGTGAACTCTTCAGAATACTGTTTTTAAATGCAAAAAATAAACTATACAAGATTACAAAGAAAACTAATTATATTGGAATATATATATATGGAATACATATTATATATGGAATATATGTGTGTATGTATACATACACATATACATAAATATATCTATGTATATATGCATATGTATGTGTATGTATATATATGTATATGTATATGTATATATGTGTATATATATATGTGTGTATATATATATATATATGTTTCATAGATTCCAAGTTAAGAATCATTGGGACCAGATGATCTGTAAGTATGTGGTTCTATGATATTTCTTTATCTTTTTCCTCTGAAATGTTATAATGATCATAGGGTTTGGAGCTGGAAGAGATCTCTAAGGTCATCTATTCCAAACCACTCAATTTACAGGTAAAGAAAAGAAAGCAAAGAGAGGCTAAGGGGCTTGCCCATGGTCATACAATCATCATAAGAGTGGGATTCTAATCTTCACCCCCCCCCCCCGGCTCCCTCCACTGTACCATACTGCCTCTTTGTCTCTTTTATTCTACAATTTTGTACCTTTGCCTAATTTGGCAATCAACCATGTGCTGCTTTGAAACTGTGTTTGTGTGTTGCACTGAATTGTTATTCAACTCTTGCATTATTTAAGTTTTTATGTGGTTTTATCCTTTTTCTCTGACTCTCCTTGGGATCAGGGACTGTTTTATCTTTTTTTTTTCTTTTTTGGTATTCTCCCAGATTGCTTTATACATAGGTGTTCAGTGAATAATCCCTTTTCAGTCTTCAAAACCTTTAAGCTCTCCCACAATTCCAATTAAGGAAGAAAGTGATATAAAGATGGAGCTGATAACTGAGGTCTAGAAGGCTTTCTGGTAAGTGAAGCCTTCATACATATTATCTCAATTGAATCAAGCAACAATTCTCTGTGGTGGGATAAATACATTTCTACTAAGGTGGAGTCCTTTAAAGAGTTGTACTTCCCTGTAGTATTTGCATTTTAAAAGCTCCTGGGGAAGGAAATGCTTAACCAAAAGCAGGATTCTTAGTGGCAGTGTTTCCCCCTGCAAGTGGGAGAAATGTTTGTTTAAACTTCCTGGCTCTCTGCAAATGGCAACGTGAATTTATCTCTCAGACTAAAAGAACCTTGAGGGTAGGTACTCATATCTCTGTCTTCCAATGTCTTTCCATATTGTGGAATTGTGCCTAGCACTTTCACTAGGGGAATGGTACTGATGAATAAAAGAATATCTCTGCCTACATGCAGAACTGGTTTTTAGTATCTCCCAAAATGTCCAGTCATTAAGATTATAGTGTGATGAGTAGGAGAAAGCATGTGGGGGAGAGGCTTCCCCAAATTCATAGTCATTCACTTACAAAGCTGAGGCCTCTAACCACAGAATGGCACTTTCTCTCTCATACTGGTATATTGCCTTAATTATCCTCTCCATTCTATTTAATTAGTAAGTCTTGTTTAGGTTTGGAGGGATTTTTTTTTTTCAACAGTGCTACAGGCCTGACACAAGTAGATTTATACAAGGGGATAAATCTCAACAAAACAGTGTCCAGCTATTCAATTAACCTGCTGCAGGGGAGCCTGATGTAATTTCTGAAATGCAATCACTTTGGATAAGGTTTCAAGATTTGAAACTAACTTTATTATCTAAGGGGAAATGCCTTCTTGTTAGCTATTCTTTTGGCAACTACTAGATTGAATCTTTAACAAAGAAACTAAATTGCAAAATATTAATTATCGAAAGCGAAGATCTCATTGCTAGTTAGGTTTCTTAAAAAAGAGTAATCATAATCTTGGGGAAACCGTATTGCAAAGATTGGTTTGCTCTCTAATGTTTCCTTTCTAGATATCCAAGAAAATGATCTCTAATGATCCTAAAAATCACAAATGGTTAGGGGAATTGGACAATAAACTGTCAGATATACAGAAACCACCACCATGAGAAGATTTGTAGGCCGGATTCTGTGCTTAACAAATGACTTGCTCTTTTAAGAGAAGTAATGCTTCTGGAATGGAACAATTTTAAGGAGAATTTGAAGGGTGTGGGCCGAAAGGACTCACCTCAAACTGTACAAAGAGCCTGCTAACTGTACCACGCCTATCACAATAGAGGCTTAACTCCCCCTAGGAACTGACTTATCTGTCCTATGAATAAATGTCCTGGGAGAAAGATTTGCCCTCCAGGCAGATTTCTTTTATTTGGCATCATATGGGCAGCTAGGTGGTATAGGGCATAGGGCACCAGGCCAGGAGTCAGGAAGGCCTGAGTTCAAATCTGACTCCAGATACTTACAAGCTCTATGACCCTGGGAATGCCATTTAGCTTCTTTTTCAGTCACATCTGAGTCTTCGTGACCTCATTTGGGGTGTCTTGGCAGAGATACTGGAGTGGTTTGCCATTTCCTTCTCCAGCTCATTTTACAGATGAGAAAACTGAGGCAAACTGGGATAACTGACTTGCCCAGGGTCACACAGCTAGTAAGTGTATGAGGCCAAATTTGAACTCAGGAAGATGAGTCTTTTTGACTCCGGGCCCAATACTCTCTCTACTGTGCCAGGCCCTACACTATCAACTCTGTCATCTAGCTGTCTGTATCTCAGTTTACTCATCTGTAAAATGGGGATAATAATAGCACCTCCCTCCCAGGAGTGTGAGGATCAAATTAGATAATAATTTTAAAATGCTTAGGATAGTGCCTGACACATAGCAAACATTATGGAAATGTTAGCTATTTTATTTGTTTCTCAAGCACCACACCAATAAGGATGCCCTCACTAGTCCCAAAAAGTAGGACATCACCAGTCTCTTAACCAGGTTGATTTCAAAGGCACTAGATGCCTAGTTAATAATTTCTTTATTCAGTTGCTACTTTAATGCCATTTAGGCACACTAGAAAAGTTAATTGATTCACACAATTGAGCTCTTGACTCCCAAAGGATATTTTTCCTTATTGAGGAGTTCTTAATAAGAAAACAAATATGAATGTGTGGGAAAGGGAGTGGATTAAGCAATAGGTACAGCTATATAAGATATGGAAAAGACATCATTCAAAAGACTGGCAACCTTCAGCATTAACTAGAGTTACAATTCAGTTCATCCAACCCTGAGGTGGTATAGATTACTTCTGGAAATATTTTACACAATGGTGTTTTAAGTTCCCTTTAAATTCTATGATCTACTACTATTGAAATGTGACAGGATATTTCACACCTTGTTAGGCTGGGTCTTGAATATCTGCATTTTTCAAAGCTTATAGACTGTATAATCTGATGGGACTCATGATTTAACTCCTCTGCCTGGATAGCCCACTAGCATCAAACAATTCTAACAGTAAAAGGATTTAAAAACAGCTGCTGATACCTAAGAGCTCCAAACAAACATGTATTTGGTTTCAAATAGTACTCCTAATGGAAATGACCTTTTAAAATTTAAACTAGCTGTATTATATCAGTCAAACTTCTTTGCACACCCAAACTTTCTTCTGCCCATTAAGAGCCAACATTCCCTCATATTAATTGCAAATGTATCATCTGAAGTGCTTACCTATGACTTCTTCTAGGTGCTTCAAATGACCAATATTTTTCTTTTTAGCTGTAGATCTATTATTCTGTGATCCTCTCTGCCTTAAGCACAAGAAAGAAAGAAAGAAAGAAAGAAAGAAAGAAAGAAAGAAAGAAAGAAAGAAAGAAAGAAAGAAAGAAAGAAAGAAGAAAGAAAGGAAGGAAGGAAGGAAGAAAGAAAGAAAGGAAGAAAGAAAGAAAGGAAGAAAGAAAGAAGAAGAAGAAAGGAAGGAAGGAAGAGGAAGGAAGGAAGGAAGGAAGGAAGGAAGGAAGGAAGGAAGGAAGGAAGGAAGGAAAATGAGCCAGAAAAGATGAAAGAAAGATAAAAGACAGAAGAAAAGAAACAAATCTGAATTCACATAATGATGTGATTTTTTTTTAAAAAGAAACCAAAGATGAGGAATAACATTGTTCACATCAAGGTGAATAGTTTAAAGAATAATACTCATTTTGCAAAACAGCTTCTTGCTAACAGAAAAGAAAAGCTCAGAAATAGTACATGGATCATGGGCAGGGGGTGGGGGAGGGAGGAAGAAAACATTTACATGACAATTTGTTGTATATTTGAAAAGAATAGCAAGTTGTGCATAGTAGATTTGCATTTTCATGTGCAATTTTTTTTATGGTACTATGTTAAGGAAATGATTATTTTATTCCATAAATTAAAAATAAAAATTTAAAAAATTAAAACACATAAAAACATACCTAAAAAAAAGAATTTGGGAAATCAGTGAAATAGACTGTTGTGTAAGTGGCACACTAGGAGGGCAGATCTGTCCTTTTTTGCTTCACTTTGTGGCCAGGCATTTGGACAACTGATTGGTCCTCACAGTCTCCTGCGCAAACATCCAAAGGAGGGAAAAAAGAAAAATGACTTTAGAAATGAGGAGAAGGGCAATCTGCGAGAATATTTTTCGAAATCATTTTTCTGACATATTGCTCTAATAGGGAAAAATGAACAAAATATTTGTCAGCAATCTATGGAAAGAAATGGATGCTTAGACCCTCAATGAATAGTCAACATGGTTTCTGTATCATACAAAACACAGAAATATAGAGACCAATGGCTTTAACAATTTTAAATGCAAAACAACTAGGTACACTTCATTTCTCGTATCTATGTATCGTAAACCACTAATCTTACTCCAATGCTTCATTGTTGTGGGAACTGACTCTGGGTTATCAAAAGCTATGGCAGCAGTGCACAAGAACAAGTGAAAAGGTGGATTGTTTATCATCTAAGAACTGCCTAGCCAAGTTCAGAGAAGCTGATCATTAGATGGGCTACAGATGACAAATACTTTGTCAACAGCAACCCTTGAACACTATCTACTAAGTTTTGAAGGGGTGACAGGCTCTATTGGTAGGAGGAATACCTACAGCAATACTTCATCACATACAAATCACTTCATTCTTTTGTGCTTCTCTTTCTTTTTTTTACTTTCTTTTCTTTCTTTCTATCTTTCATTCTTTCTTTTTCTTTCTCTTTCTCTCTTTCATTCTTTCTAAATGAAGAATCTATATGCCACAATAAGTTCAAAATGGATCTGTGATCTGAATATTAAAGATCACATGATGAAAAAATGAAAAGCGAACAAGATCTGATACATTCAACAGTTATGTCTTGAAAGAGAGTCCTCAAACAAACAGGGCATACAGGTGATTGCAAAAGATAAAACAAAGACTTTTGATTACATGAAACCAAAAAGCTTTTCACTAACAAAATCAATAAGTTTAGGAAAATCAGAGAAATTGTCAGTTGGAGAAAATACTTTGTATGAAACATATCTGATAAGGATTCAATGACATATACATATATACATATATTATATACACACACACAGATAATATGACATGTGTGTATTGAACTTGGCTAGGCAGTTTTTAGATGGTAAACAATCCACCTTTACACTTGTTCTTGTGCCCTGCTGCCATAGATTTGATAATCCAGTCAGTTCCTCACAACAATGAAGCATTGGAGTAGGACTTCAGTGGTTTACTGTAAGTATATACATATTTTAGATGTTATATACATTATATGTTCTAAGTGTATATATGTATGAATGAGTATGTATATATGTGCATGTATATATCTACATATATGAATATATCTATCTATGTTACAAAAAGCTATTCATTCCCTGGACAAGTGGCCAAAGAACAAACTTCTCAAAATAAGTATTGTAAACTATTAACAATTATTTGAAAGATTGGACTAAATCATTAATAATAAAAGAAACATCAATTTTTGGTTTTATCATATACCCAGCAAATTAACAAAGATGACAAAAGATTGAAACAGTCATTGTTGAAGTGGCTGCAGCAAGACAAGGAACACTAATTAACTACTGGTGTTACTGTGAATTGTTTTAACCATTCTAGAAATCAGTTTGGAATTATCACAAAAAGTATAACTAAAATGTTTGTACCTTTTGACCTAGTCCAAAATCCCACTGAGAGTCATATGTCCCTAGGAGACTAAAGAGGAAAAAAAAGATCTCATAAGTCTCCAAAATGTCCATAGTTTCACTTTTTGGGATAGCAACACACTGGAAACAAAACAGATGCCCATCCATTCAGGAATGCTTAAAACAAACTGTGGCATATGAACACAATTACAGCACCATAAGAAATAATGATTAAGAAGGATTCAGAGAACTATGGGAAGTCATAAACAGAAACAGAGTGAAGTAAAAGTAGAACCAGGAAAATAAAATGCAATATGACTACAATGACATAAGTGGAAAGAATGACAACAACAAAATGATGCGTAATTACAATGGCCAGGTTTCTGACCCCATATATTCCCTCAAAGAGAAAAATGCACTGTGCTCCATTTTTTGCAGGTTGGTAGACTATGGTTCTGGGATACTGCATATACACTTATTCTCTGCTGATATATTGTTAAGTTCTGCTAAACTCTATCTTTCTTTTTTAATCTTTGTTAACAGTGATGGCTCCCTAACTGGAATGGGGAATTGGCATATTCAAAAGCAAAGGTGATATAAAAACAAGTTACTAGTAGTTTTTAATAGAAGTGAATGATACTAAAGGACATCTAAGTTCTCTTAGAAATTTATTATTACCTATAACAAATCTATTCTCACATAATAACATAGTTCTTTTAGTTAAAACAGATTGGATTTTAAAGAAAATAAAATTCTAGAGTCTGTTCTAAATGCAAAATGCAATCTACTATTAAATATATTAGGACTTACTAGTTGTAGCCAACTTAATTTCTTGCTAATTGAATCTATTTTTATTCTACATATATAATATAATAAAGTTTAAGGAAAGAACAAGAAGAAAGAGCCATAAACAAGTAGAGTGAACAATTATATAACCAGTGTTTGTCCCTGTGAAATATAAACCAACCAACTCCTAACTGAGGTATCTTAGACTGGAATGGTCCTTAGCTAGTGAAATTAAATTAATTTTTTAAAATGTTAATACAGTGTCTGGTACATGCAAGGCATTATAAGGAAATACATATACAAAGATAGCAATGAAATAGCTGTGGCATTCAAGGAAATCACAATCTAAAGTATTTGTGTGTAGGGGGGTGGGATGTATACTTAACAATGTGTCTATAAAGGTTAAGACAAATTTTTTTTCTGGATTATTACAGGAAAATGGGGGTTTCATTCTTTTACCTCTGGCCCCCACCTTTGGAATGTAGGAATCACCAGTTTTAACTAGCCGCTTCCATTCTCCTTCTACCAGACCTAACTTTATGTTTCAGTCATTACCTCATAATATTTTGACATATTTGGACAACTGATTGGTCCTCATGATCTCCTATGCAAACATCCAAAGAAGGGAAAAAGAGAAGTGCTTTAGAAATGAGGAGAAAATCTGAGAAATATTTTTCAAAATCATTTTTCTGACATATTGCCCTACTTTGGTAGGGAGGAATCTCTGTGTCTGTGTACTGAGAGAATTATGGGAAGGAAAGGGGTATATGGCCAAAGCAGACCAATTCTTCACCAGAGAACTCCTGGTATTTTTTTTAAAGCTTGCATCTTGCCTAGAAGAAACATTTTTGGTGTAAGCTTCTCTTTCACATAGCACTAGAGCCCCCAGCTGGAGAGAAAACTCCATTTGAGAAAGAGTCTATTCTCTCTCTTTCTTTTCACTTAATATGCCTCACTGCCCCCTTCTTTCAGACTTCCCATTTCAATAATGATGCACACAGCTCAGAGTAGTTATGATCAATCAAATTTTTATGTAAGACAACATCACTACTAATTACACATAAAAAATAGAAATGTAATTTAAAAGACCAGAAATAAGCTTTAGAGTAGGAACTTACTCTCCTTGTTGAGAAGAGGAAAGAGTGGGACATTACCATCTTCATTATAAACAAAATCAAGCAGCTAAAGTGTTTCCCTTTTTTTAGCCCCTGATGATGGTTTACACCCCCTATCCCCATCAAATGCTGGCATCAAAAGTTGTAGCAGTCACAGCAGCTTCTCAGGTGTTTTCTCTTTTCATACCCACTTGCCTGAATTCCTTTTCCTTCTGAAAACTTGGTGCCAGAGTTTCACCAATCATCCTCTGACACTCACAAGAGTTAGCTCTAGGACAAAGGAAAATCAACATTTTTTTTTTTAAGAAACACAGTCCATGGATCATAAAGAGCAAAAGAATTTGTATTCCAGCAGTAAGAACTTCATCCCTAGCATGCATTTTTCCTTGTTAGAGAGAGGTACCATGGGACATACATAAATAACAAAGTGGAAGGAGAGAAACAAGGAGAGGGATGGAGAGAGAGAGAGATAGAGAGAAAGAGAGAGAGGTAAAGGAAAATTTTAGGCAAAGTGCAACGAAACACTAGGGAAAGAGATCTATTTTACCTGTCAGGGTGGGAGATATTTGGGAGAGAAAGGTCAAAGGAAGATTCATAGGGACATCTTAAAGGAGGAGGGGGTTGTCAACAGATAGAGATGGGCTGGAGTGGGGATGGAATCTATTTCGGGTAAAGGGAATAGAATCAACAAAGACAGGATGGAAGAAGGTCTAATGAGAGGATAGTGATTTGGCTGGAATGGGGAATTAGTTGTAAAAGATAAAACTGAAAAAATAGAGATGGGTTCAGATTGTGTGGGGAGATTTGAATACCTGGATCAGGAACTTATACTTTATTCAATAGGTAGTAAAAAGCCACCGGAAGTTTTTTTTTTCATTTTTTTTTAGTGAAATGATAAGATTGGCCAGACTGCTTTAGGAAGATACTTTAGTAACAATGTGAAGGATGCACTGAACAGGGGATAGATAAAAAGTTTGCTAGGAGGCTATTTTAAATGAAAAGATGGTTTAAGTGGGAAGAAAGGTAGGGTTGCAGTAGGAATGCAAAAAAGGGTAGAGGTTCAAGAGATTTCAGAGATAAGCATTGACTAAACAGATATCAAGTATTTGGATGAGGAGGGGTGAGGGCTAGGGAAGAGTTGAAGCTGAGGTTACTGGCAGGATGATGGTACTACTAACAGAGATAGAGAAATAAGGGAAAGAAATTCCCTAATTTCACCTAGGAGGGGAATTTTAGAGAGAAATATAATTTGGTACAGACTCAGTTTCAGGTTCCAGCGGCCATACAGGTAAAGATATTCATTCAGCAAGAAGTTGAAACGTTGGACTAGAAATCTAGGAAAAAAACTGTACATGGAAATAAAAAGTTTGGCAATTATCTTCGTATATTTCTGATGACTATATCTATGGGAACAAATGAGGGCGTTAAAGGAAACAATGTAGCGAAAGGAGCTATTGACATAACCTTGAATTATATTCACAAAAATGATTGGAGGTATATATACATCTATTTATTTATTTGTTTTTGAGGCACCGGTTTGGAAGTGTAGACACTCATGGGCCAGATCCCACTGCTGATCCATACCATTGATCAGCATGAAATAGCTTGACTTGTTCTATTTCTGACCTGGACAAGTTCACCCCTGCTTAGCCAGGATGCGTCACCTGACTCCTGGTGGCTCACCATATTGTTTGCTGGACTTAGATCACACTTGATTGGCTTTGCCATGTCATTTTCAGTCACATCTGATTCTTTAAACCCATTTGGGGTTTTCTTGGCAGAGATACTAGAGTGGTTTGCCATTTCCTTCTCCAGCTCATTTTACAGATGAGAAAACTGAAGGAAACAGGGTTAAGTGACTTGCCCAGGATCATACAGCTAGTGTCTGAAGCCAGATTTGAACTCAGATCCTCTGGACCCCAAGGCCAGCACCCTATCTGCTGTCTTTGATTGGCTTCAGCGTTACTGCAGCTCAGAACTCTTGATTTCAAGTGATCCATTAGCTTCAGTCTCCCCAGAAGCAGGGATTAAAGGCATGCAGTACTATGCTTGGTTACTATGTATATTTTTATACACTCAGAAACTAGTATATTTGGCAATACAAGGTATTTGCTGAACTTCTGTGATGTGACAAGGGTTCCTAGAATGAAAGCGAGAAGAATCTAGAATTAGCCACTTTTTTAGGCATTCTTTGGCTCTCAGAGGTCAGGTCCAGCTCAGCTTAGGATAACAAGAACAAGTAACTTCAAGGTTGAGCAGATCCTGTGGAAAGCTCTAAGCCAAGGACAGTTCCAAAGGCTCCAGAACCTTCATGAGATATATGTGTTGGTTGGTATCAGATCTAGTATACTCACACTGCCACACTGTCTGTGGGATATGATCTGGATGCTGTCACTGGTCCAAATACTTTTTGACTGCCCTTTACCCTACCAAGAGGGATTACTGACTATTACAGTTTGGGATGTTCTCCACGTTTTTAATCTTTGGATCCTCAGTGCCTAACACAGTGTGTCATGCATGTAGTAGGTGTTTAGTTTATGATTATTGGATTTAATCATTAACAAACCCCTGCTCAGATTATTTGCATAAAAAGGAACCAAGAGCCTAGGTCTATGATCTTAAATCATAGACATACCCAAGACAATGTGGACTTTGACCTTCTCTCCAAGGCTTATATGTCCATTTCTCTTTCTTCTGCAAAATGAATTCTTAGCTATTGGAGGGGATTTTAAGGTAGGGGAAATACTTAACTCTTTGAAGTTAGTAGGATTTTCCTTTTTTCCAGATGATCCTCTCTAACTTAATAACACATGTGCCTATTAGTAGAGTGTTACTGTTAGTGCTGCTCAGCTCGGTTTAGCACACATTGGAGCAGCTTGGGGGCAATTGGGTAGTAAAGCTGAAATGCTGCTGGACTGACAGCGAGAAGGCCTAGATTCTCATCTCTCATCTCCCATTTTAATGAAATGCCCTTTTTACTCCTTCTTTGATACTCACAGGCTGGGTTTCCGAGGGGACAACTACTATAAATTCAAGATGCTCTGTGGGCCCTGGGCCCTAACTCCTAAAATTATTGCTCATCAACCTTCCCTAACGTGTCTGCTTTTCAGCAGTCAGCTCAAAGAAAAGTCGTTTACCATTATAACATATTAAGAAGATTTACAATAGAAGATTCCTTCTCACCAATCCATAAGCTTAGGGCTTATTCTCCTGCAAACATGTGTACCACCAAAGGGGAGAGGGATTAAATACAGAGATTTCTCAATGAACACCCTACAGATCAGAAACACATGTAAGGGGGGTATTTTATGCCTTCGGTGCTATCCTGCCCCTAATGTTCTCTTGTGATGCTTCCTGACTTGTTCCCTATGAGTGAGATGTCCTGGCTAGGCTCCTCGTTGGGATCTCCTCTTTGTAGTACACTGATTCACTGAATTCAATGTGCCTGCTCTCCACTAAGCACTTTGTTCTGCCAATTAGCCATCATCTTCCTGGACTTCAGGTGAAATCCCTGGCCCTGCTAGACTTTTAAAGAAATAACCAGAATATTCATCCTAGGATCCTAGGATTCGGGTCAACCTTCCTGGTTCCATCCCTCCTCCCTACCGGTTTCATTTCTGAAGCCTGGCATCCCCTGAGTGGCAAGATCCCCACTATAGGCAGCAGCTCTCTTTCTTTTACAAACTCTTCTCAGAAAATTGGGGTTCAGGATCCCAATGTTCTCCTCTACCAATCTTTGTTACAGTTTATGAAGTTTCCAACTTGTTATACTGCCAGAGTAAGTTGTATTTCACAGAGTAGGAGAAGCACTCTTGGCTGTAATGGAGTATATATAAGGGCATAAAATTTTAGGGTAAAAGTGGGTGAAAGGGTTGGTTTTTAAAATTTTAATCAGTAACATTTTGCTCTCACAAACTTTTTTAAACTTTTTCCTCTCCTAACCTATAGCCATAGAAAGGCAAGGAATGTACTTTCCCTAAACTTTGCATCTTATCTAAACTTTGTGCCTATCACAGTGCTATGCACATAGTAAGTCATAGGGATCATAGGATTTAGACCTAGAAAAGACCTTAATGACCATCTGGTCCAATGCCTTCATTTTACAGACAAAATCCAGAGAAGTTAATTGCCTTTCAGAAGGTCACAAAATTCGTAAGTGGCAGGGCCAAGATTCAAATGCAGTCCTTAGGCCACAAAGTCAGTAACGCTAAATGTCCGTTAAACTGAATTGAATTGAAACACCCATAAGGAAATCAGAATTTTTTTTTTGGTAAATTAAAATGCCTAACCTCAAAAGAGTGCTGGGAGCATTCATTAGTGAATATTTATAAAGCGCTTTGAAGATGAAAAGCATTCAGCATTATCTAATAGCCCTGTAAATGCAAATGTGGGAAGTCTTATGAAATTAAACAGAAATTAGAGATTGAGGAACTACTCACAAACAAAAGCAGCCAACTAAGTCTTTGCACTTAAAGAGGACAGATGGGGCAGAAAAGACGGTCCCCCTAGGGCAAAGAATCAAGTTCATTTGTCCCGTCCCCCCCCCTACAAAAATGTTTAATTTAAAGCCCAGAAGATGATGTACTTTTGGAACAGCTTGTAAATCAATGTTTTATTAAACACCCTGAATTACTATGCAGAAAACTGCAAATCACAGTAAAAGCCTACCAAGCAAATTTAGCCCTGCTTTGTTCTCAGTGGGGCTCTTACCAGGCTTTGCTCTGGGTTGGCGGCACCAAATTTTACCAGGAAGAGGCATTTGTCTCTTGGTCTCTTTCAAGAATCATCTCTCCATTTCATTTGCCCATTCTTTCTAAGCTAGAAAGATCTATTCTTCCCTTCGCCCTATCACCCTTCTACCCTAAACAACAACTAAATGCACCCAATGCTGCCATTTCTCAGTCAATGTTTTTGAAGTTGCGCTTTTTAAGGGCTTATACTTCTCCCTCCGTTGACTTTAATTAAGCTTACCCTAAGAGGTTTGCATGGCTGGATAACCTTTTTACACAAAAGAGAAGGTTGGGGGTGGGGCGAAGAGGGAGAGGGCTTATACATGACTGTGGTTTGCTCTAGCTTGCCCATCAGTTAGAAAGCTGGGTTTTAATATATTTAAGCGTGTCTATTTGCAGATTCATTCTATTTAAACAGTATTTATGTAGAAACTGCTCAGCAGAATTAAGAGCCAAAACTATGACCTTCATTTCAGCGTTGTTCTCCAGCTGTTAGGTCAGGTTTCTGGCTCGGGTTTACTGGGCTTATGTATCACAGTCAGAAGAAGAAAAAAAAGGCATCTAGACAACAAACCCTCTTTTAAAAGCTGTGAAAGGGTGGTAAATAACATCTGTTGAAAATAGAGTGCACGTGCAAACAAAAAAATACTGGAAAAGAAAATAAATGAGCAAATACGTACAATGGAGGAAGGAAACACTAAGGAAGTTGGGTTTGAGGGGGAAGAAAAACTCAATAACCCAGTTCCTAAAGCTAAATTGGATGAGGGTTAAGGTTTTCAGTTAATTAATGGAGGATAACAAGATAACAGATTTAGAGCTAGAAGAGACCTCAGACATCATCTGATCCAACTGTCATTTGCTGTTATTCAGTCCTTTCAGTCACGAACAACTCTTCGTGACCCTATTTGGGGTTTTCTTGGCAAAGATACCAGTTCATTTTACAGATGAGGAGACCTGGGCTCCAAGGCATTTAAATAAGTTTTCCCAGGTCACACAAATGGTCAGTAGCAGAGCTGGGATTCAAATCCAGAGAGACTCCAAATCCAAGCCTGCTTCAACTGTTTCCACTGTCTAGGGAGGTTGTATTAATCTCAGAGAGAAATGCGGGCCACTAAACCATACATAAAGATCCCTGCAGGCTGCCTATTGACTTCATTGTAAAATGTTTTATCTATGTTTTGTTGTATTTTTATTTATTTTGCTCAGTATTTCCCAAATACAACGTAATCTGGCTCAAGTCCCACTTGGCAGTGTTGCCAGGCAGTGTATTTAACCCCTTGGATCCATAGTATAAAACTCAAATTGCTCAGCCTGGAATATTCTTGATTTCTTTGGAATTTTTATTGTTTTGTTCAGGAGCTATATGTCTTAACTTAAAATAGATTATAAGCTCTCAGAGGGTAGCTCATATTTCTTTTGAATCTTCCACAATACCTAACTCAGTGCTGGGCACGTGATAGGAACTCAAATAATCGATAAATTAAACATTTGATTAGAATAGCCCAGAAGCAGTGATAGGATCAACAGTTTCACTTATACCCTTGTCTCATTTCTCATTGGACTTATGATACAAAGTTATGTATCTACATACACAGGCCAATGGTTAAGGTTCAACTTGCAGGCATCAAATAGAATGGATCTACATAAAATTCACTTGAAAGAATTGATATGATGAATATGTTGGAGTGGAATAAAAGGTGTCATTTGCATATTGCTATTTTTATATTTTGTACTTTGAAAAGCTCCAACCTTTCCTCTTAGGTCATCTTTGTTGTTTTTTGTGCTGGAAGAGAACCAAAATTAAGATTTACTATGGCAGAGTAGATGTGGCTGATGAGAGCAGTAAGAGCTTGGAAGGGTCTAACACAGGTCAGGTACAAATAATTCATATAAATATTTGGAGTGGTGATGTCTTTAAATCTGCATATCTCACATTTCTTTTGAGCTACTGCAGTTCTGCTTTGTTCGTAGAACACAACACCTTCTTTGAAGCAGGCAGGACATACTGGGCAGTCCCGTGCCAGTATTTCCCATGTCTCACAACGGATTCCAAAGTTCTTTGGAGAGACTTTGAGAGGGTCTTTGTATTACTTCCTCTAGCCTTCATGTGTGTACTTGCCTTGTGTGAGTTCTCCATAAAATAGTCTTTTAGACCAACATACATTTGACATTCAAATCACATGGCCAGCCCGTTGCATTTGCACTCTGAATTTGAATGCATGCCAGTTAAGTACAAGAAAGGATCTCAGTGTCTGGTATCTTATCTTGCCAGGTGATCTTCAGAATCTTCCTAAGATAATTCAAATGGAAGCAATTCAGTTTCCTGGTGCTGGTAAACTCTCCAGGTTTTATAGGTATTCAACAATGAGGTCAGCACAATGGATCCATAGAACTTCAGTGTGGTAGGTAGGTAGACTAATACCTCTTCTCTCCCACACTTTGCCTTGGAGCCTCCCAAACACTGAGCTAGCTCTGGCAATGTGTGCACCAACCTCATCGTCGATGGGTACATCCTTGGAAAGTATGTTGCCAAGGTAAGTGAACTTATTCACAACATTCAGAATTTCTCCATTTGCTGTAAACGATTGTTCCACATATGGATGGTGTGGTGCTGGCTGGTAGAGAGCCTCCATTTTCTCGAAGTTAATTGTTAGGCCAAAATTAGCACAAGAAGCAGAGAATCAGTCCATACTCTGTTGCATCTCAGGCTCAGAGGCTACATTGAATGTATAATCATCTGTGAACAAAAAGTCATGTACTACTTTAGTTTGGCTTACAGCCTTTACAAGTTAAATAATTTATCTTCAGTGAGGTAGCTGACCTTGATGTTGTTTTCATCCTTTGAAGGCATCTGACAACATCACTGAAAACATCATGCCAAAAAGCATGGGAGCAAACACACAACCCTGTTTCATTCCATTAGTGACTGAGAAACAGCTGTAATAGTTTCCAACTATCTCTCTGCCTCTGGTTTCTCTTTACTCTAATCCGACTTTTATGCAGCAGCCAAAAATTCATCTTCTCAATGAATGAGTTCGACTGCATCATTCCCTTACTCAAATGGTTTCAATGTCTCCCTATTAGACCTAGGACAAGATAAAAATTACTTAGTCTGACATTTAAGGCTGTCTATAATTTGCCTCCTACCTACCTTTCCGGTCTTATTTCACACAATATCCTTCACACACTGAATATTCCCCTTAGACTGCGTTAGTAGCAGCTTTCTGATTTTGTCCTTTACTGCTACTACTATTGTTGCTGCTACTACTACTACTACTACTACTACTACTACTACTACTACTACTACTACTACTACTACTACCACCACTACTGTTACTACTACTTCTACTCTGAGAATACTGTTTGTAACCTGCCTGTTAGGCAATGTCACAATTATCAAATGACAATGAGGTACTTTCTAGAATCTAGATATTTGAAATTGGGGCTGTAATAACTCATCGCTAATCTCCTCTGTTCCTACCAGAAAAAGAAATTTCTTGAAAATTCACCTTCAATGAGTCATGTACGTTGATTGAGAAGGAAGCTTCTTCTTATCCTTAAATTTAGGCCTTGAAAAGTCTGGTATGGGGAGGGGAAAGTGGGAGAGTGCTTATTCACTCCCTTTCACCTCCAGCAGGGAGACTGTAACACAGATGGTATGATGTTAGACTAGGCTCTAACAGGAAAAAAAAAAGGACCTCATTAAATTAGGAGTGGCCATGTTCTTAAAGACACTTATTTATTGTCATTTTTCAGTCCTGTCTGATTCTTCATGACCCCAGTTGAGGTTTCCATTTCCTTCTCCAGCTCATTTTACAGATAAGGAAACTGAGGCAAACCAGGGTAAGTGAATTGCCCAGGATCACACAGCTAGTAAGTGTCTGAGGTCAGATTTGAACTCAAGAAGATAAGTCTTCCTGACACCAGGCCCTGTGATCTATCCACTGCACCATCTGCCCCCTTTAAAGACATACAGACCCACTAAGCTGGTACTTTCTCCCTCTCTTTTTACGCTCCTTGTCTGGGTCCTCCTTGGCAGGTGATACAGCAACCTCCAACTGTACTCCATTGGGAGGCAGAAATCAACCTAGGTAGGCCCAGCAGAGGTAATCTGATTCCATTCTATTTGCAGAAATGGAAGTATGTCTTGTATATTTAAAAGGACTTTTCTTAGGGATTATTATCTCTATTGAGATGAGTTTTTTATTTTTACAAATTTGTATGTTTGTTACAGAACTATTTCAAGTGAAGGTCCTTGATATTCATCCTTAAATATTTTTCCCTTTCTCCAGCAAAATTGTACAATTATTTAGTAAAGTTCAATCCTCCAGGTATCTTACTATCTATTGGTCAAAGTATTACAAGGAAGATTGCCTTTAGCAGATTTGGGATCACACAGATCCCAAGATCACAGATTAGGAGATAGAGGGGACTTGAGAAGCCTTCCTGTCTAAAATCCCCATTTTGCAAATGGGGAAACTGAGGCTCAGAGAGGTTAAGTGGCTTACTCAAGATCCCACAGAAATAGGTTTTGAACTTGGATCCTCTGACTCTAATGAGCTTTCCATTGTACCAGATATTGAGCAGTGTGTTTAACAGTTTTGGCACATTTTGAAAGAAAACAGCAGTATCTGTAACATCATACTCCCTCCACATTGCTACATGTTGAAAACTTTCACTTCCTTTAAGGTCTAGGGTTCTGATGATAGTTACTCCATGAACAATTCTCTTATTCCTCCCTTACTTGTAACTCACCTAAAGTAGATTCTTCCCTCCTCTGTACTTTTTAAATAACACTTTGATGGCTTTTATTTTTGCCATTATTATAACTGTTGGTGTACATATCGTATATCCCTATTATGTTGTAAATGTTTAGAATGCATGTTTCACCTTTGATTCCTGGAACTCAGCACAGTATCTTGTACACAGTTGGTTAGATGAATTAGAATGGGGATAATATCATTTTTAATCACAAAATATTAGAGTTGAAGGGGATCTTTCACATAGACCACTGAGTCTAACCCCTTCCTTTTATGGATGATTCCTGGTTTCAACTCCAGGGAACAAGAAGCCCTTCTCACTTCTAAATTCACCATCATGCTGCTAACTCAAGCCTTGACTGAGATCAGCTCCCTCAGCCTCCTCTCCCCTCTGATCTGAAGGCTGGAGGGTAGAGCACTAAACTCCTCCCAATGCCTTCCTTTATAGAGGGCAGAAACTGGCCTTGCAGCTACTCTACTTGGCATCTGTTGCCCCACCTGATTTCAACCCCATGGAACAAAATGCCCCCATTCCAAGGTCCCCCTGGTGTTTCTCCCAAGGGGCTGCCACTATCTTTCTTTTTATTGTCTCCTGAGCTCTTATCACAGTGGCTGGCACATAGTAGACACTTGATAAATGTTTATTAGATTTGATTGGAAATTGAGGCCCCTGAAAGGTAAGTAATTTGATCAAAGTCATGTATTGAGTCAGCAGCAGAGTAGGGATAGAGCCTAGATCATTTGATTTATAGGGTAGAGGTGGCACAGTGGATAGAGTGCTGGGCCTGGAGTCAGGAAGACTCATCTCCCTGAATTCAAATCTGGCTTAAGATACTTACTGGCTATGTGACCCTGGGCAAGTCACTTAACTGCCTCACTTTCCTTATCTATAAATGAGCTCTAGAAGGAAATAGCAAAGCACTCTAGTATCTTTACAAGAAAACCCCAAATGGGGTCTCAAGAGTTGTAGGCAACTGAAATGACTGAACAATACTCTTTCATTAGATCATGCTTCCGCATTCTAAGACCTCAGTGGCCTTTACTTTTATTCACATTAAATAAACATTGAACTATTACTAAAAAGGAAGGGCAGGTAGGTGGCTCAGTGGGTAGACTGCTGGTCCTGGAGTCAGGAGGACTTGAGTTCAAATCTGACCTCAGATAGTGACTAGCTATGTGACCCTGGGCAAGTCACTTAAACCTGTTTGCCTCAGTCACCTCACCTATAAAATGAACTGTAGAAGGGAAGGGCAAATTCCCCAATTGATAAATGGTCAAAGGATACAAACATATAGTTCTCAGACGAAGAAATTAAAGCCATCTATAGTCACATCAAAAAATGCTCTAAATCTTTATTGATTAGAGAAATGCAAATCAAAACAACTCTGAGGTACCACATCACACATATCAGATTGGTCAACATGACAAAACAGGAAAATGATAAATGTTGGAGAAGATGTGGGAAAATTGGAACACTAATACATTGTTGGTGGAGTTGTGAAATGATCCAACCATTTTGGAGAATAATTTGGAACTATGCCCAAAGGGCTACAAAAATGTGTATACCCTTTGATCCAGCAATAGCACTTCTAGGGCTATATGCCAAAGAGATCAAACAAATAGGAAAAGGACCCACATGTACAAAAATATTCATAGCAGCTCCTTTTGTGGTGGCAAAGAATTGGAAATTGAGAGGATGCCCATCAATTGGGGAATGGCTAAGCAAGTTGTGGTATATGAATGTAGTGGAATACTATCGTGCTATAAGAAATGACGAACAGGCTGACTTCAGAAAAACCTGGAAAGACTTATATGGTCTAATGCTGAGTGAAGTGAGCAGAACCAAGAGGACTCTGTACACAATAAGAGCCACGTTATGCAATGACTAATATTGTTAAACTGAACCCTTCTCAGCATTACAAGGATCTAAGACATCTCCAGAGGACTTGGGATGGAAAATGCTGTCTACATCCAAAGAAAGAACTATGGGGAGTTGAA
This sequence comes from Phascolarctos cinereus, assembly GCF_003287225.1. Classification (NCBI taxonomy): domain Eukaryota; kingdom Metazoa; phylum Chordata; class Mammalia; order Diprotodontia; family Phascolarctidae; genus Phascolarctos; species Phascolarctos cinereus. The sequence continues at coordinate 95,102,311 of NW_027556098.1, forward strand.
TTGCTATCACTTATTTTTACCTTCTGTTGAGTTTTGTTTCATCTTTCTGATGGTTCCTCCTATTAGTTTTAATTTTTACTTACAACTTCACTAATGTGAAAATATGTTTAATGGGTATGTAAATGTAAAGCCTGTATCAGACTGTGTGCCGTCTTGGTGGGGGGGAGGAAGGGGGAGAAAAATATTCAACTCAAAGGCATATGGAAGTGATTGTTGATAAATCAAAATAAATTAATAAAATTTAAAAAATTAAAATAAAATTAAAAAAAAAAAGAAGGGAAGGGCAAACCACTTTAGTATCTTTAGCAAGAAAACCCCAAATGGGATCATGAAGAACTGAACACAACTGAACAACAAGTCTGCTCATTATAGTTATTCAGAGCTGTTTCTTTTGTTGTGGTTATTCTTTCCATTTACATAGTCTTAGTCCTTGTGTTTATTGTATTGGTGATCTACTTATTTCACTGCATTACTTCATAAAAATCTTTCTAAGCTTCTCTAAATTCTTCATAGGCGTTGTTTCTTAGGACATAGTAATCTTCCAATATATTCAAGTACCGAAGTGTTTAACCATTCCCATTTGGTGGGCATTTCCTTTGTTTCCAGTTCTTTGCTACCACAAAGAAGTGGTATATATTTTTTTGCTATATATTAGACCTTGCAGACATTGACCTCCTTGGGATATATGCCCAAAAGCAGTCTTACCACTTTACAAAACAACAGCATCCACATTAAGCAATCTGTGTTTCAGATGTATTTGATGAGATAAGCTGCTCATACTGCACTTTTTATATGGCCAATACTGGGACCTGTTAATAATGGATGCTTGAAATAGTGTTCTTTTTATGGATAAAGAACTGTGTGTGATAATCACTTTCCCATTTCAAGTGCATTTAGTTGTGGGAATCAAATAAGGTAACATATGTGAACACTTCAAAAAGCCCTTTTGAAATAAATGTAAGGTATTATTATTATCTGATGATATTTGAGATTTTATAGCAGGACTGATACAAAGAACAAAATGTTCACCTATCTATCTTCAGAATTTGTATGCCACTGATATTAAAATTGCTTCTCTGTCTCATGATCCGGTCAAAGATGACATTTTTATCTTCTACTTCACAGGCATAAAAATATAGGAATTTGCCAATTTATGAATAGTCACCTTTAAAAAGCTTAATGGATAGCATAAAAGTTCGATTCTGAAATTCTGACCTCTCCTAAGTGTCTGGGCTTCTACAATCCAAAATACCTTCCTAGTAATTGACCGCCTTCCCTTAGGCAAACAGCAGCAAGAATAACCCTACATTTATATAGTGCTTTGAGGTTTACAAAATGCAATGAACCTATAAATAGGTAGCACAAATATGATTCCATTTTGTCTATGATTACAAAGCTAGTAAGTGTCGATGCTAGGACTGCAGCTTCTGTCGCCAGACTTATAGTCCAACACCTTAATCCACTGGAGAAGGAAATGGCAAACTACTCCAGTACTAAAAAAAAATACCCATACAGGGTCACAAAGAGTTGGACACAAATGAACAACTGAAAAAAGAAATGGAATTCAGTGGGACCACCAAAGATAATAGGAGAATTAGAGAAACTTTTGCTGCCGCAGTTGGTATGAGGAAAATATGTCTTCCTGGCTTCATCACGTGAAATTTGGGCATTCACAAAGGTGTTTGGTTGTAGCTGAAATAATTTACCAGAACTACACACATAGATGTCTGAACTCATTTATCTGATCTGGAATAAATGTTCCCTTCTCTTCTTAATATCTTCCCTGTTGCTTATGCTCAAAGTCTGAGTTTTCTTTCTCCCTCAATCTTTGATAATTTCAGCTTTCCCCTACCCCCTTATATAATCCCATCACTCACTTTCTGACAGCAGCTTCACCTTTAATGGTGGTTACCCTGGGGTTCTACAATGAACCTGTTTCAGCCTCCTGCCATACTAGGTAGTTCATGCTTTACCTGCCTCAATTTCTGCCCCAAACAGCATCTAAGGGGACAGAACTGACCCCAGGTAGATGCTTGGCTTTAGGCTTCATAGGTCTACAAACATGTTGATATCCTGCCCAATTCCTTCTGTTCCTCAATTCTTTGGCCAAGTACTATTAAAAGACAATGTGCTGCCAGGCTACAGTCTCAGCCAGAACAATCATGTCTTTTGGTTTTCTGTGGCACAGGGAGCAGGTGTCAGGGTTGAGTTCAACACTTTGGATCAGCTGTGGCTCCTACAGCCCTACTAGAGCATAGTAGTAAGTGGGGGATGGAGAGCCAAGTCATCACTTCAGGGGTTATGAATTTGCCTTCTCTACTGTCAGTTCATCAGTTTTATACCTGCTTAGGGTTTTTGTTATTTTAGAACATGGAGACACCTGAAATTGTTTTATCTCTTACACATAATCACTATTTTGTAGAGGTTCAAGAGGTCAGAAGTTTGGAGAAAGTGACAATTCCTCTATCTTGTTGACCATATGACTCAGAAGTCCTACTAAAACTATAATTAAGAAGCATAGTTATTGTACATATTACATATGTAATATTATAATATAATAGGCCACTTATCTAGTTGTAGATTAGCCATTATATATTAGTCATATATGCTCATATTCATTATCAAATAATATATAATTATATTTTTATCACCTTAATATATCTCCAGGTATTTTATATGCATGCATATACATGTACATACATATGTACATGCATACAAATATATGTACACACATATGAGTTAAATGAAATTTGGGTTTTTTTTCTTTTTTGGAGGAAAAAAGTAATTCCTATTTAAAATATTGAAAATGCACTGTCGGACCTGAATAAGTAAACTTTTGGAACATAACTTGTTCAGACCTCAACCTGAGACAAGGGCTTGTGGGGAGAAGCCCATATGTGATCAAGGCTACTACTCCCATGATGTAAACTCAGCAGTTCGTACCCTGAACCATTTGCGTCTCTGTATAAGGCTGCTTATTGATTGCCCTGTTAGCTCATTTCAAGCGTCTAATTGATGAATTTCATATTTTCTTGGCTTTTGATCTGTTCTTAACTTGAACTGGGTTACCTTCAACAATTTCCTTTGTTTACCAAGTAAAATTCAGAATCCTTTACCAGGCATTCAAGGCATTCTACCATGTAATGACACCCTAACTTTTCAGTTTTGTCTTCCTTATTTGTAAAATGAGGGTGTTAGATTAGTTGATCCTGAAGGTCATTACATGGAAACTGCAAGGTCCTCCAACATAATCTAACAGATTAGAAAGCTACCGCTAATGACAATGAAAATATAGAACCATACCAATTAAAAAGAAAGAAAAAAATCTTATTGGAAGTGATCTAATTCATCCCTCTCATTTATAAACAAAAACATTAAGGCCTAGAGGAATTAAATAATTTACCCAATGTCACTTAGCTAGTAAATGGAAAATCAGGGACTGTAGCCCAGTCTTCTACATACTGGGAATTTTTTCTATATGCATGTGATTCTAATATTTTAGAGATAAATTCGATATGCCAGAACATAGTACAATTGAATAGATAGACACTATTTTATGTTATTTTATATCTAATTATTGCTATTTCCATGTTTCCTTACCTAATTATATCTTTCCACTACGAAATCTCTATATAGAAATTCATAGGGCCATAGGGTTAAGAGCTGAAAGGGACCTTGGAAGTGACCTAGTTACTGAACATGAAAGTATATGTTCATTTAATTTGAAGGATCTTGTACAGTACTCCTTAGAATTTCTTGATTTCTTTATAGCAGTAGTTGATACAAAAGCTACAGTCTTTTACACTCATCATGGGGTTGGAAAGTTGAAATGATTATTTGTCTCCCTTGGGTGCACAATGAAACCCATGGTAGTAATCACTTTATTTGGAGCAGCTAGGTGGCACAGTGGATAGAGCACCAGCCCTGGAGTCAGGAGGACCTGAGTTCAAATTCAGTCCCATACCAAGTCAGCACTTGACACTTACTAGCTGTATGAACCTGGACAAGTCACTTAACCCCAGTTGCCTTGCAAAAAACCAAAACAATCCCTTTATTCATCCCTTCGAAGAGGGCCTGTTTGCTATCCTCTGAGCTGTAGCTTCTATATATCTTGTGGCTTCATTTATACCAAGAATGTCAATATACATGTGTCATTTCCTTTATGCAAGTGATTCCAAGTTCTACAAATATAAACCTAGTCTGTCACCTGAGTTAAAGACAACATTGATCTATTTCTGGAAATCTAAAATTGGATATCATATAAGGATCTTAAACTCAACCTGTCCAAAAGTGAACTCATTAACTTTTCTCCCACACCTTCCTCTGTCCTGAACATCCTTATTATAGTTGAGGGCACCACCACCCTCCCAATCACCCAGGACCTCAGCCTCATTGTACTCCTCTATTCCTCATCCTGCCTTACCCCATATATATATATGTTGTCAAATCATGTCATTTCTACCTTCATAACATAGTTGTGAACATAAAATAGAATCTTTGTACTCTTCTTATACTTGATTCTATTGAATACATTCTTTGACCAGCCAATGTCAGTCAATAATCATTAAGTGTCTGCCATGTGCTGGGCACTATGTGGTAAGCACTGGAATTACAAATAAAGGTAATAGACAGTTTCTGCCCTCCACTAGCTCACTATCTAGACAAGCTACCCTAGCCTACTTCATGTTCCTAACGTGTGTGTGTGTGTGTGTGTGTGTGTGTGTGTGTGTGTGTGTGTAAATGAGAAGGCGGGGCAGCTAGGTGGTGCAATGGATAGAGCACCGGCCCTGAAGTCAGGGGTACCTGAGTTCAAATCTGGCCTCAGACCAAACACTTGGACACTTACTAGCTGTGTGACCCTGGGCAAGTCACTTAACCCCAATTGCCAAAAAAAAAAAGAGAGAGAAGGGGGGGAGAAAAATTGTATATGGATACACACACATGCATATGCCTCTCTCCTCTAATCCTAAATACTAAACAAACAGATTTCTTTTTCTATTCACATGACTATTTATAAACGATAGTTTACAAACCTCCTATCATTATTTTTACTTCTTTCCATCTCCATTCTCCATGGCAACATACTCATCTTTTTCTGAAAACATACTAGCCCCCACAAAACACACTTCCTCATCTAGCATCTAGCTATAGCTATGATAATTAGAATAATAAAGTTTGGAGGGGTGGCATTCTACATTTTCAAGTGAAAGGGAGTTACCTCCCCCCAAAAATAACATCCATCACCTTCATGATATGAAAATATGTACTTATTTATGTAAATATTTTAGCCTACATAGAGAAACTTGACCAATTGCACATGAGTAGCAATATGGAAACTGTAAATAGTTTGCAGACCTAGGTTTAGACTGGAACTAATTAGTTATCTGTCCTTGAATGATAACAATAAATAACATTAGAGTACTTCATGGTTTATAAATTATTTTCCTCACAACAGAAAGGAAATATGGCAGAGTGTACAGAGAACTGGCTTCAGAGTCAGGAAGTCTTGACTCTGACACACGCTGACTACATGATCCAGGGCTAGCACCTCAGTGCTCCAGGTATCTCTGGAAGATTATGTTTCAGAGAAGGTACTAACCTGCATTGGTAGAGAGAGTTCCCTCAACTGGAACTTTCCTGAACCAATGAACTCATAGATCAACTCTAGGAGATGACAAGGTCTAAGGAAAGGGCTTTTTGCTTGTGTTTTTGTTGTTTGTTTATTTGTTTGTTTTAAGGATGAAGTGACTTGAATGTATTTGAAGAAAAAAAGGAACAAATTAGTTCAATGGATAGATTGAAGCTAAGAAAGAGAGAGAAACAAGAAGAGAAGAGAAGAGGAGAGGAGAGGAGACAGAGAGAGAGAGAGAGAGAGAGAGAGAGAGAGACTTTCATAATTGGGTTTCTCTCCAAATTTTCTCTAAATTTGTTTTTCCCTTAACAGCTACCCACTGTTTATGAAGTAAGACTATCATAAATCCACAAATTAAAAATAAAGGACATATGAAGAAAGACTATATCTGAATTTAGAAAAAGAACTGATAATAGAAGTATGTATAGAATAATTTTACGTTTGTGTAGGTATGTGTGTATACACACACACGTGCCTATTTGTGTCTAATGGTAGCCATCTCTAGGGTGGCAGTAAGGAAAAAATTTACATGATGACTTTATTACATATTTGAAAGGAATAGCAAGTTATACATAATTGATTTGCAGTTTTATGTGCAATCATTTATTTTCAATTATACTATGCTATGGAAATGCTTGTTTTGTTATGTGAACTGAAAATAATTTTTTTAAATTAAAAAAAATATATATAACAATCTATATGGCTTTCTTTTATATGGCTCAGAAGACTCTAGCCAGGGAGAAGAACTTGTCAAAGCTTGTACTCCTCTTCTAAAGCCTTCAAGAATCCCAGGCAATCTCAAGACCATGATGAGGCATTGGAGTAGGATTTTGAGGAGATATTTGTACGTGCCTTTCAAAAATCTAGAGCAGTTGGTTAGCTCCCAGCAAATCCATATTAGTCTCTTCCCTTCTCATTGGAATTATCTTTCTTTGTGATTTTGTTATCTGAGGATCCCAAAAAGTCAGAGGTAGAAGAAGCCTTAGAAACCAAGTATTCAAAACTCACTCATTTTTAACTTGAGGAATCAGAGACCTCTAGAAGTTAATAGGCAGAACTGGAATTGAAACATATCTTCTACTTTAAAGCCTAGTGCTCTTTTCTTTATGTAGTTTTGCCTTTTTGAATGACTATATCGTTATCCTGTAGTACCATATGCTCCAAAAGGAATGATGAGACATGTACATAAATAAAATAATAGATTGTCATAAAAGACTAGGAAAGCTGCAAAGCAAAAAGCTATGATCCTCCCTCCTCCTGTCTCTCTACCTTTCCCTCTCTCTATTTTTTGTTGATTTTTCTATCTCTTCTTTACTCTTCTTTGTTTCTTTTTGCTTCTTCTTGGTGTGCCAAATATGCCATTCACTTCCCAAACAATATTTTTTCCATCTTTTCATGTTTGCCACTCTATTATTTGCCATGACTCTTTCCCCCTTCCTTCTGTATCTGTCTTTTCCTTATTAGCTTTGTTTCTTCCTATTTTCCCTCCCTTCTCTCTTTGTTCACAAAATATAACTGAAACACACATATTTTTATGATTTGCTTTATAAAATTTTATGTCTCTTCTTAATTTTAATAGCATATGAGTTAGCTATTTTGTATTCCTAAGAAACAAGGAATAAATAAAATTAGTTTGCTCATTTATATGGCCCTGTGTTGATTTTCTCCCTTGGACCTTTTCCTATGCTCTTTTTAAAAAAAAAATAAATCCCAGATGTAGGACTATTCAAAATCAACTGAAGGTGTCAATGCCTTTTTCAAAGAAAGGCTATTAGCAAGTTATCACTAATTTAGGGGAAACTGAAATAAGCAAAACAGTTAAGCCATTACACGGTAATTTGTGAAGCATTTGGTGTTAGAGCACTTTTGATGACTTTGAACATAAAGAGAAAGGCAGCATAACTAACTCCTATACTCACAGATTTATTTATCCTACTTAGCTTCAGAGGTAATAGTCCTAATCACTTGGAGAACATCAAAGGTTTCTCTTCATCTGAACAGAATTCTCTATTGGCAGAGTTGTGTCTATAGGAAATAGAATATCATATTAATAATATACATAAATGCTATTGATTAATTATTCTGGGGTACATAAGTAAAATATAGACAAAAAATAGGGTAGCTAGGTGACACAGTAGTTAGAGCGTGAGACTAGAGTCAGGAAAGATGTGAGTTCAAATCCTGCCTTAGACATTTACTAGCTGTGTTACCCTGGGCATGTTACTAAACCTTTTTCAGCCTCAGTTTCTTCTAGGTTCAGTTTCTTCACCTGTAAAATTAGAAACCTAACAACACCTGCTTCACAGGGTGGTTGTGAGGATAAAATGAGATAATAGGTAAAGTGCTCTGGAAACCTTAAAGTGATATATAAATGCTAGCTGTTGTTGTTGTTGTTGTTATTAAAATGTCTTTACCCAAACTAGGATATGAAAGATTAATAGGATCAGGATATATTTGCCTCCTCTTTCACATCTCAGATTCTACTTTGTAATTTATGTGTTTGTGTTTTTTCTGTTTGTCTTTTCTTTCTTTTTTTTCTTTCTTTCTTTCTTTCTTTCTTTCTTTCTTTCTTTCTTTCTTTCTTTCTTTCTTTCTTTCTTTCTTTCTTTCTTTCTTTCTTTCTTTGTCTAGGCAATGGGGTTAAGTGACTTGACCCAGGGTCACACAGCTAGTAAGTGTTTTTATGTGTCTGAGGCTGGATTTGAACTCAGGTCCTCCTGAATCCAGAGCTGGTGCTGTATCCACTGCACCACCTAGCTGCCCTTGTCTTTCTTTCTTATTATCTTTTACTAGGTAGTAAACTCTTTAAACTTGGTGACCAAGTCATGGTTATCTTCACATCTCATTCAGTGTTCAGTTTAGTGCACTAAATACAGTTGGGGCATAATTGTTGTTGTTGTTCATCCTTCACTTTTTTTTTTAGGTAATTGGGGTTAAGTGACTTGCCCAGGGTCACACAGCTAGTAAGTGTCAAGTGTTTGGTCTGAGGCCAGATTTGAACTCAGATCCTCCTGTCTTCAGGGCTGGTGCTGTATCCACTGTACCACCTAGCTGCCCCCATCCTTCATTTTTTGAAAAGGACCAATAACATCACAGAGTGATATCTTGATTCATGAATTAATTGGATTTAAGTGAGGCCAAGTTGTACCAAGTCATCAGCTTCACTCTCTCTTCCAGAGTCATCAAAGTCAGGACAAAAGTCAAGACCACTGGTGACGGCTAGGCATGCAGTGGATGACCTTGGCATCTTTGATATCTGATCAAGCTCTAAGCACTCCACAGCACCTGTTTTAGCTGCCTTCATGGCCACTGGAACAAATTGTTTTCATTCATCCATTCTGAGGGGGGAGGTCTTCACATGATTGGGGTAGACACCACCCTAACTCACCAGAGGGTTTGAGTTCCTCAGTTACCCTCAACCTGGTTTAGCCCATCTGCTGAGATGGTCTTACTGCTGTACATATTGTAGCTTCTTGGAGCCACTGATGATAACTGAGTGAGAGGTAGAGATGAGCAGCCCTGAAAAGGACTAGGCAAGATCTCATACCAGAGATGCTAGTCTTTCCTGAACAGCTAATTCATTTCTAGTGCACAATAAATATTTGTTGAATGAACACAGATGAGTCAAATTGATTGTTCCATATACACAACATTCCATCTCTCACTTCCATGACTTTGTGTTGTAGAAAATTAACTCCAAGGTAGTTGGGTGGTACAGCGGATAAAGTTCTGTACCTGGAGTCAATAAGACTTCAGTTCAAATTCAGACTCAGACACTTACCTGCTGTGTGACCCTTCTCAACTCACTTAACCTCTATCTGCTAGATAACCTTCCTCATTTATAAAATCAGGGATAATAATAGCACCTACCTTCCAAGATTGTAGTGAAGATCAATTAAGATAATATTTCTAAAGCACTTTGCAAACTTTAAAGTGCAGTGTAAGTGCTAGCTTTCATTATAATTGCTGTCTGATTTTACTTTCGTCCCTTAGATTTCCTTGGTTCTTTTAAAGCACTGTTGAGGTGCTAGCTCCTTTCTTGTCAACTTCTTCCTAGTCTTTTTCTGCCTTCATGATTTGAAGAGAGACGGTGGCATTGGACATCTTCTCTCTTGGGGCTAGAAGCCGTAAGAGCCTAAAGAGGCTAAAAGGACCCAAAGGAAGTGAAGAGGCTCAATTTCTCCTCTCTCCAACTCCCTCCCACCTCTAGCACAGGCATGAGGCACTGATCTCCACCAATGAGGAGAGTCCTCTACCAATGGGTTGGGGGACTCATGTTACATATGTATACATAGCATCCTTGTAATAGAGACTGGAACATGTACAGAGTGCCTCTAACTATATCTACCCATGTGTAAGAAGCCTGGGAAGTCTTCTTCTGAGAGAATTGTGATGACATGTAATGTCAGTGCATTGGAGAGATAGCCATGTCTAAAGACATCTTTAACTGGTTCCTGTCTGCTAACCACATGTTTAGAAGGAGCCTTTGCCATTGGCTGGCTAGCTGGAGCTGCAGTTGTGGTCAGAAAGCTTTAATGACCAAAGCCTCAGTTTCATTTTCTTCAGCCAAGTTCTCTTGGTATGACTCTTTCACTGATAGCATCTGGTGAGTAGCAATGCTCTAAGGGAAAAGGCCCAGCCAGGGTTGGGGAACCTGTGGCCTCAAGGTCACATGTGGTCCTCTAGGTCCTCAAGTGCAGCCCTTTAACTGAATCCAAATTTCACAGAACAAATCCCCCTAATAAAAAGATTTGTTCTGTAAAACTTGGACTCAGTCAAAAAGCTGCACCCAAGGACCTAGAAGGCCACATGTGGCCTCAAGGCCAAGTTCCCCACCCATGGCCTAGACTTTCTTGCTTTTAAGGCTAACACGTGACCCCGTGAAAATGAAACTCAATCTTTTTACCTTTCCATTTGTTCTTTTTCACTTCAGGTAAAGAAGATTTATCTAGAGGCTTTCATCTTGTGGGTTTCAAAAGACCAGGAGAATGATCCTCTAGCATTCCTGTGTCCTGGCATCCTCATGCCCTAGAGCTAGTACAACATTGATTCCCTGAGAAGTAAAGAGTAGCCTTCAGGACGTAAACCAGTGGTAGCTAAGACAAGGAATAATCATGAAGAGAAGCTGTATGTAGACATGAACCTGGTGAGACCAATGCTGTGTAGAAACTGTGCTAAGTTTGAGCCCACTCTCCCCAAAGATCAAATTGCATTAAGGGAGAATGTTCCCATAAAGTATTGGGAGAAAACTTTGTACTTTTGTTTTTATTTTGTTTTCTTTTCCATATCAACAAAGTAATATTCCTTTGTAAAAGCTAATTGATGTTAAATGATTAAGCAGATCTGGTGTGCAGTGCTCAATAGACAATGGCATTAGAGAAGATACACCCCTCCCCAAAACCCCTCAGGGTACTTTTGAAGCCCTGGGGTTATGTAACTGGCCTGATTCTGGGAAGAACAAGTCAGAGAATATTTATTCCTTTACTCTAGTGGAGTATAACCTCCTTAAACACATGGGATGCTCTGTTTTGTCTTTGGAGACTCAATTTATTTAAGAGTGGCATAAATTTGTGCCTCTTAAAGGTGAAAGAAGAGAGTATAAAAGCTGGCTTGAAGCTTGATATTAAAAAAAAAAACTAAGATCATAGCAGCTGGCCTATCACTTCCTGGCAAACAGAAGGAGAAGAAATGGAAGCAGTGTCAGATTGTATATTCTTGGGCTCAAAGATCACTGCAGACAGTGCCTGCAGCCACGAAATTAAAAGATGCTTGCTTCTTAGAAAGAACGCTGTGGCAAATCAGGAAAACAGACTAAAAAGGAGACAAATCACTTTGTCAACAAAGATCCATATAGTCAAAGCTATGGTTTTTCGAGTGGCAATATATGACTGTGACAGTTGGACTATAAGGAAAGCTGAGCATCACAGAATCAATGCTTTCGACTTTTGGTGTTGGAAAAGACCTTTGAGAGTACCTTGGACAGCAAGGAGATCAAATCAGTCAATATTTAAAATAATTAATTTATTTTATTTAGAATATTTTTGAAAAATAACATTATTTGGAAGGACAAATACTTGAAACTGATGCTGAAATACTTTGGCCACATAATGAGAAGACTGGACTCATCGGAAAAGACCCTGATGTTGGGAAAGATTGAGGGGAAAAGGAGAACGGAATGGCAGACAATGAGATGGATAGATTATAAAATGAAAGCAACAAACATGGGCTTGGAAAAAATTTGGGAGATAATGGAGTATAGACAGGCCTAGAGTTTTATGGTGCATGGGGTCATGGAGAGTCAGACATAACTGAATAACAACATAATAGGCACTTAATTACTGTGTGTTTAATTTGAATTTGAACGAACCATGTGATATAATTATTGCATTTATTTTACACACACTTCTGATGCTGCATCAGCTTTTGAGATATATTTAAATTTCACAGTCATACTCTTCCTGTTCACTTATTTTTAATTTGTATTCTATTCTGAATCCTAAAATCTTTTTTTATATCATTCTATTGCCTTCCTGGCTAATCATTTTCTAATTTACATTTATGGGAATTCATTAAATGCATTACCTTACTTTTAACCTTGCTGAATTTGATCATGCTTAATATCAATTATTCTTCCATTTTGTTTCGATTCTGGGTCATTTGGGATTTGAATTTTCCTTTCTAATCTTCTTATGATTCTCAACCACTAGAAATCATCTGACAACATTATAAACATAAATTCCATATTCTGTTAAAAGTTGTTAATCTACAATTAACTGTTAAAGTAAAAAATGAGTAGAAAACATGAAGATTAGGATCCATATGCTATCATTTAAAACAAAAGTAGTAAATGTTATGTCCTGAATTTTTAGTGCTCAAATTCCCTATAGCTGTTATATTTTTAACCTCATGGATGAATTATGGGGGGGGAAAGGCTTTATCACATCTCTAAAAATATAGATTTATGTATATATGTCCTTCTAACGTTAAACAAAATGACAATGCTAAGAAAAATGATTTTCAGCTTGAAAAAAAAGCTAAGTGAAGTTAGGACTGATTGTTTCCACATAATGTATGTTCACTTAAAAGCTCATCTTTTAATACAATAATTGCACATTGGAAATGGCTTTGAGAGAACAAATGCAAAAAAATGTGGAATGAAGCCAGAATTTTCTGAGTTTATTGTACAATTGAACACAGCACGTGCCTTATTGCAAACTTTTACCATGTAGTACTTAGCACCCCACTGTGTAGAAACAGAAGGCATAGCAATGTGTTCAACAGACTTATGTGTGGGAGCAGAAATAGTTACACTGTGGTTCTCCAGTCTCTGAGGCACACCTGTGCCCAGATAGGTAGACATCTGCAGATATTCCCTTGCAAATATTGGGTTTTCTGAAAGTCACTAAAAGTAGATACACAAACATCTTATCTTGTTTTTGAAATTTTATTGACCCAATGAACACTTCCCACCATAAAGGACATTTTCCATCACCACCACCCTAAATCAACTTCTATTGTTTACACAAAGGAGGGTAGTGTCCTTTAACTCTGATTCCATACCACTAACAATGGCCATTGACCTGTCTTGTGATTCTCTGGAATTTGCCACTATTCAACCCCTCTATGATCAACCTTTTCAGCTCCTTTTGTGTATTGTCTTCCCCCATGAGAATGTGAGCTCCTTGAAGGCAGAGAATATCCTTCTTTTGCTTGTATTCATATCCCTAGCACTTAGCGCCACCTAGCACATAGTAAGCACTTAATCAATTGAAACACCTGTCCACATTGTGTTTCCATTTCCTCTGCTCTCACCCTCTCCTAAACCTTCCCAAATCTGAATTCTGACCTCAGGATTCAACTCTCTCCAAAGATAATTGTCAAGTCTAATGTCTTTCAAGTACACTTCCTTTTTATATTTTATTCTCATCCATGCACTCTTTACAGTGGATTATGAGATATTTTTCACATACAGCACTCCATTATTTGCAGCATTTGACACTGTAGATCACCATCTGACTGTCTTCTTCCTATTTCATTCTGCACTTTCCTTCAGCCCAATATCCAGCCTCTTTTGGGAAGAGTGGTACCCTCCACGAAGTGATGAGTATTCTCACAATTGGGCATAGCTTTCAAATCTCAGTGACTCTGAACTCCTATAGGTTATCATTCAAACCCCATTTCCCACCCTCCACCACCCAATTCCTTAGTCCCATCTCTTTCAATCCTCCTATTGCAAAGTTTCAATCAAACACCACCCAGCCCTTCCACTATGCACTCTGGAATGCCTGTTCCATAGGCAACAATCTTTTTTTCACCTTAAAACTTTTCCTCTTCCATTCTTTCCATCTAGTTATTGCTGAAACCTAGTTCCCCACTCCCACCCTCCAAGATGACGCAGCTTTCCTGGCCACCCTTTCCAGTACTGGCTGAATATTCACTCATTCTCCTTGGCCCACTGGTCAAGGGGTGAGAGTTGGAATATTCCTTGTTCCCCAATGCAACTTCTAGGTCTCCCCTTACTTTTAGCACTTAGTAACTTCTCTTCCTGCAAAGTTCATGCTATTCTTATCTACCACCCAACCAAAATCCTGATAGCTGACGTGTCACTCCCTTTCTTCCTCAATGAGTTTGGTACTTGGCTCATAATTTTTCTGTTCTCCCCAGTTCTTGCCCTTACACTGGTCAATACATATTGACTCTCCCTCAAACATCCTAAACAATTAGTTACTAAACCTACTCATTTTCCATGTGCTACTACTCCACCCCCACCTCAGCCATATACAAAGATAGTCATACCCTTGAACTTTCTATACCACTTCTAGTTTCAATAATTCTGAAATAACGTTATTCAACCATAATGTATTGGCTTTTCACCTCTCCCTTGGACATACCTTACAAAAGCTTACTCTTTGTCCATGTTATGACCTCCAGTCCCTTGACCCCTTAATTCTACCCTAGGCAATCTCCTCTTCACTAACAACTTTGCTCTCTTTTAAGCATCTTGGCCCCTTTGTGAACCAATTGGACTCTGTACTGTCCTTCTCTCTTGAATCCCTGCTCCACTTATGACCAATTATGCCCAGCCAAGTCTCAGCCTTAGATCACTCCCACCATTTGCCACCTTCTCTCCTATACACCTGCTGTTGAATGAGAATAGAGAAAATTACACAATGACTCTGACTGGGTCCACTACAAATTTACGTTACACAAAGTCACCTGGGCCCTCACAGACGCTAGGCAATCCTACTATGTCTCCCTTAACAACTCACTATCCCACTCTCCACAATGGCCTTTCCAAACCTTTTCATCCCTCCTCAAAACTCCCATGGCTCCTGCTCTTCCCACTCTCTCAGCTGAGAATGTTGCCTTTTGTTTTATGGGAGGGGGGAGAAATGAGGTCATTCCCCATAAGCTTCCACTTCTTTCCTCTTCCTCATCTCCTATCACTCATATACCTTCTGCCACCATTTCCTCCTCTGCCCCAAACTCATGATTAAGTGATCTTATTCTTACCCAAGCAAACTCCTTTACTTGTACAAATGATCCAATTCCATCTCGTCTCCAACAGAATGCTCCCTCAGTCATCACCACTCTTTCACTTATTTTCAGTCTGTCCCTCTCTACTGGCTTATTTCCTACTGCCTACAAACATGTCCATGTCTCCACTATCCTGAAAAAAAACAAACAAACTCTCATTTGATCCTTCCACTTCTGCTAACTATTATCCTGTATCTCTTCAGCCCTCTGTAACTAAACTCCTTGAAAAGGCTATCTACAATAGATGCCTCTACTTTCTCTCCTCCCACTTTCTTTTTAGCCCCTCATAATCTGGCTTCTGACCTTATCATTCCACCAAAAGTGCTCTCTCCAAAGTTACTAATGATCTCTTTATTGCTAAATCCAGTGGCCTATTCTCAATCCTCATTCTATTTGACATCTCTTCTGAAACTGTTGATTACTCTCACCTCCTTGATCTCCCCTTGTCTCCAGATTTTCAGAATTCCTCCCTATCCTATGCTACCTATCTGATTATTCCTTCTCTGTCTTCTTTGGCGGATCATCTTGTAGAACATGCCCTCTAACTGTGGGTATCCCTCACAGTTCTGTCCTGGGCAGAACTTCTCCCTCTATACAACTACACTTGGTGATCTCATCAGCTCCTATAGATTTAATTACTATCTCTAGGCTGATGATTCTCAAATCTACCTATCTTGCCCCAAACTCTCTGCTCACCTTCAATTTTGCATCTCCAACTGTTTTTCAAATTGGATAGCCCAAAGACATCTCAAATTCAACATATCCGAGAGAGATCTCATTATATTTTCCCAGAAACCTGCTCCTCTTCTGAACTTTCCTATTATATTTGAAGACACCACCATCCTTCCAGTCACTCAAATTCATAACCGTGGTCTTACGGTTAACTTTTATCTCACAGTTGCCCCATACATACAATTCGTTGCCAAATCTTGTTTCTACCATCACATGTCTTTTGTATGTTCCTTCCGTATACTCACAGAGCTACCCTCCAGTGCAAGCCTACATCATCTCTCTTCCAGACTGTTACAATAGTCTTCTAATTATCTCCCTATCTCAACTCTCTCTTCACTCCAGTCCTTCCTCCACTCACCTGGCAAAGTGCTTCCCAAAGCATAGGACTAATCCCATGATCTCTCTACTAAATTGATTCCCATAGCTCCCTATTACTTGCAGGGCAAAATAAAAAGCACTCTGTCTGGCATTTAAAGCTCTTTCCCATATGAACCCTTCCTACCTTCTCAATCTTTTTATATTTTAGTCCGTCCGTACAATTTACAGTCTAGTAGTTATACTGGCCTACCTGCTGTTCCTACCATATAACACTTCATTTCCTATGGGTTTGCATCAATTCCCTATAGAGTTTGGATGTCAGAATTTCATCAGAAATATTTCATGCAAATATTTTCTCAATCTATATTTTCTGATTATCTGTATATTGATTTTTATATTTCATATCTACAAATTTCATCTTTTATCATCTGTTCTATCCCTTTTCCAGTTACAATTTTCCCCCATCTATAATTGTGAAAGATATCACCTTCTATTATCCTCTATTTTTGGAGTGATATAATCATATATTTTAGAAGAATAATGCTACTTAGAAAAATGCAGGGAGATAGAGGTGACCTCAATGAAATTATACTGATAAGTGAAAGAATATCCCATTCAAGATCAAAGAACCACAGATTTAGAGCTGGAAGGGAGATCGTGTGGTTAAGTTCTCATTTTACACATGAGAAAACTGAAAACCAGAAAGGTTAGATGATTTTCCTATGGCCACACAGACATTTGATGCCATAGTTAGGAATAAAGCCTAGGTCTTCTGGCTTATATAAACAGCTAAATAATTTGTAAACCTCTGCCCAAACAGGTGCCGTTTAAAGTAGACAAGTCATTTTTCTTCTGCTGCCCAGTCTAAAGAACAAAAATAGCCCCATGGAGCTTAAGAGCAGTAAATGTTTATTTCAGAAAGCAGAAGGCAAGTAGGTCATTGGGAAAACCTGAACTTTCAGCAAACTAGGGAGAGAACAACAGTGATTTATGATCTCTGAAAATTCTGGTTAAAATCTTGGGAATCTTTTTCACCTTGTTTTTAGAGGTAATGCAATCCTAGTGATGGAAATGTTAAAAGTTGATCTTAAAAGGAATTAGGTTGGCATGTGAACATGGCAATGAAAACTTCAGTGAAGTGAACAGACCTCCAAAGTGGCATGTCAATAAAATCATTAGGAAGACAAAGGTAATTAAACTACAACTACCTCCAAAGTCAACGATCGCAAACTATTCCAGCCTTCAAATATAGGTACATATGAAGAAATGAATATGAACAAACAGCACTGGAGATAAAAGGAAATGGATGCTATGCTAATTGTTGAGAAATAGATGTTTAGGGGCAAAGACCTGGAAACAAAGAGGGTGTGTATTGATTAGGGAACTGTTTGTGGGAATGGAATGGTGAACTGCTGTACCATAAAAGTGACAAATATGGAGAATTCAGAGATACATGAAAAGACATGTTATGAGATGTAGAATGAAGTAGCAAAATAGACACAAAGCTGCTATGAGGGGCATAGCACCAAGAATGAGAGGTCATAGTGTTGCTAGAGTATATAGAGAGAGTGTGGTAGTTAATTCTAGGCAGCTCCTGGATAAGGTGCAGCATATCCAAACAAGGGTGGCCAAGTTATTGAGGGGCTTGGTAACCAAATCATATTCAGTTGAAAGAAATGATGACATTTAGCCTATATAAAGGAAGAAAAGGGAAAAAAA
The DNA here is from genome assembly GCF_003287225.1 of Phascolarctos cinereus. Classification (NCBI taxonomy): domain Eukaryota; kingdom Metazoa; phylum Chordata; class Mammalia; order Diprotodontia; family Phascolarctidae; genus Phascolarctos; species Phascolarctos cinereus. Next base: position 95,120,249 of record NW_027556098.1, read on the forward strand.
TATAAAAAGAAATACAGAAAAGGAGGGCCATGCTATTAAGCATTTAAAGAATTATCATGGGTGAAAAAAGAAAACAACATTAGATTTGCTCTGCTTGGCCCCAAATGATAAAACCAGGAGCAACAGGTAGAAATTTAAGACAGATTCTATAGATCACAAGCTTGTTTTAATCTTAAATCTTTTTTTCCCCATTCCTTCCTTCCTCTGGCTCTCATAGAGTCCTGGCACTCTCCTGAGGACACAGCCTCCCTGGCCTCCCTTTCCAGCACTAGCTGCATTTCCACCCATTCCCCTCATTCTCCCTGCCCCTTGGCCATTTCCAGGTTCTCCCTCTAACACCAACACTCAGTCCCTTTATTTGAGGGGACAAAAGGAGGATTTCCATTTCTGATCTTGTTTTGGCTCGTATTTTCTCATCATTTTCCTCACTGAGTTTTTCTTTCTCTATCACACTGACATGTCTTTTTCCCAAGGTTTTAAACAATGGTGGTAGGACAAGTTTCCTGTTGGTTTGGTAAACTACATTCAGATACATCCAAGGAGCTGAAATCAAGAGGACAGAAGGACTTAATGAAAGCCTGTATTCTGAGGTTTTGTTTTACAGAAGAAAGCATTATGAAGGAATGCCTTTGGGAAGAGGGTAGTTATCTATGTTGTATGGTTTGAGAGGTATAAGGCCCATTTTCAGTTGAGAAAACTGAGGCTCAAGGAGATTGATTTGCCCATGATCACACAGCCTGTTTCAGAAGCAAGTGACAGATTCCAGGTTCTCCTGATTCTTAAGTTTCACAATTTTTCCATTACCCAAAGCCATTTCTCTTTTACATTTCCTGATCAATTTTTGTCAATCAGCACTCACATGCACATTACCAATTTAACAAATATTTATTAAGTTCCTGTTTTATGCAGAACACTCTCTTAGGCAATGAGAACAAGGCAATGACTAAGTAAGATATAGCCCTTGAATTTATAGCATTTGAAATCTGGTAGGAAGATACAACACATATTCAAATTGAATAAGGTTGGGGTGGTAGTAGGGAAAGGAACAAGCATTTAGTGACTATTATGTTACATGTGGGCAGCTAGGTGGGGCAGTGGATAGAGCGCCTAGCATGGAGTCAAGAAGACCTGAGTTCAAATCTGACTTTAGACACTTACTAGCTGTGTAACCCTGGGCAAGTCACTTAACCCTGTTTAACTCAGTTTCCTCACCTGCAAAGTGAGCTGGAGAAGGAAATGGCAAACCACTCCAGTAACTTTGCCAAGAAAATCCTAAATTGGGGTCACAAACAGCTAGACAACATGTTCCAGGCATTGTGCTAAGCCATTTGTAAATATAATCTTATTTTATGAGCACAATGATCCTAGGAGGTAGGTATTATTATTCCTATTCTACAATTGAAGAAATCGAGGCAGAAAGAGGTTATGACTTGCCCAGGGTTATACAACTAGTAAGATTTGAATTTAGGTCTTCCATACTCTAGGCCCATCACTCAAAAGAAGTATAAAGTGCTGTTCAGTATGAAGGAAAGTATGCTGTATTTGTAGTTGTAGATCCTGTCTCTGCCCACTATTTTATCTGGGACGGTTAGAACCCCTGTGACATTGGGCTTGAGTTTCTTCATTTGTAAAATGAAGTGGTTGGATAAGATAACCTGTAAGGTGTCTTCTACCTCTAATCTGTGATGAAATTAGAAAGCTTTTCATTCATAGCACAACTTGTAGCTATCAAAGCCAGGATTTCAACAAAGGTTTTCCTGATTTCAGCTCTATTGCCCTCACCACTGACAGTGCCTCTCAGTCTCTTAATTTATGCATACATGTGCTCATGATTACACACACACACATGTGCATACATACATATATATCTATGTACATATATATGTAAATATATTTTTACACACATATGCAACTGATACTCAAATTCATTAGTATAGAGAACTACTTCCTGATATGGAGATTCTCATTACCATCTTCCATCAAAAAGACTTGAATTCAAATTCCACCTCAGACACTTACTAGCTCTGTGTGTGTGTGTGTGTGTGTGTGTGTGTGTGTGTGGACTCTGGGCAAGTCATTCAACCTCTGTTTGTTTCAGTTTCCTTAACTGTCAAACTGGAAAGATGACAGTACCTGCCTCATACGGCTCTTTTGGAAACCAAATTAGATATTTGTAAAATGCTTAGTACCATCCCTAGCACATAGTAGGTGCTATATAAATGCTTATTCCCTTCCTTTCCTCCTTCCTTTCCCATCTCACCTAGTGAATGGTTCATAGAGCTGCCTAGGTCTGTGAATAGAAATGGGGGCCACTGAACTATATATAGAGATCCTTGAGAACTGCATATTGACTTAGAATTCCACAAAATAACATTAAGCTTTGTTGTATTTCCATCTATTTTGTACACTATTTCCTGATTACATTTTAGTCTAGTGGCATGTAACTAGTGGTCCTGTGTTTGACCCCCCAGCTAGGTCACTGAGTTTTCAATTCATTTACTTATTCTCCTACAGCTAGTTAAATCCAGGTCTTCCTGATTTCAAGGCCAGATCTTCGTCTAGTCTTCTATCCAGCAGTGGGCATATTACATACATTTAGTGAGTATTTAATAAATGCTTGTTGACTGGCACACACAAGTATTTCAACACATAATACATATACTATGTGTACATATGTATTATGAGTGGCATAAACATGCTCCAGTCTTATGCAAACAAAACACTTTTCAAAGAGTTGTTTAATTACACAGAACACTGAACTAATTAAAATCCTGGGTAGGATGAGTAGGAACAGACAAGTAAGGTCAATGCAAATGAATGTGTATATCCTTTAAACACAATTAGCACCCCAAGCCAACAGGCTATACAGCTTATCCTATTTATAAAAGTGCAGTATATCAGATCAACATTTTGTTGATCAGCACAAAAGCATATAGCAATTTTTAAGTCTAACATATTTATTTCACCATAAATGCTTCAGTTGAGTTGTTGTGTTTAGTAAATGTACTGGAGTGGTTTGCCATTTCCTTCTTCAGTTTATTTTATAGAGGCCAACAGGGTTAAGTGACTTGTCCACAGTCACACAGATAATAAATGTCTGAGGCCAGATTTGAACTCATAAAGAAGAGTCTTCCTGACTTCAGGACTGTCACTCTGTGCACTATGGTACCACCTAGCCGTCCTTCAGCTGAATACATGCAAATATAAGAATTAAAGCAAGTGAAAGGAAAAGTTAATATCCACTCAAATTTAGAAACTGGTAGGGTAAATTACTTCCCAAGTGTTATCATTTCAGGGAAATACAAGATTCCCTTATTAAACAAAATAGAAGTGTCTAACACCTCCATACTCCTCCACTCCACCACCCCTAACCACACGCTCCTCTCCACAATACAAGGTCTACTTTACTAATGACCAGGATTCTGCAATTACAGATACATTTTTTCATCTATTAGTTTTATCACCTTTCAAAATGCAAATATCCTTAGACAGTCTGCTTACCTTAAACTTTATCATTCATTCACACTTAATAAAACAATTTTTCAGATTAAATTCTGAAACCAGTTTTTGAATGGTAGAGGATGAAGGGAAAGAAAAAACAGAGGAAATAAAAAAGGAAGAGAAAGGGCAAAAGGAGAATTGATAGGGGATAGCCAGATGGCACAGCAGATAAGATGCTGGACTTGTAGTCAGGAGTATCTAGGTTCAAATTCAGCCTCATTCATTTACTAGCTTATGAGGGTGACCTTAGGCAAGTCATTTAACCTCTGTCTGCCTCAGTTTCTTCAACTGTAAAAAGAGTATAATAATAGCACCTACCTCTTAGAGCTATTGTAAAGATAAATAATATTTATAAAATATTTAACATAGTGCCTGGCATATAGCATAAACTTAATAAATACTTGTTTCCTTCTATTCTTTCTTGGTAGATCAGTGCCACTGAGGAAGTAGATGAAGAAAGAAAAGACTAGGGACACAAGAAGTCAAAATTTGCCTATTTAATCATTTATTTCCTCTAGACACAGAGTCCTACGTCATTGCAAAATGTGGTTAGAGTAGAAAACTATTTCCTTGGTGTGATTTCAGAGATGGGTGAGAAGAACCACTACTGTATAAGGGAAAGAAGAGTGGAGACAGAGGGCCTGGGTTCTCATCCCAGCTCAAGTGCCTTCTATTGGTGTGATCTTGGGAAAGGTACCTGGTTTCACTGAGCCTGTAGTGCCTTCTCTGCAAAATGAGGGGGTTTGATTCTGTTGCCTCTAGGGTCCGTTCCAGGTCTAGAATCTATTAAATGCATACTAATTGGAACTTTTACCTCACTACAGACTTAAGCTTTTGATGTAAGGGTATGCTAAAGCACACACATTTCTAGGAGCGGTAGTAGGGTGTGTAGAAGGAGGAGAGGCAGAACCTTGAAATGAGGATGAGGAAGCTATCAAAGAAGGAAGAAGGGAAGGAAAGAACAGGTACATGTTACTTGCTTCACAGTTTTGAGTAGGGTCTGCTAGAGTCAAGCTATCCTTCCTAGGAAATCAGAAAGATTTTCACTGAATTCAGTTCAACAAGCTGTGCAAAGTCATCAGCCTCACTTTCTCCTCCAGAGCCATGGGGTCCAGTAGCAAGATGTAGATCAGGAAGACTGGAGACAACCCCCGTGCAAAGCTCTGTGGAGGCACTGGAGATAGAGATACAAAAACAAAGCAATATCTGCCTTCAAGAAACTTCTATTCTCCAACCTAGGAAAAACACATGCCTAGAAAATTACATACAAAATATACCCACAGTAATTGGTCAGGATAGACTTCCTACAGATGTTGGCATTTGACCTTACTGCTGATGAAAACAAAGGATTCGTCAAGGCAGCTTTGAGGGAGGTGAAGGATGTCTGTGGGTCATGGAACACAAAGCACACAGAGAAGAGATGGAATGTCATGGGTGCGGAACAGCAGGAAGGTCTGCTTGACCAGACCACATGCTGGTCCCTGCTCTTTGCACATGATAATCCATTTCCCAATCCCATGGATTTTTAACAGCTGTCTCTTATGCCTGGAAAATCTCTTAATCCTAATTCTTAGCTTCCTTCAAGTCCCACCTAAAATTCCAACAGCTAGAAAAAGCCTTTCCCCATCCCCCTTAAAGATAGTGACTTCCTTCTGTTATTTATTTCCAATTTATTTTTTTTTTCTTTTTGGTGAGGCAATTGCGGTTAAGTGACTTGCCCAGGGTCACACAGCGATAAATGTCAAGTGTCTGAGGTCACATTTGAACTCAGGTCCTCCTGACTTCAGGGGCAGTGCTCTATCCACTGCACCACCTCGCTGCCCCCAATTTATCCTTTACATAATGTATTAGTACATAGTTATTTGCATTTTGCTTTTCCATTATTCGAGGAGCTTGATGTTACTGTCGTTATGTTGCTGTTGCCTTCTGCGGTGTCCCTGGCACTGAGCACAGTACCTGGCACATAGAAGGCCCTTAAATGTTGACTTCTTGACTTAAAGAATAGTAATGAATAATAAGGCTAGAAGGGGAGGTTGGAACCAGGATGTAAAGGGCTCTAGATACCAAACCAAGAAGTTTGTATTTGATCCTGGGGCCATAGGGAGCCACAGGAACATCCTGAGCAGGCAGAGGGATGGGATCACCCCTGAGTCTCAGCAAAATCATTATGGCAGCGGTGAAAGCGCTGTGATTGTCTAGACAAGGATTGGGGCTATGTGAATGGGGAGAAGAGGACAGATGTGAACTAAATCACGGAGCTAAATTGACAAGACTAGGCAACTCATTGGATTTAAGGACTGAGGGAGAGAGAAGAATTGAAGATAATTCCCAGGCTGTGAACTTGGGTGACCAGAAGTGTGGGGATAATCTTATCAGAAACAGGGAAGTTAGGAAGTGGGGAAGGTTTTGGAGAAAAGATATCTAGTTCCAATATAGACATGTTGAGCTTGATATGTCTACAAGATATCCTGTTGGAGATGTCAAATAGGTAGTTGATGATATGGGACTAGAGTTCAAGAGAGAAACAGAGTGTGGAGACAGATTATACACACACACACACACACACACACACACACACATACACACACACACACACATACATACACACACACACATATACATATATGTGTGTGTCTGTGTATATATGTATATAATACATGCATGTCTATATGTATGTATGTATAATCTGGGACTCATCTTTATAAAGGTGAAAAAGGGAAAGTGAAAACTGAAGAGGGCTCAGCATAGAACTCTTGGGGACAACCAGTGATATGCTGGTAAATGTTTAACAACCAGCTCTCTGAAAAAAAATGTACTCACAATAGGCTTTTGAGTTTGTTCTGCATTATTAACATTTTCTCTATCATTCTCTTAAATTTAGATAATTAGCGAAACAGCAAATTAAGCCCTGATTTACAGCGTTTGACAATTTCTGAGGAGTAAATGGTCGCGCTGAACATTTAACAATTGGTAGGAGCTGGCTCCAGGACACCAGCCCATGTAAACAGAAACCCGGAGGTGGGATAAGGATGACAGTACAGAACTGGAAAAGGAACACTCATATAGATAGGAAGAGAATCAATAGAGAAAAGCAGCATGAAAATCCAGTGAAGAGAAAGAATTTAGAAGGAGGGACAGTCGACTGCATCAAATTCTATAGAGAGGTCAAAAAAGATAAGGACTGAGAAAAGGTCAAAAGATGTAGCAATTAATATTTGGGACCTTTGAAGTATAAAGTTGCATTTCAATGATAAAGTCTGAATCAAATTGTAAGAAGTGGAAAAATGAGTGGGTGGTGAGAAGATGGATACAAGGAACATAAATAGCTAATTTTGAGAGAGGGCTGATGATGAAACATATCTCTTTCCCTCCTTCCTGTTGGGGTATGTGTATGCATGTGTGCATGTGCATATGTGTATGTGTGTGTGTGTGTGTGTGTGTGTGTGTGTGTGTGTGTGTGTAAATAACAAAATATAGAGACATGGACATGTAAAGTAACAGTAGGATTTTGGCTGTGGAAAGGGGAAGAGAGATAGGAAGGTAAGATTAAGTGAAGGGATTTTTTTCTGTTGTTTGTTTTTTAGGATAGATAAGATCAGGTCATGTTAAGAATGTATGAGGAATAATCAAGGAGATCAGGAGACATTACAAATCAGGAGAGGAGAAAGGATGATCAAAGGGGCAACTAGAGGCAGTGAGATGAAGGGCACAAGTAGAAGAGTTGAAGCTTATAAGGAAAAGGGCCCCAAGTACTAGAGTACTACAACTACTCAGAGTTTCGAGGGGTCACTGAGCACAGAGACTCCTTTCCTCCCAGCTGTTCCATCCTTCTCCCTCCCCTGCTAGAAGTAAATGCCAAATTGCCCTCTGGGATAGTCAGATCCTATCTCTTCACCTCACAGGCCATTCATACAAACTGGAATGAAACCAACTAATCCTTTTCCACTGTAATTGTCTTCACAGGCATTCCATCTTTACAGATAAACTGACTTTTATCCAATTTTCTTTTTATTAAGGAGTAAAAATGTTTGAATCAGATATCATTTGTTTTCTTGCTTTAGAAAAATAGCAAGATTTAATAAATTTTAAAGTGCATTCATGGAAGACATTAATAGTGTTCATACAAGCACAAATTTAATGGTATTTGTGCATTACTCTCCCATAAACAACTCACTTTTTAGTTATCAGGCATAGGAAGTTTCAGTTTATTAAATCATAGAAGAGAGGAAGTCTTATCTATTGTTTCCTCCTGAAAACAAATCCATATAGTGGTTCAAAAGGAAAAAAAAATTAAATCAAACCTATGAATACCACAGCTATTGATTCAAAGAAAGTCTGCCCCTGGATTTATACTAAAGGGCATGCACTCAGTAAATACCTCAAATAATAAGAATCCAGTTACTACTGGTTTTTTTAAAAAATTGTTTAATTAAAAAGAAGAGCCCACATCTGGTTGCTAAATATTAGTACTACATTAATTTTCTTCATAAAGAAGACATTTTAGAAAGTGCATTATTAAAGATTATCCCCGCATTCTCTCTTTTCTTTCCCCTCCATGCCCTCCTCTTCTCCAAATAAATACAAAGTAGTAGTGCTAGTCTCTGAACAACAGGTCATACCCTTCCTAGTCAAGTAGGATCAGGCCTACGTTGAACAAAGTGATCGTCTGCAGAATAGAAGCAGTGTTCTTCCTCTAAATATTCCGTGTTCAGCATCATCACCTTGACTCTCACTCCCTCACGCAGTTTCCTAGGGGTGCTGCTAATCAGTTCAGGTGTTACTAAATACATCCATGACCAGAGAAAGTTGGAAAGGACCTAAAGAGGTTGGAGACATTCCCTAGTCTTGTGTGGGAGTTTGTTGTTGTTACTGTTGTGTCTTTAGGCAAGGCCTCACCTAAATTTTTCTGGAGATTATTCAGATTTATCTAGAAAATAATGTTCTTGACCTTTTTTTCAGTGCTTAACAACACTTAAGTCAGAATGTTACTTTACATGTCCATGTCTCTATAGTTTATTATTTACACACACACACACACACACACACACATATGCACATGCACACATGCATACACATACCCCAACAGGAATGAGGGAAAGAGATATGTTTCATCATCAGCTCTCTCTCAAAATTAGCTATTTATGTTCCTTGTATCCATCTTCTCTGTATAAAGATTAGCCATTGCATTCATCTGAATTCTAATGCCATTTCCTTTGTATTATTGTAGGCATTGTGTATATATATATATATATATATTACTTTGATTTTGCTACTTCTGTATCAGTTCATAGATTCCTCCCCATATTTCTCTGAATTTCTAATATTCATTATCTTTTTACACAGTAGCGATAATCCATTCCATTCCTTTTTTTTTTTCTTTTTGGTGAGGCAATCAGGATTAAGTGACTTGCCCAGGGTTACACAGCCAGTTAAGTGTCAAATGTCTGAAGCCAGATTTGAACTCAGGTCCTCCTGACTCCAAGGTTGGAGCTCTATACCACAGTTTATATACCAGTTTGTTCAGCCATTTCCCAACCAACAGACATCTATCTACTTTATCTTCAGTTTTTCGCTACCACAAAAAAATGCTGCTATGAATATTTGATGCCTGAGACCTTTCTCTCTGTCTCTGAATTCCTTGATCAAAGAAATATCATAGGGCGAAGGATATACACACCTTTCTCACACAGTTCCAACTTATTTTCTAGAGAAGCTACATAAACACATAGGTCCACCAATATTATTGTGCCTATCTTCTCACAATCCTTCTGACTATTTCTGTTTCTTTAATCATCCTTGTTATCCTCCAAAATTTCCCCACTGCTGCTTCCCACTCCCTTATACTAGAAGCATCCCATACCTACTTCACAGAAGTCTCCAAGCATTTGAGTTCCAACCTTTTTTTAAGCCCCAAAGTGTTTATTCCATGGTTGTACAGATGCACTGCTCTAAGCTGCTTGATGATGATTATCCTTCAAATCTTTGCAGTTTTAATTTAACCCTCCTTCCTAAGTCATTTGTGTATGTTAAGGGCTGTTATAAAAATACAGATAATTTTAAGACCCTCAGAGAAGACTATTTCATAATCTGCACCTGTCATAATCTCAGAGTCTTTTAATGCTCATTTCAAATGCTGCTTCTTTTATGAATGAAGACTTTCCTGATTCCCATAACCAAATGTGATCTTTCTCGATTCTAAAATTTGCCACTGGCTGTGGCAACATGATGTAGGGTAAGAAGCATGGAACTTAGCTTAAGACTTAGTTTATGACAGTTCCCACACTAACAAACTCTCTACTCAATTAAAAAAAGGACATAACAATGTTTCCTCAATTGTAAAATGGAGATAACAGGGCTTGCATATGTAAAAACCTCCATAAATTGCAAAGTGCTATACAAACGTTAGTTATTATTATTATTATCTTTCCTTTTGGTACAATCCTGTGACATTTTTCTTTGTATTGCAGTTATTTGTATGATTTTCTTGACTTCCTGTTAGATTGTAAGATCCTTAAGAGCAACTTGAAGTTTCATCCCATTTTCTTATTTCTTCTAAATTTTGTCATATTCTGCTATTGAAAGTACTATATAATGTTTAAGTGATTCATCTTTTCCCAAGCATTATTTCATAAATTAATCTTCCTGATGGCAGATTAGAAAACCCTACCCTTTTTTTTTTACAGGAGGGGAGGAAAGGAGAGGGGAGGGAGGGAAAGAGAAGAGAAAGGAAAGGGAAAGGAAGAGAAAGGGGAGAGGAGGAAAGAAGGAAGGAAGGAGGAAAGGAGGGCAGGAAGGAAGGAAGGAGGAAGAACGAAAGGGAGAAGGAAGAATGAAAGGAAGGAAGGAAGAAGGAGTATTCTTGAGCAGTTAAATGGGAAAATCTCAGACAGAAATTAAATTACTCTTCACCAATAGATGCTTCCAGGTTCCTTTTTCCTCCTTCCTCCAAACAGGTTTGTATATTTACTGTCATCACTTGGTGACAGGAAAGACAAACATGGTTCTCGAGGCTGCCAAGGCTGGAGGTATCAGGAGGATCTACAAAGAAAGCAAGACCCAGAACTTTCAGACTGAGATTTCCTTCCATTACCACTGATGATTATAGCAGAATGCCTCTCACTATATGATTGTTGGTCTAAGTCGGAACTGCACCACATCTAAATAATGGTAGCATATTGTTGCCCCTTTTATAAATACTCCTAACTCCTTTCTTTAATTCCTTAAAAAAAATCCTCTCCATTGTATGGTTAATGCCTTAAAATACGGCCCTTTCCTTCAACATGCACACATAGCCTCAAATATCCTTCTGCTTTCGTTTCACCTAAAATAAAGATGGAGGTCTTCTGAATTAGTAAGGGCTGCTCACTAACCTTCACAGCTCACTAAAGGTCTTTAATAAGCCATAGATATGGCTAAAATGTGAATGGAGAAAAGATGTTTTCTTTTCTTTTCTCCCTCTTCTCCCCACCCCAGCTCCTTTTCACTGGTGCGGAACCACTGCAACATGAGTACATCAGCAAAAAATCATGAAGACACCTAGAAAATAATCTGCTGTAGTTGATGAGCCATATAATTCTGAACTGTCTAGCCACTGACATCCTATTCTCCTTCTGACCCTGACACTTTTGCAATGCAAAGTGCTCTGGAGCATGAGAAGGAGGCAGAAGAGCAGCTGTCTTCATGTTTTTTTCCCTTTCTTTTCCTTCATGAAACTTAAGCATTTGTTCCCTTAGACCTTTTAACCCCTTTGATCCTACAAACATATTAATTTACGAAAGTCCCATATTTCTCTCAGGTCAATACATCAAAGGATTTAGGGCTAGAAAAACTTCAGATACTATCATACAGATGAGGAAACTGAGGCCCAGAGAGGAAAAGTACTTTGCTCAGGAACTTTTTCAGTTGGACTCTCTTCTGAAGTCTCAGTCCCAGATTTAACTGATGAGTATTTTCAACACATGATAAAAATAATCTACACAGCCCTTTATGTGTGTTACATCACTTGATCTTTACACTATACTGTTAAGGAGATAAGATATTTATTATTGTTACTCTAATTTTCTAGATGAGACTAGTATCAGAGATAAATGAGGAAATTAAATTGTGTTTAAAGGAACCATGGAAAATGAATCAGTATCAGTTTCGGTTTAATATGCTCAAATGGCAGAGCAGTCAAATTAATAAGGTAAAATTTAACTGAATTATGAAAACATATACTAACACAATAGTAGGAAACTTTAATGTTCATATCTCAGATTTGAACAAATGAAAGAAAAGGGAAAATATAGAATTGGACAAATTGTCCAAAGATTTAGTTTCCTAACTGTTCTGGTTTTTCCATTCTATATTTCTAAAACTGCTAGAACAAGAAATCCTTTTGTAAATGAAGATATGTGGAATGAAATGAAAACAGTGAATGAAAACAAAGTTTAAGAAGCACTTGCTATGTGTCAAGCACTATGCTAAATGCTGAGGATACAATAAAAAAGACAATCTCTATTCTCAGGGAACTCACATTCTAAGGAGGGAGACAATATGCCCACTAATTGGAGAATAGCCAAACAAGTTATTGAATATCAGTGTTGTTGAGTCATGATAAAAGACAAAAGGGAAAGTTACAGAGAAACCTGGGAAGACTTGTATGATATGATGCAGACTGAAGTGAACAGAACCAAAAAAATAATTTGTTCAATAATAAAGATACTATAAATAAGTTTGAAAAATTTAAGAACTCTGATCAATGTCATGAACAACCACAGTTCTAGACCACTGATGATGAAGCTTGTCACATTTTACGTAGAGTTGGACTCAGGATGTGTGTGTGTGTGTGTGTGTGTGTGTGTGTGTGTGTGTGTATACACATATATGCATATGTATGTATATACACATACATATATACATATACATATATACATATATATATATAGCCAATTAGGGAATTTGGTTTGCTTCATTTTACATATTTGAGATAACGGTTTTGTTTTTATTTGTTTTTCTTTTTTATTTTATTGAAGAGAGAAAAAATACTGATGTTCAAAAAGTAATATAGAGTATTTTTTTAAAAAAATGGTCACACAAATTGGGAGCAGTTACATGAGATTAGAAAAGAGAAAATATACTGATTTTCAAAACAGAAGAGAACACAGTCTGCAAACTGGACAGTAATCTTAATTTTGGTCCTGGAAAATATCTTGAATTACTCATTAAAGACATGTTTGATAAAAATCTAGAAAGTAAAGCAGTGTTTACAAACAGCAGGCATGACTTGATCAAAAACTGGTCATGTCAGGTCAAACAAATCTCATTTCCTTTTCTGACTAGATAAAACTATAGTTATAGTTTACCTAGATTTCATAAAAGCTTTTGGTAAAGTATTTCTGTGTTGAGCCTGGAGTCAGGAAGCCCTGAGTTCAAATTCTGCCTCAGACTTATTATTATTCCTGTTTAACAGTTGAGGAAATTTAGGCAGAGATGAAGTGCCTTGCCCTGGGTCACACAGCTGTTAAGTGTATTAGTCTGGATTTGAATTTCCTGATTCTAGAGGCAGCTAGGTGGCACAGCAGATAGAGTGCCTGGCCTGGAGTCAGGAAGACCAGAGTTTAAATCTGGCTTCAGACACTTACTACCTGTGTGACCTTGGCAAGTCACTTAACCCTGTTTGCCTCAGTTTCCTCATTTGTAAAATGAGATAAAGAAGGAAATGACAAACCCCTCCAGTATCTTTGTCAAGAAAACTCTAAATGGGGTCACAAAGAGTCAGAAATGACCAGTATAACTCAGCAACAACTTCCTGATTCAAGGCTCAGGGCTCATGGAGCCACCAGCTGCCTCTTGTATTAGACAATAATATAAATTCAAAACTGGAAGACTGAACTCCTAGAATGGTAGAAGACCGTAGGGATCCACACAGGGCCGTGTGCTATTTAGCAGCTCTTATCAATGGTTGACTAAAAGTTTAGATAGCATGTTTATCAGATTTTCAGATAACACCAGGCTTGGAGATGTGGCTAACATAAGTAAATAAAGGCCTGGCATCTTGCCAGGCTAGAGCATTGAGCTGAAGGTAATAAGATGGAATTCAGTAAGAACAATTGTAAAGTCTTGCATGGGTGCAAAATAACCAATTTTGTAAGTGTAAGATGAGGAGGCACATCTAGGGAGTAGTTGTTCTGAAAAAGAAAGGGGGTTTTGAGTGAACTACAAGCTAAATATGAGTGAAATGGTAGCCAAAATAGCTAATGCAATCTTGGCTGTGTGAAAAGAGTTGGAAATAAGGAGGTGAAAGTCCCACCATTCTCTGCCCTTTTCAGACCTCATCTGGGAGTATTGTGTTCAGTTCTGGGTGCCATGGTTTAAAAAAGACATTGATAGACTGGACAGTTTCCAGAGGAAGGCAGTGAATATAATGAAGGGGCTTGAGTCCATGACATATGAAGACTGGCTGAAAGAAATGGGCACGTTTAGCCTGGTGAAAAGAAGACCCAGAGGGAATTGAGGGCTGTCTTCAAACATTTCAAGGGCTGTCTTGTGGAACAGTATTTGGACTTGTTCTCTTTGGCCTCCGAGGACAGAATTAGTAGAAGTGGGTAGAATTTGTAAAGAAACCAATTTAGGCTTGATGTCAGGAAAAACTTTCCGGTTGTTAGAGCTGCCCAAAAGTGCTATAGGTTGCCTTGAAAGGTGGTGGATTGTCCCTCCTGGGAGGTCTTCAAACAGAGGCCAGACAATCCCTTGGGTTGTTTTGTGGAGATTCCTTTAGTGTAAGGATTAGATAATGTCTGGTGGGTTTCTTTACAATTCTCAAACTCTATGATTCTTTATGAAAAAACAAATGAACCTTGGAGCTTATTAATATAGAAAAAGGTGGAGAGAATATCAATAACAACTTTTAATTCCATTCAAAATCTTTATTAGAGTCATCTATAGATGAATCGAGGGCACGTTTGATGAGGGTGTTCATAGAGAATAAGCAGATTTTTGTAAGCAAAATTCAGCAGTAGACCATATCTCTATTGTTTCACAATTAATTGAAAGATTATAAAAAATTTAACATCTTGTGGAGGGAGAAAAGACACACAGTTTTAGAAATATATGGCATGACTAAATTGTTATCCCTGCTCCTTCTTCTGGGAGGGACTTTCTAGCCATCTGTGTTTAAAAACCCTAAATCAGGACATAAGCATTAACATCCTTCAAGGAGGTGATGCACCACACGATTGAACCTCTCGTAAGTGGATGACAAATCTAGTGAACATCTTTGCTTGTATGGCAGAGCAGTATCCCATTGAACCAATTAAATGTAGCCAAGTGATGCTTAATGAATATATAATCTAAACCCTGCCTTCTGTACTATATATAACCTACCGTACTGTCCTGTACTTAACCAAGTGCCATTTCCTGAGGATGTTGAAGCTGTTAACCAGTGATCAGTCTTCCTGAGAGAGCAGAGAAATCTCCTTTCTTTTTAGCTTTGATAGCTCAGGTCTATGGACCCAGTCATGGTGAAACACACCCAAGAGGGCCAACTCCTCCCTGATTGAAAAATCCACCCACAATCTCATGATGCTTATTGTTTGCTGATTGTGAAAAAAAATAATTTGGTAAAACTAAGATGTCTCCCATTTACACATAAAAATTATTCAAGATTATTTGGAAGATATTACAATAAAAATAACCTACTCAGTTGAGGAGTTCACATGCCTATGAGTATAGTGTTCAGAACAAACTACATGAGAAGCAGCATGGAATGGTAGATAGAGTCTTGAAGCTAGGAAGACCTGAATTCAAGCCCTGCGTCTGATATTTCCTGGTTATATAAATGTGGAAAAGCCACTTAACTTCTCAGTGAACTGGGCAAGTATATAAAACTAGAAGTTATAAAGAGTATACCAACAATTATTGGTAGGAGGCATTTTTTCATTCACATATTCCATATATTCAGTGGTATTCCGTCAAATAGTTAACAACTGGACCACAAGCAAAAAATTGTAACAGACTTTTAAGATTAATCTGAATTATTAATATTTTCTCCATCACTTTCTGAAGTCCAGACAATTTGTAAAATAATAAACCAAGCCCTGACTTGTATCATTTGCCAATTTCTGAGGTAAAAATGTTCACACTGAAAATTCAACAATCTTCTCTTGAGAGTCAGTATCAGCTGACCCCAGCATACCATTTCATATATTAATAAAATCTCCACTCTAGTCCCAATTCCTATCCTTTTAGGACAAAGGATGCTATAATACTATTAATTGAAATTGCCTCAGCTATGCTACGCGTGGAATACTGGTTCCTATTTTGGATACTATCTTTTAGGAAGGAGAATGACAAGATAGAGCATGTGTAATAGAATGTGAACAAGATGATTTAGGTTCTCCACATTATTTTATAAAAGGATTGATTGTAGGAATCAGGCGATGGGAAGAAGGCGATCTGGAAGTAAATATTTTCAAGTGTTCCAAAGGATACCACATAAAAGGTGTATTAAATTTTTACTTGACTTCTAAAGGCACAGTTAGGGACATTGGATTGATAGTATAAACTGGGAGGTTTGGATTTGGTACAAAGTAAAGCTTTCTAGAATTTATAGCTGTTCAGAAGTGAAATATGCTGTCTTTGGAAATAATTAGTTCCCTATCACTTCAAGAGATCACTGAAATTTGCTTCCTGAAAATATTAGATAGGGGAATCCTACTTAAGTGCAGGTTGGACCATACTCTTTATATGGTAGATCTTGGGGCAATTGGGTGGAGGGGGTGGGAGCATGGGAATGTCCACAGAAGATTGGTCCTACATAAAGAGGACCTTCAAAAGAGAGGATATGCCAAAAGGAGAAGTGAAAAGGTGGTCCAGATATGAATAACCTACTTTACAACTTTGATTAACTATTGGTTATCACCCAGGACAGTTAGATTCTGACAGCTATTAAGAAAGTTTGGATTTCCTGTAAAGCTAACAGAATTGACATTCAGAGCTCACTCCAAAATGATGTTTTACTAAATCTGCTCTCTATTACCACTATCCAAAGAGGGGGGGATTGTTTGTTTTTGTCTTTGTAGACATGTGCTAAGTCATTTCTCAGTTGTGTCCAATTCTCTGTGACCCCACTTGGGGTTTCCTTGGCAGAGATACTGCCATTTCCTTGTCCAGCTCATTTTACAGATTAGGAACTGAGGTAAACAAGGTTAGGTGACTTGCCCAGGGCCACACATCCAGGAAGTGTCTGTGGCTAAACTTGAACTCAGGAAGATGAGTCTTCCTGATTCTAGGCCCAGAACTCCATCTACTGCATCACCTATCTGCCCCATTTATAGATATACTAGGCATTTAATTAATATTCAGTGATTGATTGATTAATAAGTTCAGTTTATCTATTTTCTTTGTATTTGTTTAAGTTCAGGGACATAGGAAAGGAGCTGGAAGGAAATAATTCAGTAGACCCCATGATTATTAAAAGTATAATTTTAAATTGACTCAAGGGATTAATGCTAAAGCTGTTGCCAAAGTTTCATGGTAGCCTAAGTACAGAAGTCAACACACAAGGAGTGACCAGCTTTTCCCTCAGACTTCTTTTTTATATGCCTCTTATTTTATTTTTTCTCAATTAAATGTAAAGTTTTTTTAAACATTCTTTTTAAAAAAATATTTTTTGTTCCATATCATCTCTCTCCCTCCACTCCCTTACCCCTCTTTCAGAAGGCAAGCAATTTGATACAGATTATACGTGTGTAGTCATGCAAAACACATTTCCATATTAGCCATGTTGCAAAAGAAAACACAGACAAAAAATAAACACAAGAAAAAATAAAGTAAAAAATATGCTTTGAAGTGTATTCAGACTCCATCAGTTCTTTCTCATGGATAGCATTTTTCAACATAAGTCATTTTGAATTGTCTTGAATCATTGCATTTATCAGAGGTTATTCATAGCTGATCGTTACAATACTACTATTACTGTGTCAAGTTTCTCCTGGTTCTGTTCACTTCACTCTGCATCAGTTCAAGTAAGTTTTCCTACGTTTCCCTGAAAGTATCCTGCTGATCATTTCTTATAACACAGTAGTATTCCATCACAATCATATACCACAACTTGTTCAGCCATTCCCCAATGGAAGGATAGCCCTTCAATTTCCAATTCTTTATGACCATATAAAGAGCTGCTAAATTTTTTGTCTACATATATATGCTTTCCTTTTTCTTTGATTTCTTTGGCATAGAAACCTAGTAGGGACATTGTTGGGTCAGAAGGTGTGCATAGTTTTCTATCTCTTTAGGCATAGTTCCAAATTGTTCTCTAGAATGGTCGACTCAGTTTGCAACTCTACCAACAGCGCATTGGAGTCTCAATTTTTCCACATCTCTTCCAACATTTGTCATTTTCCTTTTCTGTCATATTAACCTATATAATAGTTGTGAGGTAGTACCTCAGAGTTATTTTAATTTAATTTTCATTTCTCTAATCAATAGTAATTTAAAGCATTTTGTCATGTGAGTATAAATTGCTTTGATTTCTTCTTCAGAAAACTACCTTTTCATGTCTTTTGACCATTTATCAATTGGGTAATGACTCATATTCTTAAAAATTTGACTCAGTTTTCTACATATTTGAGAAATGAAGCCTTTATCAGAGAAACTTTCTGTAAAGTTTATTTATCAGAGGAACTTTTTTTCTCCCACTTGAGCTCTGCTCCTAGGGTAGAGAGAGCACTGTCTCAAGTTTCTCATTCTGTTTTCAGGGCTAGTTCTGGGAATCAATATGTTTTTGGTGCTTCCAAGATGGTATGATCTAAGAATATGTATGGTCACTTCTCTCCTGGCTTGTGCTCTGGTCTTTACCTAGGAAAGGACCTTGTTCCCTTGTAGATACAAATACTAGCCCTCCTCTTGGCCCTGGAACTGTGACCAGGTCCTCTGCTCTCTTGCAGTACTCAAGCACCAGTGCTCCTTTCTGCCTTGAGCTGAGATCAGAGTCCTTGCTCCCATACTGCCACCCTTCTTCTCCTTTGAGCTGCAACTCAGAACTATATCTGGCAATGTAACAGGGTCCTGAACTCAGAACCAGCAAAGGGTAGTCTCCTTCTGTCCTGTTGTCCGACTGCTTACCATCAGGGGGCTGAGACCTCCCAAAGCTGCTGCCACTGCTGTTGCAACCACCTGCAAGGCCTGCTGCTGGCATTGCCATGGTGTGTGGCCTGTGCTGGGCTTGATGCCTGGCCACCAGCCCAATGAAACAGACCTTTTCTTGCCAACCTCCTAAGTTGTCTTGGGCTGGAAAGTTGTTTCACCCTGTCCTTTTATTGGCCATGCTGCTCCAGAATTCAATTTGCAGCTTTATTTTAAATTTTTTGGGAGAAGAATCCAGAAGATTTCAGGTGAGTTCCTACCTCTATTCTGCCATCTTGGCTGTCCTTCTGAGTTCTGACCAGCAAATCAATATGGCCAACACCAAGACAGGAAAGCTGTGTTCAATTGAATCAATGTTGTATACTTGTTGAATATCTTTTCCATGTAATGACTTAGTAAATTTCTTTTTGTTTACTTCTACATGTTCTATGAGTATTTAATATTATTCCAGTTCTAGCCTAAAGCACCAGACCAGCCTGCATGAGCCCCAGCCTAGAACAACTTCAGAGAACTCATCCCTCAGCACAGTTCTTTGTACACAATGGGTACATAATGAATGCTTATAGAATGAACATAAGCATATGTTCAGAAATATTATTATGGGGTTTAAAGAGCAATTAGCATGGTCACCTTTCTTTTTGATTAGGTGTTATGGCAGAATGGAAAGATCATTAGATTTGGAGTATGAGAAGCTGGATTTAAATCTTGGCTCTGATATTTTCTCTGTACCTTGGGCAAGCCTCTTCCTCTCTCCAGGTTTCAGTTCCTCATGTTCAATGGAGTTGACCCAGATGTTTTCTAGAGTCCTTTCAACTCTAAATGTATGATCTCATGAACTAATGGACTTCAACTTTAGCTTATTAAACAATGTGCTCAGTATTGCCTCTAAATCTTGTCTGACAACAAATGGCAAAGGTAGGATCATTGGCTTTGAAGTCTTGTACTTGAACTCATAGAACTGAAGTGGTTGTCCTGAGGGAGCCAGATGGGTGCAGATGAAGGGTCAGGAGGCCAGAGATCTGAGTTCCACTCCCAGTTCTGCCACTGCCTTATGCATCAATTTCTCTGGATCTGTTCTCTGGGCCTTAATTTCATACAAGAAATTGGGGATCAATGATGTCCAAAGTCCCTTCCAGTTCTATTATCCACAATTTTAAGTTTCCTTCATTAGACCATTTATCTGCTGCTCAGTGAGCTGAGTAATGTAATACTTTAAGCAAGGGAGGCAAAAACAAAGTTTTAAGGACCCTGTGGAAGATGCATGTTAGGGATTTAATAAGGTTGTGTGCTCCCAGGAAACCATAGTACTGGTCAAAGAAGCTTGATGTCTTGAAATTAAAGATGAATGAAAGCACGTAAGACAGCCAAAGAGGCAGAGTTATAGTTTAAGAAATAGAAACTTTGGTGTTGTGCTGTGTGGAATAATAGAAGTGGGGATTATGATGACCTATCTTCAGTGACTCCCCTTTGCCTTTAATATCAAGTATAAACTACTCAGTCTGGCATGTAAGGCATTCTGCAAGAAGGTTCTGAGATATTGTAGTATGGTATGATGGAAAAAAGTAATTGATTTGGAGTCAGAAGAACTGGATTCTAATCCCAGCTCTACTATGTACTATGTGACCTTGATCTAGTCACTCAGTTTCTGCAGCTGTAAAATGATGGAGTTGGACTAGGTGACTTCTAAGGTCTCTCCTAGACCTAAGTTGTGAGGATATCCTACCTTTTCAGCCTTATTTCACCTGGTGGAGAAGACCCTCAAAGTTTCTTGGCAAAACTGATAAAAATGGCTATATTTTTGTGATGGCAAATTAGGCCATCTTTGAGTGGGTGAGGCCTGGGAAACAACCTTGATTTAGAAAGGCCAACGTCACCCCCCCATATCCTGGACCATCACCAGGATCATCTTGACTTTTGTCTTGCTTCTGGACTTCAATGACTATGGAAAAGAGAATGAGGTTGACAATTTTGTTCTTCTCTGCCTCACTTGAGTCCAATTCATGAACAAGTCAAGACATCACCTCGTGATATCATTGGTCCTCTTCAAAAATGAAGATTGAACAATAACAATATTTCACCTACTTTGTGTTCCACCCATAGTGGACTACATCCAGAAATCCAGTTTCCTTCTTTTGTTCTGCCCTCAGCCATCTCTGTAAATGTCTGGAATGGATTTCAGTTGCCTCTTGAAATTTTTTCCTTTGGTTTGAGGGTTCCTGTTCTGTCAAACTTTCCATGATTCTTTCCCTCCCTCTCTCAACTTCCCCCCCAAGCTGAAAGCAATGTTTCTTAGGGGAGGGGAAGGAGGAGCAGGAGGGGAGAGAAGAAAGGCTGATGAACTAAATAATCTCTAAATTCTCATTCAGTTATATTATTCCATGTTTCTGTCTGCTGCACTAGGTATATCCTGGGTCAACAGAAGCTCCACAAACATGTTGTCTTGTACGATGAATTACAAGCAAAAATAAAGATCTTAAGGATACCCTCAGACACAAATTCTGCACAACTTTTAGTTAATTGAAACGAGTTCAAAATCTGCCTCTGACATTTGGCAGCCTTTTGACCTGGCAACAAGTCATTTAATAACTTTCAGTATCCTCATTTGTAAGATTTGTACTGTCTACAATATTTGTCTCACAGATTTGTTTGTGAGAAGTAAATGAGTCAATGTGTACAAAGTATTTTGCAAATGTTAAGGCCTTATGTAAATGCTTGGTATTTTTCTTATTAGTTTCTCTTTCAAATTTTCTTAGCGCATTCTGTGTGCACCATCTCTTATCTGCCCTTATTGCATGCTACTTCATATATTTATGTATTTGTTAAATGCCTCTTATTAGACTATAAACTCCTTGAAGGGAGGAACTATGTACTTTTTTCTTTTTGGTTTTCCTCTAGCAGCTAATCATTTACCTAGTGATAACTTTAAAAAAATTTGTTGCAGCTGCTGCTGCTGAAGATGACAATGAAGATGACGATAGTGATGACAATTTATGTTTGTGTAATACTTTACAGTTTTCAGGGCCTTGTCTCATAAATGAACTTGGACTTGGAATCAGGAGCAGTTGGGTATGAATCTTGCCTCAGAAACTAAGTAGATAGATGTACAATCCCGGAAAAGTCACTTAACCTCCCTCAGTCTTAGTCTCCTCATCTGTAAAATGGGGGTAATAATAGCCCCTACACAGCAGAGTCGTTATGAAATAGTATATTTTAGTATATATTGACATGTTACACAAATGTTTACTACTAATAGTAGCATTATTATTATCATCTATAAAATAAGCAGGTTGGACTCCATGCTCTCTGATGTAAATTTATGTATGATTCCATAACCACCTAAGATCACTGATAAATCACTTGTGTTTCTATTTCTATATAAATACCACTTTTGTACATCGCAGGCTTTGATAGGTCCCAGGTAATGAAGAACAGGAAAGGGAAGGGAGCGCGGGGAAGCAGTACCTTCTCTAAGAGAGCCTTAAAGCCCTCTTAGCTCTGGGGTAGCTGTTGTCCTCTGCACGTTACCATATAGACCGGCAGTGTTGTCTCATCACTCCAGCAGACACTGAAATTGAAGGATTGTTATTGGGAGAGTTTATTTTGCTTTGCATTTGCTGTCATTGTGACTGCACATGATGAGAGGCAGAGGCAAACAAAGTACCACGGGCGAAAGGGAAATGATCTCTAATGAAGTGCACACTTAGGAAAATTATTGTTTCGTTCTCCTGGACTGTTGTGTCAGCTCTGGGGCTGTGGTTAGGGAAGCCGTGGCAGTGAAAGCTGCTTACAAAATGGAACTGGAGACTACTACAAGGAAAAGGTATATTTTCCTTGGGGAAAGTACAAGGATCCTAGGATCATAGATTTAGACCTAGCAGGGACCTTAGAAGTCATATAGTCCAAACCCCTCATTTCAGAAATGAGGGGGGAAATGAGGTTCACTGACTTGTCCAAGGTCATACAGACAGGAAGGAACAAGCACAGAATTTGATCCTAGGTTCTCATTGATTTCTCTACTCTAAACATAAGCCTGGCAATAAAAAAATGTTGTTTTTCTGGATTTTAAGTAATTTGGGCAGATGGATCAGGTCTTTTGCTCCATGTATTGTTGTTATGTCATTTTCTGTCATGTCTGACTCTTTGTGACCCCATTTGGGGTTTTCTTAGCAAAGATACTGGAGTGACTTGTCATTTTCTTCTCCAGCTCATTTTACAGGGGAGGAAACCATAGAAATAGAGCATCTGAGTCATGTAGAAAATACTAGGCTACTAGTACTATTTAATAACTAATTAGGCCTACCAGTAGGCCTTCAAGGTATGATTTGAAGTGAAAGATTCCCCAAGACACATTCTTCATACACATCATAGTACAGTGGAAAGAGTCTTCAGTTGAAGGACCTGGATTCAAATACTGCCTTTGATGTTTACTGTGTGTTTGATCTTGGAGTCACTCACCTTCTCCCCATCCACCTCAGTTTCGTCACTTGTAAAATTGGGGGAGATTAGCCTCAATTGTCTTGGAGGTTCCTTCCAGCTCTAGTCCTGTGATATTATAACACAAGCATATCCCTCACCAGTCAAACCATGTTCCTCAACACTGCTCTCTGGCCCTCTCCTCTCCCATCCCTTTAGACATTTCTTACTTTGTGTGAAGGGATTTTAGAAATATAGTATCATAGATTTAGTACTAGAAGGTACCTTACAGTCATGTATTCCAACCTTCCTATTTTAAAAATAAGGAAACGGAGTCCTAGAAGAGTTAAGTGACTTGTTTGAAATTACACAATTAGTGAGTAACAGACTAGGATGGGAACCCCCAGCTCATCCACATTCAGTACTGGCTCCACTGCACTGGTCTTCTGTGAAAATGAAAATACTTTGGAGAGGGAAACTATTTTAAGCTAATCTATTAACATCTTGATATGAATTAGTTTACCAAAAAATTTTTACCCTAAAAATCAGTCTAGTGATTGGCAGGAAGTATAATGGAGATAGACAAAAAGATAGCTAGCTAGATAAAGAGATGGAAAGATGATAGCCTTTCCCCCCTCCCCTTCTCTCAACTCTTCCCTCCTTCATTATCCTTCTTTTCCTCTGCCTCTCTCCTCTTTCCCATCCCAGCCCTGCCTCTCCATCCCAGCTCCTGGGCCTCTCCATTGCTCCTTTCTCCCTCATGTTCCCCATGCCCCACCTCATGACTGTCCTCCTTTGCCTTCTCTTTTTCCAACACAATGCAGCCAGGCACCAACATCCTCTGGGAGAAAAAAGTAGATGAAAAGATCAATGAGGGTGACCTTATAGCAGAAAAGAAAATAGATAAAGCCATTGTTGGATTTGAGAGCCTAGAAGAGTGTTACCTGGCTAATATAATCGTTCCAGAAGGTACCAGAGATGTTCCAATGGGAACAATCATCTGTATCACTGTTGAAAAGGCAGAGGATGTGAATACATTTAAAAATTATACCCTGGATTCTACAACAGCAGCTGCCACCCCACAGGCTTTCACAGCACCTTCCCCTGCTTCTATGGCTTCGTAACCTTCTGCCCAGGCTCCAGGGAGTTCATATCCTACTCATATGCAGGTCCTGCTACCTGCCCTCTCTCCCACCATGACTATGGGCACAGTTCAGAGGTGGGAGAAGAAGGTGAATGAGAAATTGAATGAAGGAGGTTTGTTGGCTGAGATAGAAACTGACAAAGACACAATAGGTTTTGAAGTACAAAGGAAGATACCTGGCAATAACTCTTATCCCTGAAGGCACAAGAGATGTCCCTCTAGGAACACCCTTCTGTGTCACTGTAGAAAAAGAAGTAGATATTGCTACATTTGCCAATTATAGGCCAACTAGAGTAACTGATATAAAAAACTTCAAGCACCACCACCCACCCCAACCCCAAAAGCTGCTGTTCCTCCTACTCTCCCACCTACAGCCACTGCATCTTTAGCCACCTGTCCTGCTTTTCCAGCTATTATAAATGGAAAGATATTTGTGAGTCTTCTTGCAAATAAATTGGCAGCAGAGAAAGAAATTGATCTTACATAAGTGAAAGGAACAGGGCCAGATGGCAGAATCACCAAAAAAGATATTGAGTCCTTTGTGCCTTCAAAGACTTCAACAGCAGCCATGCTCACACCAGCTCCAGGAGTGGCAGCAGATCCTCCTATCACTTTCACAGATATCCCCATCAGTACTACTTGTAGAGTTATTTCCAAGCATTTACCACAATCCAAACAAACAATATCTCATTATTGTCTTTCAACTGATGTAAACATGGGATAAGTTTTAGAAGTTCAGAAAGAACTCAGCATGACATTGGCTGGAAACAGTAAGATTTCTGTCAATGACTTTGTCATTAGAGCTTTGGCTTTGGCATATCGAAGGTGCCTAAAGCTAATTCTTCTTGGATGAACACAGTTATAGGGCAAAATCCTGTTGTTGATGTCAGCATTGCAGTCAGTACTCCTTCTGGACTCATCACACCTATTGTATTTAATGCACATATGAAAGGACTGGAATCCATTGATAATGATGTAGTTTCCTTAGCAACTAAAGCAGGAGAGGGTGAACTTCAGCCACATGAATTCCAGGGTGATATTTTTACCACCTCCAGTTTAGGTATGTTTGGGATTAAAAATTTCTCTGCTATTATTAACCCACCTTGAGCATGTATTTGGGCAGTTGGTGTTTCAGAGAATAGGCTGGTTCCAGCAGATAATGAAAAAGGATTCGACGTAGCCACTGTGATGCCTGTTACGCTCACGTGTGACCATCAGGTTGTTGATGGAGCAGTAAAAATTCAATGGCTTGCTGAGCTCAAAAAATACCTCGAAAAGCCTATTACCATGTTGTTATAACTACTTTCTGCAGTTTCTACTCTCTACTCTAGTCACATTGGTTATTCTTAGTAAGACATTTATATGTGTCAGTTAAAGAAAGGTGGTTCCTTTTTTAAAGTTAGCCAATTATTTTTATTATCCATTTTGTACAGTTATTTGTAATGGACGTTATTTAGTTTCATGAACTTTAAATGCCAATTACAAACAACTACTGTACAAACTTTTAATAAACACACAGTGAAATTCTGTGTGCTCCCAAGTCAAAAGACACATGGCCTTTGTAATTAGCATTTCCTTTGGGAAATTCAGTAAAGTAACTTTTTTGGGGGTGGAGGGGGGATTAAAATTCCAATTTCTTTGCAATTTAAGTTGTATTTAGTTTTTTTTTAGATACATGATCCTTGTCAATGTGAAAGAGTTAAAGCCTCATCAAAAATACTCATAAAACAATGACTTCTTTTTTAATTTTCTAAAAAATCAGACCATTTAGTTGACTGTCTCCTTTTACACTTTTCCACAAAATTTGATGTAAACAGTTGTTTCCCATCTTGTAATGAAGACACAGCATGAAATGTATGTAACCTTCTCTACAGAACTGAAGTGAAAAGTCAGAATTTCACACTTGCAGCTGATGATTGCACTCATCAGACTGTTACAGCTGTACCAGTAGAGGCCTCCTATTGCAAGAGTAATTGGTCGTTATTTGTAAGTAAACTCCCATATGGATTCCATACCCATGCATCTTTGGGAAACTACACCAAATAATATTGTTAATGTACATATGTAAAATGTCGGTCACTTATACTGGACATCTGTCAAAATCCATTCATTGTCATGTCAAACCTGAAAGAATAAGAGGGAGAGATAGTAGGGAACCATTGGGAATGGTTTTTAAAAAGGGAACAAAAGATGGGTCATGCATTAAATGATCATTGATTCTACTAGGAAGAGAAAATGTTAAATGTGTTAAAAAAATGTTATTTTGTACCTTTTTGAATCATTGTATGTAAAATAGGAATGCACTAAAAGTCCTCTGGGTGTCTTATGGTGGGCAAGTAAATATTTTATGAAATTTTACCCCAGTTTACTCCTCTTGGCTATAGTTTGCTTTATTTTGGAGGGTTGGGGTCATGAACAGGGTAACTGAAAATAATTGGAAAACATCTCTATTCTAGGCTTTCTGTTGAATCATTGTGTGTGTGTGTGTGTGTGTGTGTGTGTGGGTGTAGCGTGTGGACCTAGCCCCTGCTACTTTGAGTCACTGAAGTTCATTTTCTCATTGTTTAAACCTTTTGTACACATGTTAAACTGACACTCCATTCCATCCTCATGATTCACCCTAATGTACTGTTATGAAAATGTGATTCTGGAAAGTAACCTGACCTTCCTTGTAATAGGTGATTTTAGCTTGAACTGAAAGTTATATAGGAGGAAATAACTCATCACAAGGGACCATTGTCAGAATGAGCCAGATTGGGTGCAGGTTTGTCAAACTCTTCCTTAAAGATATTTTATTCTGTTACTATTCCTTAAGGCTCTGTATTTCCCTTGTAAAATGAACTAAAGCCCAGAAAGTTGTGTAGTAATAAAATTACTTTATTCTGAAAAAAGATAGATAGATGATAAAGATAGAGGATAAATAGGTAATAAATGACAGAAGATAGATAGATAGATGGCTAAATATATGATGGATAGATAAAGATAGACAGATAGCTAATATAGAGAGCATTTTAAAAACCTTATAGGCTAGATACTGTACTAAATCCTTGGATACAAACATAAACACAACAGCCCTTACCCTCAAAGAGCCTTTTAATTGCAGAAAGCCTATTGGTGGCTCATGTCACTGCAGGAATGTAGGCATCAGATGAGGAGTTGGAGAAGTCTGGAGCTTAAGACAAACTAGGCAAGAAGCAAACATGACTAGGAGCCCTCATGAAATAGTGGTCTGATTACTTAGTATATTGCCTGGAGCGGAAGACCTATGTAGGGCCCTGTAGTAAGAGGCCATAAAGAGCCAGGGAAAAGACTCAGAAGCCATGCTCTAGGGAAAGGGTTCTCTCAGCAATGCCAATGCAGCAGAGAAAGAATGGAGTATGGTTGGTCAAAAAAAGTCTGCTTCTTGCAATGAGGTAGCATAAGACATATGCCATACCACCAAGACTTGTCACAGACCTTGCCACTGTTTTCTCTACTATTTGATATTGGTACTGGAACAGTCTTTTTCTTTCCTCTTACCTAAGCGCCTTGTAAGTAGTTACTCCAGGAATCTGGGCTTGCTAGGGAATGTCATCCTATTTACTCTCTTGGACCACGATTTGAACCATGTTTTCTTTCCCCAACATGGTTCTTTCCTTCAGTATCTGTTAATCCATTCATTTCACAGGTAGGGTATTGGGTACTCCCTGGTCGGAAGGGGCGCAGGAAGGGGAAAAGGGCAAACAGGAAGAAAATATTCCCCCACTTCACAGTGTTTCTTGGGCTAAGCCCAGGCAATCCAGTATGCTAAGGAACATCTTAGATGATGTAAGGAGGTATAAAAATGGCGCAGGACATGCTCCCTCCCTTCAAAAAGCTGACAATTTGATGGGGAAATACAAATATTAGAGATGTTACTATTGTGGCTTGAGTCAATTAATATAGAAAGATTTGGGGAATAACTTACAGTTTCAGGAGGGGAGGAGTATATTAATTCAACAAGAATTTGCTAAGAATGCTGCCTATGACACACAGGAGCTGTCCGACCATATCCAAGTTACTTACCCTCTGAGGACCCCAGGAAACTTTCTAAGACTCTAAGTTATAAATAAATT
This sequence comes from Phascolarctos cinereus, assembly GCF_003287225.1. NCBI lineage: Eukaryota > Metazoa > Chordata > Mammalia > Diprotodontia > Phascolarctidae > Phascolarctos > Phascolarctos cinereus. The sequence continues at coordinate 95,148,527 of NW_027556098.1, forward strand.
GCTGGACTTCTTTAGAAAAGGGAACTGGGAGCTATCTCTACTCAATAAAACCATAGATATGGATGTTATCATCATTATGAAGATAAGATTGAGATCATAATAATGATGTATTATTGAGTATAAAGGCATTAAGGCTTCTAGGTCAGGTGGGCACAGAAATCATAAAGTCATGGAACATTAGAGCTGAAAGGAGCCTTGTAGATAATTGAGTCCCACCAACTCATTTTATGAAGGAAAAAAAATTAAAAAAAAACACAGGGAGGTGAAATAACTTATTTAAGGTCATATAGGTAGTTTGTGGCAAAGGCAAGGTTGGAACAAGATGTCTTTTGAATCCCAGCTCAGTGTTCTTTCCACTCCACTGTAGGGAAAGGATAAGGGAAGTCGATGAAAGGGTTTATCAAAATTTATGATCAGGAGGACATATTGGCTTTTTTGAAAAAAGAGAAGTGGGAGCCATGCTCAAGGAAAGAAGGAAGGAAACATTTATTTAGAGCTTACTCTGCCAGGCACTATGCTATGCTCTTTACAAATATCTCATTTAGTTCTTACAAAGAACCCTGTGAAGTAAATTCTATTATTATCCCCATTTTACAGTTGAGAAAACTGAGGTAGACAGAGAATTAAGTAACTTATCCAGGGTCATAAAGTATTTACTAGGCATCAACATAACAATAACAGTGAGCATTTACAATGTTCAAAAAAATCTCCTTTCACTTGATCATCAGGCACTATGTATCCAAGGTAAACAAGGACAAAATAATCCCTGCTCTCAAGGAGCTTAAGTTCTATTGAGAAGAAATAACAGGCACAAAGACAAATAAATGCAAAAATATATACAAGACAAACAAAAAGAAATAAGGGAGGGGGCACTGAAAGAATCAGGAAGACTAAAGGAAAAAAAGAATGCTGGAAGCCTTTCAGAGTGTTAACTCTATTTGGGGGAAATATATAAATATACATACATATGCATGTGTGTGTGTGTGTGTGTGTGTGTGTGTGTGTGTATCAGTGGGGGTGGGAATAAATAGAATCTAAAGAGAAAACTCTCAGATAAGACTTATTTACAAAGGACTGTGTGCAAGCTCTTTGGAGAAGCAACATGGCGTCACTTCCAATGTTGCTGCCACTTATTGCTCCTACTGTCCACCTCGAAAGTGTTCTCTAAATGGTCAGCCTTACAACCCCACTGAGGAGGAACAACAACAACATTGCTATCCTTGCTTTTCTGAAATAGATCCTAAAGTAAAAAAGATTGGATGATTTGTCAGTGCAGACGTCCAGCCTAAAAAGCCCAAGAGAATGATATGACTATCATGGGATGCTATTTGTAAAGTGCTTTGAACTTCTTGCAGTGGGTATGGGGGTACTGGGAAAAGGGACTCTGTGGACATTGCATTATCATAATCTCTCTTAACATCAGAACCAGGTTGAATTTTTAGGGACAGCTAGGGATTCTGTAAACCAAACCATTTCTGCTACAATTACATATTGCATGAGACACTTAAATCTTGCGAGAGATTCTAGCAGTATTCAAAACAAAATCTGTGTCCAATTTGTTAGTCTCCTAGGAGAGATAGTGATAGACAAAACGAAACCATCTAGTGTTGCTGGGCCCCAGCTAGATATGACAGCAACCACGGACATTCAATTAAACACTAACTTCTTATTAACGCCACGGTTCTTGTGAAGGGTCAGCTTTCCCTCCTAAATCTGTTAGGCAATGTCACTTTATAGGTGCCATACTTCCTTGCTTATTACCCAAGACCCTAAGTGACTAGAATAAAGGATGAAGTTAGTGATTATAAATGGGACCCATTGTGTTTTATAGCTGAAGGTCTCAGGCGTGCTTGTTAACTAGTATTTACATGGGATTTGCCTCAGAAAAAAATCTCCATCTCTTTTGATCCTATATCATAACAACAATGGGCAGCTAGGTAGCACAATGGACAGAGTGCTGGCTCAGGAGTTAGGAGGACCTAAGTTCAAATAAGGCCTCAAAGACTTACACATGTGTGACCCTGGGCAAGTCATTTAACCCTGTTTGCCTCAGTTTCCTTATCTGTAAAATGAGCCAGAGAAGGAAATGGCAAACCACTCCATTATCTTTGCCAAGAAAACCCCAAATGGGGTCAAGGGGAGTCAGACACAACTAAAAGGTCTCATCAACAATAACAAATAACAATAATAAACATATCAGGACTTCTTGCTGTTAAGAGGAATTAACAAGGATGATGAAAACATTCATACATATGCAGAGAAAATATTTCTTAAAAACTTTTATTACTTCAAGCAACAAAGTAAAAGAAATCAAGGTGCTTTTTGGTAAAAGTTTTAACATATTTTGTTGGTTCTGTAACATGGCCCAATATGGATTGAAGTCATTCTAGGTAACAAACATTAGGATATATCACATGAAAGCTGCAACTGTGTAGATCATAGAAAGAGGAGTAATTAATTTCAGTGATTTACATTGCTTCCAAATTGGAAAATTGTGGGGCTGCCATCACAGCTTGACTACCATATATAACCTGGTCAGGAAAATGATAATGATTGCAATATCACACCATAGCAGTTTAAAAAGATTAATTATAATGCAGAAAGATATCTACAAATAGTTCAATGATAAATTAGACAAAGAAACCAAGAGAATTTCTGGGATTTTTGTGTCCCATTTGAAAAGGGGGATTCTTGAGCTATGATTTTTTTGTAATATGGGAAACTACAGTCATGAAAAGTCCTTCTAATATCAGATAGGGAACACAACTTTAATTTAAACTCTTAAAGATTTGCTTGGGGCATTGAGAAGTTAAGTGACTATGTCTATGATCATACAGCTAGTGTGTGTCAGAGGGAGACCATTGGACCACATCTTCCTAACTCCAAGAATAGACATCTAGCCACTGAGCTAGACAGGCAGCATTATGTCTGAGGGGAGATATAAAGAGCACTGGACTGAGAGTCAAGATAACTGAGTTCCAGTCCAGCTATATAATTATTTACCTAGGTACCTTAGTAAAGTTACTTCCTCTCCACACTTCAATTTTATCAGCTGTAAAATGGTGGGAATGGGAACTTTTAGTCAAGAAGATCTCTAATGTCCATTTCATCTCTAATTTTTTCAGTGATCTGTGAGGCAAGTAAGTATTTTGGTAAGACCAAATATCATTGCCATTAGAGCAATCATATTCATGTAATAAAAGAAAGCATAGATGATGATTGGAGTGGACCATAAATGATGCTTAACAAAATACATGAATTCAGAATTTGAGAACAAAGCACAGCCACTGCTCATAATAAGGAATGATGCTGAAATATGCAGAATAACACTATGATAGCATGCAGAAAAATTCTGGCCAACAGAGAAATTATTTCTACAATTTGATTAAAGTAACAAAGCAGTAGGACATAATGATATGGCTATCTGATCCAAAAGAAACAGCAAAAACAGTTTCAGAGAAAATAATCAAGTCTATAACAGTAGTGGTAAAGGAATAAAAGTAAATGTAAAAACTAAGGAACCTCATCAGGGAAAGCAGTTTTCCCCGTAATCAAAATATGGGTTCATTTAGATTACTTGCACAACTTCACTAATAGAGCAATTTGTTAGTTCTTGTTAGGTGTGTGTGTGTGTGTGTGTGTGTGTGTGTGTGTGTGTGTGTGTGTGTATACACATCTTACATACATATATATCCATCTATATACATCCAAATACATACATAAAACAAAGTACTGTATATAGCACAGGTTCACAGTTTATTATATGATCCTTCTCCTTGTTCTTCATGTCCTGAAATGTTTGTGATTGTTGAATTCACAATTTAGTGAGGATTCAGTGAGCTGCCATGTTTTGAAAATAATATAGAAACTAGTACTACAAGAAATATCTTATATCACTGGGAGATTTCTATCCTAATCATAAATAATTATAAGGTATTTAACCAATAGCATTCCTACTTTTATAATGAATGCATACCATTTGCACTTGAGTTATTATCCTAATTAGTAATAATAATGAAAGTAATAATGTGGGGATAATCAGTACAAAATATTTCCCCAATTACATAATGAAAGAAAAAAAAACACCCTTGAAAATAGGCATATATTATGTGTGATGTTGAGACAATATACAATTTGAAAATGCACTTCCTTGCCTCTTGGGGACAATATCAACATTTAGAATGGTATTGCCAAGATTGTATATAATCGTAATAGGTGACATTTATAGAGTACTTTGAGGTCTGTAAAGCTGTTTACATACATGATCTCATTTGATCTTCACAACAAACCTTGCAGTAGGATCATAGATTTAGAATCAGAAGGGTTCTAGAGGCCTTAAAGTGGTATAATCCCTTCATTTTACATACAAGTAAACTGAGGCACTAAGGTCACGTGACCTATCCTGGGTCACACACTATAGTATGTGCTCTAGTAGGAGGAATGGGAATACAGGTCTTTCTGACTGTGAGTCTGATTTCCTACCCATTACATCATTACACCTTAGAAGGTACATGAATTATCTATTCATTATAGCTGTGAACGAAAGCTTTTTAAAATAGTTATGGGACAGAGGTCCCACATTTGTTGTTGTTGCTATTGTTATTGTTCAGTAGTTTCAGTTGTGTCTGCTTCTTTGTGAGCCCATTTGAGGTTTTCTTGACAAAGATATTGGAGTGGTTTGCCATTTCTTTCTCCAGCTCATTTTACAAATGAGGAAACTGAGGCAAACAGATTATGTGACTATGTCCAGGGTCACATAGATACTAAGTGTTCAAGGACAGATTTGAATTCAGGTCCTCCTGACTCCAGACTCAGTGCTCTATCCACTGTAATTCTTATCAAAGAATTGTGCTTTGTGGAAAAAAAATCTAATAAAACATAGTGCTTATTGATGTTGCTGTTCCACTAAGAAATAAATGCCCCAAGGATACACATCAAGAAGATAAATACATGATTCTTGTTAACGAGCCGAAACAAATCTGGAGATCAAGTATTTTTTAAAATGCCATCTAGGAGATGATAACATGCATTGTCCCTCCTGAACTCACTTTTAGGGGATATCATCGAAGCTGGGGCTGAAGTCTTAGACCATACAGATCAGGGCCTTTTGGTCTGGGGAGCAGAGAAAGGCTTAACTAGAATACCCCTAATACCTATGTGATTGCTTATGTAGAGTGATTAGAGCCTGTTACCAGACATGGGACACACTGAGAGAAGCTGCCAGGGATTGTGAGAGGATGGCTTTTGGATTACATGGAGAAGTCAGCCCCAGATCAGCAATCTGACGAGTCAGCAATGTGTCTGGGGAACAGACAGATGGGTTTGAGTTCCACACTGAATTCAACATAATTTACTGGATTCACAGTCTTGTAGGAATATGAGTGTCTTAATGTTCAGGCGTATAAGTCCAGTTCTGAATTACAGCTTTTCCTAAATTAGCTGATGTTCTCTTGAGGCCATATTACAGGCACGCAGAAAAATAAATACAACATAATTTTATGAGAGAGAGAGACAGACCACTAACAACTAGAGAGCTCAGGGAATGCTCTAGAGAGGAGGGAGCTGAGTCTTGTTTAGAGGCTGCTAGGTAGCCCAATGGATAGAGTACAGGATCTGGGGTCAGGAAGACCATTTGGCCTCTGAGTAGCTAGGTGACCCTGGACAAGTCACTTAACCTGTGTCAACCTCAGTTTCTTCAACTTTAAAATGGAGATATTAATTGCACCTACCTCCCTGGGGTGTTGCGAGGATCAAATGAGATATTATTTGTAAATCTCTTGGAACAGGGCCTGGTACATAATAGACCTTAATAATTGTATATTCCCTTCCTTTTCCCTTGAAAGAAGATAAGAATTCTGCAAGGCAGAATTGAGGAAGAAGTGCATTTCATGCACAAGGGATGGCTTTAGCAAATGCCCGAAGGTAGCAGAGGTCCTACAGGGAATGTAGTATGAAATAAGACTGGAAAGGTAAGTTGAACCCTTATACTTTATCCTAAAGGTATCAGGGAGCCATTGAAAGCTTTTGAGCAGGGAATTAATGTCATCAGATCCCTGCCTTAACAAAGACAGGTAGGTGCTAAGAGTTGATTGAGGAGCCACAGAAGGGAGTGAGGAGGGAGGAGGCACTAGTCTGGATGTTACTGAAAAGCATTTTGTTTTAAATCCACTCACAAATTTAACTGTGCCTGCTGTCACCAGAGTTTCCATGAGAGTAAATAAAACATGATTGTGTGGAGCCAATGGATAAGTTCTCTGAGCCAGGAGAAAGGACAACCATGGAAAGATGGAGTTAGACTGGCTAGCAACACTTGCAGAGCTGATAGAAGGCAGCTGAATCTGGAATGAGCAGACTTTAAAATAGTAAGCTGAGAGAGGAGAATAAACAGCTGGGGAAGTGCCCCTAGAGGAGATGAGTTTGTTAGTTGACCCCATTATGGGGACATTTGGCCCAAATCCAAGGAAAACTGAGGGGCAGGCATGAGTGTAACTAAAGTTAGGAGATCCAGCCAAGACAACTGAAAAATTCCAAGAGCAAATGTCTGAACCTAATGGGACAGAGAAAGAGGAAAACCAGAACAGAATGTAGCTTAGCTCATAGAGAAGCTAGATGAGGACTTAAAGGGACAGTATTGATTAAAGATTAAACATAGATCATAGAGATCACCTAGTCCAAACTTGTGTTCAAGTGAGAACAGTAAATGGTACAGTTTGATTTCAATATGGGATAGCACTCCTTCCCCACTCTATGTCCATTTCCATAAAAGAAAAATTGCAACAGCTTTGTATCCTGATGCAATCTGCAATTTTGGCACTGTCTTCCAAAATTATCCCTCAACAAATAGCTAGTACCTATAAACAAAATGTTAATGCCCTATGTAGAAAGGGATAGAGAGCTACAAGACTGCTGTAATGATGATAATTTTTTTTTAACTCTTTATTTGTCTCTGGCCAAAATCAGATGAATAGTGGTTGAAAGTGTGGGCTCTTACAGAGGAACATTGCTACTTGGCAAATACTCTTGCTCCATTTTTACTTTAGAGTAAATCAAGTATCACAGCATGATTTTGATCAGGAGATCTACAGGGGGAAAATGTTCCACCGCCAAATTGATCAGTTCATTTCCAGAAAATGAAGCTGCAGTCCTAGGCAATGACATTTAAGGATTTGATCTCTGAAATAGGGAATAGTGGAGGGGAATTAACAAAATGCTTCAACATGTCATAGAGAGAGGAAATTAGGCTTTTCCTGGTTGGTCCCCTTCTTCTCCCCACATCCCTACCTGCCACTACCCCAACTGAAAGTGACATCCCTCCGAGATTACCTTCCATTTATGCTGTAATATATTTTGTACCCACAATTTTATGTGTGCTCTCTGAGGGCAAGGGACCTTGTTTTCGTGCTTCTTTCTATCCTCAGTGCTAAGCACAGTGCCTAGCACGTTGGAAGTAATTAATAGATCTTTCTTGACTGATCCATTGAATTGAAAATGAGGGGCCATGTCTTGAAGACAGTTTACCTTCTTCATTTCAGAAGATAATATCTCAGATTACATGAAACATGTTGTTGTTACCATCTAAGCCAATCCTCTCCTTTTGTTAAAAGGAAGCTGAGACTCAGAGAGGGGAAGTGATCTGCATAAGGTTACACAATTATTAAGTGGCAGAGCAGGATTCAAACTCAGGTCTTCTGCTGCTAAATCTAGTGCTTTTTCTGATAAATCACAATAGACAACACAGAGAAGAGGACAAAATTCTGGGGAATGGTTGAATAAATTTTGCTAGATGAATGTAATGGAATATTATTGTGCTGTAAGAAATGATAAAAGGGTTGAATTCAGAGAAACCTGGAAAGATTGATATGAATTAGTACAGAGTGAAGTGAGCAGAACCAGGAGAACAATTTATATAATGCTCTAAAGACAACTGTGGAAGACTTAATAATTCTCAACAATTCAATTACCAGTTAGGATTCCAGAAAAATAATGAGGAAGTATGTCCTCCACCTCCACTTCCTAACTCCTGACAGGGAGATGACGGACTCAAGATGTGGCATGACACATGCCTCTTTACAAATGGCCAATGTGAGAATTTGTTTTCCTTGGGGTTTTTTTTGTTTTGTTTTGTTTTGGTTTGGTTTTGGCTAGGCAATGGGGTTAAGTGACTTGCCCAGGGTCACACAGCTAGTAAGTGTGATGTGTATGAGGCCGGATTTGAACTCAGGTCCTCCTGAATGCAGGGCCAGTGCTCTATCCACTGCGTCACCTAGCTTCCCCTTTGTTTTCCTTGACTAAACATATTAGTTATAAGGGTTTGTTTTACTTTTTTTTATTTCCAAGTGAAGGGGTATGGGTAGGAGGGAGGCATAGGGAAAGAAGGGAAGAAAGAAAAAGAAGGAAGGAAGAAAAGAGAGATGGAGGCATGGAGGAAGGAAGAAAGGAAAGAAGAAAAGGGAAGGAAGGAAACAGGAAAGTAAGACAGCTTTGAAAAGTAACATGTTGAATTTATTATATACACTTTGAAAGACAATCAGACTCTATATAATAGAGATTCAGTTTCACAATCATCTCCTATACACAAATGTATGTGGAAATATTATTTTTATTTGACCTTTTAAAGCTCCAAATGAAAATAAAAATATAACAAAGGAGGCAAGTCTTGGAGGACAATAACTAGGGGAGGACTGGGAGCCATTTACTAGGGAACTGGGGAGTGTGGCGGGTGAGAATCCAAACATCTATGTGGAAAAAAAAAGACTGACTAGAAAAATAAAATTTAAAGGCTTTAGAACCCAAGAGACTAGTAAGGACTCATGAGAAACACTTACTCCTCAGGAAGCCAGTAACTCAACCTCAACATTGGCACTGTGACTATCACATAGTAGGTTTTATATACACGCTTGTTTCTTCCTCCTCACTCCCCAACACAAGAAGAGAACATTGAGATTAGCAGCAGACTCCAGAGACTCAAGTGTCTCCAGGAGCAAGGTTACCTCACCCTTGACAGAAGGAAAACATAGTCTTCTTTGGGAACAGGGTAGAGGGATCTTGAAAAACTGAAATTAGGTGGTTAAAAAGAGGTATTCAAAACAAAAACCTCTAAGACAGTTTCTAAGTTTGATAAAGCTGGTTTCTGATGCAATTGCCTCCTGATAAATATAGTCTGTAGTCATATTATTATTGATAGAATAAAGGGGCTTTTGTTGACCTTAAAGAATATTGGCTTGAAAATCTGTTGTAAATGATTTTCTGGGTGTTTCTTTTAAAGCTCCATTCATGTCAAAGGAGTTCTTTTCCCTTACATTGTAAGCTCCTTGAAAGACAGCTCAGACTTTTGCTTATATTTGTATCCCCAGAACTTAGCATGGTGCTTGGCATATAGAAGGCATTCAATAAATATTTATTGGTTGATTGATTTCTGATTCTCCCAAGGTCCTAGTGCCTGCCCCCAGTATAGGTGACTGGGGGCTCTCCTGATTACCCTTTCTCTTTCATTACACTTTTATCTATAGATTTTTCCATGATAGAACTAAGTTCCCTGAGGGCAGAAATGGTTTCACCTTTGTCTTTATTTCCCAAGAGACCTGTATAATACCTGATACGTGGCAGTTGCTTAATAAGTGTTTACTGGAGGACTGGGAGAGTGGGAAAATCAGATTATTTCCCCAAGGCTGAAATCACAGGAAGGAGACTTTGCCCTTCAGGTAGTATAGGGTGATGGGAGCCAATCAGAAGTTAACTAACAGTCAGCTAATCATAAATTGCACTAAATCCATTCTATTCTGCCATCTTTTGCCCACTAAAAGGGCATTGTCTATTCCACCCACTCAATCCTTTCTGATCATCCTTACAATAAAAAGATAAGTTGTCTATGAAAAAGGAGATGTTCCAAGCACAATGTGCCTCCCACCCTGATTTTCTTTCATTTTCAGCTTCAGGGAAACAGGAAGTGGATTAAAAAGGAAAAAAAAAAACCTAACAACAACAACACAGACACCAAAGGATGACCCTAATTACAAACCTAGCAGATTTGATGGGGTCTCTGCATATTGTGGTAGCTTTGATTATCCTGGTCACACCTAACTGATTTATCTTCTATGCTTTTAATTTTCAGTCTCCTTTATTCCAATACTTCACTGAAAAATAATACTTGCTCTGTATTTATTTTTTCAAATTATTGCAATTTTAGGTGTTCCCTCCTTAACCTCTGTCCTATTCCACTGAATTTGTAGCATATATTAAGCAGATCACTATCTACGTTTTCCCTTTTATTTTAAAACCTAAAACTGTCAGTTTACTAGAGGGCAGCCTATGATATGGTCAGAATTCCTGTGCAGTGTTAACCCTTTTATTTATATTTAATTACATGAAAACATAAGTATATATAATCTAATGGTATGTATTAGAATTGACACTAGACCAAAGACTAATAGCAGAGGTCAGCAAAGTCCACGTCAACAAGGGCCAAATCTAAGGACATTGCCAGTTTTTGTCTAACAGTCTAAGAATGACTTAAAAAATGTAAAAACCAACAGGCTGCTGGATTTTGCCCTGAAGGTATAATTTGTGGACCCTTGGTTTATAGGACTGTAGACTTTAGAACTGAAAGGGACCTAAGATACAATCAAATCTAATCACCTCAATTTACAAATGAGGAAACTGAGGCCATGAGAGAAATTTATAAATCAATGTTAGGGGCTCCAAATATGCTGTATCATCTTCTCCTGAACTGTCACCACAAAAATAATGTCTGTGAAAGAAACAAATATTCGTAGCTGCATTCTTTGTGGGAGTAAAAACCTGAAAACAAAGTGGGTGTCTATCAATTAGAAAATGACCGGACAAACTGTAGCATATGAAAGGAATGGAATTTATTGCATCATAAGAAACAATGAATCTGAGAAATTCAGAGGATCATGGGAACACTGTAAAAGAGAAAAATATAGCCAATGACTAAAATAACGTAATTGAAAATAACATTAAAAGGCGGCTGAATTCAGATTAGTTGCAAAAAGCAATCTTGATTCCAGAGAAGAGAAGAAACACACATCCTTCCTTTCGGTAGAGCGGGTAGGGACTATGGTGCAGAATGTTGCCACACCTCCATTCTTAATTCCTTCTTTATTATAAGTGAAGGGCCATTGATATGATTAATTAGGCAATTACTGTGATTTTTTTTAAATGCATAGGTTAAAAAAGAAAGAAGCAAGGTATGAAACACAGCATTAAGTTTAGTGATCCCATATTTCATTGCTAGAAATTAGGTTAACAGGCTTTATATCTGAATTCCGTGAATGCACAGGTAGGGGACAGAGATTGGGGAGGGGATGAACATAACCCACCTCTCCTCCTTCCCCTGCTGGATACTGCGCAGCATATTTTTAACCTCTGACTCACAATACACAGAGTTTTGAACGGTTATTTTCCACTCCATTCCTGCCCATGGAAAGCTGAAAAGTTGCTGGTAACACACAGAATTTTTTAAAAGGCGAACTGGGCAGTATTGTGTAAATCATCAGTGCCCCCTAGTGCTCAGCTGAGAAGAGCTCCCAAATTCTGAACAGCCTCTAATTGCAATGGCTTTCTTTTGGCAGCTGTCTGAGTCTCTTTTTGTTTGTTTTAAAGGATTTTAGTTTATCTCAGCTTTTTCCTGATAACTAACATTTTTTTTTGCTTCATCCATAAAAGTACTGATTATAAACCAAAGATATAAATATATAGCTAGATAGATACAGATATATTTGTGTATAAATACATATACACATAAATATATGAACATACATATATACATATATTTGTATATATGTGCATGTATGTTATATATGCATACATGTACATACATATATGTATATTTTTCCCCTGAAGGGGATGTTTATTTCTTTGTTACCTCAAAAAAAAAGGAAAACAATTTCATCACTTGCAGGCACTGAAAAATAGGAATTCTTATAAGAGAAAACAATTTTAGCAGGTTTCATTGTATTTAAGGAATTGTAACCTCAAGGAGTTCTCATAGATTGCTCTATTTCTGTCTTTTTCTCTTTTTTAATGTTTAGATCACCAAAGCTTTTGAGTACATACTGGATGTTTTCACTAATAGGGTGATTAATAAAGACTGAAGAATCCCCAAAGAGCAACGCAAGTCTTCAACTATATCTTAGAAGACAATCAAGTAAAGCTTTTTTTTTTCTTTTTTAAACCAGAGAGAGGAATTCTATAGTCAAGGGTTGGAAGCATTGCTGCCTTTCCAGGCTGGTAGCTCTGAGGCTTACAGGAAATTCTGGCTGCTGATGCTAGCTATGAAAACAATTGAAAGGGAGACTAAAAAAGTAATATCCTCTCAGCTCCTAGAGACTGGAACAGGGGTGAGGAAGACCGTCTCTGACCCCGTTTGGCTTTTTTGTGTTGTTTTTCCACCCATCCCTGACTCTTTGTGATTCCATGGACCACACCATCTGTGGAGTTTTCTTAGAAGAGGTACTAGAGTGGTTTACCATTTCCTTCTCTAGTGGATTAAGGCAAACAGAAGTTAAATGATTTGCCCAGGGTCATATAGCTAATAAGTATCTAAGGTCAAATTTGAACTCAGGTCTTCCTGAGTCCAGGCCCATTGTTTTATCCACTGAGCCATCTAACTGCCTCCTAGGCAAACAGAGGTCAAGTGACTTTCCCCAAAGTTGCATAGCTGGATTTGAACTCAGGTCTTCTTGACTCCAGGCCTAGCACTCTATCCACTGTGCCATCTGGTTGCCTACTAAACAAACAAACAAACAAAAAAAACTGGGTTGCAATTTTGAAAACAATGTATATGGAGTTGCAGAGTCATCAAGGACTCCCCAAAGTATTTTAGGCCTACTTTGGGGGGGAGGGGGAAATTTTCTTCCTCTGACCTGAGGAAATCCAGAAATTACCACACACATGGCCCAAGACAGCCTGGAGTTCTGTCTTGACACTGTTACCTAGAGTATTATGGAAGAACTGGGCATATAGCCTGGAGGTTCCAAAGACAAGAAAAATAAATGGAATGGTTAAGTGCCCAGGAATGATTAAACATCCAGAGAAGGACTGACTCATGAAGGATATATTAAAAGATTAAATTTGTTTAGTTTGGCTAGGCAAGGAATAAGGAAGAGAATTATAATGGTCTACAAATATGTGGAGGGTGTGAGGGAGAACAGTTCTAAGTAACAAGATGAAATGGGAATGATTAGGGGTAGGGTGAACATCAGAAAATACTTCCTGGCCTGAAAATGACTTGATCATTACATGTCTCCAAGGAGATGGGGCAGAGAGAAGGCCATTGTCAAATATTCCAAACTGGAGTGAAATAAATATTGAAGACAAATAGCCTTTGGCAGAAGCTCAACTAAATACAGATTGTTTTTACCTTAAAAAAAAACTTTTCTCTTATTCCACAAAATATCTATCATAGGATCTTGTATTTAGAGCTAGAAAGGAGCTCAGGTCATCTTATCCAGCCCCTTTATTTTATAGGTGAGGAAGCTAAGGTGCAGAGATGCAATGCAGTTTTGGACTTACCCAAAGTCGGATAGTGTGATAGGACCAATATCAACCATGGTCCCACCCCTTTCCCACATCAATACAAGTGTGGCTAATTTTCCCTTATCAGATAATAAAGCTGTCCAAATGCTTTTGCTGGCCAATGAAACACAACTCTAGCAGCTTTCCCTGATAAATTTGGCCTCTTGTCAAATGGATATAGTTTTCAGGCCACTTAAATGGAATAAAAAGGTCCACTTACTGTGTCCTTGGCCCTTTAGTCATGCCGAGTCATCAAACATTTATTAAGTATCTGTCATGGGCCAGGCACTCCACTAAGAAAGTTCACAGATAGTCTTTGTGCTTGATGCTCCATGATGGTCCGTGGTCTAATGGGAGAGACCACGTACAAACAATTATGTAACAGATAAGCTATCTATAGGATAAATTGGACATAATCAAAAGAGGAAGGCACTGGCATTAAAGGGGATAGGGAAAAACTTGTAGAAGGTAGGAGTTTGGCTAAGACTTAAAACAAGCCAAGGAAACCAGGAGGTAGAGATGAGGAATATGGAACCAAGTTTCAAACACAGGCCTTCTAACAGGAAAGCTGCCATTTTTTTCCATGAGATCATCCTTTTATCTTCTGTTTTCCATTTCCATCTCATCTCTCCACATTGTCCCTGATTCTTCTCACACTTGGAACAGTTGGTCTTGGCCAAGAGTTTTACATTTTTTTCCCCTCTATGTTCGTTTCTTCCATAGATATTTTCCTTTCTTTCTAACAGGGAAGATTCCCTTAGGACAAAAGTGGCTTGGTAGAGTATGATAAGCATCTGATGTATAAAAAGAAAATGGAAGTATTTGTGCTTTGTAATTTGCACCAGAGAAAACTATCCTTTGTCTATGACATTTTTTCTGATATTTTATTTCTCTTGTTTTGCTTTTTAACTAGGGAGGGACAATATATTCTGTTCAGCATGGTGAACTCTGCAGTACATAATCAATATTTATTACTACTGCTGCATAATAAGTAGAAGTTTTACAAATTAGACCATGGTAGGAGGTAATACTGCAACAGTATTAGCTCCAGAAGACCTAAAAAAGTTATTCCTAAAGGAAAGGAACAGAGTCTGAATCAGGACAATTCTAGAATGACAAGTAGAGCTGGTATTCTCATTTTAAAGTATGATGACAAGATATTTAGAGAGATCATTTCTCCATGGCAGAGAAAAGATGAAGTATCAACTCTCTGCAACAGAAAAAAATATATAAGATACCATGCTATATTAGTTAGCATGATGTGAATATCATTTGGTAACACCTAATTCCTTTTTTTTCTAATTATAAGTTCACCAAGTGGGCCTACTGTGTAGGCGAGAGAAAGTAGTAGACTGTCTGTTGTACTGATACCCAGGTGATGTCAAAAGACCTAACAAAAGGAATCCAATGCACCGGCTGGGTCAGGAGATGATAGAACTAGAAAGGATCTGAGAGGCCATCTAATCCCACCCCCTCATTTTACAGATGAGGAAACTGAGGTACAGATAAGTTAATTGACTTCCCCTCGGTATCACAAGCAGTGTCAGATGAAGGATCTGAACTTGGTTTTTCTGACTGTAGCCAATGTTCTTTCCTTTGTACTAGATCCCTATAGAAGATTTTTGGAAGAACTGGGGCAAGGGTTTTGAAGGATAAGAAGATGTGAGGGGATTTTGATACACACTACTTACAAATGGGATACTAGGCCCAAAGAACTGAAAACCCCCAAGAAAATTTTGCAAAAACATTTTCACCTTCTGAGCTGACCTAACGGAAAAGGAGTGTCTTTCATGCAAATGAAAGGTACCAACTGTCTTGGTAAGTGTGTCCCTGTTGTAAGTCCTATAAAAGAGAAATCTCATGCATAAATCAGTCTTCAGAGTTGGTTAGCTTGAATCACAACCCACTTCCCACTCCCAATCTGATACTTCTGGGAAAAGAAAAAATAAAAGGAATTTCTAAAATTCTAAACCTGCATATCACATCTTGGACTAAAATTCTAAAATGAAGAATTCATATGAGAAAATGTTAACATATGCTACTCATTCAAGAAGAATGGAGATGGGAGCAGCTAGGTGGCACAGTGGATAGAGCACCAGCCCTGAAGTCAGGAGGACCCGAGTTCAAATTCGGCCTAAGACTAAACATGTGACACTTACTAGCTGTGTGACCCTGGGCAAGTCACTTAACCCCAACTGCCAAAAACAAGAAGAAGAAGAAGAAGAGAGATGAAGAAAAATAAAATAATTGGGACAGTGGCTAGTATGGGTCTCTCCAATGTCAGAGGAGGCAGCAAGCCTGAAATGTAGTTAATTTAAGAAGCAGCAGTTGGTACAGTGGAAAAACACATGGCTTTGGGGGCCCAGGGATGTGCATTCAGATCCTGTATGTTACTCATTACCTCTGTCACTTTGTTTCTCTGAGACGCAACTCAAACTAGCTCAACCAATCGTCATTTTTTTTTCCAAATTTTTTTTACCATTTTTGACCAATTTTTTTTCTTTACCACTTATTACCAATGCTACAAATCAGATAATCTACCTAGAAAGGTTGTTGTGAGGTTCAAATGAAAACCCTGAGATATCCATCTTCTCATCTCATGATAGGTAAACTCCAGTGACTCCCTATCACCTCCAGGATCAAATATAAAATCTTGCTTGTTTTTTAAAGTCATTAAAACCAAACTCTCAGACATACAATTTTCCAGTCTTTTTAAACCTTACTGTCTTTTGACTTTCTTTGTATCTCTAGTGCATAGTTGCTTGCCCACATTAGGGCCTGACTGTTTAACTGACTGATTGATACCTAGATCATTCTCTTGCAGATTTTAAATATCAGGTGTTCCCTGATGCTCCCACTTCCATACCAAACGCCTGCCTCCTCTCCAACTTCGATAGCAGGTATTCACGGTGTTAGAGTCCCAGTGGCCTTCAGGAAGAGGAGATGGATGCCTGGTTCAGAATTCCACAGACCCTCATTCAACAAGGTGGTAGCTGTCAAGCCACATTTGCTGACATTAGCAGTCCAACCTCTCCCATAGGCACCAACCAATAGTTGCAAGGTAATACCTACAGGCACCTTGTAAGGTTAGCCACTCACACAGCATAGCTCCACTTATCCCTTTCTGTTTATAACTCTATCAATCAGGATCTTGACAGGATGGAGAAAGGGGGTCGTTATGGTGGCCAGTCTTCATATAAGAAAGAGCTGCAATGAACTAGAGAAATAATATAAATTAGACATGGTGATTAACTGTGTAACCCTGAGCAAGTCACTCAGATTTTGTCTCAGTTTCCTCATCAGTAAAATGAGGATAATAATTGTACCTACAACTCAGGGTTTTGAGGATTGAATGAGATAATATTTATAAATAGTTTGCAAACCTTACAGCTCTATATAAATGCTAGCTTTCCCCCCACCCCAAATGTCATACAGGGCTGCATAGTCCTGTGTATGAATTATGAGTTACTTCTTGAGAAGCAAGTTTAACATGAAATCCCTACTTTTTCTTCAGGGATTGTCTTTAAGAGTGGGGTTTTCGATCTCCCTCAGAATAACGTACTTTAGACTCAAAGGACCAATTGGACCTAGAGTGGCAGGTCACAGATTGTTGTGCGTCCTTCATTCTCGAAGAGGACCAATGACATCAGGAGGGTGATGTCTTAACTTGTGCATGAATTGGTTTAAGTGAGGCAGAACTTTGTAAAGTCATCAGTCTCACTCTCTCCTCCAGGGTCCAGTGGCAAGACAAGAGTCAAGATGAGTGGTGATGGCCCAGTAGTAGGTCTCTGGGAATCTGGGGCAGAGGGAATCTTAAGAAGGCTTTGGAGAGGCTCCTCTTATTTGGGGCACAGGTCCAAGGTTGCCTCCCTGTTGACACCTCCTTATAGTTGACAGTTTAATATGGGGAACAAGAAGTAACAAGTAATAAGAAAATAAGTCAAGAACATTTAAATTTTATATACATTTATATTATATATATTTTCTATATAATTATAATTATATTTAATATAATATAATATATGTAACATAATATAATAATAAATTTAATTTAAATGTAAATTTATATATATTTATGTTTAATTTTATATATATATGAAAAAAGTGAAATTTTGACCCAAAAAAGAGATTCTTTGAGAACCAAGCAAGGCAAAAGATTAAACTCTAAAAGGGCCAATGAGACTGTTTTACACTGTGGAGACCACTGTAGAATTGAGTGTGGCACAGTTGATGGAGTGCTAGACTTGGAGCCAGGAAGACCTCTATTAAACCCCCACCTCCCATGCCCAGATATGTGAATGAATCCCTGGGGAGGAGGAAAGTATTCATTAAGCAACAGGTATGGACAAATCACTGGGGATACAAATATAAAAGTAAGACAATCCTTGTTTTCAGGTAGCTGACAGTCTAACAGGGAGGACAACACACAGGTTTCCACTGCAAGTCAGAAGGACAGGTCCCAGGAACCAGCTTTATGACCTCAGGCAAGTCCCTTAAACTCTTTAAACCTCAGTTTCCTCATGTGTGAAATGAGAGGTTGGACTCAATGGCCATCAAAGTCTTTTTTGAGTTCTAAATCAAGGATTTTATGATGCCAGATTTCCCAGAGGAAAAGTGTTCTTTGATTTTACTTTAAAAAAATGTAATCAGAGCATAGCAGGAAGGGGGCCCTTAAATCTGTGCCAGAGGATCCTGCCTTCTCTGTAAAGAACAAGAGGAATATACACACATCATTGTGTTGGTTTTTTTTGGACTAAATTACAGTACAAGGTCCACCTGTCCTCCTGTTTGCTTAGCTATACATAGCAAAACAAAAACAAAAAAGTGAGATTCATGCCATATAGCTAGACCTCAACACTAAACAGCATGCATCCTCAGGATTGTTGCTTTTTTTCAATCAGAAAATAGTTATTTCCCAACTCATTTCTTAAAGAGATATGGCTTTCTCCTCCAAAGAGGCAAATGGTGCTTGAAATTTGAATGTAATGGCTTTCCCTTTCTCTACAGGTTACCTATAGGTGCTGGTTTACCCGCAGGAGTCCAGAGTCAGATTCAATTGCATCATTTCACCAAGGGTCTCAGGTCACAGGTTCTGGTGAATTGCTTCAAACTAAAACTAACTCACCACAGCTGGTTTAAAAAGCAGAGTGCCAATCTATTAATTTATAATGAAAAGTATAACTGTCAAGTAGATCGTTCATGTGTGCCAGTCAGCACACTCTTTTCCCCACAGAAAAGTACCTGAAAACCAAATTAAGAGCTGAAAATTGCTTAGAAAATATGGAACCAGAGAAGATTGAGTTTAATGGTCTTAAGGGACACTTATCAAGCTATAAGGGCTTGGTGAGTCACCCTTCAGAACTAATGCCAGCTCTCTACAACAAACCAATGTGGGCCAAACACAGCACCCTATTCTCCGGACAATTCACGAAACATTGGCAGAGTTTGACTCTAACATTCTCGATAGACTGCATGGTGACTGAGCACTTGCCCTGACAATATCCTAATTCATTTCTGAACCTTTAGATCATGTCACACTCCCCAAGTTTATGACTTGTTGTTTTGCTGATTACGTTATGATTTGGCTGCTTCCTGGAACATCTCAGAAAGTGCATCAATCTCCTTAAAGATGTTAATGACAATGCTCAAGCCCCTTAGGGAAGTAAGTCAGTGAGCAAGAACAAGGAATTAAGCCAGGGGCCCCTCCCAGTCAAGGCAGAAGAAACTTATTAACTGGCAAACAATTAGAGCTGGCCACCCAGTGAGAGAAATCTGATGTCTCTGAGGGTACAGGAACCCATATGAACGTGAGGAAAATAAATGTGTGTGTATTGATATTCTCACCCTTCAGCTGTCAAATAATTCTCAACTAATTTGTTTTTGCCACACGAAGTTGCTGAGCATGAGTGTTTTGGGTCTTGGCTAGCCCCATGTAAAAAAGTTCACCTACTATTCAATAGTCCAACACCACAGCTTTAGTGTGAAAAATTTCACAATTAAGAAAAATGTAGGAATATCTCACACATCCAACTTGCAATTGTTCTAGACCCTACCTTTTTGGAATTCATTTCACTCATCTCCAAGTATAGTGGATTTCCATGTACAATTGATGACTCCCAATATCAGTTCTCCAATCCCTACAAATTTATCTATTGATCTATTGATCTATCTATCCATGTATGTGTATGTATACACACACATATAAAGAAGGAGTAATTTAAGGTGAAATAAATGTATATTTGTTTATATGTATTTCATTTTAAATTATTCTATGTTAAGGAACATGTATTGAAACAGTAACAAAAATGGTAGTCTTTGATTGTTACATTAGGTTTTTGAGATATAGTAACTCTCAATAACCACAGGGTAATATCTGTGTAGCTGACCTAAGTTTTCATGCTGCCATTGAGATAAATTGAATTGCTTGCAGCTCTTTGTGGGTGTCTTTTGAAACAAGATATTAAACAATGAGACCCTGTCTTCTCTGGAGGGACACGAACAATCCCTTGAGACTTCTTAAAAGGAGGAAAGATTTGGTTCAGTTTTTGCTCATACTTCTCCTATTTACCTTCTATCTACTCTCTGTGAATCTTGCATATACCTATTTACATGAGGTCTGCCCCCATTAAGAATGTGAGTTCCTTAAGAGGCAAGGACAGTTCCTACCTTTCTTTGCATCCCCAGTATTAGCAGAATAATTGGCAAATAGCCTCAGACACTTGCTAGCTGTGTGACTCTGGGCAAGTCATTTCACCGTATTTGCCTCAGTTTCCTCATCTGTAAAATGAGTGGCAAACCACTCCAGTACCCAAATGGGGTCATGAACAGTCAGACATGACCCAACAAAAATAACAATGACCACAACAACAAAGGACTTAATAAGTGCTTCCTGATTGATTGGTTCAGAAAACAGCTTCACATCTCCTTAGCAAAAGTCTCAGCAATGGTAGAGTATGTTACAAGTGCCATTGACTGCCATAGCAACTTCAAGGAGAATGGTCTATAAAATTATCTCTGATCCCAAAGATTTAAGAAGAACTATAAGGGAATGGGAGAGATGGCAAAGGGAGGGATTGAAACAGAAGGAATAAAAAGGAGAGCTCTCAATCCATGGTGTGGAGGTTCCATTAATGAATATTCCCATTAAGGAAGATGTATTATTTCTATAATGGGAGATGGGGACTTTACAATTGGTCTAATCCAGGAGAGTTAGTGCATTGGGAGACAATTTTCTCTGAAAGAGTGTTGTGACTCCATGGAAAAGAGAATGCTATAAGAGAAGGGAAATCAGAACTACTGGAGGCAACTTGGACCCAGAAAGGTAAAAGGACACAAACGTTGGGAAGAGTTGGTATGGCACATGGCAGAGAATGATTATAGAGGTCAAAAGGTAGAATTGGACAACATGAATTGGGAGATAGAATAATTTATCCTCATTACTTCCATCATGAGTTTCTACTTCTAATAGTGAAGGACAAGTGAAAGAAAAGGGCAAGGGGATAAAATCTACAAAGCTAACAATCAATAATTTGTTACAAGAGGGAGTTCTTGATCCTTTAAAAGCTGTAGTTCCACGAAAAACATGTATGTAGACCACAAGTTAAAGAATGAAAATTTAGAATAGATATAAAGATAAATGAACATGAAAACAAGGTAAAAAAAAATCCTTCTTACAAAAAAAAGAACAAAAGGGGGAAATTAAAAAAAAAGTTGGAGGAGAGAAAGGGAGATTTTGTATTATCTAGTTAACAGAAAAAGGGAAGAAAAGAAGGGGAAATTAGAAAACTAAATAAAACAGATTAAAAAAGTTAGATAACATTCTAAAATTAGGGGAAGGATTGACAAATGGGAGGGGATATAATAGGGGAAAGAATCTGAATGTTGATGTGGATGCATGAGAGTATATTAAGCAAAAATAATTGTAGGGGGGAAATACTGATTTAGTTGAGGAAAGAAAAGAAGAAAAATACTAATTAAAACATTGTCAACAATATTAAAAACACAAATGAAGGAAATGGCATACTTAACTTTCCTAACTTTAAATATGAAAGTATTTAGCAATCTTATAAAATCCAGCCTGGATATGAAAATAAAACCTCATTTACAAGAAACACACATAAAAATCAAAGGCATACTTAAAATAATGGTGAGATGCTGAAACACAATTTACTATAGACTATAAGGAAAATAGTGAATACAAATTCAGGTGAATTGAAAAAAACAGTTGAAGTTATGAGATCCAAGCAAAAGTAAATATTCATGATAAAAAGAGATAAACAAGGAAATTGCATTGTGCTTAAAGGAACCATGGAAAATGAACCAATAGCAGTTTTGGTTCAATTTGCTCCAAATGGCATAGCAGCCAAATTAATAAAGTAAAAATTAGCAATTACAAAAACATATACTAGCACAATACTAGGGAATATTAATGTTCCTATCTTATATGTAAACAAATGTAACTAAAGGGAAAATATAGAATTGAACAAAATATTCAAAGATTTTGTTTCCTAACTATTTTGGTTTCCCCCATTCCATATTTCTAAGACTGTTGGAGCAAGGAATCACAATATGTGAAGGTATGTGAAATGAAATAATGAAGTGAAAGCAATGAATGAAAAAGTTTAATATGCACTTACTCTGTGGCAAGCACTGTGTTAAGTGCTGAGGACAAAATAGAAGATAATCTCTGCTCTCAGAGAACTCGTATTCTAAGGAGGGAGACAATACATATAGGAGGTTTCACCTGCAAGTCAGTTGGAAAGGCTCATGGTACTGAGGGTGCAGGAACAAAGCAGATGGCAACACAACTTCTTTCATGCCATTTCCACTGGTAAAACCATATCCATTTTTGATGTTGGATCATGTGAGAATATAAAGGATTTTGAAGAGGAGAACTTCTTTTCCAGGTCTTCAGCAGCTATAGTTACTGAGACAATGGAGGCTGCAGCATCTGCAAAAGAAATTACTAGGTCACATCTCTATGGGGGTTGCTTCCCGAGGTGGAGGGATACAGGGTCTGGGCTAAAAACAGGGCTAGTGTTCTTGATGGAGCTGCCACTAATGGGGTTTCTGGGTCTATCTGCCTGTTGGTGGAAGCTGGTCGGAAGCTAATGTTGGTGATGGCAAAGAGTTTGGATTTGGTTCTTCCATCAATTTCCATATGTTAATTTTTAGATGTGAAACTAATGCCAAGGACACTATCCCAGTATCTTCCCTTGCTTGACCTCCCTACCCCCCCTTTCCTTCCTTCCTTCCTTCCTTCCTTCCTTCCTTCCTTCCTTCCTTCCTTCCTTCCTTCTTTCTTTCTTCTTCTTTTCTTCTTTCTTTCTTTCTTTCTTTCTTTCTTTCTTTCTTTCTTTCTTTCTTTCTTTCTTTCTTTCTTTTCTTTCTTCATCCATTTATTCATTCTTTCATTTATTTATTCTTTCATTTATGTATTTTGAGATGAATCAAGCAAATTGAATTTTAATCTGGAAGCATTTGAAATGTTACAAGATGGAGTAGGCTTAGTCGGTCGCATATGTCTTTCCAGGTTTTTCTGAGAGTATCCTGCTCATCATTTCTTATAGCACAATAGTATTCCATCATAATCACATATGACAATTTGTTCAGCCATTCCCCAGTTAATGGACATCCCCTCAATTTCTAATTCTTTGCCTCCAGAAATGAGCTGCTATAAATATTTTTGTACAGGTAGGTCCTTTTCCCTTTTTCAAAATCTCTTTTGGGATACAGACATAGTGGTGGTATTGCTAGGTCAAAAATTATGCATGTTTTTATAGCCCTTTGGGCATAGCTCCAAATTGCTCTATAAAATGATTGGATCAGTTCACAACTCCACTAACAATGCATTAATGTCTCATTTTTCCCCCATCCCCTCCAAAATTGGTCATTTTTCTTTTCTGTCCTATTAGCCAATCTAATAGGTATGAGGTAGTATCTCAAAATTGTTTTAATTTGCATTTCTCCAATCAATAGTGAGTTAGAGTATTTTTTTTATATGGCAATAATAGCTTTGATTACTTCATCTGAAGACTATTCATGTCTTTTGATAATTTATCAATTGGGGAATGGATCCTACTTTTATAAATTTGACACTGTTCTCTATATGCTTGAGAAATGAGGCTTTTATCAAAGAAACTTGCTTCAGTTTTTTTTTCACAGTTACTATTGCTAACTGTATTTACCTCCATCCTATTCCTCCCCCCATTTATTCTATTCTCTCTCTGCTTTTACCCTATCCCTCCTCAAAAGTATTTTGCTTCTGATTACCCCCTCCCCCAATCTGCTCTCCCTTCTATCATCCCCCTCCCCCTTTCTCTTATCCCCTTCTCCTCCTACTTTCTGGCAGAGTAAGATATATTTCTATATCCAACGCTTGTTCTCATATTTAGGGCAGACAGAAGGGCCAGAGGTGGGGTGGAAACATGATGAGAGTGAGGGAGGTGAAAATAACTGTGTCACAGGCAACCATGGAAATTAAATCATTTTGCTAGGGAAAATATGATTTTGGAAAGCATCTGGTCAGCTGGTCATCAGATATCATGGGTTGTAGGCTTTCACTAAGTTGGAGAGGCACAGATTCCATGTGGCTGGGATTTTTCATGCTCCAAAAGGGATGCCATGGTTTACCAGGCCCAGGGGTGGCAGCTTTGCCTTGGGTTGGGCCTAGATGACTATCTGGAAAACTGAGGCCAATCAGGTAGGGAGTAGGGGTGGAGCTTTGTCCTATGATAGAGGATATTTTATGTTATTTTTCTCTTATACTACTATATGCCTTTATCTAAATCATTAATAAAAAAAGTTAAACGGATTATGGCCAAGGGCATGTTCCTAAGAAACTCCATTAGAGACTCACTCAAGTGACTATCAGTACTTTATTCACTACTTTTGAGATCTGGTTCAGTTGAATTCAAACAACTCCAGACCCACACAACATAATCATCTAAGCCTACATGTCTCCATCTTGTCCCCAAGAATATCCAAGACATTTTGGAAGCATAGATCTCGAGCTGAAGGGTCCTCAGAAGACATCTAGTATAATTCTCCTCATTTTGCTGATGAGGAGACCAAGGACCAAAGCCTTAGTTGACTTGTACAAAGTCACACAGGTGGTAAGCTTCTTTGTCAAATGTCTTGCAGAAGTCTAGTTATATTATATTGATGACTTTCCCACAATCTTCCCATCTAATGTCTATCAAAAGAAGAAATGAAGTTCATATGATGTAATCTGTGCTTAATAACACCATACTGATGTTTAGTGGTCCTTTCTAAGTGCTCATAAAACATCTCTTTCCTATATTCTTTAAAATTTGGGAAGGAATCAAAATTAAACCCACATGCTTATAGTCTGGAGAATTCACACTCTTCATCTTTTTTGAAAATTCATCTTTTTGACTGTAACTAATTCTGTAGTGACTCTTGTCTCCTTAGTTTTCCAAAGATTAACAATGGTGCATCAGAAATAACATCTATTAGCTCTTTTAAGACTTTGATCTTAGTGACAAAGCCATAAAGGTCAGTTAGGTGCCCTCTTTTAAAAAATATTAAATTTTAAATGAACCAAACCTCAACAAATATAAATATTTCAATATATAAATAAAAGAAAAAGAATATCACATATGAAACTATGAATTTATATCATAAATAACTTGTTTTTATGTGTATATTAACTGTAGCAGGATAGCTCTAATACTGTTCTGCTTGTCTGTAGCTCTTTATAAACTTCTTTCTGCTCTTTTCTGTATATATTTTTAAAATTTCATTGCTCTTCCTATCTCCTTCCCTCCCTTCCTCCATTCTTTCCTTCCTTCTTCCTCTTCCTTTTTTCCCCCTTTCTCTTCCTTCTCCTCCTTATCATCATCATCATTACTATATGCCAGGCCTTGTTGGGGTGTTTTTCCTCCTCTAGGACCTTTCGTGTCATCATCTTAACCAGGAACAGGAAGGTGAAGCCCTTCTTTTTCCTTTATCTGCAGGCAGGCATCCAACACGTAACACCAAACCTCCAAAGACTTGTCAAAATAGATCACTACTGTTTACTTCTGGTGTTTCACATGGATAGGCAGGAAAGATACTAGAAAAAGGCACCTTAGAAGCACTGCCATATTTGTCATTTCTCACCATGCAATTAGCTTCCATTACATTCACGTACAACAGTTTTAAGCTATTCCTCAATCAGTGGTTATTCGCTTGTTTTCTGGTCTTTGCTATCAGAGAATGGTGCTATAAATATTTTGTCATATATTGGACATTTGCTTCTTTTCTTTTTCTTTTAGCTTCCTTGGTGGCACTTTCCAAGTAATGAGATTGCTGGGTCAAGCAGTTTATTAACATTTCTTGCGTAATTACAAACTGATATGCAGAATAGTTGAACCAATCCACAGTTTTTCCCAACAGTGTACCCCTTTCCCTCTTTTTCCATAGCAACTCCGATGTTTATTATTCTTATATTTTGGTCATCTTTGTCATTTTGCAAATTGTGAGGTGAAACCTTGGAGGCTTTTTTATTTGCGTTTCTCTTACTTGTGATTCAAAAAAATGTTTTCAAAAGACCATTTATGGTTTGCTGTCTTCTTTGGAGATCTGATTTTTTTTTTTTCATTTGACTACTTGTCTATGGGAAAATGACTCTAGGTGTTATTATATATTTGTTTCAGTCCCCTACCACATCTTGGATGTCAGCCTGTATCTGTTTCACACTGAAAGGTAGGGATTTGATCTGTAGGTAAAAATGAAGGGAATTTTAGGGGAGTAGTGACGCTTCCTCCTCAATTTTGTGACTCATGTGCCTTAGCAGTATGTAAGGGAAAAGAGGATGATCAGTTATGATAAGTCTAGGACTCAGGATAGATGGGCTGATAATGAATGTTTTGGGATTCCCAAAGGACTTTAAGTATAGGGTGTCTCAAAATTCTTAGTGCAATTTTAAGTTATTAAAGCTTAATACTGCAATATGACTTTTGAGACACCCTATCTTCCATTCCTTCGATACCCCACACCAATCTTGCAAAATACGTGCAATTATACTCATTTTAAAAAGGAAGGTCAGGGAGGTTAACTGATTTGTCCAGTGTCACAAAGCTAGCAAGTATTTTAGGTAAGATGTGAACTCAGTTGTTTGTGATGTCAAGGCTTGCAGTCTCTGTACAAGATAACAAACAAGAGAGAGAATGCAGAGCTGTTTAATTTCTTCTTTGCTGCTGTTGTCTCTACCAATGATAATGATTTTGGAACCCAAAAGGACAAAACAAAAATGGATAACAGGGAATTAATATACAAGAAATGTTAATACATAGTAAAAGCACTTAGCTGACCGTATGTATTCAAGTTATCTGGCATTGATGAGCTTCTGAACACTGATAAACTACATTGCAGGTATAGAAAGACGTGGCAGATGTGATTGCTGAACTAGGGCCAATGACAGATGAAAAATCATGAAACACAGCAATGGTACTCTAGGACTGGAGTAGGGCAAGTTGAGCAGTTTTTGAAAAAGAGAAGAACATAGAGTTTGGAGGGTTGGTGTCTACCCCAAGAATGTGAGCGAGAGGATGTTAGTACATTGCCAGTAATAGGGAAGCTATAAAGAGGGGAGAGTTTGGGGAGAAAGATAATGAGTTCAGTGTTTTGGACATGATGTTTAACATGAATATGCCCAAGTTTGAGATTCCCAAGAGATAGTTTGAGTTGTTAGACTACACATACATTCTGGGGGGTGAGATAGTGAATACAAAATTAAATTAGAATGGTATTGAGGCACATATATAGGGAACACATCTACATCTTCATCTACAAGGAAACTCACAACTATCAAAAAAGGTCTTTTTTTTGGCAGGGGTGGGGTATTGGGAGAATGGAATCTTTCTTCAAGTGCCTGGTGCTGGGCTGGGTCCAGTATGTCTCTCTGTCACTAGCCAGCTACTGCTGGTGGGCTCTTCAGAAGGCTCCCAGTTTCTGTTGGGTGGATCATGAGTTGATCCCTTGGACTCACTCTTGTGCAGCTTCAGTCTACACCACCTCCAGCCTCAGCACTGGAGGTATACTATTGCCCCCTTTTCAGATGAAGTGCTATTCTGCAGTTTTACTAGATGAGTAACAGGGTGCTAAAGCAGAGAAGTAGTCTATGCACTGGGGCAAGGTTTTTGTTGTTTTTTTTTTCTTTTTCTTTTTTTTTAAATCCTTAGCTGGCCTTTTCATATCAGGCTCTTTAAGGCCAACATTCTTTCTGAGGTGTGGCATGCTTCCTGAAAGTCTAAAAGGACTTTCCCTTCTACATTCCAACAACTCTGCTTTTGCCCCTTCTGACTTTGAACTTTACCAAGTTCTAGCGCTGCACTGTTTATTTCTATCTCCACAGTTTTCCTCCTTGAAGGAGAAATATAGTTGGGAAACCAAAGCAGCTTCTACTCCTTTGATTTCCCTTTACAACATGGCTCAACTTTCCATTTTGTTTCATCCCTGGTTTCCTTGTTACTCTCTAAATGAGAGCTCAAAGATTTACATCTGCTCTCTAAATCCTGCATATTTTCTCATTCCAGCTACCAATAAATCTCATCTCCATCCTCCTCAGATTTCTTGTTAACATATTAATGTTCTAGGCAAAGCTTCTTCTTTCTGAAAAGTGACTCTATTTGTGTTCTCCAAACTCACCCTTACTGCCCTGATTTACTTAGAGGCAAGGACCATTTGTATTGATGTGTAAAAACTCTTATCATCATGAACATTCACAATTTTAACATGTAATCTACAGAATTACAAGTCTTGTCTATTCAAAAACACATTGAAGAGCACTTACTGGGTACATATGTCTGAAAAATGGGAATTCAGCTTCTTTCATGTATTTATTAAACATATCTTCCATTGAAAATCTGAGATATAAGCCTACTTAGGATAATTTCAGAAAAGTTCTCTCTAAATCTTTAGAAACTAGGATAAGAAATACAGGAACTGCAAACCTTACTATAGGTTCTTTGTGTGATTTTTCAAAGGAATGTCACTTTTGTGTTAGCTGATTTCCTCATCCTTTAAATATCTCACTATTTTGTCTCCCCAAATTTTAGTAAAGGATACTCAGCTAAATCCCACCTCTCTACCATATCCATGAATTCAGTGGAGCAGAATAGGATGTGAAAATGAGGCAATGAATTGGAATACTGGGGCCCAAGTTTTAGGCTTCCAGCAATGTATTGTTAGTCCACACATCCCTTTTAGCAAGCATGGCTGACACAAAAGGATTTACTGTTCTTACTTCTGCCAATTAACAGGTCAAGTTGGTCAAAGTGGTAACTTTCCTAAACTGTTACTCCTTAAGCAAAAGTTTTGATGCTGTCAGTTACTGCAAGTATCTCCCACCTCTGGAAACACAACTGACCAAGCCTCCTATTGCACTAACAACTCTCTGGGGGAATCCACTTTTCTTATATGGTAACTGGGAGGTAGAAATTCTGGGTCACATATACAGTCTGGGAATTGAACAACAATATACTGTTATGTGCTTGAGTCTTCTATTGAATCTCTATTTTTAGAACCATTGATTCTATAAAGTAATAATAACAACTCATATTTATAGAGAATTTTTAAGTTTCCAAAGCATTATCTTTGCCACAACATTCTGAGATAGGTAGTGGGGGTATTTTGACTCTCATTTTTCTGATGGGGAAACTGAAATTCCAAAAGGTTCATTAATTTACACCAGCTCTTTTTATTCAAAGCCTAATATTTTTGTTTTTGTTTTCCCACTGAACCATATAGACTTTCTTTCAAGGTGCTTCAAAGCATGTAACAATATGCTTTGCTTGTCTTTAGTTCTTAAAGAGGACCAATGACATTACAAGGATGATGTCTTAACTTGTTTGTGAATTGGATTTAAGTGAGGCAGAGCTACACAAAGTCATCAGCATCATTCTCTCCTCCAGAGATATCGAAGTCCAGTGTCAAGACAAGAGTCAAGATGACTGGCTGATGAATCAGAATGTAGTGGTTGACCTTGGCATGCATATCTATATTCATATCTATATCTACATCTATATCTATGTCTCATTTTATACCCTAAAGCTATCACATTTGGAGTAGAAAGGGGATAGTGGGTTGTATCCTTGGACTCTGAAATGATGGATAGGCATTATACTGATAATTCTTCTTACAGCTTTCAAAGTAGTGTGCTTTTACAGTGTTGCTATTATTGTAAAAATTGTTCTGGTTTTGCTCATTTTATTCTTCATCAGATTATAAAATTCCTTAACATTGTTCATTTTTATAATATCAATGTCATAGTATACATTGGTCTGCTGGTTCTGTTTACTTCACTCTGTATCAGTTTGTTTAAGTCTCTCGTTGTCTCCTCGAGATCGTCTATTTCATCATTTCTTAAAACACAGTAGTATTCCATCATATTTGTATACCACAACTCCTTCAAACATTCTTCCTCAAGTGATGAATATTCCTTCCGATTCTAGGTTTGTTTGTTTGTCTGCCACCACAAAAAGGATGGCTATAAATGTTTTTTGTACATATAAGACCTTTTCTTATTTCCTTGATCTCTTTCTAACATGGGCCTAGAAGCTGAATAGCTGGGTGATAGGGGATGCACTGTCGATTTTTTTTTTGTACAATTCCAAATTGCATTCCGGAGTGGTTGTATCACAGGTCTTTGGTGTGCCTATTTTCCCATAACCTGTTGAGCATTTATCATTTTTCCTTTTTTGTCATCTTTGCCAGTCTGATGGGTATGAGGTAGAGTTTCAAAATTGCTTTAATTTGTATTTCTCTAAACAGTGGTGTTTTGGAACATTTTTTCTTTAGATATGACTATAGATAGCTTGGGTTTCTTCCCTTGAGAATTGCTTGTTCAAATATTTGAACTACTTATCTTTGGGATAATGGCTCTTATTCTTACCAATCCGAATCAGTTCCTTATATATTTTGGAATTAAGATCTTTATCAGAGAAACTTGCTGCAAAGAACTTGAGGGAGTAAGGATAAACAAAGAAGAAACAAAATTATTGGGCTTTGTAGATTATTTGATGGTGTACCTAAAGAACCTAGAGTCAAGTAAAATCAAAACAATTAGTAACTTTGGTAAACTTTCAGAATATAAAATAAATCCACACAAATCAGCATTTCTATGTATTATCAATGAAACAAAACAGGAAGAAATAGAAAATGAAATTTCATGTAAATTATTGTAGAGTATATAAAATACTTGTGAGTCTACCTTCCATGATACATATAAGAACTATGTTAATATAACTAAAAACCACTTTTTATAGAAATAAAGACCTAAATCAACAGGGAAAAACCTAATTATTTATGGGAAGGCCAACTCAACATGATAAAAATAACAATACTACCTAAATTAATTTACTTAATCTGTGATATACTAAAAAAATTAATAAATTATTACTTTATAGAACTTAAACAAATGATAAAAATAATCTGAAAGAAAAAAATGTTGATAATCTCAAGAGAAATAATGAAAAGAAATGGGAGCAAATGAACCAAGCAGTACTACATCTCAAACTATACTACAAGACAGTAATCTCAACATTATTTGATTTGGTACCTGTTGAGAGAGACAGACAGACAGACAGAAAGAGAGAGAGAGAGAGAGAGAGAGAGAGAGAGAGAGAGAGAGAGAGAGAGAGAGAGAGAGAGAGAGAGAGAGAGATCAGTGGAATAGATCAGCTATACAACATACAGAAGAAAATGGATCTAGTACCTTAGGATTCAATAAACACAAAGATGCCAGTTACTGAGATAAAGATTCACTCTTTGACAAAATTGCTGGGAAAATTGGACAGCAGTGTAGAAGAAATTAGATTTAGACCAACATGTCACACTTATTACAAAGATAAGCTCCAAATGGGTATAGGACTTAGATATTAAAGGTCACATCATAAAAAATACTAAAGAAAAACATGGAGGGAAATTGCCTATCAGATCTATGGGTAGGAGAAAAGTTCATGACCAAATAAGGGACAGTGAGGATCACAGATGACTTGATTATATAATTTTTAAAAGTTTTTTTTCTTTTTTTCTTATTTATTTATTTGTTTATTCATAGTTTTTAATATTCACTTTTATAAGATTTGGGGTTTCAAAATTTCCCCTTTCCCTCACTTCCCCCCTCCCCAAGATGGCATGTAAATTGATATAGGCCATGCATATACAATCATATTAAACATATTTCCACATTAGTCGTATTGTGAAAGAAGAATCAGAACAAAAGGGAAAAACCATGAGAAAGAAAAAAAAAGGAGATAAAATAGTATGCTTCAACCTGCATTCATACTCCATAGTTCTTTCTCTGGATGTGGATAACATTTTCCATACTGTCTTTTAGAATTGTCTTAAATCATTGTATTGCTGAGAAGAGTGAAGTCTGTCAAAGTTGGTAAACTTTTTTTTTTTAACAAATCCAGTAAAGCAAAGATTCAAAGGCGTACATATTCTATACTCAGCTAAGTCAATGAATGGTAAATAGAGATCTGGCCTTGAAGTAGAAAAGATCTGCATTCAAATTCTGCCTCTGATTCTACCAAGACTGCATGATCCTAGACAAGTAATAACCTCTCAATATTTAAGGTAATTTTCTAGGCCTCTAAGTTAGAGCAGCTGCTGGACTTTGTTGATAGAGAGCATTCTCTTAGCTTCACCAATGAAATCATAGATCTGGTTTCTCACTCCCCTCCAAAAGCAGGCTAAATTTTGAAGTACATGGTAATTAAAATTCTTTGGGAATTTTCCCTGAAAAGAATTGACATATGTATAACACCTTATGTGCTTTTCCTTCTAAGATTAACTTCCTTGTGTGTCCTTATTTGGGCATCTAGGCAGTGCAGTGGATAGAGCGCCGGGCCTAGAGCCAGAAAGACTCATCATTCTTAGTTCAAATCTGCCCTCCAACACTTATTAGCTGTGTGATTCCGGACAAATCACTTCCCCCTGTTTGCCTTAGTTTCCTCATCTGTGAAATGAGCTGGAGAGGGAATTGGCAAACCCACTCCAGTATCTTTGCCTAGAAAACCCCAAATGGGGTCACAAAGAGGTGGATATGACTGAAATCACTAAACAACTACATGTACTTATTTATGAATATATTAACATAAGCTCTTTGAGAGCAGGGACCATTTTTTGCCCCACTAGTACAGTTCCTTGTACACAGTAAACGCTTAATAAATTTGAGTTTCAAACTACTGATTGGATCCACAGAACACTGTGAAGCAGGTAGTTAAAATATAATCTACATTTCACTAGTTGGGGACGAGGGCTCAGAAAGTTGAAGTGACTTGTCCAAGATGACACTTTCTAGACTAGGACTTGCTAGAGCCAGGATTTTTGACTCCAAATCCGATGCTCTGTCTGCTTATTGTTGTTCAATTGTTCCAGTCATACCTGACTTTTTGTGACCTTGTTTGGGGTTTTCATGGCAAAGATAATGGAATGGTTTGCATTTCCTTCTCCAGTTCATTTTACAAATGAGGAAACTAAGGTAAACAGGGTTAAGTGACTTGCCCAGGGTCACACAGCTAGTAAGTGTCTGAGGCCAGATTTGAACTCAGAAGATGAGTCTTCCTGTCTCCGGGTCTGGCCCTCTGTGCACTATGGTGCCACCTACCTTCCCCTGCTCCATCTGCTGTAACTCAGCTACTACCTGGAAAAGCCTTATGAAAAGGAGTGGTTTGTGTAAATGGATAATCAGGAGGAACCCATGCCAGTCAAACACACACACACACACACACACACACACACATTGTAATTGTTCTTTGGAGCACATACTTTAGGCAAAATGATTATCTTCCAATTATGCGATTGCTCTGGCTACAACACTTCAGTTTCCAATCAAGCCTATTATGACAGCAAGTTAAAGAGCTGCATGGAACAGGTTTCTAAGCATGAAAATTGAGCTGCACAATGCTTTATCACCAGACCTTTGCCTCCTTTTCCATAAAGGAGAAAAGAAAAATGAGCAAACTTCAAAAGTATTAGAATTTAGGTATGGTTTCTGAATGGTGAATTGGCCAGCCTTTGATAGCAAATGCTTTGTAAATTTTAAATCAGGATTATATTTTCAAAATTTCTGGGAACATAGCTTAGGGTCAGTAGCATCACAAATTAATCCATAGTACATACGAAAGAGTAGAATGTGGTTAATAACTCCTTTAGGAAATATTTTATTGAGGCTTTTTAAGAAATAGCTTTTTTTTGCCTTGATCCATTCTCTTCTTGGCTATCTAAGTGATCTTCCAAATGCTGAGGTCTGACCATGTCATTTCTAGTAAATTCCGATGACTCTCTATTGCATCTAGGATCAAATATAAAATCCTCTGTTGGGCTTTTAAAGCCCCTCCTAACATACCCACTTCTTACCTTTCCAGTATTCTTACATTTTATTCCTTTTTATATATTCTATGATTCAGTGACACTGCTCTCCTAAGCTGTTCCTCCTATAATATGGTCTCCCTAATCTACATTTTCATTGGCTGTGTTTCATGCCTGGAATACTCTCCTTCCTCATCCCTCCTTCTTGGCTTCCCTGGTTTCTCCAAGAAGCCTTTCTCAGTCCTCATTAATGTTAGTACCTTCTCTAAGGGATAATTTCCAATTTATTGCAGATACATCTTGTTTGAATGGAGTTATCTGCATGTTGTCTTGTTTGAATGGAGTTATCTGCATGTTGTCTGCCCTCCATCCCCATTAGATAGAGAGCTCCTCAAGGGAAGGGTGTGCTTTATGCCTTTTTTGGATCCCAAATGCTTAGGCATGGTGCTTGGCACATAGTAGACACTTAAAACTGCTTGTTGACTTTCTTTGACTTCACCTCACTTCCCAAGACTCCCTCCATCCTACAACAGAGTCTCACATTGGAACAAAGAGAAGCAATTAAATCAAACAAAGTAGGACATCACCCAATGTGTGATAGCACGTGTCATTCCACCTCTAAACTTCACCATCTGTTTTTGAGAGGAGGTATGTTTCATCAGCAACCCTTCAGAATAATTCTTTGTCACTACATTAATCCAGATTCTGGTATCTTTAACATTGCTTTTCTTTTATATTTTATTGCATGCTGTACTTTGTTGCTATTTTATTTATGAATGCATGTGTATACATATACATAAATTATATAAATATACACATATATAAATACAAATATATGTATTATCCACACACAAACCATTCCAAGTTTTTTTTTAATTCCTCACATTGATTGTTTTAATGTGGAACAATTATATTCCATTCATATACTTTAATTTATTCAACCATATTTCATTTGATGAGAACAATTTGCCTTAATATTTTTTCTTCAACATAGAGTAATACTCTGAGCATTTCAGTATGTGTGGTGCCTTTCCTCCAATCTTTGACCTTCTTTTGTTACATGCAAATTAATGGGAATACTGGGGCAACAGTTTAGTGAACAATTTAGTTATTTCTCTCACGTAATTCCAAATTGTTTTACAGAATGGTTGTAGGAATTATCAGCTCCATCAGCATTAGTGTACAGGGGTACATGGAGCATTCAGGGAAGACTAGCACCTCTGGTGTGAGTGCTTGCTGAGATCTTCTCAGGGCTGTTCATCTGCCTTTGCTGTCCACTTTTCATCCAACTCTCACCTGTAGAAGCTATAGCTTGGGCATTGGCCACACCCTTGTAAAACCAAACTCAGTGGG
The DNA here is from genome assembly GCF_003287225.1 of Phascolarctos cinereus. Taxonomy (NCBI): domain Eukaryota; kingdom Metazoa; phylum Chordata; class Mammalia; order Diprotodontia; family Phascolarctidae; genus Phascolarctos; species Phascolarctos cinereus. Next base: position 95,183,738 of record NW_027556098.1, read on the forward strand.
TAAGTGGGCTAAACCAGATGGAGGGTAATTGACAGGCCTCCGACTGATCAGTGAGTTAGAGAATGTCTATTCCCAATCATGTGGAGACTTCTGGCTGAACGGGCAGATGAGATCGATTTGTTCTAACAGCCATGAAAGTGACTGAAGCAGGCACAATGGATCAATTAGAGCTTGGTCAGACATCAAAGACACCCAGGTCATCCACTGCATCCTGGGCCATAGCCAGCTGTCTTACTTTTGTCCTGCCACTGGACTTCAATGACTCTAGAAGAGAGAGTGAGACTGAAGACTTTGTGCAACAATGCCTTACTTAAACACAATTCGTCATCTATCATCCTCTATCTTACCTTAACATCATGATGTCATTTGTTCTCTTTGAAAAAGAAGGATGAACAACAACAGTGTATATGTCTTTCCAAAGACCCTCCAACATTTAGAGTTTACATTTTTTATTATCTTTGCAAATTTGCTGAGTGTGAATTGAAACCTTGCAGTCTTAAATTTGCATTTCTCTTATTATTTAAAGATTATTAAAGATCTAGAGATTTTCATATAGTTATTAATAATTTTCAACAATTTCATTTTTAGATAGGAACAAAAGAGAGAGGTGAACTGAGATAGGGGTGAGAAAGATTGAATTAGTATACATAGAGACTGCTGTCATCTGCCTTCCCTCAGAAGTGGTGAAAGTACACATATAGATGTCTTTTTCACCCTCTGCTTGAGCCATGAATTTATTTAAACCTTATTGACCTAAAAAAAAAAAACAAACAAACCCTAGTCTCCATTTAGATCCTTTTAAATTCTTTCCCCTGAGAAGAGATTAGGTCTAAAATTGGTCCTTGGTTGTAGCTCATCCCTTTTAGTTCAATCAGCCAGCGGTTGACAATAAAATTCTGCACTGTTTTCCTTTCTTCCTTTTATCTCCTGCTACCATCTGCCTTTTGAGTATCTAGCCAAAAGAGGTTAAGTAAAGGCATGGATAGGATGTGAAAACACATCTTGGGTAGGACTTTTATGTTTGCCAAGTAAGCAATCTCCTGTTTCAAGAAATTTGGAAAAGTTCCTTCACCCCCAAATAGAACTTCCTAATGTAACCCAGGCATATCTGGGGCACGCCCACTTTGCCAAACATGGAAGTGCTCTTGGGGAGGCTTTGGAGCAGCCCAGCTTGCCTAATATGAAACTACCCCAACAGGAGTAACCTCTTCTGGTTGGCTGCCTGTGATTTTAAAACTGACAAGACAGCTGTTCATTCTCTCTTTTTCACTCACTTTTGTCTGCTTCATTCAGAGGATATGATCATAGTTCATCCATGGCATGGGCACCATAACTGCACCAGTGAGAAGAGAAGGACTTCCTTTCTCCTGCTCCTTCTCTTTTACACCTGGCTCTGAGAAATGGACTGCAGGTATTTTGTTTCTTTTCTATGCTGTTTGTTCTTAGTTTCAAATGGTAGAGGTGATCCTTCAGGGACCTAGGAGTTTAAGTCATGGCAACCTTGGAGTTAGGATGGCTGATTCATAGAATATAGCTATACAGGCTGGCATGGAAACCCTGAGAAGCCAGGGTACCTAGAACTTGACCTAAGAAGGGTTTTAGGCTTGAAACTGGAGCTGTGCTTCATGGGAACTGAACTTATCTATAAACTTAATCGCCTTCCTCTCCCCAGAAATTGAGGTGGTACAAAGTGGAGAAGGAATTGTACCTCTCTTGTGTTGGGGAAGTGAGTTTATGTATTTGTGATTATATCTTCTTAAGTAAATATTTCTGTGTAAAAGCTAATCTGATTGTTACTAGCAAAATGGAATTGGAGTACAAGGGTTGTTGGTCAGTTGTTTCAGTTGTCCAATTCTTTGTGACCCTATTTTGGGGGTTTTCTTGGTGAAGATGCTGGAATGGTTTGCCATTTCCTTCTCCAGCTCATTTTACAGATGAAGAAACTTAAGCAAACAGGGTTAAATAACTTAACCAGGGTCACACAGTTGGTAAGTATCTGAGGTCAGATTTGAACTAAGCAAGGTTAGTCTTCCTGACTCCATGCCCGGCACTCCTTCCACTGTGCCAGTGGACCAACCCCTATAATTGGGGGAACACCATCTTCAGAGAACCTAGTTACCTTTAACCCCCTTAAGAATACCTGAGAATTCTGGGGGAGGTGTGGTAAAATCTAACATACATAGCTTTCAGTCAGTGAGGGTCAAGGTACTCTGTGTTATACTAACTTGAAATTCCAGAGAAGAACTGTATCCCTTTGGTCTAAGTAGAAAGGGATTTTGAAATGGAAATGTCCTTGGTTGAAATAACATTAAAATATGTGTGCATACGCTTCAATGTGAAGGAACCACAAGATCCAATCTTAGTAATTAATTTTGATGGGATTAGGTGAGAAATAGTGTCAATGGAATTAGTACAGGAAATTGAATATTTGTGGTAGAATTACAGTAGACTGGTGAAGGAGTGGGACAGAGAAAGAGGAAGCATAGATGCCTAATAGGGAAGACCAACGACCCAGTTTAGTTTGGGGTTTTCAAAACCTAGTTCTATAAGTCAGTATTGCTATTTCACAATTTCCAAGATAAATGACAAGGATAATACTAATAACAATAATTTTACTAAAATTGATTTAGTTGCAGGGATAATCTGAAGTTTCTCCGTCATTCTATTGTCTCGAATTTCAGAGACTCAGCTCTACATGAAAAAGTTAGCAGTTCCAAGTAACATAATAGTTCTATGAATGTAAGAAGAGAATTTTTAGAGCAGTGGTTCTCAAAGTATAGTGTGGGGATGCCTGGAGGTCTCCAAAATCCTTTTAGGGGAATCTGTGAGGTCACAGTTCTTTTCACAATAATAACAAGACACTTCCCAATATGGTAAATATTAGAAGATATAGCCCACATAACAAAAGCTTTCAGGGGTTCCACAATACTTTTTAAGAGTGTAAAAGAATTCTGACAAGAAAAAGTTTGAGAACTTCTTTAGAGAGCTGAGATCTCCACATTTTGCTCATTCATTGGCTTATGCAGAGAATCTGGCCACATAATTTCATTCTCTAAGATGCTTGCAGCTTTTCCATCTCTTATACATTTTATTCCCATAATGAATGTTGAATGTTCCTTCATGAAAAGGAAGAAAGAACATTTAAACTTCTTAGGAAGAATTTTTGGATAGGACTCGCCTCCTCTTTCCCCAGGGAACAGTAGGTGGTGCAATAGATAGAACACACCAGCCCTGGAGTCGGGAAGACTCATCTTCCTGAGTTCAAATCCAGCCTCAGACACTTACTAGCTGTGTGACCCTGGGAAAGTCACTTAATCCTGTTTGTCTCAGTCTCCTCATCTTAAAAATGAGCTGGAAAAGAAAATGGAAAACCACTCTAGTATCTTTGCCAAGAAAACTGCAAGTGGGGTCATGAAGAACAGGACAAAACTGAAAAAAAAAGTCATCAGTAACAACAAAAATTTCCCCCCACCCCAACTAGAACAGAACGTAAACTCTTTTGAATGTTTGTTGTTGTTATTGTCCGTTTTGCTTGTTTGCTTGCTTCTTGTTTTGCGTCACCAGAGAGTGTGTTTAAGAATTGAACTCAATCTTGTTGCCCAGTATTTTTAACTTGATGATGATGATGATAAATTAAGCCCTGGAATGTTTGCTCTATAAAACCAAGCACAGAGAGTGACTATTCAGAAAGCAATTGGTACAGTACAGAGTAGTATAATTTAGAATTCCCCTAGAGGCCATTTCATCTTTTTTTCCCCCTGTCCATTACTTAGAGCTCATAAGGAGCTCATGGGGTGATGTCTTGACTTATGTGTGAATTGGATTTAAGTGAGACAGACCTGCACAAAGTTGTCAGCCTCACTCTCTCTTCCAGAGTCATTGATGTCCAGTGGTGGAACAAAATTCAAGACACCTGGCAATGGCCCAGGACGTAGTGGATGACCTTGGAGTCTTTGATGTCTGACCAAGCTCTAAGCACAGCACCTGCTTCAGCTGCTTTCAAGGACTGTTGGAACAAATTGCTCTCATATGCCCATTCCAACTGGGGGAAGTCTTCACATCATTGTAGTAGACATCTCTCTAGAGTAAACCATAATAGAAGGAGGTGGGGTTAAAACTGTGGAGAGGATAGGGGCAGCTAGGTGACACAGTGAATAGAGCACAGGCCCTGGAGTTGGGAGGACCTGAGTTCAAATTCGGCCTCAGACATTTACTAGCTGTGTGATCCTGGGCAAGTCACTTAACCCCAATTGTCTCCCTCTTCCCCAACAAAAAAAAAAATTATAGAGAGAAGGAAGATCTGAGGCCATTCACAAATCATGGCATGTGGACCAGAAAGAAAATTGATATGGAATAAAGAAATCTGGGTTCTAGTCCTGGCTCTTCTATTAACTCACTATGTTGTATTGGACAAGATGAACATATTTCTGGACCACAATTTCATCAAGAGGGTTGACTAGCTGATCTACTCTATTTTAGCATTAGCCATTTCATGACATTTATACATAGCTGTTTATATGTAAAAGAAGCATAGTGGATAGAGAGTTGGCCTGAGGGCCAGCAAAAGCTAGGTTCAATTCCTGCCTCTGACACCTATTGACTACGTTACCTTGGACTAGTCATTTAATTTTTCAGCGCTCTGAGCAAATCTCTAAGACTGTAAGTTGCAGAGAAGATGTTGACATACATTGGTAGAGATGAGTTTCCTCTTTGGAGAGCTCCAAATACTAATGAAATTATCAGTCTTATAATTAGCTCTATCTTTCTAGATATATAGGTACTAGGTGGCTTTGGGAAGCTAGGCAAACCAAGCTCTCAATCATCTACTGAGCCAGAAGACCCATTAAGTATTCTCCCACAATTCTCTCTCCCTCCTTTCTGTCTTCCTCCATTCCTGAGGGCAGAAATTCCCTGGAAGTTCACTCTCTTCAGGGATGTTGCTTTCTTGCCCTAGCAACCCACTCCCCCTCCATATATTAGGTGTGGCTTGCTTTTAAAAGCAGCAAGTGGCCACAGCCAAGGGAACAGAGAGTAAAAGAAAAATGCCCCTAATTTATTACTTCCATAGTCTTATCAGCATATTATTTTATTTCTAGAGTCATATGAATACTGAATTCATTGTTAGGCTTATAACAGCTCAACACCGCTTTCTTATTCTGACATCTGTTCTAAATTAAAATAAATTCCAAGCCCCCATATTCCTTTTGATCCAAAAATGCCCTGATAGAATAAGGAATGTTTATCTTCCCCCTATTTCCAAGTATTAACTAGGATACACACAGAGATGATTATTTCTGTTGATCAACAGCTTTATCACATTTCCCAATTTAAGAAACAAAGAATAATTTTTAACACAAATGTAAGTGCCTTCCAAATCCAGAGGACAGCAGAGGTATGTTTAAAAAGAATAAATGGTCTACTGCACAAAACCGGATCAGCAGTAGAAGATGTGCTCTAGACATAGTCTGTAGTTGTATTCTCAACAGATTGATTCAATACTCCTCAAAGTGACTTTTAACCTCCCATCCATCCCCACAATATCACAGGATCACAAATCTGGAGTTGGAAGAAATCTTGAGGCTAATGAGAATAATTTCCTCATTTTACAAATATGGAAACTGAGGCTGAAAAAGAGTTAAATGACTTGTGCAGGATCACACCAAGTAACTGTCTGAGGCAGGATTTGAAGGAAGATTTTCTGAATGTAATTCCAGCACTCCATCTACTATCCTGTCTTTGCCATCCACTTCCTCCTCCTTCCTGCTCTATACTCTATGTCTCCTTTCTTTGGCTTCTGAATCTCATACCACCAAGGCGATCCAGTTGAACTTTGGGTAGTTTGCCCTAAGTCATGTCCAAAAACCCCTTGGAACATAGGGAACTCTAAGAAGACCACCCACCAGCAAAGAGCCCATCCTCCTCAGTCTTCCCTTGTTCCATGCCTAAGCCTATTGATAGAGCTCTGGGGGTGAGCTAAGAAAGACAGTTTGGCACAATGATTAGAACATGGGATGTAGAATTTGAAGTACCTGAATTCAAGTCCTGGCTCTGCTACTTATGACCTATATGACCTTTGGCCCATCACTTAACCTCTCTGGGTCTCATTTTTCTCAGTTGTAAAGTAGAAGAGTTGGACTAGATGACCTCAGAGGCCCATTCCAACTGTAAATCTAAGAGACTATGAGCTGATATGTATGTGTCATGTTCCCTTTTTTTTTTTTTTTTGGTATCTCTAATGCCTAGCATAGTTCCTTCACATAGTGGGTACTTAATTGATTCTAAATAAATTGAAACTTCCCAAGTTGGCCTAAAATGAGAGTTGGGGTAAATCATCTGGTATTTAATGTAAAACTTGTCTTTGCTTTCTCTTCTATTTACTTCTCCCACTTTCTTCTCCCACTTTCTTCCTCTATACTTTGCCTACCCAAAAGGGGGAAAAAGGCAGGCAAATAGTTTTAGAGATGAATAAGGTGCAGGAATGCCTCCCTGGTAGCTATATTTATCACATAAATCATCATGCTGAGTTAGCACTAATGGCAATGAGTTGTCAGAGTTAATGGTTACAGATCCTATTGCTGAACTTTGGGATTGATTTATTTGCCTACCAATAGGTTCATCTCTGTCCTTCACATATAATTACTACTGGTAGCCACAAAATTGAAAAGAGTTTCAGATTCACTTGGTTTTCCTTTTTTATATTAAAAAGACTATGAAAGGACTTAGCCTCAATGTGTGGTTAAACAATGGAATAAATAGAAATCCATATATTCTGCTAGGAAATGTCCCTAATTTTAAGTTAAGTTGTTTTTACACAATTTCCATATAAAAAAATTGACAACTGACAAAGTCATTCATTCATTCTGTCTGAAGCCTAGGCTTTAAAGAGTCTTGACTAAGTGGAGTGGAGGTGCACAGGAGTAGAGGTGGTAGGTCGAGTTGTATAGAAAACAACTTTGTGCAGTGACAAAGTATAAGCTATTATAATAACTCAGCTTTATTACTCAAACCAAAGGAGGAATCAAGTTGAATTTTAAGAAATAGGAGTGTAGGACCTGGAAATCCCAATAGATGTAAGAAATTTCTGTAATTATTTATTACGTATTACTCCCAACAATACATTCTTTGGTCCATTGATCTTCACCTATGGCACTATTTTTCATCTATGTGCTTTTGTACTGGCTGTCCCCCAAACATAGAATATATTTCTCCTTTACTCTCAAGCATTAGAATCCATAATTTCCTTCAAATTTCAGCTCATGTCACATTCTACATGAAGCCTTTCCTAATTCTCACAGCTACTAGTGAACTCTCCTCAAACATTACCTGGTATGTATTTTCTATATACCCATATGTAATTGTCTCTCCCAACAGAATACAAGCTTATTGAAAGTAAGGTCTGTTTCTCTTTTACGTTTGTAATCTTAGCATCTTGCACAATGCCTGGTACAAAGTAGCTGCTTAATGCTTGTTGATTAATCATCCCTACTACTTTTCTGCAGAATCCAGATAAATCATTCTGCTAATAGTGTTTTTGCTGTTGTTGTTCAGTCATTTCAGTCATGTCCAACTTTTTGTGACCTTGTTTGTGGTTTTCTTGGCAAAGCTACTGGAGTGGTTTGCCATTTCCTTCTCCAGCTTGTTTGACAGGTGAGGAAACTGAGGCAAACAAGATGAAGTGACTTGCCCAGGGTCATACAGCTAAAAAGTATCTGAGGCCAGATTTGAACTCAGGAAAATTAGTCTTCCTGACTCTAATCCTAGTAATTACCAAGTGTATGGTGTGTTCAGGGAGGACTAGCACTGCTGGTATGAGGGCTTCTGAGCCCTTTTTAGGTTTGTTCAACCACTTTTGGTGTCTACCTGGCACTCACCTCTCACCTGGAGCTCCAAGAAGTTGTAGCATGCTCAGTGGCCATAATCCCATAAAACCATCTAGGTAGATAGCATAAACCAGGTGGAGGTAACTGATAGGTCTCAAATCCATCCATGAGTTAGGGGGATGTTTACTCCAAATGTGTGAAGACTTTCCCTAGCAGAATGGGGAACAATTTGTTCCAATGGCCACAAACTGCTGGCTGAAGAAGGAACTGGGGTGTTTAGAGTTAGGGAACGATAGCCTCCTGAGGCCACATGTCATCCTCTCAGTCCTCAAGGGCGGCCCTTTGACTGATTTGGATTCAAAGGGCCACCCTTGAGGACCTAGAGGGCCACATATGGCCTTGAGGCTGCAGTTCCCCTCCGCCCCTGTCTTAGAGTTTGGTCAGACATTGAAGACGCCAAGGTCATCCACTGTATCCCAGGCCACGACCAGATGTCCTGACTTTTGTCTTGCCACTGGACTTTAATGACTCAGGAAGAGAGAGTGAGACCAATGACTTCTTGCAATTCTGCCTCACTTAAATCCTGTTTACGAGCATGTTAAGACATTTTCCATGATGTCATTGATCCTCTTCAAAAATGAAAGACAATCAGCAATAACAAGGTTTGCCATTTCCTTCTTCAACTTATTTTACAGATGAGGAAACTGAGGCAAACAGGATTAAGTAACTTGCCCAGGGTCACATAGCTAGCAAGTGTCTGAGGCTGGATTTGAATTCAGGTCTTCCTGACTCCAGGCCTGGTGCTCTATCCACTGTGCCACCTAGCTACTCATGAATGACATTAGAAAATATGAAAGTTTATATTTCTAAAAAAGGGTTTGCAAACATGATTTCAGTTCCTCAGAGAATCTCAAATCTGGAAAGGACATCAGAGTACTGTCAGCCTACCCTGTCCCTGAACAAGACTATTCATCCAACCTTTCCTCAAAGATCTGCAGGGAGAGAGAACTCTACATCCTGAAGCAGCCCACTCCACTCTTGGATGATTGATTCATTGTTAGGTAGTTTGTGCTTAAGTAATGTCTAAATTTGTCTCTCAGTCACTTCTCAGGCATAACAAGATTCATTATTCTTCCACAAAGCTGACCTTCAGATACTAGAATATACCTGTCATGTCTCCCCTGAGTCTTTTCTTCTAAAGTTAGACATTCTAAGTTCTTCCAGTCAACCTGCAAAACAATCAATTAACCAAAAACAGCTTGTACCTGTTTTGTATATGCCTCTCTGTCTTCATGTCTCTTTGTTTCTCTCTGACCCTCTTTGTCTCAATCTATGTCTGTCCATCTCTGTCACTATTGGTCTCTGTATCTGTCTCTCTGTCTCTGTCTCTCTCTGTCTCTGTCTCTCTCTGCCCCTTTCTCACCTCTCTTAATAAAGCATTACTTCCTCAAGGGCAGAGACTCTCATTTTTGTCTATGTACTGTTACAATGCCTGGCAGACAATAGTCACTTAATAAATGCTTGTTGATCAATTAATTGAAAGAGTATGATTTTGAGACCCTTCACCATCCTCTAGAACAGGCCCACACAACCTGCCACACGCTGGCGGCAGAGAAAGGGTGGCCTACGAAAAATGTAGAGGATGCTTTCCTTCCTGCTCTAGAAGATATTATCCAGCTTATTGATCTTCTTCCTAAAAGTGGGTGCTCAGAAGTAAACACAATAATACAGAGTGCTCTGCTCAGGGCATTCAAACTTCCCTAGTTTACAAGGCATTTTCCCACAAGAACTCCACGAAGCACAAGAATTATCCTTCTCTTTTTAAACTTGACTGAAATTACCAGGTGGGTAAGTGATAAACTTGAGACTTTGATTGAGGTCCTTTGACTCCAAATCCAGTGCATTTTTTATAATGCTTCCCCTCCCCCTGCTTTCTCAGCTGCGGACCCCATTTCCTCATCTCACAACTACTTGCTATCACGATAGCACTCCCTACTATCTCCTCCTTTACTCCCATCTTTGATAAAGTGGCACCCTCATCGCCTTCATCTTAAAATGCACGCGTGCACACACACACACACACACACACACACACACACACACACACACACACACCTCATTAAACTCTTCCTATTCCCTCCAGCTATCATCTTATATCTCTCTTGTCTCCCTCAGACAAACTAGTAAGGGGAAAAAAAGCTGTCTACATTCATTGACAGTATATCCTCTCCCCTCATTCTCTTCTAAACCCCCACTCTAATAGAATATTTAACCTCATCATTCAACTCAAACTTCTCTCTCCAAAATGATCAATGATCTCTTAACTGACTCTTCTAAAGCCTTTTCTCAATTCTCATCCTTCTTGATCACTTCTCACCTCCTCCTCTTGGAATTTATAATTTCTTTCAGGACCCAATTCAGCCTTTCCTAGTCCTCTAAGCAGCTGGCACCTTCCCCATCAAAATTGCCTTTCATCTAGTATGTATGTACGCATGTATGTGTACAACACATGTGTACTGCATATGTATATGCATATACATATATGTAATGTGTGCATTGCACATATATACACAAATACATGTACATGCATGTTATCTTTATCAGTGGCTTGTAAGCCCTTTGAAGGCATATATTTTCATTTTTTTCTTAATATTATAAGTACATAGTTCTTAGTACATAATATATGTCTAATAAATGCTTGCTGATTGATCTGTATCATATAGCTTACATGTTCAAAAACAAATATTTGAGGAAATCTAAACTTTTGCTGGAAAATTCAATGAACAGCCTGAAGTAATTCAATGCTCTAATTTCCTCTGCACTTAGTTTCATCTTTCACTCTGGTTCTGTGATGCAGTGGAAAAGAATGATGGACTTGGAGTCAGAAAACCATAGGTTTGAATGACAAATTGTTGGGTTTCCCTCTTTCTCTGTCTCTGCCTGTCTCTCTGTCTCTCTCTGTCTCTGTGTGTGTATGTGTGTGTCTGTCTCTGTGTGCCTCTGTCTTTCTCTCTGCCTCTCATATGTGTGTGTATGTGTGTGTGCATGTATATATGTGTATATTTACATATATTACATATGCACATAGATAGATAAATAGATAGATAGATACACAGATAGATAGATAGATAGTTGCAATTTCCCTGGAACTCATCTTTAACAAGAAAGAGTTAGACCCCCTCCAGGTCCTTTCCAACCTTAAATCTTTGATATTAGGCAAGTGCTATTGAATACTGATCTCCTTGAGGAAACAAGGCTTCCTCCCATGTAACCTCACTTTGATTTATTCCAGGCAACCTGGCTACTCTTTCACCATTTTTGTTCAGACTAGGAAGAATAAGTAATTATTTGCTTTGGTAGAGAAAACTGAAGCAAAATGAGAGTTGGACAGTTTCACTTATTCTTCATAGTTCATTATCATTATTTCATTTACCTTAAATAATAGTCCCAACCCCTCTTTGAACCTTCCCTTTTCTCCAATACAAAAAATTTTTAAAAGCATCCTAATTATTTGCCCCAAATCACGTAGCTGGTATGAGATAAAGCCAGGACTTAAACCCAGAGGGCTTAATCCACCGGGGTTTGCACTACATACCATCTTGCCTCTCAGGCAAAAGTGGTAGACAATCTGGAATAGACTACTAAAATCCAGATAGGAATAAAGGATAATAAGCAAAAGTAGCATCATATCAATTTTTAAAGCTAACTAAAGAGAACAGAAATGAACAAAGAAGGGTTAAAATCTCTGCTTTGGGAAGATGCTGCATCATTAACTTATGGAGAAGGTGGGTGGTACAGTGAGACCTGGAGTCAAAAAGACCTGAGTTCAAATCTGGCCTCAGACATTTCCTAGCTGTGTGATCCTAGACAAGTCACTTAACCTGTGTTTGTCTCAATTTCCTCATCTAGAAAATGATGATAATAATAGCACCTACCTAGAGTTACTATGGGGGTCAAATGAAATAATAATTGTAAAGGATTTAACTCAGTACTTGGCACATAATAAGTTCTATATAAATGTTAATTATTATTATTACACAAAGAAAGCAAAAATATACAATTTCTATTTTGCTTCCATTTATTTCACAGAAGGGAATGATTTTCAAACTTGGAAAGATAGAGGGGCAGCTAAGTGGTGCAGTGGATAGAGCACCAGCTCTGGATTCAGGAGGACCTGAGTTCAAATCTGGTCTCAGATACATAACACTTACTAGCTGTGTGACCCTGGGCAAGTCACTTAACCCCATTGCCTAGCCAGAAACAAAAACAAAAAAAACAAAAAACAACAGAAAAAAAACCTTGGAAAGATAGATATTCATCTTTAAGAGGATACTAGAGTATAAGATAGGTAAGAAGCTAGTTAGGGAACACATAATCTAATATAGATTCAAGTTTTTTAGGCCCAGATGAATTACAGTTCAAGCACTGAATCCCCTTGTAGGTATATCAGGAACCTTTGAAAAATCAGAAAATAGTGGAGGTACCTTAAAACGAGATGCAATAAAATATTGTGCTGCTTTAGTTTTTTTCTTTTTTTAAATAGAGGAAAACGCAACTCCTAGAAACTATATCTCAGTAATCCCAAGGCTGCTATCTGGTAAAATTCTAGAATTAGTTTTTAAAAGGATTATTTATGAGTATTTAAAAAAGAAAGCAGTGATCACCAGGAGCTAACATGAATTTGTAAGTCATGTCAAACTAATTTAAATATTTAGGGAGGAGTGGGAAGCTATTAATCAGGTAGACCAGGAAAGTGTCATAGACATTGTATAAGTGGATTTAAGCAAGACACTTGGCTGTCTGATATCTTTTTAGACAAAAATGGAGGGAAAACGTATGGTAGGTAATAGTACAGTTAGATATATTCATAGTCGAATGGAAAAACCATACCTAAGCATGTTGATTAATCATATAAGCCTGGAGAGCTAGGTATGGATGCATGACATAGTAGAAAGGTATCTGGTCTGGTATCAGGAAATCAAAACTGTAGCCTTGGCCCTGCTATTAACTAGTTGTTTGACCTTTGGCATAGCATTTATCTTCTCTGGAATTTGGCTTTCTGAAACTCAAAATAAATGGGAACAAGTGATCTCTCAATTTTTTTTCAGCTCTAAAATTCTGTGATTAACTCCACTCCAATCTACTCTCCATTTAGTCACTGAAGTGATTTTCCTAAAACATAGGTCCACTCATGTCACCCCGTATTCAATAAACTCCAGGAGCTTCTTATAGTCTTCAGGAGCAATTACAAAATGCTCTCTTTAGTATTCAAAGCCTTTAATAATCCAGCTGTACTCCTATCTTTCTAGTCATGCCTTATTCCTGACACTCTATCCTCAGTTTCCCCAGCATTCTCTCTAGCTTCCCCCATGCTTAGAACGTTCTCCCTCTTCCATTCCAACTGCTGACCTCCCACTTCTTTTAAGTTCCAACTAAAATCCCACCTTCTACATTGAGCCATTCCCAACTCCTTTTCATTGCAGCGTCTTCCCTATGTTAATTATTTCCTATTTGTCCTGTCTGTGGCTTTATTTGTATATGTTAGCTTGCTTATTGTCTCCTGTAAACTCTTACTGTTATACTGTAAACTCCTTGTGGGCAGGGACTACCTTTTGCCTGATGTTGTATTCCCAGCTCTTAGCATAGGACCTGGAACATAGTAGTGCTTAATAACAATTTATTGGTTGATTGATTCAAAATTTCTAATCATGTGCCAAAGTCTTATTCTAGTAAATTCATGTAGTAAATTTATCTAGTAAATTTAAATAGTCACCTACTTATACCAGTGACTTGTATAAAAATAAAGAAGGTATTGCCAGGTTTGTGGTTGATTTAAAGCTAGGAGCTATTATTTTGGATGGCAGAGCCAAGAATTAAAAAAATCTGGATAGAAACGATGAGTTGAAGCTAATATGATAAAATTTAATAAATTTAAATTCTGTGTTTAAGGTCATTCATTTCTAAATTTTAGCTTCATGTCTTAAATTCCCAACCATTCCTTTAGAATTTAGGTATTGTTTCCAGAGAGTTTCAGCTAAATGTAAAAATGTAACTTGGGAATAATAACATTAAAAGGCAGTATAATATCACAAACCCCCTTTAAAAAGTTAGGAAGTATATTTAAGTTTCCCACAACTCTTTTTAAGGAAAAGATGGTGATTTAAGGAAGAAAACATAAATATTTTCAACTGTTTGGCTGTTTTAATTAGGTGTGATATCATCCCAATTTGAGGAGATAAGAAACTACATCTTGTCAACAAAGCCAGAGGCAAAAAAAAAAAATTATATTTTGAAAGATGTTCCAGCACATTGAGAGTGTTATCTGAGAATATTTTGTTTAAAGTTACTTTTATTAAACTGTATTATTCTTCAATTATTTCATAATTTTGTGCCCAATTAGATTTTGTACTTTGAAGACAAGGATTTTGTTTTGATTCTCTTTTATAAGTCCCCATTAAGGTCAATACAGTGCTGGACATGTAGTAGCACCTACAACTGTTAATCTACATAAGTAAATCTTGAAGTTATTTTCTGATATTAAGAAAATTGCACAGTGTATTTCAAAGTAAAATGACTGACTGAAATGCATAGAGTATAAGATCCTACTATTTCTTTTATTGTCTAAAAGGAAGAAGGAGAAAAAAGGAGGAAAAAGAAAAGGAGGAGGAAACAAAAGAAGGAAGGAAGGAAAAAAAGCAAGAAAGAAAAAAGGAAGGAACAAATGAAAGAAGGAAGGATTGAGTGATTGAGTAGAGAGAGCAAAGTATGGTATTAAAGGTTTTCTTCCAAAAAGAAGTATGAGAAGATGATATAATATTCTTTTTTTCCCTCTCTTAATTTTTCCAATTACATGTAAAGATAGTTGTCGACATTCATTTTTTTAAGATTTTGAGTTCCAAATTTTTCTCCTTCCCTCTCTTGGGTCTCCCCTCTCCAAGACAGTGTGCAATCTGATATAGGCTATACATTTATAGCCACATTAAACATATTTCCACATTGGTCATGTTGTGAAAGAAGAATCAGAACAAAAGGGAAAAACACAAAGAGAGAGAGAGAGAGAGAGAGAGAGAGAGAGAGAGAGAGAGAGAGAGAAAGTGGTATGGTTTGATCAGTATTCAGACTTTATAGTTCTTTCTCTGGATGTGGATAGCATTTTCCATCATGAGTCTTTTGGAATTGTCTTAGACCATTGCATTGTTGAGAAGAGCTAAGTCTAACAAGGTCAGTCCTTGTACAATGTTGCTGTTACTATATATGGTGTTCTCCTGGTTCTTCTCACTTCACTCAGCATTAGTTCGTGCAAGTCTTTCCATTATTTTTCTGAAATCTGTCTGCTCACCATTTCTCATGGAACGATGGTATTACATTACATTCATACACCACAACTTATTCAGCAATTTCCTAGTTGATGGCTATCCCCTCAATTTCCAATTCTTTGCCACCACAAAAAGAGCTGCTATAAATATTTTTGTACATGTGGGTCCTTTTCCCATTTTTATGATCTATTTGGGATACAGACCCAGTAGTGCTATTGCTAGATCAAAGGATATGCACCGTATGATTGCTGTTTGGGCAAAGTTCCAAATTTGCTAGCAGAATGTGGAACAGTTCACAACTTTACCAACAATGCATTAGTATTCCAATTTTCTCATATCATCTCCAACATTTATCATTTTCCTTTTCAGTCATATTAGCTAATCTGATATGTGTGATGTGGTACCTCAGAGTTATTTTAACTTGCATTTCTTTAATCAATAGTGATTTAAAGCATTTTTTCATATGACTAGATAACTTTGATTTCTTCATCTGAAAACTGCCTCCTTTGACCATTTATTGATTGGGGAATGACTTGTATTCTTATAAATTTGACTTAGTTCTTTATATATTTGAGAAATGAGCCCATTATCAGAAACACTGGCTGAAAAAAATGTTTCCCAGTTTTCTGCTTGCCTTCTAATCTTGGTTGCAGTGGTTTTCTTTGTGCAAAACCCTTTTAATTTAATGTAATCAAAATTATCCATTTTGCATATAATAATGTTATCTATCTCTTGTTTGGTCATAAATTTTTCCCTTCTCCATAGATCTGACAGGTAAACTATATCTTGTTCTCCTAATTTACTTATGGCATCACCCTTAATGTCTAAATCATGTACTCATTTTGACCTTACCTTCAGTATGTGGTGTGAGATGTTGGTCTATACCTAGCTTCTGCCATACTATTTTCCAGTTTTCCCAGCAGTTTTTGTCAAATAGTGAGTTCTTATCCCAGAAGCTGGAGTCTTCTATAGATTACTACGGTCATTTACTACTGTATCTTGTGTACCTAACCTATTCCACTGATTCACCATTCTTCTTGTTGTTGTTTTTCTTTCATTCTCGAAGAGGACCATGATATCATGGAGGTGATGCCATGAGATGCAAGTGAATTGGATTTAAGTGAGAGAGGGCTGTGCAAAGTCACCAGCCTCTCTTTCTGTTCCAGAGGCATCTTGGTCTGGTGGCCATAAACACATCATGCCTACTGGAGGTAGACCCAGAGATGGTAGAAGACCTTGGTCCTTTAAAGCTAAGGTCTGTAGCAAGTCTCAGTTTGACTGAGGCAATAACTCATTCTTATCCAGTACCAAATACTTTTGTTGATTACTGCTTTAAAATATAGTTCTATATCTAGTATGTCTAGGCCACCTTCCTTTGCATTTTTTTTCCATAAATTCCCTTGATATTGACCTTTTGTTCTTCCAGATGAATTTTGTTATTATTTTTTTCTAGCTCTGTAAAATATTTTGGTAGTTTGGTACGGCACTGAAGAAGTAAATTAATTTAGGTAGAATTGCCATTGTTATTATATTAGCTTAGCCTACTCATGAGCAATTTATATTTTTCCAATTGTTTAGACCTGACTTTATTTGTGTGAAAAGCATTTTGTATTTGTGTTCACATAGTTCCTAAGTTTATCTTGGCAGGTAGATTCCCAAATATTTTGTATTGTCTACAGTTACTTTAAGTGGAATTTCTCAGAAAGGCAGGTGATTTATGTAGGTTTATTTTATGTCTTGCAACTTTGCTAAATTTGTTAATTATTTCAAGTAGGTTTTTTTCAAAAGTTGCTTCTTTAGGTCCTAGTATTCTTGAAGTATACCATCATACCATCTGCAAAGAGTTTTGTTTCCTTACTGTATATTCTAATTCCTTCAATTTCTTTTTCTTCTCTTGTTGCTAAAACTAACATTTCTAGTATAATATTAAATAGTAGTGGTGATAGTAGACGTCCTCATTTGACCCCAATCTTATTAAGAAAGCTTCTAGCATATCCCCACTACATATTAAAGTTTGCTGATGGTTTTAGATAGATACTACATACCATTTTGAGGAAAACTCCATTTATTTTTATGCTCTTTGGTATTTTTAATAAGAATGGGTGCTGTGTTTTATCAAAAGCTTTTTCTGCATCAGTTGAGATAATCATATGATTTCTATTAGTTTTGTTATTGATATAGTCAATTATGCTGATATTCCTATTATTAAACCAGCCTTCAATTCTTGGTATAAATTGCAGCTGGTCATAGTGTATTATCCTGGTGATAAATTGCTGTAAACTCTTTGCTAATATTTCATTTAAAATTTTTGCATCAATATTCATTAAGGAAATTGGTCTATAATTTTCTTTCTCTGTTTTGGCTCTTCCTTATTTAGCCTGATATTTGTGTCATAAAAGAAATTTGATAGGACTTCTTCTTTGCCTATTTTCCCAACTAGTTTACATAGCATTGGAATTAATTGTTCTTTAAATGTTTGGTAGTATTCACTTGTAAATCTATCTGGCCCTGGAGGTTTTTTCATAGGGAGTTCTTTGATGGCTTGTTCAATTTCTTTTTCTAAGACTGGTAATTTAAGTATATTATTTTCTCTTCTGTTAATCTGGGTAATTTATATTTTTTGTAAATATTCATCCATTTCACTTAGATTTATTGGCATACAGGTGGGCAAAATAGCTCCTAATTATTGTTTTAGTTACCTCTTCATTGGTGGTGAATTCACCTTTTTAATTTTTGATAGTGGTAATTTGGCTTTCTTCTTTCTTTTTTAAATGAAATTACCAAAGTTTTATCTATTTTATTGTCTTTTTTCCACTAAACCAGCTTTTAGTTTTATTTATTAGTTCAATAGTTTTCTTACTTTCATTTTTATTAATCTCTCCTTTGATTTTCAGAATTTTTTTAGTTGCATATCCAATCGATCGATCTCCTCTTTCTCTATTGTATTTATGTAAGCATTTAGTGATATAAAAATTCCCCTAAGAACTGCTTTGGCTACAACCCATAAGTTTTGGTATGTTGTCTCATTATTGTCATTCTCTTTAATGAGATTATTGATTCTATGATTTCTGTTTGACCCACTCATTCTTTAGGATTAGATTACTTAGTTTCCAATTAATTTTTCACCTATCTTTCTATGGCCCTTTATTACATGCAATTTTTATTGCATCATGATCTGAAAATGATGTTTTTAATGCTTCTGCTTTCCTGCATTAGATTGTGAGGTTTTTAAGCATTATCTTAGAGACAAAGGTATATTCTTTTCTATCCCCATTCAATTTTCTCCAGAGGTCTATGATATCTAACTTTTCTAAAATTCTATTCATCTCCTTAACTTCTGTCTTGTTTATTTTGTGATTAGATTTATCTAGTTCTGAGAGGGGCAGGTCAAGGTCCCCCACAAGTAGAGTTTTGCTGTCTATTTCTTCCTATAACTCACTCAACTTCTCCTCTAAGAATTTGGATGCTCTACCACTTGGTACATATATGCTTTGTTTTAGTATCATTATAACTTTATTATCTATGGTACCTTTTAGCAAGATGTAGTTTCCTTCTTTATCGCTTTTAATTACACCTATTTTTGCTTTTGCTTTGTCTGACATCAGTATTGCCACCGCTGTTTTTTTGGTGGTTGTTGTTGTTGTTGTTGTTTTTAACTTCAGCTGGAGAATAATATATTCTGTCTCAGTCTTTTACCTTTGTGTATATCTATCAGCTTCAAATGTGTTTCATTGTAGGATTCTGGTTTTTAATCCACTCTTATACACTTCTGTTTCATGGGAGAATTTTTATCCCATTCACATTCACAGTTATGATTGCTAACTGCGTATTCCACTCCATCCTATCCCCACCCCCCTTATGTTTTTTTCTTTCCTTTTACCCTGTCCCTTCTCACCAGTGTTTTGCTTCTGATTACTGCCTCTCTCAGTTTGCCCTCCCTTCTATCAGCCCTACTCCCTTTATTTTCCTCTTTTGCTTCCTACTTCTGTCTTCCCTTCTATCTGCTCCCCCTCTTTTCGTGCCCCTTTTCCCTCCTACTTCCCTATAGGGTAAGATTAATTTCTATACCCAGATGAGTCTGTATGTTCTTCCCTCTTTGAGCCAAATCTGATAAGAGTAAGGTTCAAACAATGCTCATCCTCTCCCTTCTTTCCTTCTACTATAATAGGTCTTTTGTGCCTTTTCGTGTCATGTAATTTACCTTATTCTGCATCCCCATTTCCTTTCCACACAGTACAACACCTTTTTCATACCTTAATTTTTTTGTGTATCTTCACATCAAAGTCAACTTATACCCACACCCTCTGTCTATGTATACTCCTTCTAACTGCCGTACTAGAGATGCAGTTCTCAACAGTTACAAGTATCATCTTCCCATGTAGGGATGTAAACAGTTTAGCCTTATTTAATAACTTTTTTTCCCATTTACCTTTTTATACTTCTCTTGAGTCTTGTATTTGAACATAAAATTTTCTGTTCAGCTCTCACCTCAGGAAAGTTTGGAAGTCCTTGATTTCAATGAATATCCATCTTTTACCCTGAAAGATTATGCTCAGTTTTGCTGGATTGTTGATTCTCAGTTGTAATCTAAGCTCCTTTGCCTTCTAGAGTATACTATTCCAAGCCCTCTGCTCCTTTGCTGTGGAACCTGCTAAGTCCTGTGTAATTCTGACTGTGGCTCATTGATATTTGAATTTTTTTTTGTGGCTGCTCGTAGTGTTTTCTTCTTGACCTGTGAAGTCTGGAATTTAGCTACAATACTCCTCAGAGTTTTCATTTTGGGATCTCTTTCAGGAGGTGATTGGTATATTCTTTCAATCACTGTTTTATTCCATGGTTCCAGTATATCAAGCCAGTTTTCCTTGATAATTTCTTGAAAGATGCTGTCCAGGCTCTTTTTTTGATCATGGCTTTCAGGCAGTCCAATAATTCTTAAATTTCTCTCCTGTATCTGTTTTCCAGGTCAGTTGTTTTTTTTTTTCCAGTGAGGTATTTTACATTTCCTTCTTTTTCTTTTTGTTCTTTTGATTTTGTTTGACTGATTCTTGATGTCTCATAGAGTCATTATCTTCTATTTGCCCAATTCTAATTTTTAAGGAATTGTTTTATTCAGTTGGCTTTTGTACCTCCTTTTACATTTTGCCAATTCTACCTTTTTTTAAGGTAATTGGGGTTAAGTGACTTGCCCAGGGTCATACATCTAGTAAGTGTCAGGTGTTTGGCTGAAGCCAGATTTGAACTGAGGTCCTCCCGACTTCAAGGCTAGTGCTCTACCCACTGTGCCACCTAGCTGCACTGCCAATTCTACTTTTTAAGGAGTTGTTTTCTTCAATGGATTTTTTTACTCACTTGGCCAATTGGTTTTTTTTTAAGGAACTGTTTTCTTCAGTTAATTTTTTTCTTCCTCTTTCAAGCTACTGACTGTTTCTTGCAATTTTTCTTCTACCTCTCTTATTTGATTTTTATAAGCCTTTTTGAGCTCTTCCAAGAAGGTTTTTGGGCTTGAGACCAATTCATATTCCTTTTTCAGGCTTCACATGTAGGTATTTTGACATTGTTGTCCTCTTCTTTTTTTTATTAATATATTTTGATTTGTCAACAATCACTTCTATAAGCTTTTGAATTAAAAAATTTTTTCTCTCCCTCCTTCCCCTCATCCCTCCCCAAGTCAGAGTGCTATAGGCTTTACATATACATTCTTATTAAACATATTTTCACATTAGTCATGTTGTAAGGAAGAATTAGAACCAATAGGAGGAACCACAAGAAAGAGGAAACAAAACAAAACAGAAGAAAAAAAGAACAAACAATATGCTTTGATCTGCATTCAAACTCTGTAGTTCTTTCTTTGGATGTGGATAGCATTTTCTATCAGGAGACTTTTGGAGATGTCTTAGATCCTTGCTGAGAAGGGCTAAGTCTATCAAAGTTAGTCCACATACAACATGGCTGTTACTGTGTACAACGTTTTCTTGGTTCTGCTCACTTCAATCAGCATCAGTCCATACAAGTCTTTCCAGGTTTTTCTGAAGTTTGCCTGCTCATCATTTCTTATAGCACAATGGTATTCCATTACATTCATATACCACAACTTGTTCAGCCATTCCCCAATTGATGGGCATCCCCCCAATTTCTAATTCTTTGCCACCACAAAAAGAGCTGCTATAAATATTTTTGCACATGTGGGTTGTTGTTCTCTTTTGAGTTTGTGTTTTAATCTTCTCTATTGCTATAGTAGATTTCTATGGTCAGAGTTCTTTTCCATTGTTTTTGTTTTGTTTGTATGGGGTTTTTATTTTTGCCATTTTTTGATGTATTTTGTGACTTTCCAAGTTGAACTCTGCTCCTAGGCACAGGGGCCATTGTCCCAGGCTTCTCGTGCTGGGGGCTAAGGACCTGGTCACTGGCTTTCTATACCAGAGCCTTGGGTACCTGCAGCTTGTCCACTGTGCCAGGGTGGCCCAGCCTAGTCAGCCTATTGTGCCTTCTGTGCTAATGCTGGAGTCCTCACTGTGGGCCTGCTGTGTCACTGGCCTGCTGAGACAGGACCTAAAGGCCACAGTTCCTGATCTGTGCTGGCTAAGAGCCTCCTGATGGCTTGCCTGCACACTGTCTGTGTTGGACTACACTCCCCTTTTATCCAAATGAGACAGAACTTTCTGAAATCCTAAGTTATCTTAAGCTGGAAAATTGTTCCACTCCATCTTTTTGTAGGTCCTGTCACTCCAGAATCTGTTTAGGGCCTTGATTTAATGTTGTTTCTGAGGGAAACTGGGGAGAGGACAGACTACTATCAGGCTTTTTCTGCCATCTTGATCATATAATATTCTTTATGTGATATGAATGCAGCAATAATTATTTGATGATATTGTGATCATTGGGTTTTCAAATGAAATTATGCTGATTGCTCTAAAGCCTAGAATACTACAGGATCTCGTCAAACCAAATCCCTGGCCACCAATAAGAGATCAGCATAATAAACAACAGGGTTAAAGCCAAACAGATGCAAACTGACTATTGTCCAAACTGAAAGCATATAGTTGGATGGGTAGTCCCTAGAGTCAATCTTTAGTACATATACCTTTACAGGTACTACCTGAAGACAATAACCGGGACACATAATTGGTTTTCATTTGGAAAAGCTTTTTTCACTGTTAACGATCCCAACCTTCTCCCTGGCATAAAAATCCATCTGTTTAACATCAATATGTTCCTCATAATGCTCTTTGTCTGTGAATCATGGAGTATGTAATCTTAGAAGAATCCAAATTATTCATGATCTGGTTACAATGCAGAGATGCATGGTGGACTATAGAATACTACCAATGAGACACTTGTTTGAATAAAGGAGGTATTGTAAGAAATGTCATCCAGGAAAAGTATGAATAGAAGAGGAAGCAAAGTCTGGTCCAGCATACCAGCAGGCTGTGCTCCTGGGGAGGGGGATGGCTGGTCACTTCACTTTCTGAGGTCTGAGTTACAGCAGGACTAAAGCCAATCTGGTGTCCTCACTGCCTGGCACCAACATGGTGAGCTCCTAGGAGTAGGGAGCCACCAGGTTACCTAAGGATGGGTAGGAAAAAGAGCAGGTAAAAGCTTCAGTAGGATTGTGCCAGGGTTCATAAGTGGCTACTGTACAACCAGCTTACAGAGAAGAAGGGAGGGAGAGAGAAAAAAAGGAGATAGAAGGAGAGGGAGAGAATAAGGAAAGAGAGAGAGAGAGAGAGAGAGAGAAAGAGAGAGAGAGAGAGAGAGAGAGAGAGAGAGAGAGAGAGAGAGAGAGAAGGAAGTGGTCTACTTAGTGAGAATGAGGACAAACAGAGGGAGAGGCCATATGTTAACCTGTTATTCATAATTTTTATTGTTTTATTTTTAACCTTTTAATATCATTTAAAATAATTTACTTATTTCCTCAATATACATGAACAAATATTATCACTTAAATATATAAAAACAAAGGATGCATATGGATTTGTAATGTATTATACAGAATTTGAAATATAAATTGAATACAATAGTCCAAAACTGTCCTGCTTGTGTGTGATCCCTTCCGAATTTCCCTCTGCTCTTTTCCATATTTTTAAGATGTTTCATTAGTATTCTATCTTTCTTTTCTTTTTATTTCTTTCTCTCTTTTTTGGCAGCATTATCACTACTCCCCAACTCTCCCCTTTCTGGCAACAAAAACCCTACCATGTAACAAATAAGTGTAGTCAAGCAAAACAAATTCACAAATTAGCTCTGTCTGAAAATGTGTCTTATTTTGCATCTCTAGATCATCAGTTCTCTGCCAAGAGGCAGGAAGCATGCTTTGTCATCAGTCTTCTGGATTCATGATTGCCATTACTTTGATCAGAATTCTTAAGTTTTTCAAAGTTGTTTCCCTTTACGTTATTGTGGTCATTATATAAATCATTCTGCTTCTATTCACTTCAGCCTGCATTAGTTCCTTCTCAGGTTTCTGTAAACCTGTCTTTTTCATCATTTCATATGGCATAATAATATTTCACTATATCTACACATTATAATTTGTTCAGCCATTCCCTAATTGATGGGCGCTCATTTTGTTTCCAATTCTTTGAAGTACAAAAGTGATACTATAAATATATTTTGCATATACGAATCATTCCCTTTGTTTAATACTTTTTTGGGATAAATTACTAGTAATGTTATTGCTAGGTTTAAAGATTTGCCCAATTTTGTTTTTGATACTCATGAAATGTTAACAACCCAGAGTGGGCTTTCTTTTATGCTGGATATATGCTTTATGGAGGAGTCATGGGCTATCTGGACAAAAATCACATATGATGACAATATGTGTATAGATTCTGATCTTCAGAGTGGGAGGAAAATCAAAGTTCCATTTACATATTAAAATAAAACCCCTAATATTAGTTATTGATTGAAACCTCCCAGGCTTCTTATTTTAAGGAGAATACTGATGAAAATCCACATCCCTCAGTTGCAAGCAAAAAATAGGTGCCTGACTGAGGGGGTGACTTTCTGCTGGTTGGAGTCAGTTCAAATTTGACATTTCACTTAAAAGTAGGCAGTAGTAGTAATCCAGTATCTTCAATCTTGACACTGACCTTCTAATGGAAAAGGTGAAATTCACTCTCCAACCTCCAGGGGGCGCTGATAACCAAGAACATAATGAATTGAATGAATGAATGAATGAATGAATGAATGAATGAATGAATGAATGAATACAGAAAGAAATTATTAAGCATTTACTATGTGTCATGCACTCTGCTAAGCACTAGGGCTACAAATAAACAAAAATAATATAATCCTTGTCACCAAGGAGCTCACATTTGAATAGTGGAAGAGAACACATAGAAAGGAATAATAGCCAGAGCTAAGAGATTGGATCAGGAAGTCACAGGGTAGTGAATGGAGGTAGAGACTAAAGATCCAAAGAAGGAAAATAATTGTTACAAGGCACTTGGATAAAGTAGGAGAAATAGGAAAGTTGTAGGGAGGATGCACACAGGATTACGGATCTTTTCCTTATGGTGGGGCCAGAAGCCACATTTGCCAGAGTTCTGTGTACATGGGTGTGTTGTCCTCCTTTCTGGTCAGCACAGCTGCAGCCGGACACAAATTAATCCCATCGTTCTATCTCTTTCTTGTGCTTTCCTTTCTGGCAGCCAGAGCAATGCCCAGCTATAGCTTTTACCCTTTTCTCTCTAGTCCGCAGCAAGGCTCAGCCACAATTATTTCTCCCTCTACTCTCTTCTTTCCTCGATCCCATCTAACTTCTGAATTGGTAGGCTCTGGACTTTGTGTCAAGCATGCCAGTCCCAGCAGGTCTCCCAGACAGATATTAATTTGTCATCTGTCATGCCATGTGCATGAATGAATGCTGGTGTGTCAGCATCTTTGAAGTTATGAAGAATTAATCTTCTTAACTCATACTAGTCAGTTTTTGATAGGTACATTTATATTGAGCTAGAAATTTTCTCTATAGTCCATGTGTTGCATGCACTCATTAAATAACTCCCTTTCTGCACTCTGTAATCTTAACAGACCGGTCATATCTGTTTTACTTAGTGGGATTCAGCCATCCCAATCATTTATTTTCATTTTATAAGAGATCCTAAATGTTGCTGGTTGGCAAACATTTAATCAACGAGCATTTGTTAAGCCTCTAGTTTTGTCAAGCACTGTATTAGGCACCAGGAGTATAGATACAAGAAATTAAATAATCCCTGACAGGGTCAGTTGAATAAATGAATGAATGAATGAAAAATTATTAAGTGCGTGCTATATGTCAGGTACTGTTAAGTAGTTGGTATGCAAGTATAAAAAGTTAAATTGCCCTCACCCTCCATTTCTTCTCTCCTGGAGCAATGTTGATAATTAAGGTAAAGTGTCAAAGTGTCCATGATCATGGACGTGTGTCTAGGGAAAATACCATTATACCTATGTAGGCAAATTTAGAGTAGCCCAATGGGAAATGGTGCTTCTCACTTATCCAGTGGTGAATAGCCCCTTTCAAGATCTTCATTCCTCTTCCCTAAACAGGTACACATACAGAATGGTATGAGTCCAGTGAATACAGAAAACTCCACTGCGGAGTTTCAACAGAAGTCTGGTTTGGTATTTGAGCTATTGAAAGAAATAGTCCAACTCTGCACACTGTCTTTCATTCATTACATCTCTACAAAGATGCTCATCTTGTTGTTCTCTCTTCTTACTTGCCCACAAATTCCCATTATTAGAATAATTTTGGTTCTATAATAGCATACTATGTCCAGAATTATGATGAGAAATTATATCTGCCACCTGGGGTAGAATACTCGAGTTCTTTAACACATTAGTACCAATGAAGTTTAACACAAATTATATTACCATATATATGTCACTGAAAAACAGAAAGAGAAGCTCTAGAAGTATATATAGACTGCAGACCATATTAAGGGAGTAAAGAACAGTCACAGTAGGGAGTCTTGTACAACTGGAATACACCTTGTGGGCACAGAACTTATTGGGATATAGAGCAATGTATTTAGTCTAGAGGAAATCTCAGCATTCAGGAAATCCTTTTAAAAAATATTCCCAATCCTACTTTCACATTTTCACTTAATACACCTACAAGCATGTTCTAGAAAACAGTTAATTAATTTCATAAAAAGGGGATGTTAGATAAAATAATATGTCAGGGCACACTTAATTTAATAGAAACAGAGTTAGAAATGTGAGCTATGTTTCTGTGTGGCCAAAAATCACTTCTGAAAAGATTAATTCTTTACAGAGAATTGAGGTTATATACTTTTATAATGAAAATAACAACCTCACTTTCTGAAAATCTAATCCCTACTCTTCATAATACTGCCAGACTTGACCAGTCTCCCTTATGTACAAATATTCCACTGGTATATCTGTATAGATTATATCACTGCTATGTTTAAAACTAGTCAATGAATCCCTTTTGCCTCCAGAAGAAAGCTCAAACAACTTTGCCTTAAATTCAAGGCCATCTGGGACAAAAACCACACTCTACAATTAGTCACCCCTAAAACACATCCTACATTCTTCCACCTTGAGGCTCAAATTATTGACTGGAATGCCTGGAATGACTTCTTATATCTTTTCCCTAAACTGAACTCCTATTCATCTGTTAAAGCCCAAATCAAATGCCACTTCCTTCATGGAATCACAGAAACTAAGAGCTGGAAAGAAATTTTGAAGGCATCTAGTCCAATCTATCACTCAAAAAGAATCTTCCCTTACAAAATTCCTGATAAATCATCATCTAGCCTTCAATTCAATGGAATGCAACTAACATTTGTTAAGCCTCTAAAATAGGTACTGGAGATACAAAGGCAAAAATGAAAAATACTCCCTGGTCTCAAGCAGATTACATCATATTAAGGATACAACAACGGGTAAATAGGTGAGTAAATACAAGATAGTTTGAGAGGAAAGAATATTAACATCTTGGGGAACAGGAAAGGCTTTCTGATGCATGAGCTAAGCTTTGCAGGAATTGATGAATTCTAAGAGGCACAGATGAGGAAGGAGTATATTCCAGGTATGGGCAACAGTCTCTACAAAGAAATGGAGTCAGTATATGGAATGCTAAGTTCAGAGAATAGCAAATACTACAGTTCAATTAGATCACAGAATGTCTGAAGGCGGGTAATGAGAAATAAGTTCAGAAAGTCAAACTGGATCCAGTCTGTGAAGGGCTTCACAAGCCAAATTGAGCACTAAAGGAAATAATACCAATGAAGATTTTTTTCTTCAGCTGAAATTTTTTTTTATAATGATCTATGAATCTTCCAGCTTCTTTCTTTTTTTTTTACTTTTTCATTTTAGACAAATGCTAAAACTTAAATATATAATAAGAAAAGAAAAAATATTGTAAACTTAAATTATAAAATAAGAAAAAAACAAAAAAGTCATGTGCACTGTAGAACATAGGAGAGGATTCAGATTATATAGCAATAACTTTTCATTTCAAGAAAGCTTGTATATTAAATACTGTTCATTAGTTCATTATGTTGAAAGCTCTCCATCTTTTCTTGTAGATTTTCTTTTGTTCTCTGCTGTACACTTTTTACTTTGTTCTTTTTTCTCCCTCTCTCCCCCCTACCCACCACCCCAAGGCTACAGTTGAGCATTGGGTATAGATAGATAGATAGATAAATAGATAGATAGATAGATAGATAGATAGACAGACAGATAGATATAGATATAGATGTAGATATAGATATATACATATATACATATACTTACATATATATACACATACATACATACATATACATATATTTTCCTAAGAGATTCTACTCCTAATTTTTTGTTTTTTTTATATTTGTGCATATCTTTATTTTTCCTATCTCTCCTGACTCCTCTAGTTTATTTCTACCTGCTACCTTACCCTCATATTACTTAACCTACCCCCACTCCATCAGTCCCTCCCTTATCCTCCCATTCCCCTAAATCTAAACTCTCTTCTTTGTCCCCCTTTCAATCTATTCCCATACCCTCCTCTCTAATGATCCTACCTTTATCCTCTCCCCCCTCCCTATCCCCTTAGAGTCTGATTTCTTTCTAAATTTAGATCAACTGAAAATTCTTAAGCAAGGATAAGGTGGTCAGATGTGTGCTTTAGGAAGGTTACTTTGTCAGATTGTTGGAGGATGTTTTAAAGAGACATGAGAATGGAAGCAGGGAGATAAAGAAGAAGGCTATTGTAAGATTTTAGACAGAAGGTCAGGGGGACCTGAATTAGCTTTTTCTTGAAGACTTTCAGTTAAAGGGATTTCAATACCTCCTGATGAAATCAATCCTACTTTTTGATGTCTTAATTTTTAGCAGAGAATTTCAATTTACATTGCTGCAACTTCTATCTATCACTTCTAGTTCTATCACATGGAGCCATGAAGAACAAAACTGACCCTTCTACCAAAGTCAGGCTCACATGTTTGAAGATAAACATTATCTCATTCCTAAGTCTTTTACTCTTCAGGCTAAACATCCCTAGTTCTGTCAATAGATCCTCTTATGGTATAATCTCAAGGCATCCTTGTTTCTCTCCACTGGACTCTCTCAAGTTTATGCGTCCTTCCCAAAATGAAGCTCCCAGAACTGATCACAGAAGTCTATATATGGTCAGCAGAGACCATCGCTATCTTGATTCAGGGCATTTTGCTTTCCAATGTCTCTCATATTTCATTTGTTTTTGTTTGTTTCTTTTGGTTTCCATAATGTACTGTTGACTCAGATTGAATTTTCAGTTCACTAAGCCACTGCTTGAGAAGTTGATTGTTTTTTAATATAGGCAAGGATGTCATACTTAGTTTTATGTCATTTCACCTTATCAGACTTGACCTAATGTTCTTACCTTTTGAGATCCTAATTCTTTCATTCATGGTGTTAGCTACCCCTCCTAACTTTGTGACATCTATGAATTTGATAAGCGTGCCATCTATACCTTCATTCATGAAGCCAATCCTGATCCCCCTTGTCAGTGTTGATGTTTCTCCTCTCGGGCCTCAAATACCACTTTGCTTGAATTATATCACTATATCATTTACTATTCTGTACTATAATTATTTGGGTAAATGTCATATACTTCTATTAACTTCCATGCGGCTATGAACCATATATTTCCTGGTCTGCGCCAATAATTTCACTAATGTAGCGAATGTCTAGTGCAGAAACAACTTGTCTATAATTTATCATACTGGAGAATAGCCTAGGGGTACTCAGAGGTTAAGTGATCTCATGGGACAAGTCAGAGGCAAGGCCTGAACCCAGGTCTTTCTGACTCTAAGACTAAGCCTCTTTCTCCTAGACCATACTCCCTCCATGAATCATACATGCTCTTTCTCAGTTGGGGATTTTTCCCCAGTGTCTCTATTCTGTAGGCAATGAGTAATCAATGCATTTGCTGAATTGCATTGCTCTGCTCCACAGAGGTCAGGACAAGCTGATGAACAGTCTGAGCTTCTTTTCTCTTTCCTTTTCTACAAGGCTATTATCAGGCTTCACTCAAGTGCATTGGATCTGCAGGCAGAGTTTAAATCTCACATTTCATCCCTATTATCATAGTGACTGACCATGGACATGTCACTAATCTTTCTTGTGCCTTAGTTTTTTCAACTCAGTGGTGTAAGTGGTGTAAAACTCAATAGAAATAGATCCCTGCAGGAGGCATATAGGCATGGACACAACTGAAAAATGACTGAACAACAGGAGGAATGCTGATTTAGAAAACCACAAATTAACATTGTGTATTGTATTGCATTGTATTCATTCATTCATTCATTTATTTGTTTGTTTGTTTGTTTATTTTATTAAACATTTCCCAATGACAGTTTAATCTGGTTTGGCTCACTCAAGAGATTTGCTCCTTTCTTGGCCTGGAATCTGACATCTCTGAACTAGTTGATTATTCAGGTTCCATTAAGTTCTAACTCTATAATATAATAACAAACTCAATCTAGACAATATTTGATTCCATTTCAATGGAAGCTAGGTGACACAGTGGGAAAAGTCGGACTTGAAATCATGAAGACCTAAGTTTGAATCCTGTCTCATATAACTGTGTGACCTTGGGTAAGTCATTTAACTTCTCAGCCTCTGTTTTCTTATCACATAAACTGGGAATAATAATAGTGCTTATTTCACAGCATTGTTGTGAGGATCAAATGAGTTAAGATATGTAAAGTGCTATATAAGTGCTTAGTAACAATAACACCACTAATAATAATAACAACAATAATGTAATGTGAAGAGGTAGCATGGAAAAAATGGACAGAGGGCTGTGATTAAAGCCAGGAAAACTTGAATTCAAGTGACACATTTGACATATACTGGCTGTGTGTGACCCTAGGCAGGTCACTTAACCAATCAGTACTTTAGACAACTTTCTAAGACTCTGAGTTTTGGAGAAGGTGCCAACTCACATTGATAGAGAGTTTTCTCTTCCAGGTATACTCTATACTAATGAAATCATAGGTCCAATGAAACCCAACCTTTAGTGTAGTTCCTGAAACAAACAGTAAGTGCAAAAACATGTTTCTTCACTGTCTCTTTCAATGCCATATAGAGGAAAAAAGAAAATAAAATCTCATTGTTAAGAGAAAATAGTTTCCAGAAAGGTATCCAGAAGGAGGTTAATTTAGATTAACATGTTCTCCTCAATACCCATGATCACTAAAAAGTTATTTCTGAATTATAAATCTAAAAATCTTTTTCCCATCAAGCTACAAAATCTGTCCATCCGTAGAATCCAATCAAAGTTCCACCATATATATTATGTAACAAGCAAAACTGCCAATATGCTCAGTATAGAAAACACCCTGATCCTCATTAAAAAAGAGGACAAAATTGAAGTCAATAAAATCCAGTAGTTCAGACAACCATAACTTATAAAGTGTGTTAAAAAAGAAATGGTTCTGGTGATGAATCTTGAAGGAATCCATTTGTCACTTCTCCATAAGGATTTGCTGCAATTTCCTTCCCCCTCTCTATTTGAGTCTGCAATTGCTCTTGAGCTTGGATATTGGTTTGGCACTTATTCTCAAACCTAGCATTTTGCTCATTAGCTTTTTCAATGATACCCTTTCAAAAGATCCATCTGAAGTCCTGCTGAAATAAATCCATTTCAAGACTTTAATAAAATTCCTCGGTCACTTCCTTGACAAATTATAGGCTTTCTCTGACAAGACTCAATTTTTGTGTTTATAAGAAAGCATGATGACAATCCTCTAATTTACTGTTCTTTTTCTTTTTTGAAATGAGCTAACTGGTTTCTCCTATATACACATTTTCAAAAAATTTTGTCATAGGAATTATATTAACAGATGCTATTTAGTAGATCACCTGTTTTGCTTTAAATAAAAATGATTCCCTTTTAGAATCTCCTCCTCCCTCATTCCAGTCTAAATTCCCACCCATTAACCCTCAGGAAATCTGAGACTTTCACCATCCTGAATAAAATGTCAAAGACATGTCTATTACTTACTAAGTCTTAACGAAATTAAGATAGATCACATCTGGTACTTGGGATTTATAAACGATCAATGGTCTATTGAATGGACCACTTTTTGCTGTGACTTAGAAACCATGGCCAAGTGAAATTAGCATCACTTTCTTATAAAATTATACTCAATTCGATTGATCCTCCTAGGAAATGACGTTCTACATATTTATAGCAAGTAAAATATTTTTACACCCTTTCTTTTTATGGCTAATTTTCTAGAAAGTGAGATTTTTTTCTGTGTATTCTCGGTATTGTGCCTGAAGAAGGTTTACCAATTAATGACTTCTTGTAAGTGTAAGAGACCTCAGAGGTCATCTAGCCTAGGGATTCTTAACTTTCTCTGTATGTTCCATGAATCCTTTTGGCACTCTGGGGAAACTGATGGACCCCTTCTAAGAATAACGTATTAAATTCATAAATTAAGATACATAGGATTGCAAAGGAAATGAGTTATAATGAAATAGTTATTAAAATATTTTAAAAATAAGTTCATGGGTCCTAAATTAAGAACCCCTGATTCTAGCTCGAAGACATCTCTACACAGAAGAGGAAACTAAGGGTCAGTGAGTTAAAGTGGCTTATTCAAGTTTACATAGCTATTTATTGGCAGAGATAGGATTTTTGCCCATGTCTCCTGACCTAGTCTGTCACTTTCTGCTGTACCACACTATAGTTCTAAGCACTCAATTTTGTATGCAATGATAAAAACAAATTGAATGTATCATTAATGATTTCATTGATATGCCTTTTTATATTTTACTTGTTTTAATATTGGTTTCTATCTTTCTCTTTCTTATGTGGGATTCCCAAAACAAAGAAAAATTCAGAATGACTTGTCCTGTATAGAGCCCTGCTGCTCTTGCAATCATCATGGCAAAGTGGTGGTAAAGTGGACAATGCCAAAAATCTCCCAATCATACATTAATATTTCCTCAGCAGGGGTACCCAAAACTATAAGACCCATGTCCACTGATCAATGAGTGGTCATATTATTGGAAGTGCTGAATCATATTAATCTTGACTTTATCACAAAAGACAAAAAGAAGTTGTAGCTAAATGGAAAGATGTCTTACTTCCTTGAAGAGGTAAATAAAGGAGCTGGCTTTATCATATGTCCAAAGGCAAGAAGAAACATATCATACTTCTGTCAAACATGGCCATCTTATATTGCAGTGCTGATGATAAGCGTTAAGAAGAAGTGCACCATGAAAGGAAGGGCAACTAAGGTGCCATCTTCCCCAGAGAAGGAAGAGGAAGAGAAATTCTTCAAAGAACTTAAAAAGACTCTCCAAATATAATTAACATCCTTTAATCATCATTAACTTCAAAGCAAAAGTGGGCACAAGAATAATGAAAAATATATTGGAAATGTGTTAAGAAATGAGAGAAATCAAAAAGTCTACAGCGAATGCATGCTTATATATGACAAATATTTCTACATTAGCAGACATAGCAAGTACCAAATAATGACAGAGATAGGGACCATGATTTCATTGGTATGGAAGACTCACAGGTAAGGAAACACCTTCTACCAATACACATTGATACTTTTTCTATGAATTATAATCTTAAAAATTATTTAAGAGAGGGTAAGTGACCTGATCAATGTCCAAAGCCAGTATTACAGAGATTGACCTTGCTCCCAAAAACTCTCTTTCCACTAGAGTATGCTGCCTCTTTTTAAATGTAATTTTATATATTCTTTCTTCCTTACAAATTTGAAATGTCCAATTTTAAAATTAAGAACAAAATAGTTATTGGACCTGTGATTTCATTCATAAGGGGATGCCCTAGATGAGAAAACTCTCTCCAGTAGGGTAGGTCAACACCCTTTGCTGCAGGTGAGAGCTGCCTACTGCATTTAGAGATTCAGTGACTTGTCCAGGGTCACAAAGCCAGTATACATCAGATGGGGAACTTAAATTCAGTTCTTCTTGACTTCAAGACCAGTTCAGTAGAGCTATGTCACACTGCCCAATAAAATCCCCCAAAACCACCACAATAATGATGCTAATTATATTTAACAGGAAATTATGATCTACTGCTATGAAAGTTTTCCTCAACATCTAGGCCTAGATCTAACTATGCTCTACTTCACTCTAGTCATATTTTTCCCAGAAGCCATCAACACCTACCTATCACTTTCCACTTTTAAATTCATAATCATCTCTGTCATTGCTCTTGGTAAAGGTGTGTCACTCTACTTCCCTTTGGTTCTGCTCACCATCCCTGTATCTTTCCAAACCAAATACCCCCTCTATGGCATGCGTTTCTTTATATGAGGTTTTTTCCCCCTGTTAGAATATAAGCCTCTTGAGAGCAGGGGTTTTCTTCCCTTTAGTAAAAATATTCCTAACACTTAATTGCAAGGCTTCATATATAATAAATGTTCAATAAGTGCCTTTCCATTCATTCATCTGTTTATTGATGACACTTTAGAATCAGCTACCTCTAGTTAGACCAGTTATAAAAATCAATAGCAAATGGGAAAAAGGAAATTGAGGGGATACACATTAATTGGGGAATGGCTGAGCAAATTGTGGTATATGATTGTGATTGAATACTATGGTGCTATAAGAAATTATGAGCAAAATACTTTCAGAAAAACCTGGGAAGACTTACGTGAACTGATGCTAAGTGAAGTGAGCAGAACCAGAAGAACATTATACACTGTAACAATATTGTACGATGGTTAACTGTGAATGATTTAGCTATTCTCAGCAATACAGTGATAGAAGACAATTCCAAAAGGCTCGTGATGAAAAATACTATCCAGTGGAGTTTGAATGCATATTGAAGCAGAGTTTTCTTTTAACTTCATTCCTTCCCTCTTTCCTTCTTTTGTCTGTTTTCTCTCACAACATGATTAATATACAAATGTGTTTTTCATGACTGTATATATGTAACCTATAATCAAATTGCTTGCCTTCTCAATGGGGGGAGTGAGGAGGAAGGGAAGGAAACAATTTGGAATTCAAAATTTTAAAAAGCAAATATTTGAAAAAAATTAACACATAATTGGAAAAAAAATTTGAATTTTTTTTAAAACAAATTATAAGGAGAACACACACACAAACACACACACAAAAATGGTATACATATACACATTATGGTGTATATCGATTGACTTCTTAATGGATTAATGGATGACTTCTTAAATACCCAGAAGACTGGACTCAACCAAACAATTGGGGGGGGGAGAAATTATGCGTGTTGTTTTTATTGACAAAAGGTGATCAAGAAAACATCCATAACATCTATGTAACTATATAACTGTGCTTTTCATAACAACTGTCTCCTTTCCCATTTATACAAAACCTTTATGAGGATAATATGCACACATTTGGAGAGCTTTTTGATGAATGAATAAGAAAAGAATAGGCAAATTTTTAAAAATTATATTCTGTAGCACACCATATTTTTACACAATTTACTGAAAGATGAAGAGAATACAATATTTCACTGACTTATTTTTTTTTACTGTAAAAAAGTCTTTATTAATCAAATACCACCTTAAAATTCCTCTTCTAAGGTGTCTTCCCTGCATATGTTGAAACTATGCAAGACTTTTAAAGATGCAGCAACAGATATAATTTTGTTTAATGACCATTTGATTATAAATGTCAATCAGGACATAAAAAAGGGAAATGTATTCTCACCAAAGCTATTTGGCAATGTCAAGAAAGATTGCCAGCTCAGAGTCAAAATTGAGGAGGATTCATTTTGCATGGTAAGACCCTCTAAATAATCTGCCTTCAGGAAAATATTATGCTGGTTTCATGAGCCCCCCAGAATACTGCAGAACTTCCTAAATTAATTTATAATTCCTCAAAAGAGTTCAAGCTAACTGCCTCTATGGATAAAACCACGTGGATGAAAATTTTCTATTGCAACAACTGTGAGATGCAGTTGAATGAACAAGACATGAAGCTTGTCTATCAGTGTAACATATCTTCTAGATAGACGATGAAGCAGGTGTAAAATTGGACAGCTGGAAAAAAAAACAGGCTGGGTTGTTTGTGCAATATTTTTAAAGATTCTAAATTACTCCCTGAAAAAGACTCGTCTTTATATCAATTAACCAATGGGCATTTATTAAGCATTTATTTTGTGTTGAGGTCTATGTAAAGTGTTAAGGATATAAAGAAAAATTAAAACAGCCTTACCTTCTAGAAGTATACATTCTGATAAGAAGAAATAACAAGTACATGAATCTGCTTATACAAGATAAATATATAGTAGATGGGAAGAAATCCTAAAGGGGAAGGTATTATTGGTTATAGAGACTGGGAAAGGCTTCCAGCAAAAGATAGCACTTAAAATGAGTCTTAAAGGAAGTCAGAGATTTCACAAGGTAGTGGTTGAGATGGACAGCGATAGTTTTTTACAGTGCTATATATTTTAAAAACATGGAATACCACAGCCTCCAAAGAATTAAAGTTCTAGGTCACCAAAAGGGCAACAGAAACAGACATGAAGAGTACATGAAGATTGTGGCATATGACCAACAGTGGATTATTCAAGATATTTGCTATAAATTACATCAGGATGGAAATATAAGAAAATGACATGGATCAGTCATGCAATGAGGTAGAACTGACAGACAACTGCATGCTTCATTTTTATCTATGCAATATCAAGAGTCTAAATAAAGCCACCAAAGCATTATGTGGTTCCCCACCCCACCCAGAATTTATGGGAGGACATTAACAAAAATCTTACCAGTTCTGCAGGCATGTACAGATTGTGATCTACACCATAGGACAAAAGTATTTCCTTGCATTGATGATATGCCCTAGCTGCTGAAATACTGAACCTCTTTCTTTGCCCTCATATATTTCCACTGATTTCACTTTGATTGTAATGATTTTTTTTGCTCTTGTTGTTCAGTCACTGCAATTGTGTCCAAGTCTTCATGACCCCATTTGAGGTTTCCTTGGCAGAGATGCTGGAGTGATTTGCCATTTCCTTCTCCAGCTCATTTTACAGATAAGGAAACTGAGGCAAACAGGGTTAAATAACTTGCCCAGGATCACTCAGCTAATAAGCATCTGAAGTCAAATTTGATTTCAGGCCCCATGGTTTTCCACTGAAGTTCTTCTCTGATGCTTCACCTAGGCCTCAAGATGACACATTTCTAAAAGGCTATGCCCAATACAAGGATAAGTTTTAGTAGTTCCTACCAAGTTGGAAAGGCTTCACATTGAACATGTCACCTACCCTGTATGTCTGTCACCTGCAGGTCATTTTCAGAGAGGCTCATCAATAGGAGAGCAGGAGGCTAATGATTTTTATAGTCATAGCATCTCTCAAAGACCTATTTAGTTATACACAATTTGCAGACTCCATCAGTGGAGGGAGTTAAGTATCCTTCCCCATAAAATCATAGATTGTTGAAAGGCTGAAATTTAAATTCAACTGTATTAGATGTTTACATTTTTATAAAGCTTAACACCTGCCTTATATTATAAACCTCACAATGCATTTCATATTTTCCCTATCTCTTATTCTATATTTAATACTGTCTTCTGTATAAAACCTCCTAATAAATTATGTAAAATGGTAAAAGCCAGTGATTGTCTCTTCCATCTTTCCTTCTCCAAGCTAAATAACTTTAAGTTTTAAAATTTCCATCTCCTCTCAAATGACTTTGTTTTCTCCATTCTCCAACCTCCTCCAAAATTTTCAATACTATTCTTAAAATAAGTTTTAGTTGCAGTTACTTCATTTGTGAAATGAGGGGACTGAAGAAAAAAAGGACTTCTAAGGTCCTTTCTAGTTCTATAATACTATGATTCTACTAGGGCTAAGGATTTGAGCTCTCATTTCGTCAGCAAGGGGAGATTCTGAATGAGAAACCTCTCTCTGTTAATGGAAGTCAACACCCTTTGCACAGCTTAGAGTTTTAGGCAGTTAGCTAGAGGTGACTTCTCCAAGGTCACATCATCTGCATGTGTCAAATGTGGGATCTGGACTCAGGTTTTCTTGGCTTCAAGGCCAGCACCTTATTTACTATGCCATAGTACCTAATGGTATGAATCCTCATACTACCCACTGTGCTACCTAGCTGCTCCATTTAATTAATATTTGATATTTTACTGAACTCTCCACAGTTCTTTTAGTACTCAGAGCAATGTTTTTATTTCTTTTTTTTTACCTATGTTTATTGTCTCAATGCTTTTCCTAGTCTTATTGCTATAGCTAACATTCCTAGAATTACATCAAATAAGGTGGATGTGACAATAGGCATCCATGCCTCATGCCTGCTCATATTGTAAAGGCCTCTGTTTCTCCATTAGAGATAATATTAACTCTTCATTTCCCTGTTGAGGTTCATATAATTTTTGCATCATACTGTGTGTCTCTGTGTACATGTATTCAATCTATCAATTCAGGTAAGTGAGGTCATGTGATATGATGTCTGTTCCTCTTATCTCTTCCTCCACATTTGTATACTCTTCTTCTGCACCCAAATTTTTAAATAACTAGTTTCTCCTCTTCTTCATTGTCTCTTTTCTATTATACTCATTTTACTCTCCCTTTTTCTTTCCTCTTAGAGCCACCAAAATAGACGATACCAAGGCCCTGTATTTTTCATATTTAACTCACTGGGTGGCCTTGGAAGACATGATTCTGAAGGAATGCTTGTCTCTTCTCTCTTTCTTATAATCAGTGTTAGAAAGTACTTCATCACCATTTTGTTCCTTCTAATTGTTCAATTACATACATTGAAGAGAATTCCCGTGATGACCTTATGGGAGAGCATGGACAAGAATCACACAAGTTGGGCAGCGACAGATGAGTTGCAAATCTGCACCATTGGAGGGAACTTCTAATTTAATGAGATTACAGATCCATTTGAGTACTGAGAATGTTTTATTCCACTCATGTTGATGATTGCTAGGAAGAATATCCCTCAGTGGTTCTTCAGCCCACTCTAGCAGTAGGTAGTAGTGCCATCGTGTCAAAGCCAGTTAAGCAATGCATAGAGAACACTATAGTTCTCAAAAATAACTGTTCAGATTCACCTAACAATATATCTCAAGAACTCATACATTTTTCTCAATAATAACTTGCCATACAAACAGAAAAGCAAGTGACTAGGTCAGATCACCAGCCTTCAGCCTCAGTCACTTGTATCCTGTTCCATCTTTGGCTTAGGGCCCAGAAGGGAACTGGCCCCTGGTCACTACTTTTCTCAGCTTCCTGAAGTCCATACTTCTCTTTTCTTCTTGCATTCAAGCTTTTTTTCTGGCTCAGTGTATAACTGCATACATGAAAGGTGAGGATTTTCACTGGCTATATATTGTCTTGCTTCCTATATCTTCACTCTTTTTCCCCTTTTATCCCTCCCCTTCTCCCTCCCCCTCAGCAACATGGGATATTACAACTATTCATTACAGACAATCCAATATGTTTTGCACCAGAAAGAATTATTTTGTGTGTGTATATATATATATATACACACACACACACATATACACATATATACATATACATATATATATAAACACACATACACATATATATGTATATGTATATATGTATATGTGTATGTCTGTGTGTGTATATATATGTATATGTGTGTGTGTATATATATATAATGCATATGTGTATATATATATATATATATATATATATATATATATATATATATATATTCACTCCAGGGTATCTTTATAACCTATATCTTGCAAATATGAAAAAGCCTCTATTGCTTTGTTTTCAAATTCTTTGTTGTTGAGTATTATCAAAGTTTAAATTTAAATAAATTGGTACATAGATCTACATGAATATGGATGATTTCGACTTGTATCATAATACATCATAAGCACAAATATTTTGGAGCTACCAGTGACCTTAGATATTATTTAATTTTATACCCCATGCATCTCACAGATGGATTGAGAAAACAGGCTAAATAAATTAAATTATTTGCTCAAGGACACACCAGCAAGAAGTAGCAGAACCAGGTTCTCTTATGTCCATTATACCACAAATTTTGGGGAAGCCATCTTATAAGTGAATGAATGTAAAGACTGGCATTTCCAAGCCTTTAACTTTAAGGGCATAATCAGAGTGATTAGGCAAATAATATGGAATAGATATTTCACCACAATCCAATGTGGTAATTGTATTCTAAGTAGTCACTTTAGTAAAAGGCAATGGTGCAATAATACTGCCTTTCCAAGTATAGGTTTCATCCAACCATTATGAAAAGTTCTGCACTATTATTAAAAGTTTTTATCTGAAAGTTGACCAGGAAATTCTTCACAGATAGTAGATTGCTAGATCTTCTGAACTGATCAGAGACTTTGTTTTTGCCCACGATCTGTGACCCAGCACAATTCAGCAGGACAAGCAGACCATGAACAATTCCATTCTAATTGAAGCTGTTTTCTTCCTTCACTTTCAAAGCTACACTGCTGAACTTTCAGGTCTGATGTAATTGTGACCTTGTGGACCTGCTTATTGGTAGAGGTCTATATAATTTAGGTGCTATCAATGCCTTCTCACTAGCAAAAAAAAAAAAGGGAAACCACTCAAGATGCTTTTATCAAAAGAACTCATCTAAAGGTGAAGCTTAGATTGAGTGAGTACTTTAAAACAACCATAAAAACACACAGAAAGTTACAAAAGCACTGGAAACAAACTCTCTCCTTAGACTTTATTGAGTTAATGTCAACTGTAACTACAAGTTAAATATCATGCAAATGTCTGAAAATATGGGTTATGGAGGTTGCTAGACAGCATAAAATTTTATGCTTTTGCCAGCAATAACACATTCAAGTTCAAATATGTGTAACCTTTGTCCATGGTACAATTAATTAATGCAAAATTTCAGGAGTGCTGTTTTATTCATTCAAACAACCATTCAAAAACCTTGAAAACTTACGATATTGGATTACCTAGGAACCTCTTGACTACAAGTAGGTTATGTTCAATGAAACAAAAGAAAGAAAGCTTTCATTAATAAAAGAGGCAATATAATCTGATCTTTATAATAATTATAGATCCATGGTGCCCCTGAACTCTCAAAATTCACTCCTTGGGAATCAGACTTCTCTGTTGCAGAAGTGTACGGCACCTTACACTTTGGCAGAGGATGATTCTTTTTTAGGTAATACAGAAAAGGGGCCATGACATGCCTGACCAGAACCAAGATCCTACAATTACATTCATATAAGAAGGGCATATAGCTATCATACTATTGACTATACCTGACCCTCACCCTACCATGCTATCTTGGGTATAGAAGTTGCGAGAAATGAGCCATTTGCTCACTGATACCCACTGTGCCCCTCCATAATTTGATCTCATCAACTTTGAAAGCTATCTCAGCTTCAGACCACTATTAAAGATTTCTTGCCTCTTGCCTGGTTTGAATTTAATTATTTACAAACTCTGGCTTGTCTCAGCCCGGCACAAAGTTGACTTTCTTGAATCATGACTTAGATCACACTCTCTTGCTAGAGGTCAGAGAGAGGGTTCTCACTCTCAGGTCATGTTAATTGTCCCTCAACATTGCCTTCTTAACTTAGTTAGATGTAACAGCTCTCATCTTAGCTGCCAAAATAAGGTACTCTTTCACCTACATTTATCCCAAAGTGATGTAGCTCCATGCCCTCTGTAGGAATTTATCACAACTGAAGTTTAGAGCACTCACAGCTAAGGGAAGGTTACACACACTGACTTAGAATGATCCATACACACTCTATCCCTGGTATCCTTAGACAAATGAAGGATTTCATTCCTTGGTGCTGGTAATCATTTCTTATTCCTTTTTGTATCTTCCTCAGTGCTTAGGATCTAGTATGTAAGAAATGCTCAAGAAATACTTGTGGAATGTTTGGTATACTACCCATTAAGAGTTGGAATATCCTCTAAAGTGTCTCTCTCTGGTATATGAGGTCCTGAACTTAGTACCTATAGATGTATCATCCAAATATGAGCAACATTTCAACTCCCCCCACCATGAATTAGCTAAATGTATCTGCACTAGCTTCTTTCTCTGACCCTAGAGCCAAACTTTATACATCAATTTGTTAATGTCCCCACTTCTTTGTGACTCCTTTATCTTGCATTTTATGTCTTACATTTTGTGGCAGAAGTCTACTTATTTACTTTGAGGGAAGAAAAGTCTTCCTCAGAAAGGTAAATGTATTAATAAACACATATGCACACACAAACATACATTCATACACACTAGACTCACAGCATGGGAAATATAAATCAATCTCTCTCATCTATCTATCTATCCATCTATCTATCTATCTATCTATCTATCTATCTATCTATCTATCTATCTATCATCTATCTATCCCTATGGCAAAGGGAATTCCCAGTGAGGAAACTTCCTCTACCAAGATACAAGATTATCTTGTTTGGGACTTAGAGTTTTAGAGAGTTGATGGAGGTCAATGAAAGGTTAAGCAATTTGCCCAGGGTAACAAAGCAGATATTTATCAGGAACACACCTAAAACCCAGGTCATTCTGATTCTGGGTAGAGAAGTTCTGGCTTTTTGTTTGCTATGTCATGTTGCTTTTCCAGTGTATTTTTTTTATTGAAATATTATTGATATGTGTATATGTGTATGTATATACATGTATGTCAATAACATTTTAACAGCCCACTTTTTACATTATATTTTACTACATTACAATCACCTACTTTTCCCAACAAATCTGTCTTCATCTGTGAGAAGCATCACCTGTAATAAAGATTTTAAAAGAAGGGGGAAAAATGCTACAAAGTCAACTAACATATCAAAAAAAAGTCTGATAATATATTGAGTGTTCCGTGCCCATAGGGACCCACCTCTGCAAAAACAAAACAAAACAAAAAAAAGCTATACTTATTTAGAGTCAAGCTTCACCATTAAAATTCCACAGGGTTTGGTTTGGATTGATATGCTTTTATTGTTCTGTCAAGTCCTGATATAAGTCAAACTCAAAGTAAATTAAAATATAGGCATCTTCAATTAAGATAAAGAGGGTCATGAGCTTGGGGCACCATCATGCATCTGAATACATGAGTGTCCACAGAGAAAACTCACAGAAGGTTTTTATATGTTTGGGAGGGGAAAAAAAGGGGGGGGGGAATGATGCCTGGTCATGAGGTTCCAGCTGCTTCTGGTAATCCAAGCAAGAAAAATCACTTCATACTAGTTATTTTATTCTTCATGATTCAAGTTGCCCCAAACCTTAATGAGAGAGTACAAGGTGTCACTTTCAGAAGTCCTGAGTAGCCCAAGTTTGTTTATAGGACAAACAGAGCTTAGATTCCCAGGGTGGAGTCTGGCCTAATGTAGTTGAGGACTTAAAAGCAGGAATGCAGTGACATTTCCAGGATTCTCTAGAGGGAGGTTTTACAGGGAGGATTACTGTCCAAGTGGCCTTTTGATAGAGAAGGGAATATTACATTCAAAATGAACACTATTAAAATTAATTTTCCTGTCTGTTCTAATTGCATTTTTGTATTCATCTATATTTTACCTCTGGTTCTGCTCATTTCACTTTGTATCTGTTCAAATGTTTTCCCATGTTTATCTGATTCATTGTTTTACATGGCACTGTAATCTTCTGTTACAATCATGTAGCAAATTTGTTCAGCTATTCCCCAGTCCAAAGGTGCAAACTTTCTTTCCTAGTCTTTGCTGCTACAAAAAGTACAAGTGCACTCATGTGCACGTGCACACAGACGTATCTTTCTATATTCCACGTGTATGTATATATGATATGTGTGTATTTTTTTTCTCACCAGAGAATTATACAAAAACAAATCAACAAACAGAAATGTTATTAAAGGCAGAGAAGTGGTGAAAAATGATACCTGTTGTTGTGAAAAACCTTCTTCATAGGCTTTTACCAGGCTGCATCTAAAACACGGGGAAATTTTTCTCTTATTCTCAAGTTGTGAACCAAAGATGTAAGATGGGTTGTACCACAGTAAATAAGGAATAGGGCTGGGCTTTTTTACTATTTGTTTATATTAGAGACATACCAGCTGTCCTTCAACACAGTATACATACACATAAATATGTGTGTGTGTGTGTGTGTGTGTGTGTGAATGTGTGTGTACAGAGAAATATAAATACATGGAGAATATAGCTATCCATATCTATATATTAGACCCTATGGCGTAGGAAGTTCTCAGTGAGGAAACTTCCTCTACCAACACACGTACGTAAT
Source organism: Phascolarctos cinereus (assembly GCF_003287225.1). NCBI lineage: Eukaryota > Metazoa > Chordata > Mammalia > Diprotodontia > Phascolarctidae > Phascolarctos > Phascolarctos cinereus. The sequence continues at coordinate 95,227,568 of NW_027556098.1, forward strand.
TATCTTCTTTGGGACTTATATGTATGTGTGTGAGCTGCTATGTATATGCATGTATTTATCATGTACTTCCTTTGGCTATATGTGTCAAAGGATATTTTAGTCACTTTCTTGGCAAAATTCCAAATTGCTTTCCATAATTGTTAAACTAATTCACAGTTTCACCAACAGTCCGTTAATATCACTGTTTTTCTCCAACTCTTCCAACACTGAGAAGTCCCATATCTTGTTATATGTGACTATTTGTTGGATGCAAAATGAGCCTCAGTCTTTTTGATGTGCATTTGTCTTCCTGTTAGTGCAGTGTAACTCATGCAGAACAGACTTTCATATGGTTGTTAATAATTCTTATTTGTACTTTTGAGATTTATTTGTGTCTTTTGACAATTATATCTATTTTCTCAAAGTATTCTTACATGTTCTTTAAAAATTATTTTAATGCATATCTATCATTCTTTTTACATGCATTAAATGCCTACTATATGCCAGGCACCATGTTAGGTGCTAAGAAAACAAAGAAAAAAATATTTCAAGCCTTCAAAAAGTTTATATTCTATGTGGGGGAAACAACATGCTCACAGGAAAGATACACATATATACCAACAAATACACTTACATTTACATACTCATACATACATACACACATACATATACACACACACACACACACACATACATGTGTGTGTATAATCCTACATATATTTGTCTATTTCCCTTCAAAGACATCTCATTTTAGGTCTGTGGCCTTTTTCTAGTCAATATTCAGATGAATAAGGTAATAATAATGAAGACGATGATAATAATAATGGTTAAGGTTTATATCGTACCTACTAAGTACCAAGCACCATGCTAAGCACTTTACAAATATTATCCCATTTGATCCTCATGATAATACCGGGAGGTAGGGAGATGCTATTTCTAAATTTTTTTAGTCTCTTTGAGGTCCTTTATTTGTTTCTTACCTAATGTTGACCTCCATTTTCCATCTATTAAATAGGTCTGTGTGTGTGTGAGGAATCCCAACAGAGTAGAACTCTTCAAACTTGGCCCAGTCTTTGGCTACCCAGACAACCTTATCTGCATTCAATCAGCCTTACTCTATCAACACCTCTACTTCTACAGCCATCTCCTCTGAATTGTGAGTGCATCCATGCAACTTCCATTTGAGAAGGTACCTTTTCAGCCTCAAACCTGGCTCAGTCCATAATTCCCTAGTCTACTTCTCCTACTTGCCCCATTGATGTAGATCCCCCACCTCTTCTTTGCTACTTTCAGCTTCTTTTCATATGTTTTATTCCCTCATTAGAATGTAAGCTCCTTGAGGGCAGCGCCTATTTTTCTTTTTGCTTATATTTTTATTCCCTGTACTTAGAACAGATATTTGACAAATGCTTCATACATATCTACCAATCTAGTTAGCTAGCTAGCTAGCCCTACAAGGATAAGCATACTATTAACACTAAAAAATGCTTCCTTTCTTACAGTGAGAGACAGATGTGACATTAATGATTCAAGAAGGAAGGAAGGGGGGGATTTGACCTAGGGCAAAACTCCATCAGTAGAAGAGTGGGATGCCATTAATGCATTTTGCTGCATTCCTCACACAAATTCCCTAAGATTATTGAGCACTCACGAGTAAATTACACAGATATCTTTGGGCACTGGTGATGTGTAAAATCCAGAAATCATGTACCTTGTTTTCATTTGCCCCTATACCAGTTGGTACTAGTTGGACAACCAGGTGCTAGAAAGAGGAAATTTAAGGGATCCAAGGTATATTAGAGGATCTCAGTAAACAACCTTTTCTTGCATCTGTTTAAGTACTGAATTGAGAAGATGATTTCATTTCAAAATTGCCTACATCATTATACTTTCCATTGGAATTAGAAAACCCTGCCTTATTCCTCAATTGTCTGTATCACATTGAACAATTTACTACTTTGTTACATATTGTCTTATTAACAAATAATTTTATCTGTGAATGTCTTATCTGTCCCTCCAAAATTATAATTTCTTTCTGGGTCTGGATCTTGTCTTACGCATCTTTCGTGCTACCTAAATGCTTAGGCCAGTGCTAACCACAAAGAAGATATAGTATTCAACAAGTAATTGGTGATTTTTTAAAAAGTTATAAGTTCTTCCTTTTACAAAAATATCTTCTTTGGTTTTTTGGCATTTTCCCAATCTTACTCAGCAGAGAGGTTTGCTTCAGTTCTCTCTCTCTCTCTCTCTCTCTCTCTCTCTCTCTCTCTCTCTCACTTTCTTCATCTCTGAGACTAACTTTGATCATCTGTAAAATTTAGAGATTAGACAAAATAATTAATAATTTCTTGCAGCTCAAAATATACATCAATGATTCTGAATCGATCCATTCTAGAACATAAAATTCGTGAAGGCCTTTCATTAATTCAACTTGATATAAAATTATACACACACACACACACACACACACACACACGTATATATATATATATATATATATATATATATATATATATATATATATATATATATTTTTACATCTGATTTTCTGATCAGGATATCTCTGATCCTGATTCCTACCAGGTGGGTATGGCATTATTATTATCTTCATTCTACGGAAGAGAAAACTGATGTTTTTAGTGAGATTGTGATTTCTCCACAGCAAGACAGCTAACAAACATCAGAGAAAGAATTTGAACCAAGGCTTCTCCTGAATCTAAGTCATACATTCTAACCACTATGCCAGGCTTCCTCTCTAAGAAAAATACTTGAGATTCAAAAGTCCTTGGTTCAAATCCTCCCTTTGATAACTACTGGCTATTTGATCCTTGGCAAGCAACAAACTCACCAAGCCTATGTTTGGGCATCTACCACATGAAGATAATAATACTTGTGATATCTGTATCATAGGACTGTGATAAAACTCAAGTATTTCCCTGTATATAAAATGCTTTGCAAGCTTTAAATGCTATATAAATATTAGTCATTACTATTGCTGTTCTACAATATATCACTCTTAATTAATTCCTCTTCTTGATGACTGATACCACACCTGGCCCTCAATAAATATTCGTTGGATGAGCAGAGGGGACAATTATATTATTCTGATCTGAAATCAAATTATTTTGATGATGATGTAAAAAAATATATTACTATCCTAAATTTCTTGATTAAATCAGAGCATTGCTTGACTTCTGAAGGTTATGTGCCAATGTTTCTCGAATGGTGATCAAGGATACCAGAATAGCTGCATTCCAAACATTGGTGTGATAGGAGTTGTGCTGAACTGAAAAGACAGAATGATATAGCGGAAGAAATGCTGGATTTGAACCCAGAAGAACTAGTTCAACCTACAGCTCTGCCACATCCAATGGATTGACCTTGTACCATTGTTTTCATTTATTTATATAGCTCTTTAAAGGTTGCTATTATTATCCACATTTTATGAATGAGGGAAATGAGGCAGAAAGAAGTTAAATCATTTGCCCAGGGTCACAGCTAGGAAGTGTCTAACACTGATTTGAACTCATATCTTCTTGACTTAAAATCCAGCACTCTAGCCACTGTATATCCCTTGCAAAATCAATAAAAAGTCAATAAACATTTATTAAGTGCCTACTATGTTTCAGGCACTATGCTAAGTGCTGGTGATACAAAATTTAAAAAGAAAGACAGTACCTACCCTCAAGGTGTTTACAAACAGCTAAGGGAAGATCTCACAAAAAAGGAATTCAAAAGATGGGAGGGAAGAAAAGAAGCCCAAAGTAATGCACCTGGGTGGGAAATGAGATATCTGGTCTGAGTCCTCTTCTTAAATAGAAGTTTTGGAGTCATGGTTTCACCCACCAATAAGAGGGGCAGAAAATAGTGATGAGTTATGAGTTCATGATGTTTGAGTACAGGTATGAGTACCAAGGTTGATTCAATCTTGCAAGTTGAGGAGGTTCCTCAATGACGAGGCTTTTAGTCATGATAGAGAAGTCAAGGAAGTCCCAGAGTAGTATAATAGTCATTTAACTTCTCTGTGGCTTGGTTTTCTCATCTGTTAAATAAACTTTGACATCCATTACCCTTCTAAATACAGCTCTTTTCTCTTACGTTTAATTTCTCTCCAGTGCCTAGATTCTCCAGCTCCTTCTTCCTGCCAAAGATATGCTGAGCTTCAAGACCCACAAAGCCAGGAACAGCTGTTAGGTGTTGATGCTTATATTATGGCTACTTTTGGCCTCAGTTTAAATATGTTCCTTTCTCAAATGAGTATCAAATCCCAAGAGTCTTTCCAATAATAAAGTGAATCTTGTAGTTGGTTTTCTTTACATATGTCAGAATATAGAACAGTGCCTGGAACAAACATAGTAAGTGCTTAATAAATCCTTTCTTCTTTCCCTTTTCTTCCTCTCTCCCTTCCTTCCTTCCTTCCTTCTTTCCTCCCTTCCTGCTTTCTTTCTTTTTCTCCCAAAGGATTAAAAATATCACAACTTAATTCTTTTTACTGGCTGTATTTTAGCATCCTCTGGGCTACACTATAAATGACTGTATTCCAATGTCTAAATTGTCTTTTTTAGTATTATTGCATTGTATACATGGACAATTACACTTTTTAAGAGAGATAGCGTGACCTAATGAAAAGAAAGTTTGATTCAGAGGCTAGAAAATGGTGTTAAAATTTTACCTGTCATGTCTACTAGCTCTGAGACCATAGGAAAGTAATTTATCCCCATTGACTTTCCCCAGGTATAAAGTGAAAATAATTAAGCTTATAGTTCCTCACTCACAGGGTTGTTGTGAGGCTCAAAAGTAATGATATATGTAAATCATTTAAAACTTTAAAGCACTATATAAATGTCAGGTTTTTTTTCTTTTGCAATACTCCTTTGATTCTTTCCTGCTATTCAAATGTATTACAGAATTTCCTAGCAAAGAGTAGACCACAGGAAATTACTTCTTCTTTTCATCTCATGTAAGCTAGCTATTTGAATGAGGAGTTGGAAATTCACCAGTTATGGGAACTGAGATGAAAATTGGGCTTCCTGTGACTGGGATGAAATCACATGTCTAAAGATAATTTGCCAAGTTCATTAAGTAACAGGAATGTGTTGGCAAGTTCACCCTCTGCCTATCTGTGTAATACTGTAATAGGAATTAGGAAATAAACAGATGTGGCCAAACATCACCTTAAAAATCTATTGTTTTGAGCATGAAAAAAAAGCCCCTAATTTAATGAAGCCTTGTTTACATGACAAACAAACAAAAATAGAAATAGTAAAATAAGATGATTGTGTTTTCAATCACTGTTTTCTATTAAATCATTGCATATTTTATTGCTCTATTTAGCCTTCTAGATTATATGATCCAATTTGATGTGATGAGACAGGTACACTACCATTACTCATGAGGCTAAAGAATAGTCAGCACATTCTAAAGAAATGTGCTGATTAAGTGGGAAAACAACTGGCCCTCCTATATTAATCAGAGAGTATGTTCTTTTCACGGATGGAAAACCCACAAACCTTGCAATAAATACATATACTAGAAGGATTAGATAATCTTTAGTTCCTTAACAGCGCTAAGCTTTGGAAACTACTTTTTACTTTCCCTCATCTCAAATTCATTCACTTCTATAAACTTCTATTCCACATATAGATTCTATTTTCCTGCTTAAATCAGTATTTTTCATATGCAGAGATTTTTATTTTATTGATCAAAATCTGAAATGTTATAAACAGCACATGTGAATATGGACTAATTTACCAAGTTGCAGAGCACTAAAACTATGAGATACGTTTAAATCTGATTCAAGTCAAGCCAAATCAAGTCAAGTCAAATTAAAAAATGGTTATCAAATGCTTACTATTTGCAGTGATGACATTGAATGAGTCACTAGGGATATGAGTATGAAAAAAGAACTCTCTTGAAGCTTGTGATAGTTAATTTTAGAACAAACATAAGAACACTGATCAACAAAACAATTAACCATGATTCCAGAGGACTAATGATGATATACGGCATCCATGGCCTGACAGAAAGGTGAAAGACTAAATATACAAATTGAGATATACATTTTGGGATGTGACCAATATAGGAATTTGTTTTGTTTGACTTTCTTTATTTGTTAGAAGGGGTTATTTTAAACTTTTTCCCTTTTCCCCTCAATGGTGATGGGCTGAGAGGAAGAGAAAATAAATGCTTTTTAATTGAAGCAAATTTTTTTTTAAATGAAAATGCGTTTTTATAGCTTTTGAACTAGGAGGAACCTTCAATTATCAGACCTAGTCCATAGGTCTTTCTACTATGGTGAGACAACATTAAAAGGAATATAAAAATATTTAAACAAATGGAAGAAAATATAAGCCTAACACTTCAAATTTTAAGTGTAAATGGAATAACTACAATAAAAAGAGTGGCAGAACAGATAAAGAAATAAAACAGCAAATATTTGACACAAAAATACAGGTAAATCAAAGACACATTGAATTAAAATGAGAAGATGGCATAACATTTTTTAGGCATTAGGTGAATCAAAAAAATCAGGCTCTCTATTCTGTTTTTTTGTTTTGTTTTGTTTTGTTTTATTTTTGGCAATTGGGGTTAAGTGACTTACCCAGGGTCACACAGCTAGTAAGTGTCAAGTGCTTGGTCTAAGGCCAGATTTGAACTCAGGTCCTCTTGACTTCAGGGCCAGTGCTCCAGGCTCTGTATTCTGACAAAGCAAAAATATAAGTTCATAATATCAATAAAGAAAAACAAAGAAATTATATTAAACCTATTTAATGTCTCTATATTTCTTTATAATACACACACACACACACACACCTGTGCATACACATACACACACAATAGGTGTTAAATTTGTATGCACCAAATGGTACAGTCTATATTTCTAGAGGAAAAATTGCTGAATCCAAAATTCTATAGATATTAAACCAACAATAACAGGAAATCTTAATGTTCCTCTCTCAGAGATGGAAGAAGCTAAGAAAAAGATAAACATAAAGGAACATATAGGCCTAGATGAACTATAGAAGACTTTAGAGCTTAAGGACTTATGGTTTCTTTTGATTGGGAATATTAAATATATCCAAATTTCTTAGTATCACCTAGCACTTTTACAAAAATAGATCATGATCTAGGGCACAGAGAAAATAAAAATAAATGAGAAAGCAAAAATATGTCCTTTTGATATCATTATGTAATAATGTAAAAATGTAAATGTAAAAAAATATTAAAAACATTAGAATATAAAAATGGAGGTCTAATAAAGACAATCTAAATAATAAGGTCAAATCACAAATCATATAAACAATAACTATGGAAAAATAATGATAATAAAGAAGGAAATAAAAATTTCTTGGGTGAAAAATAGATTTTTTTAAGAATATACATTAACAAAATAGAAAAAGAAAGGATTAAAAACTTAAATATGCAATTAAAATTAGAAAAGAAAAGATGAAATCTTAAAGATTAGAGATGAAATAGATAAAAATAGAAACCAAAAAATAAAATTATACTTTAAAAACCTATTCTTAAATAAAATTATAATTGTATGAAACCACACTTAAAACTTATAAGCAAAATCAAAAGCTGATCCTTTGAAAAGACTAACAAATCAATAATCCATTAGTTTTCTCTAAATTAAAAGAAAAGAGTAAAATCATATTAACAAGTAAAAAATGAAAAAAGTGAAATCCCAAACACAGAATAAACACATATATTTATCAGATGCTCCTACACATAGTTTTTGTCAGCAAAAGCAAGACTTCAAAAGAAATCAAGGTTATCTACAAATGTATAAAATATCCAAATTCACACAACACTGTCTAAAGATATTATATAGTCCAGAAATGGAAATTGAATAAGCAATAAAAGAACTACTAAAAGAAAATGACCTTCTCTAGATAGATTTACAGGAGCTGTATTAAACTATTAAATAATAATTAATTTTAGAATAACTTGTACTACACAAATTATTCTAAAAAATTGAGAAATAAAAATACTCTGGCAATCTCCTTTATGAAAGAAAGTCCTAATATCCAAGCCAGAGATATATAATTTGAAGTGTCAGATCTACAGAGCAATGTCATTAATGAATATTGATTCAAATAATTTTAATAAAATTCTAGGGAAAAAGATTTAGTAATTTCCTTAAAAAAAACAAATTATTCATTATGATCTAGTTGAATCTATTTTAAAAGTGAAAGGATAATTCAACATTAGGAAAATAATTAACATAATTAAATATATTAAAAGCAAGAATATCCCAAACCACATGATTGTATTAATAAAGAGAGATTCTTTGACAAAATACAGTACATGTTTAAAATAAAAACATTCAAATCACAGGCATAGGAGAAGCTTTTTTTTTTAAGCATGATTAAACATACCTGTATAAAACCAAAAGCTAACATTAGATACATTGGAGAAACATTAATTACTGGGGAAATAACCCCTTATTTAACTATTATTTCTGGGAAACCTGTAAAGTAGTCCAACAGAAATGACTTTTAGGTCAGCTGCTTATTTGTTATTCAGTTGTTTCAGTCATTCCTAGCTCTTCATGATCCAGTTTGGGGTTTCCTTGGTAAAAATACTGAAGTGGTTTGTCATTTCCTTCTCCAGTTCATTTTACAGATGAGGAAGCTGAGGCAAACAGAGTTAAGTGACTTACCCAGGATCACACAGCTAGTAGGTATATGAAGCCAGATTTTTACTCAGGAAGATGAGTCTTCCTGACTTCAGGCCCAGCACTCTTTCTACCATGCCACATAGCTGCTCTCAACTGTTTCCAGAGGTAGGGCCTTGAAGACACGTATAGCCTTCTAGGTCTTCAAGTGTGGCTCTTTCACTGAATCCCTTAATTTTTTGTTTTGTTTAGATTTTTTTTTCTGTAAAATTTGGACTCAGTCAAAAGGCCGCACCCAAGGACCCAGAAGGCCATATATGGCCTTGAGGCTGCAGGCTCCCCACCTCTGTACCATACATCATAATCAGAATACATGTGAACAAAATAATAAAAGATATATTATAAAATGCATATATAAACCATCAGATCATTCATAGTTATGACCAGGGAGTGAATTCAAAGATAAAAGTAGATTATTTTAAGTACATGAAATTGAAATGCTTTTGCATGAATGAAATTAAAACAAATAGTATAAGAGAGGAAGTTGATAACAAGGAAAAATATGTCAAATATCTCTAATTAGGATCAAATATCCAAGCATTCTATGTGATGATGATGGTGATGACAGCATTTATACAGAGCTTTAAAGCTTGCAAAATACTTTACAAATATTATCATATTTTATTCTCACAACAACCCTAGGAACGTGTGGCTCTTTGAGAAGGGTTGGGGAGATAAATGTTGGCAAATATATATGGCATAAAAACAAAGGTGTCAATAAAAATTATTTTAAGAATAGCCTCATTCTGAGATCACTTTGATTGAGAATATATCATTGCTGTAATTCTGCCAGTGTGTGGCAGTGCCTTCTTGCTCACAGCAGGTGTTTAATAAATATTTGTTGAATAAAGTAATAACAACAAATAAATATTTGTTGAATAAAGTAATATTTTGAATCTAAATGTGTGGTAATTTAGAGAAGATTGGGCTGTGCTTCACTGTTCTTCAGGTAATCTTTCAGAATCAGTTCAAACTGATGGTACAAATATTTTGCTATTTAAAAGGAAGAAGAGGTTTTTGGTCATTCTAAATCAATTGAGAAACACCAATTTGCTCATCTGATAGGCTAATTTTCTAAATCATTCTTATTTGTTCATTAAACAGAGTTCCCCAGAAAGATTTAGTAGGCCAACCTTTGTTAAATATTTCTAATTTTTGTACTATTCTAGGAAAGTACAATCAAAAGAAATTGAATGTTTTGTCTGGAGAATAGAAAATTCGGAGGATTAGTCAATGTGAAGGAGATCTTTAACTGCATGCAAGTTTTTAAACAGCTTTTCCTCTTTTAATTATTTTCTAATTATTCTGGATATAGCTTGCTTTGAATATATTTGTTTGCATCTTGTCTCACCCATTGTAAGCTCCTTGTAGTCAGGGACTGTCCTTTGCCTCTACTTGTATTCTCACCACTTGGCACATAGTAGATACTTAAGAAATGTTTATTGATTGATAGGGATTAGACTTTGTTCTGGCTGGGTCTAAAGGCCAAAATTAGCAGCAATAGGTAGAAAGACAGAGAGGCAGACTTCTCCTCACTATAAGGAAAACGAGAGAGTAATCCAAAAATAGGAAGGGCTACTTAAAGAGCTAAATAAGTAATGAATTCCTCATCACTAGGAACCACCATACTATACAACCTTTCTGTTCAGGTCTGGGTTAAAAGAGATGATATCTCAAGTTCCTTTCAAACATAAAATTACATGGTCCCATATTTAAGAAGTTCAATTTTATTATTCTATAATTATGACCTTTCACTGATTCAGATTGCCATCTTGCAAATTATTCCAAATGGGGGGGGGGGTAGGGGCTTATCTTAAAGATCATCCTTTATATCTTCTTCATTTTATAGCTGGAGAAACTAAATTCTCAAATCATTAAATGACTCACCATAGACCTTCTACGTTAGTGACAAGGCTAGAAGGAGAACCTGGGTTTCATGATTCTTAGTCCAATTATTTCCCTATTTCCCTATGCTATTGTGCTTTTAGAAAGTATAAACAAATTAGGGGGTTTTTTTGGTTTGGCTTTTGGTTGTTTTACTTGGTATGAGGAGGCTAGGTGGCATAGTGGCTACAGTACTACACATAGAGTCAGAAAGATTTGAATTCAAATTCTCCCTAAGACCCATGTTAGCTGTTCGAGACCATGGCCAAGTCACTTAATCTCTGTCAGACTCATCTGTAAGATTATGATAATAATAGAACCTACCTGACTGTTATTTTTAGCAACAAATGAGTTAATATATGTAAAGCTCCTTGCAAATATTAGCTAAGATGATCAATAGTGTAATAAAACTTTTTTAAAAATGTTTTATTAGAGCCTAGCCTTGGAGTCAGGAGGACATGAGTTCAAATCCAGCCTCAGACACTTGACATTTACTAACTGTGTGACCCTAGGAAAGTCACTTAACCCCGACTGTCTTACCAAAAAAGCAAAAAAAAAAAATGTTCTATGTGTGACACCTAATTTTTTTTTTCTGGAGGGATTAATGTAGAAGCAGTTTGGGGTACTGGATAAAAAAAAAGAGGCTTTGGGGTCATAAAGCATTGGTTAAATCCCTGCCTCTCATACATACAAGTTGCATGATCATAGACAAGTCACTTAAGCTCTCAATTCTTCAAGAGACTAAGACTGTAAGTTATACAGGAGTAGAAGGAATTGTTACACCAGAAATTCCCCACAGAAATTAAACTACAGCTCTAGAAACTACCCCCTTGTTCCAAAACAATTAGGGTTGGAAATCAGGACATACAATGGCAGTTAACAAATTACTTATTTTTGTTGTTGTTGCTGTTATTTAATCTTTTTCAGTTGCGTCCAACTCTTTGTGACCCTTTTTTTTTTTTAGCAAAGACACTGGAATAGTTTACCACTTTTTTTTTTCCAGTTCATTTTCAGATAAGGAAATCAAGACAAACAAGAGTTAAGTGACTTGCCCAAGGTCACATAGCTAGTAAGTGTTTGAGACCAGATTTGAACTGAGGAAGATGAGCCTTACTGACTCCAGACCTGGCACTTTATCCAGTGTACCACCTAGCTGCACTAACAAATTACTACCATCTCTGTGTAATATTTTGAAGGTGAACTAGAATAAGCTGCTTATCATTATCAGTCTCCATTGTTAAAACTGGGAAATGCAGTTTGAAAAAAGTGCCTTTGACTGGGTTAGAGGTAGGGCAAAGGAGGAAATACAAAGGTATTTCATGTATCTTTTCCCATATGTAACAGGATGCTAGAGGCAAATGCCTGCTTGAGACCGATGCCTATTTGGAAATAGATCTCCCAGGGCTCTAATACTAACCTCTCAAGGAGTTGATGCTAAGAGTAGAATGCTTACTGATAAGCCAGTCTAGCCATCCTGAACCATACAGTCTGAGCATGCTCAGTGTGAGAGTGGGCAGGAGGGTCAGGGAGCCTTCATAAGTAGGCATGCCCCCTAGAAAAAAGAAATGATGTGCCCCCACTATTGTGATGAATAACAGCTATTTTGGGGGTTCAATAAATACCCTAGGATATCAAGTAGCAACAGAAACAACTATGCCAGGGAATAAGATAGTGACTATTTGATGACATCATGTGCCTGAGTCACAGAGCAGATGCTAGAGTTGTTGATACTATTCAAACTGATGAGATTAAGACTGGAAATTTCTCATGTTCCTCCTTTCTCATGCCTCTCCTTCTTGGGAAAGCTTGCCTGTTTGTCCCCTTTCCATTTTCCTTTTGTTTTTAAAGCCAGTTTTTAAGATGAATGCTAGGCAGCTAGGTGGTGTGGTGGATAGAGTGCAGGGTCTGGAGTCAAGAAGACCTGAGTTTATGCCCAAAGGACTATAAAACCGTATATATCCTTTGATCCAGCAAGACCACTGCTAAGTCTGTATACCAGACATAAAAAAATTTTATATATGTACGAAAAAATATTTATAGTAGTTTTTTTTGTGGTGGCTAAGAACTGGAAATTGAAGGGATGTCCATCTATTGGGGAAAGGGTAAACAAGCTGTAGTATATGCTTGTGATAGAATATTATTGTGCTATGAAAAATGACAAACAGGATGATTTCAGAAAAACATGGAAAGACTCACATAAACTGATGCAAAGTGAATGAGCAGAACCAGGAGAATGTTGTACACAGTAACAATACTGTAATATGAAAAACTGTGAATTACTTAGCTATTCTCAGCAATACAAAGCATACTATCAATCTCCAGAGAAAGAACTGATACTGTCTGAATACAGACTGAAGCATGCTATTTTTCACTTTCTTTCATTCTACTTTCTTTCAGTCTTCTTGTACAAAATGACTAGTATGGAAACATTTTGTGTGATTGCACATGTATAAATTCTATCATATTGCTTTCCATGTTAGGGAAATGGAAGAAGACAGAAGAAGGGATACAATTTGGAAATCAAAATTTTTTTTAAATGTTAAAAATTGTTTTAACATGTAATCAGGGGGAAATAAAATGCTGTATTAAAGGAAGAGGAAGACCTGATTTCAAATTTAGCTGCAGATATATACTAGCTGTGTGACCCTGGGCAAGTCACTTAACTCTGTTTGCTTCCATTTCTTCATCTGTAAAATGAGCTGGAGGAAATGGCAAACTACTCCAGTATCTTTGCCAAGAAGATCCCAAATAGTGTCGTGAAGAATTGGACACAACTGAAACAACCATACAACAACAAGATAAATGGTATTCTTTGGTCAATGCGAAAGAGAAAAGGCATGGGGGTGGGCAGGGAATAAGATAGGTAGAGGGACAGAGACAGAGATTCACACCTGCAATATACACATGCATGCACACACACAAACACACCCACACGTTTCCCCAAGACAATTTATTTCCTTACCAAGGACTCAAGCTAAACAAAAGACATGTAAAGATTCTTTTTTTGTGTGTAATTGTCTAGCATAGGCAAAACATAACATACATTCATTAATGCCTTACTATGTGACAGGCACTCTGCTAAGTGCTAAGGATATAGATACAAAGAAAGACAGTCCTTGCCTTCAGCTAAACTTACATTTCCCTCCTGGATCAGCTTCTCATTTTCCAGAGAGAAAAAATTGATGAGGATCTTTCTAGGAAATGAATTAGTTTTGATGAGGGCAAGGCAGTTGATAAGCTATGTCTTGTTTGAGAGGCAGCGTCTTCGCCACTATTTATTTCCATTGTCTTCTTGTTCTGGTTTGAAAGGAAAACCATTCTTCCAGAAGGGAGGATCTGAGAAAGAGTCACAAGCTCACACAAGGATTGGGCCCAGTGACTGGGGAGTATTACTGACCCTTTACCTGACCAGATTAACCACCCTTCTAAACCCAGCTACCTTACCACACCAGCATCGGGGAAGAGCAGGAAATATAAGCAGAGGCATAAAAACAGAAAGAGGCTCAGTTCGTCAAATGCTATTATGGAGATCAAAGAAGGAAAAGTCTGAGAAAAGGTCATGGGACTTAGGACCTGCTTATTTCAAGTGACTAAAGATTAAAGCTAACATTAACTCCTCCTGACTTCGGACCAATGTCTTAGTCTCTTTTGTATCCCCGATAATGTAGCACAGTGCCTTGCACACCATGGTTATTTCACAAATATTCGTTGAATGATAGAAAATTTTGCTAAGCAGCCAGGCTCCCCTCATGCAAACATGGTAAAATAATAGGGATGGCCAGCACACAAAGAAGACACCTCTAAACTACCCTCTGTGATTCCTGTACTCTCTCTTAATGTGTAGTCTTCAGTCACACACTCCCTGGGGAAGGCAGAAATGGAACTGGATTTAAAAGAATCAAAAGAAAGAATACCCGAAGCCCTCCTCCCTTGATCAAAAACAGCAGGTGAACTATGCAGACCACAATTGTGAGTGACTGGCTGGCTCATGGGGTTTTATACTTCTCTTTAGCAGTGTGAGACTGGCTCAAACTCAACCCATTCTGGAATGATCTGAAAACAATTACCTTCTCACTGTCATCTGCCTCCATGCAGAGAACGAAGCAGTTATCTAAACAATTCCTAGACAACAGGTGACAGCATTACCATTTCCCATCTCTGGAGGAAAAGCATCTCAGAGTGGACTTCATGGGAACAAAAAATGAGAGATATTTGGCCTTGGAAATGTCCCTGTGTTGCTGAAGTATCTTGACAGAAGACTAACTAATAAAGCCTTATTCATGAGTAATTTCCTAATTCAGAAATTGTGATTCTACAGATTGGTTGGGCCAGAGTTTATCTTTGCACAATCAATATTGTTTTTTAAAAAAGAGTGTTTGCTGAGTAAATTAATAGTGTAAACAAGACAAAAAATTTCCCTGATTGGGAATGAAGGACAATAAACTTGTTTTCAAGCAATAATTCGACAGCAGTTTGCATTCTAACAATGTGTGCTAATTACAAGTAATTGTTTTCTATTTATTAAGACACTAAAAAGAGGGCCTAAAACAGTTAGGCCAAGTTCACCCTTCCCCTGACCCTGTGAGCAATGTTTCTGTGTTTACTAGCAACTAATAAAACTCCATTTCTTTTAAGACTTTCTACAACTCCTTCTTGGCTTCCTCCCATGTATGGCAAATGGGCAAAGTTTTAATTGAATAATAGTTGTTTAACTAATACAATAAAAAGCTTAGTTTCGCAGG
This sequence comes from Phascolarctos cinereus, assembly GCF_003287225.1. Lineage (NCBI taxonomy): Eukaryota > Metazoa > Chordata > Mammalia > Diprotodontia > Phascolarctidae > Phascolarctos > Phascolarctos cinereus. The sequence goes on from NW_027556098.1 coordinate 95,242,853, forward strand.
CTGTCAATTTGCCACATTTCATGTAAATACTACATTTGCCTTCCATAAAACAACAACAACTATCCAGAAAGGATACAATAAAGTTGGAAAATAGTTTGCTTCTTCCCAGAATTCCCTGGTAGTGGGGGAGATGAGGTACTCTCTCCTGTCTTTTACCTTTCTCTCTAGCTGCAAAGTTGATATCCTGATAACACACTTAGTGGTAGTCTTATTTTTTTTTAAGACCTGTGACTTTTTCTTCCAGAATCTTCCTTCCTAGGAAACAAATTGCAATCACTCCATACCTAAGTAGATGGTTTTCTTGGGTAGCTGCAATGGAAAAAAAGAAAAAAATTGCCAACTTTTGGTTATGAGCTTCTCTGAATTTAACTAGGTTTGTCCTCAAATAATAATGTTAACTGAACATAAGTATTTCCATCATGGTGCTACAAAGTTAGGTTGCTCTTAGCTACCAGAAAACCTCAGAGTAAAGACACAGGAAATAATGGATTTAAAATGGTATTTTTATAGAAAATTTTAAAAAGCTAACATGGACTTCTCAGAAGATAAGCTGGAAAAGAGACTTACTATTTGGAAGTGACATCAGGCTTTGAGTAATGCAAGTTGGGGTATATGAAAATTTGAAGATAAAAGCAGGATTTGGGTTTTTTTCTAACTAACAATGGCCAGATGGCATTGTTGTTTTGTATGCAAAATAACCGTAAATCTGAATACAATCCAGGAATACTTAACTACTTTGAACTTTGGGTAAGAGAATATATGTTCTATATTGAGGTATATGGGGTGTTGAGGAGGACTAGCACCTCTGGTGTGAGGGTTTTCTGTATCTTTTTCAGGCTTGTCATCCACTTTTGGTGTCTACCTGATTCACCCAACTCTCACCTGCATTCCTAGAAGCAATAGCGTGCACAGCAGCAGCCACATCCCCATAAACCTTCTCAGCAGATTGGCTAAACCAGGTGGAGAGTAACCAACAGGCCTCAAACCTGTTGGTGAGTTAGGAGAATATCTACCCCAAACATGCAAAGACGTCCCTCAGTGGAATGGGTGGGTGAGAACAATTTGTCCCAACAGCCATGAAGGCGGCTGAAGCAGCTGTTGTGGAGTGCTTAGAGCTTACTTAGACATCAAAGACACCAACGTCATCCACTGCATCCTGGGCCATTTCAGGTTGTCTTAACTTTTGTCCTGCCACTGGACTTCTATGACTCAGGAAGAGAGAGTGAGGCCAATGATTTGTTGCAACTCTGCCTCACTTAAATCCAGTTTTTGTGCAAGTTAAGACATCCTCTGTGATGTCACTGGTCCTCTCTGAAAATGAAGGACAAAGCACAACAGCAAAATATTCTATGAAGTTAGTTCAATTAGAAAATCTAATTGTATTATAATTTGTCACTCATTTCTTTATTATTGAATATGTCTTGACTTCTCATAGAATGTAAAGAACCTATAAATGATTGTCAGGAAGGTATTTAATTACAAAATCAGCACTAATTCCAATGCAATTATTTTAAAATCCCTAAATTTATAATTTATTTACAAGCAACAACTTTTCAAGGCCTTGCGATCCATCAACTCTGTATGGTTGTTGTTGTTTTTTTTGCTTTTTGGTGAGGCCATCGGGGTTAAGTGACTTGCCTAAGATCACACAGCTAGTGTCATGTGTCAGATTTGAACTCAGGTCCTCCTGACTCCAAGGCCAGAGCTCTATTCACTGCGCCACCTAGCTGCCCCCCTCTGTACGTATTTTGTACAGTTGTTTACGTGTTGTCTCCTCAATACACCCTTATTAAGTGTACTATGTGCTGGGCTCTGTGCTGAGTGCTGTAGATAGAAATTAGAAAGACAGTCTCTGATCTCAAGCTCCTTAAATCTCATTGGGGAAGACAACACACAAAAAGGAAAATCAGTTCCCAACTTCAATAACCTTACAGTCTAATTGGGAACACAACATACAAAAGAGAGCATGATGATGGTGCACTTGAAACCAAGGAGAACAGCTAAGGCAAATGAAGAGTTGAGAGATCTTCTCTTCCCTCTTTAAAGGAAAGGGTTTTTTTCTAGGAGTTTGTTGTTTGTTTGCTCCTATGTATTGTTCTGTGTCTGTTTTTGCTTCATCCTCCAGCCCTTCAGTCAGAGAGACAGAGACAACTGAAGGTCCTAATTAAGTGTGAATATCAAAGCTGAAACAAACATCTTGATGATGTGTTTTTCTCAGGAGAGCCATTCTGGGGGGAGTGGGCATGATGATGGTAGAATTGGAACCAAGCAGAACAGATGCAGGAAATGTAAACTTCTTGGGGGTAACAACTCTTTTTGTCTTTCTCTGTACCCCTATAGCTTAGAAAAATATCTAGCACAGAGTAAACACTTAATAAATGCATGTGGACTAAATTCCACCCTGTAGAATTTTCTTAACTGGAATAAATTGTTTATCTCCAGTCCCCCCTTTTTTTTGCCTTTTTTGGTCAAAGTGAGATATTACTACATTGCATTTTTTTTTTATCACTGAGCAAAATAACAAGAGCAAAAAATAAAATAAAATAAATCAATGCTGCAATAAGAGCAAAACAATAATGCCCTTTTCATCTGTGAGTCAGCCATTGTAAACACCTTTACTTGAAACAGAAGTAGAGATGTTGGCTCTGCAGCAATGTTAACGTATAATTCGTTACACTTGGAGCTTTTATTGATAAATTCTGCCCTCAGATGCAGGTACACAGTTCTTATTACAGTCAACAGGAACTGTGCATGGACATGCAAGGAGAAAATTTGGTCCTTAAGGTTAACGCGGTTATAAATTCAAAATGTGACTTCTCTAATTTAAAATGTGGCTAGTTTCATTTAGCTTAAATTGGGGGTATGTATCATTGTCTCTTTCTGCCTCAGGATAATATTGGAAATGAGATGTTTCATTTCAGTGCATTTTCCCCCCATTGAAATAGTGCAAATAAATAGTTTTTGAAAGATTTAATGAAATCATCAGTAGCTTGGACCCTAAGTTTAGCATTTGGCAAGAGCAACTGTCATCATATCCAAAATCTTAAGAAATGGTTTCCATGGGTTAGGAGAGTTGGGAAAGTGGAAAGAAAAGAAGACTCCCCTGGAAAGAAATGTCACAATGGTTTACCTATATAGGTGTAGCCAAGCAGACTATTGAAATTAACTGGTTCATTCTAGCAACTGGAAGGAATCAAAGAGATCACCTAGTCAACTACATTGTAGAGCAGTATTCCCTTTAATGCTTTAGAAAAGCAAATAGAATCATTCAAAACTCCAAACTTGCTTTCTACTAATGGAAAGACTAAAATGAAGGTGTCAGATCAAGTGATTTCTTTTTTTTTTTTTTTTGGCTAGGCAATGGGGTTAAGTGACTTACTCACAGTCACACAGCTAGTAAGTGTTATGTTTCTGAGGTCGGATTTGAACTCAGGTCCTCCTGAATCCAGGGCCAGTGTTTTATCCACTACAGCACCTAGCTTCCCCTGATCAAGTGATTTCTAAGGCCACTTGCAGCCAATTTTCTATGTAATAATTTCTTTTTAAAAAAATTTTGTTGATTTATTTTGATTTATTACCAATCACTTCCATATTCTTTTGAGTTGTCAATTTTTCTCCCCCTTCCTCCCCCCCACCCTCCCCAAGATGGCACACAATCTGATACAGGCTTTACATTTACATACCCATGATACATATTTTCACATTAGTGAAGTTGTAAGTAAAAATTAAAACAAATAGGAGGAACCATCAGAAAGATGAAACAAAACTCAACAGAAGGTAAAAATAAGTGATAGCAATTCAACTTCCATAGTTCTTTCTTTGTATGTGGACAGCATTTTCCATCCCAAGGCCTCTGGAGATGTCTTAAATCCTCATAACACTGAGAAGGGTTCAGTTTAACAATATTAGTCATTGCATAATGTGGCTGTTATTGTGTACAAAGTCCTCTTGGTTCTGCTCACTTCACTCAGCATCAGACCATATAAGTCTTTCCAGGTTTTTCTAAAGTCAGCCTGTTCATCATTTCTTATAGCACAACAGTATTCCATTACATTTATATACCACAACTTGCTTAGCCATTCCCCAATTCATGGGCATCCTCTCAATTTCCAATCTTTGCCACCACAAAAAGAGCTGCCATGAATATTTTTGTACATGTGGGTCCTTTTCCCATTTGTTTGATCTCTTTGGGATATAGCCCTAGAAGTGCTATTGCTGGATCAAAGGGTATGCACATTTTTGTAGCCCTTTGGGCATAGTTCCAAATTGTTCTCCAAAATGGTTGGATCATTTCACAACTCCACCAACAATGCATTAGTGTTCCAATTTTCTCACATCTCCAACATTTATCATTTTCCTGTTTTGTCATGTTGGCCAATCTGATAGGTGTGATGTGGTACCTCAGAGTTGTTTTGATTTGCATTTCTCTAATCAATAACAATTTAGAGCATTTTTTCATATGACTATAGATGGCTTTAATTTCTTCATCTGAGAACTGTCTGTTCATATCCTTTGACCATTTATCAATTGGGGAATGGCTTGTGTTCTTATAAATTTGTCTTAATTCTCTATATATTTTAGAAATGAGGCCTTTATCAGAAAGACTGGTTGTAAAAATTCTTTCCCAATTTTCTACCTTCCTTCTAATTTTAGTTGCATTGGCTTTGTTTGTGCAAAAACTTTTCAATTTAATTTAATCAAAATTATCCATTTTACTTTTCATAATGTTCTCTATCTCCTGTTTGGTCATGAATTCTTCTGTTCTCCATAGATCTGATAGGTAAACTATTCCTTGTTCTCCCAGTTTACTTATGGTATCAGCCTTTATTTCTAAGTCATGAACCCATTTTGACTTTATTTTGGTATATGGTGTGAGATTTGGGTCTATGCCTAGTTTCTGCCATACTCTTTTCCAGTTTTCCCAGCAGTTTTTTTCAAAGAGTGGGTTCTTATCCCAGAAGCTGGGGTCTTTGGGTTTATCAAATAATAGATTACTATAGTCATTGACTACTGTGTCTTGCATATTTAACCTATTCCACTGATCCACCTCCCTATTTCTTCGCCAGTACCAAGCAGTTTTGATGATTGCTGCTTTATAATACAATTTAAGATCTGGAATTGCTAGGCCACCTTCCCCTGCATTTCTTTTCATTAGTTCCTTTGATATTCTGGACCTTTTGTTTTTCCAAATGAATCTTGTTATTATTTTTTCTAACTCTATAAAATAATTTTTTGGTAGTTTGATTGGTATGGCACTGAATAAGTAAATTAGCTTAGGTAGGATTGTCATTTTTATTATATTAGCTCGGCCTACCCATGAGCAACTGATGTTTTTCCAATTATTTAGATCTGATTTTATTTGTGTGAAAAGTGTTTTGTAATTGTGTTCATAGGGTTCCTGGCTTTGTTTCAGGAGGTAGACTCCTAAATATTTTATAATGTCTACAGTAAGTTTAAATGGGATTTCTCTTTCTATCTCTTGCTGTTGGGCTTTGTTGGTAATATATAGAAATGCTGATGATTTATGTGGGTTTATTTTATAGCCTGCAACTTTGCTAAAGTTGTTTATTATTTCAAGTAGTTTTTTACTTGATTCTCTAGGATTCTCTAAGTATATCATCATGTCATCTGCAAAGAGTGATAGCTTTGTTTCTTCTTTGCCTATTCTAATGCCTTCAATTTCTTTTTCTTCTCTTATTGCTAAAGCTAAGTTTCCAGTACAATATTGAATAACAGTGGTGATAATGGACATCCTTGTTTCACCCCGATCTTATTGGAAATGCTTCTAGCCTGTCCCCATTACATATAATGCTTGCTGAAGGTTTTAGATATGCTATTTATTATTTTAAGGAAGACTCCATTTATACCTATGCTTTCTAGTGTTTTTAATAGGAATGGTTGTTGTATTTTATCAAAAGCTTTTTCTGAATCTATTGAGATGATCATGTGGTTTCTGTTGGTTCTGTTTGTTGATATGCTCAATGATGCTGATAGTTTTCCTAATATTGAACCAACCCTGCATTCCTGGTATAAATCCTACCTGGTCATAGTGTATTATTCTTGTGATAAGTTGCTGCAATCTATTTGCTAGTATTTTGTTTAAAATTTTTGCATCTATATTCATTAGAGAAATTGGTCTATAATTTTCTTTCTCTATTTTGACTCTTCCTGGTTTAGGTATCAACACCATATTTGTATCATAAAAAGAATTTGGTAAGACTCCTTCTTCACCTATTTTCCCAAATAGTCTATATAGTATTGGAATTAATTGTTCTTTAAATGTTTGATAGAATTCATGTAAATCCATCTGGCCCTGGAGATTTTTTCCTAGGGAGTTCATCAATGGCTTGTTCAATTTCTTTTTCTGAGATGGGGTTATTTAAGTATTTTACTTCCTCTTCGTTAATCTGGGCAATTTATATTTTTGTAAATATGTATCCATTTCACTAAGATTGTCAAATTTGTTGGCATATAGTTGGGCAAAATAATTCCTAATTATTGTTTTAATTTCCTCTTCCTTGGTGGTAGCTTCACCCTTTTCATTCTTGATACTAGTAATTTGGTTTTCTTCTTTCTTTTTTTAATTAAATTAACCAAAGGTTTATCTATTTTATTGGTTTTTTCATAAAACCAGCTCTTAGTTTTATTTATTAGTTCAATAGTTTTCTTAATTTCAATTTTATTAATTTTTCCTTTGGTTTTCAATATTTCTAATTTAGTGTTTAGTTGAGGATTTTTAATTTGTTCTTTTTCTAGTTTTTTTAGTTGTATGCCCAATTCATTAATCTCCTCTTTTTCTATTTTATTTATGTAAGCATTTAGAGATATAAAACTTCCCCTAAGAACTGCTTTCCTGCATCCCATAGTTTTGGTATGTTGTCTCATTATTGTCATTCTCTTGAATGAAATTATTGATTGTTTCTATGATTTGTTGTTTGACCCAATCATTTTTTAGGATTAGATTATTTAGTTTCCAATTATTTTTTAGTCTATCTTTCCATGGCCCTTTATTACATATAATTTTTATTTCATGATCTGAAAAGGATGCATTTAATATTTCTGCCTTTCTGCATTGGATTGTGAGGTTTTTATGCCCTAGTACATGGTCAATTTTTGTGTATGTGCCATGTACTGCCATGAAAAAAGTATATTCCTTTCTATCCCCATTCAGTTTTCTCCAGAGGTCTATCATACCTAACTTTTCTAATGTTCTATTCACCTCCTTAACTTCTTTCTTGTTTATTTTGTGGTTAGACTTTCTAGTGCAAGAGGGGGAGGTTCAGGTCCCCACTAGTATAGTTTTGCTGTCTATTTCTTCCTGTAACTCCCTGAACTTCTCCTGTAAGAATTTGGATGCTATACCATTTGGTGCATATATGTTTAGTAATGATATTACTTCATTGTCTATGGTGCCTTTTAGCAGGATGTAGTTTCCTTCCTTATCTCTTTTGATTAGATCTATTTTTGCTTTTGCTTTGTCTGAGATCAGGATTGCTACCCCTGCTTTTTTACTTCAGCTGACACATAATATATTCTGCTCCAGCCTTTTACCTTTACCCTGTATGTGTCACTCTTTTTCAAATGTGTTTCCTGTAAACAACATATTGTAGGATTATGGTTTTTAATCCATTCTGCAATCCATTTCCATTTTATGGGAGAGTTCATCCCATTCACATTCACAGTTATGATTACTATCTGTGTCTTTTTCTCCATCCTTTCCCCCATTTATGCTTTTCTTTCTCCTTTTTCCTTTCCCCCTTCACTAGTGTTTTGCTTTTGACCACCGCCTCCTTCAGTCCCTCCCCCTTTTATTATCCCTTTCCCTTTTCTTCCCCTTTACCTTACTGCTTCTTCCCTCCTTCTTTCCCCCTCTTTCTTTCCCCCTCCCTTTTCTTTCCCCTTTTCCCTACTACTGCCTATGGGGCAAGTTAGATTTCTATACCTAACTGATTATATTATGCCCTTCTTGAGCCAAATCTGATGAGAGTAAGGTTCAAACAATGCTCCCCCCCTTCTTTCCCTCTGCTGTAATAGGATTTTGTGTCTTTTCCTGTAATGTAATTTACCCTTGTCTGCCTCCTCCTTTCTCAGTACATTTTCTAAGATCAGATTGATCCACTTATTTGGATCCATTTAACCCACTTGATTAGATTTTTTTTTATCATTACATCAAAGTCAACTAATATCCACCCTCTTTATGTATACTCCTTTAACAAGGTGTAATAACAATACAGTTCTCAAGGGTTGCAAGTCTCATATTCCCTTGTAGGGGTTTAAACAGCCCCCCCATTAACAACATATTGTATCTTTCTGTCCCATTTACCTTTTTAAGTCCTTCTTGAGTCCTGTACTTGAAGATCAAATTTTTTGTTGAGCTCTGGTCTTTTTATCAGGAAAGTTTGGAAGTCTCCTATTTAGTTGAATATCCACCTCCTCCCTTGAAAAATGATGCTCATTTTTGCTGGGTAATTGATCCTTGGCTGCATTCCAAGCTCCTTTGCCTTATGGAATATCATGTTCCATGCCCTGCGGTCTTTTAATGTAGAAGCTGCAAGGTCCTGTGTAATCCTGACTGTGGTTCCATGATATTTAAATTGTTTCTTTCTGGCTGCTTGCAGCACCTTCTCTTTCATCTGGTAATTTTGGAATTTTGCTATTATATTCTTGGCGTTGTCAATTTGGGATCTCTTTCAGGTGGTGATGGGTGGATTCTTTCTATGGTTATTTTCCCTTCTGGTTCTAGGACTTCTGGGCAGTTTTCCTTTATGATTTCCTGAAAGATACTGTCCAGGCTCTTTTTTTCATCATGATTTTCAGGTAGTCCAATAATTTTTAAATTGTCTCTCCTGAGTCGATTTTCCAGGTCGGTTGTTTTACTGATGAGGTATTTTACATTTTCATCTATTTTTTCATTTTTTTGTTTCTGTTTGACTGATTCTTGCTCTTCATAGAGACATTAGTTTCCATTTGTCCAATTCTAGTTTTTAACAGATTGTTTTCTTCTGTTAGTTTTTGTACTTCCTTCTTCAATTGGCCAATTGTGTTTTTTAGGGACTTGTTTTCTTCAGTGTATTTTTTTTCCAATTGGCCAATTGTATTTTTGAAGGACTCTTCTACCTCTCTCATTTGACTATTAAAATCCTTCTTGAGCTCTTCTAAGAAGGCTTTTTGGGCTTCAGACCAGTTCATATTCCCTTTTGTTTTGCAGATGTGGGTTTGTTGACAATGTTGTCCTCTTCAGAATTTCTGTCTTGATCTTCACTCTTCTCATAATATGAATCTATGGTACGTTTCTTTTTACTCATGGTGTTTCTTTATTCCCTGGCCTTTAAAGAGATTGAGCTCTCCTGCTGGGGAACAGAGGGTACTGACCCAAGCTTCTTGTGTTGGGAGCCTAGGTCTTGGTCACTGGCTTTGTGTGCTGGGGCCTCTTATGCTGGCAATTGGAGGCTGTAGGTTTCTGGCAGCTTACGCTTGTTGGGCTGGAATCAGCAAGGCTGGAACTTTCAGGCAATTCTAGGTTGCCTGCTTTTCCTTTCCTTTAGCTTTCTTCAGCTCCTTTTAGATGGGTGCTGCAGGGTGTTTATCTGCCTGGGGCCCCTGCAGTGTTGTCTCCCTTGTTTCTGCTAATGCACTGGGAGATTCCTTTGTGGTAGAGTGCCAAGGCTCCTGGTGGTTTTCTTAGCTGCTTTCCACCAGTTCCCCCACTCTCACTGAGGCACTGGAAGGTCCAGGTGTTGGTGTTTGCCTGCTGTACCACCTGGGCTTCAGGATTTCTTCACAATTGGAGGCTGCAGGGCTCTGACAGCTCACTTGGTGTTGGGTTGGAATCAGCAAGGCTGGGGCTTTAGGAAGCCTTTAGGTTGCTTTCTTCACCTCCTTTCAGAGGGTCCTTATCTGCCTGGGGTCCCTTGTAGTTCTACCTCCCTTATTTTTGTTGAGGCACTGGGAGACCCATTTGCTGGGCTGCTGCACTGCTGCTCCCCATCTTTCTTCTAGTTCAGGTGTTCCAGGGATTTTTTTCTGGGGTGATATTTTCTGGGTTTTCAGAGGTTGATATAGGGGAGAGTGAGAGCAACTACCTTTTCACTCCGCCATCTTGGCTCCCGGAAGCAGAAGTCAATAATTTCTAATCTAATTATTTTAGAATTATTTTTATGTATTTGTTTAGATGTAACTAAAAGAGAAGCTTAGAGATTAAAGGAACTTTAGAAATTTCCTGTCAGGAGTGGGGAACCTGTGCCCTCTAGGCCCCATGTTGCCCTCTAGGTCCTCAAGTGCAGCCCTTTGTCTTAATTGTCCTGTGAAGTTTGTTCTTCCAAAGTTCTCTGAAATTATACTTGAGGACCTGCAGGGCTATGTGTGGCCTTGAGGCTGCAGGTTCCCCACCCTGTATCCAATACTTTTATTGTGACAATAAATGAATTAATGGATGGTAAAAAAAAAAACATTTATAAAGTATTAACTATATGCTGATCACTGTGTTGGATGCTGGAGGCTCAAATACAAAAGGGAGCTATTCCCTGAACTCAAAGAGTTTACACCCTTACAGTCTAATGGGGGAAGATAACACCAACATGGGGATGGTAGCCAGAGATGGATGCCTTGTCTGGGAAGTCACGGGACGTTGATGATGTTGAACAACATAGCACTATATCTACAAGTCCTCTTCTGAAGTCATGATAATTTTAATTGATTACAGTTCTCAGAGCAAAAAAGAAGAAGCAAACAGGAGATAAAGAACACAGGAGTAGCTATAATAGAAGGCAGAAAATGGAGAAGAGACATGGCTGGGTAGGGGGGGTGGTAGCTTACAGCACAGTGGATTAGTGGTCCCTGAAGGAAAGAGGGGCAAGTTGACATCCCCAAGGTTACAAAACAATAGTTACTAATCTTATCAACTCTACTTCCCACTGGCTGTATAGATACAGTCTCCTTGAAATCAAGTTTCATTATCAAACATCTACAATCAACTCTTCTTTTAGTAAAGGAAGGATATCATTTAAAGAGGATTTGAAAGACAAGATAAAGCAAGGAAATGTTTGGAAAATATCTGCTTCCCTTAGCATAAAAGCAAATTTGACTGACTTGTTCATTTAACAGAATGAGCATAAAAACACTAATATTTCATACCTTTGGCTTTAAATAGGAGTTAACATAATGGAGGGAAATAATAATAGTTGATACCTACACAAAATACCTTGTATGTATTATTTTGTTTGATTCTCACAATCATTTTTGCAAGGATGGTATTACAATGATTAACATTTACTGTTTTACACATGAGGAATTGAGACTGGAACTCACATCCATCAGAGTCAGGATTCAAACCCAGATCTTCTAACCCCTTGTCCACTACTCTTTGTATGCCATGCTTCATCATGAGGTAAGGTAGGAGGAGGAAGTATAATAGTAATTACTTATTTTTTATGCCTGTCTGTATTTTACCCAGAAAAATAATATATCATTATGATGACTTCCAAGCTGGAGTGTTCAGCTCTCAAGGGGGAACAGGGAGGAAATGTACAACATACATTTCAAAATTTAATCTGAACTATTTTAAAATCTGCATTATTAACATTTTTCCATCACTTTCTAAAGTCTAGACAATCAATAAAATAATAAATCCATTCCTGATATGTAATTTTCCAATTTCCAAGGTGTAGCACCAGGCTTAGAGTGAGGAACATCTTCCTGAGTTCAAGTACAGCCTCAGAGACTGTGCAGTCCTGGGCAAGTAACTTAACCTTGTTTGCATTAGTTCCTTGTCTGTAAAGTGAGCTGGAGATCTAAATGGCAAGCCACTCTAGTATCTTTGTCAAGAAAACCCCAAAAGGGGTCATGAAGGGTCAGGCACATCTGAAAAATGACTGATCGTCATCATCATCAAAATGCTCAAGCAGAAATTTTAATCAGTAGCTCTCAATTTGAAATAACTCCAGCACACCCATGTTTCCAATGACCGACTAACCAAATTCTTTTGTTGCCCTATACATTTTCCTTTATGTTGAATAGTGTTGAAAAGAAATGAGCTGCTTTCTCTGAAGAGTTCTTTTGTTATACAGAGATATTTCTTTGCAATGGAATATTACAGGTATTGAAAAAGAGTCATCTATAAATTTTAAGACTACATATTTCCACATCTATTATATCTGATAATAAAACAAAATGAAATCACATTCTATTGAAAAATGTATCTTTTATTAAGAGTTTTACCTACATAACAACGATTAGAGTGCTTAGTCATACACCTCATGTACTCATTTTCAGATTGAGCCTTCATAAAAGAATAGAACATATACTTTACCAAACCACCAAACAAAGTCCTTGATTAGGGTGTTACAAATGTGATTCTCCCTAGATAGTCTGTCAACAAATTATGGTAGTTCTCTAAAGAAAGGCAGATGAAATCACATAAGTGGAAAACAAGAAATGAATTAAAGTATCTTTGCTTGTGTATTTTCTCTTATGTGTATCTCTACCTTCTTCCTCTCTCCCCTTCTTTCAATTGGGAGGCTAACAAAATGTAGTTTTCATTTTCCTCTCATTATTTCTCCCCAGCACTGACTTTTTGGATTGTCAGAAGTAGCCCCAGGTTTCATCAGAGCAGGCAGAGAGTCATGAATAGCAATATGTTTTGCTGAGAGCTAAGGAAGCACATAGAATATAATACAGTATTTAATGGCTATGTCCATATTTTCAGTGACTTTCAGACATTATATAGCTGAAAAGTAGGCATCTCAAAGTTGTACAGTTAATTCTCAATGATTACCAGGTGGAATATTTGTATCACAGCCTATACTAATCCCATTTTGCAAATGATGGTCCTGAAAGCAGCTGTGGAATTCTTGGGGTTCATCCTGCTGTTACAGATGAATTCAGCCATATAATTCTCCATACTATTCCTCAACTCTGTAAATATGTTTGCTAAAATGATAGGAATAAGGTAAATATTACTTTACAGATAACACTGTGAGACTTGGATTCCACAGTTCACAATGGGAATACAGTATAAGCAATGGAAGGATATGCCACATTCAGAAGAAACAGGTTAGACAACACAGTTGCTAGAGGACCATTTGATCCCATATGGAAATGTATGAACCTGAAAATGGAAGCCTGGCAAATTTTATTCGCTTGAGGATAAGAGGAGTAAAATCAGAATTTAAATAGTAGTAGAAACATGCTAGAAAATAGCCCAACCAGCAGAAGAAAATTAAGAAAGAATTCCTGGAAGACATCACAAAACTTATATAAAGGCAGGATCTTGCTATGATCAGGGATTTCAGCAGCCTGATAAAGGTCTCTTGTGACTAATATTATGGTTGGGATAAATTCTTGACTTGTCTTGACTACTATTCTGCATCAGATTCAGATCAAAAGGAAATAACTGGTTAGCGGTCAGAAATGACAGAGGTCTTGGGAAGAAGCAATACCATATTGGAGCTATTAATAAATAAGGAGGAAAACAATAGTTATCATCTAACCTGTATACTAGAATTTAAGAACGTATATTTCAACAATTCAGAGCAAGGACAGATGAGATCCCATGACCTGATATTCTACTTAGGAAATCAGCCACAGATGGATGGGAGACATGAGTTCAATAAGAGCAAGACATTTGAGACTAACTTTATTTCCCTTGTGGCCAGGGATACTAGGCTGGTAGATCAAGACAGTGACTTGGAAGAAGGAACTGTTATGAAATTTTCAGATATCTCCAACTTAAGGGAGGTAATGTATGTGTTGTACGACAGAATCAAGATGCAGAGTATTCTCAATAGGCTGGAATAATGGGGCAAATCTAATAAGATGAAATGTAATAAGGATAAATGAAGTTCCATACTTGGTTTCAAATAATAAATTTGACAATATAGGATGAAAGAAATGTGGCTGGAAAATATACCATGTGAAAAGAGCCTGGGACTTTTAATAAAAACTGCAGGTTCAATAGGATGCATTTACTGGTTCCATTAATTAGAAGCTTTATATCCCAAACAAAGAATGTGAACTAAAAATTTCAGAATCTCAAATTTAGAAGGAACCTCCAAGGCTATAATAGCCTTCCTTCTATAATAGCTCATATAAAAAAATTAGAAGTAAAGCACATCATATCCTTGTCACAGTTATGATAGATAACAGGAGATAAATTAACAGCCTATTTAGAAATAGAGGCCATTATAAAGGCTAAAATAGGTCATTTCAATTATATGAAATTGAAAAAACTTCTGCACAAAAAAAATTAATGTGTCTAGGATAAGTGGTAAAACGGAGGGAAAATTCTCAGATAAGGCTTTGGTATACGAGATATATACAGAATTGATACACAAGCACACACAAATTTGTTCAAAATCTATTTCCTAAGAGAGAAGTAGTGTGAAGATAGGAATAAATAGTTTTCAAAAGAATAGCAAATTCTTAATAATGACATGAGAAAAAATGAATGTTCCAAATTGCTAATGATAAATAAGAGAAATGTAGCACAAAACAACACTAAAAATCTCTTATGAATATGAAGTGGAGGTGATGAATAGATTTAAGAGATTAGATCTGGTAGATAGAGCACCTGAAGAACTACAGACAGAAGTTTGCAATATTGTACAGGAGGCAGCAGTAGCAGCAGCAGCAACAAAAATATTCCAAAGCAGAAGAACAAGAAAGAAAAATGGCTGTCTGATGAGGATTTACAAATAGTTGAGGAAAGAAGGAAAGCAAAAGAAAAAAAGGGATAGATAAAAGTAACTGGATGCAGAATTCCAGAGAATAGCAAAGAGAGAAGGTTTTCTTAAATGAATAATGCAAAGAAATAGGAGGAAACAATAGAATGGGAAATACAAGAGATCTCTTGAAGACAATTAGAGATATCAAAGGAACATTTAATGGGAAAATGGGCATGATAAAAGACAAAAATGGTAAGGATTTCACAGAAACTGAAGAGATTAAGAAGAAGGGGTAAGAATACACAAAAGAACTATACAAGAAAGATCTTAACATCACTAATAATCCTGATGATATGGTTACTGATATAGGGCTGGCCATCCTAGAGAATGAAGTCAAGTAGGCCTTAGGAAGAATTGCTAACAACAAGGTTAGTGTAGCTGATGGAATCCTAGCTCAGCTATTGAAAATCATAAAAGATGATGCTATTAAAGTGCTGCAGTCAATATGCCAACAAATTTGGAAAACTCAAGACTGGACACTGGATTGGAAAATATCAGTTTATGTCCCAGTCCTAAAGAAGGGATTAATGCCAAGTAATGTTCAAGTTACCAAACAATTACACTCATTTCATAGGGCAGAAAGGTTATGCTTAAAATTCTACAAGCTAGGTGTCAGCAATTTGTGATGCAAGAATTACTAGAAGTGCAGACTGGTTGCTAAAGAGGCAGAGGAACTAGAGACCAAATTGCCAACATTTGATGGATTATGGAGACAGCAAGGGAATTCCAGGGAAAGGGGGGGAATCATCAACTTCTGCTTCATTGACTACACTAAAGCCTTTAACTGTGTAGATCACAACAAATGTGGCAAGTCTTCAAAGAGATGGGAGTACCAGATCATCTTACCTTTCTCTTGAGGAACCTGTACATGGTTCTAGAAGTTAGTATCAAACATGGAAAAACCATTTGGTTTAAAATTGGAAAAGGAATATGACAAGGCTGTATATTGTCACTTTCTTTATTTGATTTATATGCAAAGCACGTTATGCAAAATGCCAAGCTAGATGAATCAAAAGCTGGAATTGAGGTTGCTAGGAAAAATATCAACAATCTTAGATATGCATTTGATATCACTCTGGTGGCAGAAAGTGAAGACAAATTAAGAAGTCTCTTGATGAGTTTGAAAGAGGAGAGTGTAAGAGCTGGCTTGAAGCTTAACATAAAAAAAAAATCAACCCTAAGATCTCGACTAGTCCCATCACTTCCTGGCTAATAGAGGTAGAAGAAATGGAAGCAGTATCAGATTCTATATTCTCAGGTTCAGAGATCACCTCAGATGGCAACTGCAGCCATGAAATTAAATGACCCTTGCTCCTTGGTAAGAAAGCTATAGCAAATCTTGACAGCAGACTAAAAAGGAGACATGTCACCTTGCCAACAAAATCCCATATAGCCCAAGGCATTTCTAGTAGCAATGTATGTATGGCTGTGAGAGTTGGAGTATAAGGAAAGATGAACATCACAGAATCAAATGCTTTCAAATTGTGGTGCTAGAGAAGATTTTTGAAACTCTTTTGGATAGCAAGGAGATCAAATTAATCAATACTTAAAGAAATTAATTCAGGCTATTCACTGGAAAGTCAAATACTGAAGTTGAAGCTTAAATACTTTGGTCACATAATGAGAAGATGCAACTCACTGGAAAAGATACTGATATTGGGAAAGATTGAAGGCAAAGGAAAAAAGAATGGCAGAGGATGAGATGGATAGATAGTATCATGGAAACAATGAACATGAACTTGGACAGATATTAAGAGATAGTAGAGGACTGAAGGGCTTGGCATGCTATGGGCTCACAAAGAGTTGGATATGACTAAACAACTGAATAATAAAAACAAAAAGATATAGAAATTATTTGGTATGAGAAATTTTTAGGAGGTAAAATCAAAGATATTATTTTTAAAAAAACAATGTGAATTGAGGCAATTCTATGACCAAAGAAATAATCACGTTGTTTTTTTTAAGGCAATGGGCCACAGCTGATTGAATTAAATTCTACTATTAGGTGCAACCCAGACTCAAAATTCAGATCATTTTTTAGTTAACAAGATCTTCATTTTGCCCATACTCAGAGCCAAGAAATTTTTGACACATCCAGAGGGAAACAGCTGTTACACAATTAGAAATATGGTTACTCACTTCAACTGAGCAATCAGGAGAAGACCTGATTTGCCTTGCATCTTATTGGCATATAAATTACAATGATAGCTATGATGAGATTCAGCACACAGAAAGAGGAATGAGCCTTTAATCCCAGATCTTTTTGTCTGTTAAAAACTTAAAGGAACTGTAAGAAATTATAAAAATTTTAGTATCAGAAAAAAAAAGAAAGAATTGTTGAAAACTGAAATCTAAACAAGGAGAAGACAATGTGCATTAGAAGAAATCCACACAAGGGAGAATCCCAGAAACAAAAGCCTAGCATTTTAGAGTGATTTGGACACCTTAGAAAGCACATTACCTTCTTCACAAAAAAAGCTCCCAATTGTTTTGTGATAAAAGGGATTTCATACCTAGAGATAGGAAGGACCTAAGAGTCCATGTGGTCCAACCCCTTAATTTTTTAGAAAAGGAAACTTTGGTCCAGGGAAGTTAAATAGTTTGCTGGAGGTCAGTCAGGTAATAACTATCAGAGCCTGAACCTAAATCCAGGTCCTCTGACTCCAGAGCCTGTGTTCTATGATACTATGTTTTATTTACTTCAAAAGGAGGTGAGAGAGAGAGAGAGAGAGAGAGAGAGAGAGAGAGAGAGAGAGAGAGAGAGAATGAGAGAGAATTGCATAGGACTCCCTTCGAGTCTTCTTATTGATCACCTGGCTCACCTGTATGATGGTCGCAAATCTTAGATTCAGAAGGCTCCAAGTAAGATCTCAGTGAAATTTCCTAGGAGGAGCTCCCAAAGTAAGAGAGGAAAAGGGAGTTTCCTTCTTTTACAGGTTCAGTCTGGTTCTAAGGCAGATGGTTAATTCATTGCACCTGTAACCAATTAGGCATTCAAAACAACTGATTCTTCACAGTGAGTGGTTGCCTTGCCAATTTGGGAAGCAGGTGTGAATTCAATGGCCAAACCATCAAGTGTCTGGGTGCATAGGACTGAAATACTTTGCATACAGAATCTTCAATTAAAACCAAGAAAGAAATTACAAGTCATAATGATTCCATCCTAAAATAAGAATTTAATTACCTGAGGTTCTGAATTGAAAGTCTGAAGGTGTTTTTTTTCCTTTTCCTCAGATTTTGTGGGATTCAACAGATGTTTTCTTAGTGAAGATTAACTTGATTTTCTTCCCTAACGAAGACTTCGAATCCTTTTTCTTTTACTTTTTTTTTACTTAAAAAAGGAATATTTGATTACAATGCATTCCAATCTAACATACTCCATGATTTTCTATAAGCTCATTCCTACTCTTTCAGTCTTCCACTTTGATTTCCTCTGCATACTCTATGATCCAGCAATACCGGTCTTCTTAAGAATGGCACCTCCATCTCCTGACCATTCTTTCACCGACTGTCCTCCTCACATTCCTGGCATCTCTGCCATCCTTTAAGACTCAGATGAAATCGTATTTTTGTTTTTGTTTTTGTTTTTTGTTTTTTGTTTGTTTGTTTGTTTTTTGCCTAGGCAATAGGGTTAAGTGACTTGCCCAGGTCACACAGCTAGTAACTGTTATGTGTCTAAGGCCGGATTTGAACTCAGGTCCTCCTGAATTCAGGGCCGGTGCTCTAACCACGGTGCCACCTAGCTGCCCCGATGAAATCGTATTTTCTTTGAGAGGCCTGGCCTCTCCCTCCCCTTCCCACAACTGCTAGTGCCTCCTCTCTAAGATTACCTCCCTGTGTTTTCTCCCTCAGTAGAAAATGAGCTCCTAGAAGTCAAGGACCATGTTTTTTGTTTTGTTTTGTTTTTGTTTTTTTCTTTTTCTTTTTGACCTTTCTTTGTATTCCCAGCACTTAGCAAAAAACACTTTTGTTGTTGTTCACTAATGTCTGACTCTTCATGACCCCATTTGGGGTTTTCTTGATAGAGATATTGGAGTGGTTTGCAATTTCCTTCGCTAGTTCATTTTACATATGAAGAAGCTGAGGCAAACAGTAACTGACCTTCAAAGGCTCACGCAGCTAGTAAGTGTCTGAAGCCACATTTGAATTTGGAAAAATGAATCTTCCTGATTCCAGGCCCAGCACTGTATCCAATGCATTAGCTAGCTGCCCCCAGCAAAAAGTACTAGTAGATTATTAATAGATGCTTGTTGATTGACTGACCATAAGGGATTTCCACACATCAGGACTTCCCTACATCCATGAAATTACATGTGTGGATCTCCCCTCTCAAACCAAATTACAGAAATATATAATCCACTATTTTTAATCTTTTGCATTTCAGAAAATCTTTGGGAAAACTCTAAGGTAGCATAAGAGCTGTAAAGTGTCTGCCTTCCTCAAACATCTTCTAACTGATGAGGGTAGAGTAGGCATGTATGGATAAGAATGTAATCCTTTCCTTATGCTGTGGCATGCTACTGGCACTGCCACCAGGACATAGCCAGGCAGATAGCCATTCTCTCATCCAACAGTATAAAAGGCAAAGTTAGAAAATAAACCTAGAACTAGCAACCAAAACTGTACCAACAGCTCCTTGAGTGCAACCAGTATCTCTTTTCTCCATTCCATTTATCTTGATATCCACGAAGTGGAAAAGCACATTCTGTATCTTGGCCCAATTCAACAACAAACAATTATCAAGCACATACTATGTGCAAGGCACCAGGGATACAAAGACACAAAGAAGGCAGACCCTTCCCTCATGGAGCTAACATTGAACTGAAAGGATACAACACACAACATACTAAAAAGTGGAGGCATGGGGAAGAGATTAGATTTTACCAAAAGATCTTCCACAGAAAAAGCCTCCAGGTGAAACTACTTTGTAAGGCAGTACGATAGGAGCAATATTTACACACACACAGAGGCAAGGTTAGCTTTTCTCTAAAAGTCAATGAAACTGTCCCCAAGATTTAATTGGACCATGAGACTGGCCCTTAAACCATCAGCATAGCTTCTGGTGGGAGAGGGGAGATCCCCACATTACTTAGATCACAAATCCACCAAAATTTTCAAATAATTACTGGTCACATTCTTATGACACATTGAAATTTTCTAAGTGAAAGCTGGTTGATGCCAAAATTACTTTTCTCATTTTTCAAATGAGGAAACTGAGGCTGAGAGGTTAGCTAATATGTATTCAGGATCACATAGCTAATGTCAGGATTCAGACCAAAGTTTCCTAACTATTACTCTCATGTTCTTTCAATTACATAAGGATTCACATTATAGTGAAATTTCTGACTTTAAAGTGGCCTTGGTAATAACTCACCAACTGTCTCTGCAAAATTGTTAGTCAACAACCATTTTGGTAAGGGACATGTGATTATAGTAACCTGCAGCTCATTGACACCATTCCTGACTTCAAAGGATGTTCTCCAGTCACCTGAATTAAGAACTTGAGTTCTTAAACTGAGTAAATCCTGAAGGAGAATCAACTTCAAAAGGATCAAAGCAGATCCATAAACCCCATCACCTAGCCTTTGATGTGAGCAAAAATCTGACATAGATTAAGAAAAAGAATAATGAAAATTCACAGAAAGGTTTTATATTGATATATAAGTGACAGGGGGACTCTTGTTAATGCACATGGTGATAAGTTTATGTCCTGAAACATGGGATCTGATTAGCTTTTTTATTTTAGCTGGCATAACCACTAGTTTTATTGCCGACTATAAAGTTGTCCAGCTAATTTTTAAATTCCATGACAAAATAGAACTCTTTGACCTCGTAGGATAGACCAGGTTTCAGTGAACATATTACTTGAAGTCAGGGTTTTCTCGGACTGAAGTGTGAAAAGCAGAGGGGAAGAGTGAAACAAAGGTATGATAGGGGGATTCCAAAGTGGGGTCACAGAGATTAAAACCACAGACTACTCTATGGTTGTTTGATGGTTGTAGAGGGAACCTGCCTTCTGTTTCATACTGGCTCTGACTAGTTAGTTCAGAGCACAATTCAATAAGGTCCAGGTCAGGGGTTCAAACCCATTTCTATGACCCCTTGATGCATGGATAGATCTGACCAGCTGTCTCATAAACCCACAGTAGTCTCCAGGGGGATTAATAGAGTACAAATACTAGCCAACCAATACTGTAAAAAAGCAACTCAAAAGACATGTCCTACTGATGATATATGAAGAATTTACTAAAACTCATGATCAGAATATGTCTAGATGTGTCTTTATATGAAGAACTTACAAAACATAACCTATCAATTGAATGTAAATAAAGACACAGCAGACTGAGGTATGATTATAGACAGTCTCTTACCAAATATCCATTACATATTCCTATTGATCTTGGAAACATCAGAACTTGGTTGGTGTTATCCCCAAACAGAGTTTTCTCTGGAAACATCAGAATTTTGCACAGATCCCTTTAAGGGCCATTAACTCCCCCTACTCTGGATAGCCCTGTGTGTGACATAGTACCAGTTTTACTTAACCTGACAGAAAATACAGACTGGACTTGTATCCTAATTCTTCAGTACTCAGGAAAACTCTCTTTTTCCTTTCCAGAGGACATTGAGCAATCTTTTCCTCTGACAGATCCCACTTTCCTTTAAGATGGCACAGCCCGAAAGACCCACAGTATTAGTGGAGGGGTAGCTCAGATTATACCTTAAGCCTTATGTCAATCTTCCCTTTGAGGTCATGCAGCTATTGCAGCCTGTACCTTATCTTGTTGGAGCTCTGAATGCCTTTCTTCTTCCCCTCTCCTTCAGGCTCAATTTCTCTATTTATCATGCTAGTTATAGAGATCCATAAAGGCCACATGGGTATGCTGGCCTTTGCATCTGAGTAGTGTAGCATCTTTGAATATCTCCTCTCTGTGTCCTCTCTCTCAGGAGAACATCATTTGAGTCTCTGTTATCCTCTCCTTCAATCAATCCATCAGTAAACATTTATTAAGCACCTACTATGTGTCAGGTACTGTGCTGAACCCCAGGGACTACAAAAAGAGGCAAAAGACAGTCCCTTCCATCAAGAAGCTTTCAATTTAATGGGGGAAATAATGTACAAATAAGTATGTACAAAGGAAACTATGCATACGATACATAGGAAATAAGTAAGAGGAGAAAGGCACTAGAATTAAAGGAAAGGCTTCCTGCAAGTGGGATTTTAGTTGGGACTTAAAGGAAGCCAGGGGGCTCACAAGTCAAGAGTAAAGAAGAAAGAGCATTCCAGACATGGGAAACAACTAGAGAGAATGTCCAGACTAGAGAGATGAAGGAGGGTCTTGTTCATGGAACACCCAAGAGGTCAGAGTCACTAGATCATAGAGTATGTGTTGTGAAGTAAGGTATAAGAAGACTAGAAAGGTATGGAGAGGCTAGGTTATAAAGGGCTTTCAATGCCAAACAGAATATTTTGTACTTGATTCTGTAGGCAATAGAGTACTTCTGGCAAATATCTCTTCTCTATGTGTCTACTCCTTCTGTGTCGCTGTTGATATCACATTACTGTATCTCATGATACCGCATTTCTGTATCTCCTTTTAAAGGCCAAGTCCAAAGGCTAGCTCTGATTAGGAACTTCTACCATTTATGAGGTCAGCTCCATGATCCTCTTACCTAGACTAGA
This sequence comes from Phascolarctos cinereus, assembly GCF_003287225.1. NCBI lineage: Eukaryota > Metazoa > Chordata > Mammalia > Diprotodontia > Phascolarctidae > Phascolarctos > Phascolarctos cinereus. Next base: position 95,265,257 of record NW_027556098.1, read on the forward strand.
ACAAAAGCCAAAGGGTAAGCCAAAGAAGACCTAAGACCAGGGAATTTATTCTGTGTCAAGGAGACAATAGAGGGAAGATTAACTTCCCTGATTCGCTTGATACATGGATATGCCTGCCATAATATAATTGGGGTATGTCAATGTATATCTCCCCTCCTTCCTGGGATTTCTCATTATAGTTTTTCATTTTCTGCCTTTTTTAAAATCTACTAGAGTGTTGAGGAAGACAAAAGCTATGGAGTTTTAGAGAGTTGTTATTAACAGAAATGTTTAGCATCCTTGAAACATATCCACTTCTCTCCCACCTCTGCACCTTTGATCAAGCTATTCATTATACCTGGGATGCCTTTCTACACCTTTGAGTCCCAGATCAAAAGTGATTTCTTTTACCTCTGAATTCTTACTGGGCTTTGTAATAGTATTATTGGTAGTGGTGGTACTAATATGAGTACTATCAGCAGAGGTGGTGGTACTGATAGTGTTAGTAGCAGCAGCAGCAGCAGTAGTAGTAGTAATAGAATAAAATTGGCATCTTATATAGACTTTAAGGCAAAGTACCTTACATATATCATCTCACTTTGACATTAAAAAAGTGTTGGTTAAAGGGGAAATAGTGCCCTCCCACTCCAACTTTGATCCAACTCTCTTCCTACCCATCTAACTCCTCATCCCCTAGTGGTAAGGATAGGGCTTTTGATGCCAGAGAACAATCACAGGGAAGTGGAAGTGAAAGGGTAAAGATGGTAGATATTCTGGAGTGATTTGTATCCAATTTAGAGGGTGAAGTAAAAGATAACCAGAAGAGATACCCTGCTTGTTCCCTCTCCAGTCTCACTCTTCTGATTAAGGGTATACCTCACACACACACCTCAGGTGTCAATATGTATAATGGATATAAACTGAGGGATATATGTATATATTTATATATATAGTCACATCTCTATTTCTCTACATTATATATATATATATATATATATATATATATGTGTGTGTGTGTGTGTGTGTGTGTGTGTATATACACATACATATATAGTGCATATGTGTGTGCATGTATCTATATATACGTGCACACATATATATATACACACACACACTCATACCATATATACACACACATATAGTAGAAAAATAGAGATACAAAAAGTCTGTATATTATTTGCACGCTGTTATTTATAATGCATTAGGTCAAGTCAGAAAACATCAAGTGTGTCTACTGCATGAAGACAACTGTGACAAATGCAAGTACCTATTGTTTTTTGCATCTATTTGAACAGTCTTCCTATGGAAAATAATTAGATTTGTTTTATTAAGCACAAGAGGGTAGAACCAAGAGCAATATGTAGCAGGTACTAAAAAAATAAATTTAGGCCTGATGCAAAGCAGGTTCTTAATCTGGCAGGGGGTGAGCCATGGACAGTTTTGAGGGGTCCATGTACTTGAATAGGGAAAAATACATCTTTATTCCAATATTATTAGTTTCCTTTGAAATCCTATGGATTTTATTTTATTCCTTTAAAAATATTATTCTAAGAAAGAGTCTGTAGACTTCATTATACTACCAAAGGGTCCATGACCCACACACACGAAGGTTAAGGACCCATGAAGAAAACTCTTGAACAGTTTGAGATCTCTAGAATTTAAGCAGGTTATCTCAGGAGGTAGCAGAAGGCTTCAAGCAGAAGCTGGATTACTTCTATCATTATGTTGTGGTAGGGATTCTTTAGCAGCTCTAAATTCTGTGATACCATTCTAGGTATTTTTTTTCATATTATTCCCTTTTGTAAACTTTGTATTCTAAACAAAAAGGTCACAAATCAATCTCTCAACTCCATGTCTTTGTAAAGTAACTCACTGAATCAATCTAACAATTAATAAACATTTATTAAACTCCTCTCTATGTGCCAGGCACTATGCTAAGGCAGAATGCACTAATGCACTTGCTTCTTACTTCTTACAATGCCTATGCTTGGGATATAGATAGTGCGAGAAAGAAAGAGAGAGAGATGTATATGTGTGTGTATATATATATATATATATATATATATATATATATATATATATGTATATATATATGTGTATATATATATGTGTATATATATATATATGTATATATATGTATATATATGTGTGTATATATGTGTATATATATATATATATAATACACGTAGTTTATATTTCATGTTATATGTATGTATATTTGTGTATATAGGCTCCACATGTGGATCAAAGGGAGGCAGAATAAATGTCTCTAGCCTCTTCTCTCTCCACCTTTCTCCAAGGGGGACTGTAATTCTTTCCAGGAGGGGAAGCAGGAAGTTGAAGCTGGAGGCCTCAACTCAAAGAGAAGGGATACCAGGCTTGCATTTTATATTTTTGATCCCTTAAATAGTATTATTCTAAGGAATATGATCAGGTTCATAATCTAACTTCTGATTACTTTGCCTCCTTATTATTGGAGGAAAGGTGGAACTAAAGCTCTATAGCCAAGGCTTGACTCCTTTCACACTAAATACCAGTTTCACAATGAACACACATAGCAAATAGCAAAGAAACCCATATATAAATAATACTATAAAATATAGAATGAAGGAGCTCTCCCATTGGAAGCTAGATAAGACAGCTAAACCACCCAAGGGGAAATTCCCCTCAGTGCCTAGAATAGGAAGCTGGGAATAGGAAGATGAAAGAGACCACCAGCTCCTCTCCTGTCTTCCTAGAGTCTTTTCCTTCAGCAATCTGAAGTGGGTTTGGCCTTTTCCATGTTCCTTCTAGAAGCAGGAAGCCAGAAGTACCTCAAGTGATTTGAAACTTGAAGAATCTCTAAAACTGATGAAGGCTGGAACTCTCCCACTCTTGCCAATTTTGCCCCATCACTTACCCAGGACAGGGCATTTACCTCCACCAATACGGAGAGAGTCCCATGCCAATGGGCTTTGGGACAAGGATTCAAAAAATGCTTGCTGCTTTGTCTTGCCATAAACACACATGTGATTATATACACATGTGTATATGACTACATGTATGAACACACATGCGCATGTCAACAAAACATACATACTCCTCTGTGTGTGTGTGTGTGTGTGTGTGTGTGTGTGTGTGTGTGTGCGCATGTGTGTGTGTATTTAGGGCTTTGGTGAGCACAGAAGACAGAGGTCTTAATCATCCCCGAGCTTAGGAGCCTGATGGAATTTAAGAGAACTCAAGGTGAATTGCCTTCATCATGGTAGAGGTTCTACAGCAGCTTAGTCTTCTCTGGGATATAGTTTCCTCTTCAAGCCCACCATGAGTTCGTTATGCTGGTGCCAAACTCTGGCCAAGGTTCTGCCTTTTGCTGAAAGAATGCAACAGTTCTTAAGCTGAAGATGTCAGCTAAGCTGGACACTGAAAGTGGCAGACACTGCAATTGCTGATGAGTAGCAAGCCCAATTGAGATAAGAATCAGCATGAAAGTGGAACATCCTCAAGAGAGCCCAGTACATCAATTCAGCCAGCTGTGATGTCTTGCCCAAGGAAGTATCAATACCACAGAAAATGGACCAGCCAAACTTGGTAGGGGAGCCATCATCTGTTCCACATGGAAGCTACAGGGAACTGTTTAATGGACAGATCCTGAAGCAGAAAGGGGACTTTGAAATTGGAAACTCCACATTTGTTGGTAGCTAACCCTGGCCACATGTATTCCTTATTGCGCAGGGACATTAAGTATGTGCTCATTCTCCCTACAAATGGATTAATGGAAGAGTACAATTGAAATATATAGGTATAATGACAGATAAATATTGTTTGCCTTGCATTTTCAATAAATGCTTTGTTAAGGATAGTTGAATATTATCTGATTTGTTCATGGGAGATAGGCCAGTGTGAAATCATTAACTAAAGCTTTAATTGGAATGGTGGCCCTCTGAAATGATTTGTAGCAGCCATCCTCACTCTGGGGAAACCCCAACTTGCCAGTGGGGAGACAGGTTGCAACAAATTAGAAAGAGAAAATGTCCCTGGGTTAGGATGGCCAAGTGAGGTATGTTCAACACAATGATTTATCATAAGAGGTTAAGTGACTTGTCCAATGTCACACGTATTGTAAGTATCAAAAGCAAGATTTGAACACAAGTTCTTTTACTGCTGAGCCAATGCTCTTTTCACCACATAACATAATCCAGTTATTCTCCAATTGTTGGGAATATATTTTGTTTCCAGTTCTTTGTTATTGTAAATAATGCTACTATGAATATTTTATACACATAGATTATGTCATGCTTTCAGTAATTGATCTTTAGTATATAACTCACATATTATAATCTATGAGTCAAAGAGAATGACAATCTAGTAACCTTTTGTGCATAATTTTTAATTGTTTTCCAGAATGACTAAATCAATTCACAGCTCTACCAAGAGCAAATTAGCATTCCTGTCTTCTCACAGCCACTGCAACAACAAGTTTTCCAATCTTTTAGCATCTGTGATAGTTTGATGGGTATGAGGTGATACCTGAGGGTGTCACATTACTTTAAACTCACACCTCATATATTCAGGTATATGACTGGCCTGGTTCAGTGTGGTTGGAGCCCAGAAGCAACTGATTTACTGCTCACAGCATTAGGAACTTGAAGCAGACCAGACAAGCATTATTTTATATATTCAGGCTTCATGCATGAAATAAAAAAAAAAGTTGAATAGATCGACCTTTCTTTCACCCTTTTATCCCCAGTCAATCCACTACTCCAGGCTAGAGGAAAGAGGAAAAAAAGGGAAATGGAATCCAAAAAGTGATAAAGGGAAAAGAAAGATTCTAGAACAGTTGACAGTTTCTTAGAATTTTGGGTAGAAGTGGGTGAATTAAAGTAATTAAATGAAGAATTTTCTTATCTATTTATCTGTTTCTATTTTCACAGCCATAATCTTAGCTCTCTGACTCATGAATTCCCTTCATCCTTTTCTTATTGCAAAACCCTGTACCTATATTCAGGCACTCCTCACTCTAAATTTTAATGCATACCAATGTTAGATTAATCATTCCAACACACTTGATTTTACTACGATTTTCCTCTATTAAAAAAAATAACTTTTAGAGATCTCATTGCCTACGCAATAAAAAAATCCAAATGCCTTAGACTGTTTTTCAAGATATAATAAAGATGGAAAGTACTTTGAAAGTTACAAGTACAGGGACATTAGGTATGTGCCTAAGTATGAACCCATATTCCTAGGCATCTAGGCTTACAACCTAGATTGCAACTGGTCATCCTTAACTTCTCACTCTCTCTCATCTTCCATATGTAATCTGTTGCCAAGGCCTATTGAAGTTAACTTCATATTATCACTTGTTTAAACCTCCCACTCTTCTCTGGCCCTACCACCACTCTAATTCAGGCCCTTCATCACTGAATAACTAGCTATTTTCTCTCCAAAGGTGGAGAACCTTTGGTCTTACCTTCTTGGGTGTGGCTTTTTGACTGAATCCAAGTTTTACAGAACAAATCCAGGGGATTCTATACCATCTCCTTGGAACAAGTCTGTCCTCACTCCAGTCTATCCTCCACTAGGCTAAATTAATTAAATCAATTTTCCTAAAGTGTAGGTGGAAATATCTTCCTCAGCCTCCATTCAATAAACACCCATGGCTGTGTATTATCTCCCAGATCAAATATATCAACATTTGGCTTTTAAAGACCTCTGTAACTAATCCCTTTCTTACTTTTCCAGTATCTTACAACCTTACTCATCTCCATTTACTCTGTGAGCCAGTAACAGTGACCTCTTTGCTGTTCCTCAATAAGGCACTCCATCTCAGACTCCAGACATTTATCCCAGTTGTTCCTCCTTGTTTCTGCCTCCCAACTTCCTTTAAGTCTTAGCTAAAATTCCACTTTCTATAAGAAGTCTCTTCTGGTTCCTCTTAGTGAACTAGTGCCTTCCTTCTGAAATTATTTACAGTTTATCTTGAATAAATCTTTTTTTTTCCTACATAGTTGTTTGCACACTCCCATTAGATTGTGAGCTCCTTAAGGACAGGACTGTTCTTGCCTTTTTGTATATCCCCAGCACTTGGCACTTTGCCTGGCATATACAAGATGCATAATATGTACTGTGGACTTGGCCAAGGTGTCATGTCTGGGCCCTCAAAAAGACCCTTAGGATGATGAGGTAGAGTCTCAAAATAAACACAATATCAGAAAAGCAGCTTGAGCTGTATCCAAAAGTCTCTGTCACCAGAAGAAAGTTGGGTCCCTTAAATCCATAGATAGTACCAAATGCTGCCAGAGGAAACTAG